>NC_139545.1:22557785-23157785 GCF_965153285.1 Podarcis tiliguerta
TTAATGTGCCAATGTAGTAGTAGTGGAAGAATTAGTCCCATTTGGGTGGGGGGAATAGAAAATATATCAAATTATACATGAGGTCAGTATAGATTTTAGGCTAATAACCTCATATGTTGAATACTGTAATGCGAGCCTTGGAGGTTCAATGGCGCAGGTAGTCAAACCCTGAGGAGTGGGAGGAGCTTGGGGAGTTTGATCTGTGTCTCTCATTGCCTACCTTCCAGACACTCCTCCCATAACTTTTCCAGCTGGTGAGCCACCTCTGACACTTCCTCCTGTTATATAGGAGCCTTCATTCCCCTCCACAGGAAGCAACTCGGACTAAATCTGATGCTGCGCTGGAACCCGCCCTGCCTCTACCACTAGGACACGAGAAGCCAGTATGCACAAACCTCACTTTGCCAGCCCACTAAAAGGAGTGCCTATTTGCTTGGGACTCCAGCTGCCTTCCAGACTACATTCTGTGCTCACCCCGTCCTTCAAAAGAAAGGTGCAGGGGCATGTGGCTTTCTGGTTCAGCATCTTAGCCCGCAAACTAGCCATGCCTTCCACCTCTCATGTAACTGCTAATCCTTGCAATTTTTGATGTGTCTTCTCTACCATTCTAATCTGAATGCCTTTGGCAAAACTGGAGTCATGAGTTCCAGCTCTGCATCAGTTGGGGAGAGCCAGGACAAATACATAGTATTGTACTACCTGAACTTGTTCATTTCACAAAAAGTCAAACATTAAACAGTAGGATGGAAGAAACCACCTGAAGTGCTGTTAAGGTACTCGGTGATTGGAACTGCAAAATTCCTGGTGTGAAATGGGTATTGGAACTTGTTAACAATTTGATGCCATAGTGTAGGTGTAGATCTCTCTTGGAAGAGTTGACTTATGCACTGGACAATGGGTTTATTTGAAAGTAGCAATAAGGAGATTGCTCTGTCTGCACAAGTATTTCTGCTCCCTGATGGAATTATCTTCCTTCTTTCCCTGCATGCTGTTTTGGGGATCTCTTGACCCCTTAGAGCTAATTTGAGGGGTGCAAGGGAGGAGTTGTCAGGGGGTGCACTAGTCTCACTGTTGCACTAGTGGGACTTGTTTCACTGGCACCAGCTAGCACAAGTTTTTACAGTGGTAGCTTGGGTTACAGATGCTTCAGGTTACATACGCTTCAGGTTACAGACTCTGCTAACCCAGAAATAGTACCTCGGGTTAAGAACTTTGCTTCAGGATGAGGACAGAAATTGCGCAGCGGCGGTGTGGCGGCAGCGGGAGGCCCCATTAGCTAAAGTGGTGCTTTAGGTTAAGAACGGACCTCTGGAACAAATTAAGTTCTTAACCTGAGGTACCACTGTAGTTGAATACAGCCAAATTATTTATTTAAATAATTTGTAAACTGCCCACTGTTCAACAATACCATGATGCAAAAAATAAATAAAAAAAGATTTGTAAAGGTGCAGGAGCCTTGTGAGGAAATGAGTGTGGCAACTGTACAGAGGAATGGTTGGATGCATACTATCCATTGTTGCTGGTCTGCATTGCACTGGGAATCTTGTTGAAGAGCTGCCTCAAAAGAGCCTAAAAAGACACAGGGACTGTAATGCATAATGCTTGCCAGCTCCATAGGTGGTAATGAGCAACTGAGAGAAAGTGGTTCTTATTCTTCAGCCATACTCTCCACACTCTTCTTCTGTTAGGAGAAGGATGGAGGGTTGAGAAAATGGTCACTCAACTCAAGGAATTGCAAGGCAGTGCTGCTTGCACTTTTTGTTTCTGCTGTGTGTGCCCAGTTTGTGATCCTATAGGTGAAAAGTTGGAGTGGTGAGCTAGGTGTTCATTAATAATGAGCTGATCCGAATGTCCCCACCTAGGCATGATCCCCACCTCCTATTCTGTGCAACACTATTAATGGTTAAAAGTGAAGTGCCTGCCAGTCAGGGTCAGCTTTTCTGCTTAATGCATACTGAACATGTATATGAGAGAGGCCCCCTACTTCCTATGGAAGGAGGAAGGTTTGACTAGCCAGTGCTATTTTTAATAGGAAGTTGATAATGAGATGTGATGATGATGATGCATGCTTTTATAGCAGTCTTCATTTGAACCTGTGCATCCCCAGAGCAGAATAAGAAAGTCATTTTGGGTGTTTGTGTCTTGGGGCCCTGGGAAAGTGTATCTATCTATAAGCAGGGCTTTTTTCAGCTGGAACTCACCAGAACTCAGTTCTGGCACCTCTCTGGCACCATTGCTATTATAAGAGAGCAAGGGTGGCATTCATGGTGAGTTCCAGCACCTCTTTTTCTAGAAAAATAGCACTGCCTATAAGGGTTCTATATTTATACAGGTGGCGACCATTTTGTATGTGTTCAATTGGTGCGCTACTGGTGGAATGGGGAGTTTTTGGCCGCGGAATAGGGTTGGAATGGGGCGGGGGCGGGGTAGGCTTATGGTAGGTTTACATGTGCTCCACTAATGCATACGATGATCCAGAATGCAACTCCCACAGGGAGATGCCTGTATAGTAAATTTCTAGCTTGCACTTCATCACTGATCTTAGAGGGAGTTACAAATGATAAAAACCTCTAAGCTCTTAAGCAAGTCAGTATAACCTCTGAAAGGATATATTACAGAGTGTTTAATTGCTGAAGGATTAATTGAGTTCTGTTCTGCTATAAAAGCCTGGATGAATAGGTACATTTTCAGTTGGAGTCAAAAAGCAAAGTGAGCAATATGTTGTTATATTCGGAGGCTGAGCTTATGCAAAATGCTCTGTCATCAAGGGTCCTTTCCTTATCTTTCCTATTACCAGTATTCTACCTCTTGTGCTCTTGGTGTAAAATAGGTACATTTTCAGTTGGAGTCAAAAAGCAAAGTGAGCAATATGTTGTTATATTCGGAGGCTGAGCTTATGCAAAATGCTCTGTCATCAAGGGTCCTTTCCTTATCTTTCCTATTACCAGTATTCTACCTCTTGTGCTCTTGGTGTAAAAGGTGGTTAGACTGATTCATGCATCCTTATAATTTTAACTATGCCTTCCGTGTCAGGGGTTTATATGTTGGCAGTAGTCTGCCATAATTCTTTGCAGGATGAGTTAGAATCCTGTCCTGTTTGGTGTAGAAGTAGAGTGGGAGGAAATGGGACCAGTGTTTGCTTTCTTGAAATGTAGCCGATGGACTTGCAAGAAACTTTAATTTAATTAAACTTTAAGTTTAAATGTAAACTTTAGTTCTGCTTTCTATATACTAGTTATACTGTACATTTGTATGGACTGGGAGTTGATTTTTGTTGATCTTTGGAAGCATGGAAGCAGTTAATGCATAAACTCTAGAATTCAGGGGGCTGAGAATTTCTGTTTTGGGTGGTTTCATGCTCTATTGTTATGACTTCAAGTTCTCTTTCCCTTCCCACATTCAGTCTGCAGCAGGGGTGTCAAACATAAATGTGTTGCAAGACTAAATTCCTTGCTCAGGAGCTACACCCAGAATTTTGCAACAGAAATATCAGTTTCACCTGCTTCCAACCAATTAGACATTTTTCTTCAAAAAACACACTAAAAAGACTTCTTGCTTCTTAAAACATTTATAGCATGAATACAAGCAAAATGTGTCTATATAAACAGAATTGTCTTGCTTTGTCCTCAAGAATTAAGCTGCAGTAATGTAGCTGCCTTGAAGATCAAATATTTTCCACCCATCGTCCCACAAAAGTTAGGCTTCTGTCAATGCTGTGTGAGAAATGAGTATTCATACTCATATTCCACATCCCCAGATTATCACCAGCACTTAGGGTTAGAACAGGGGTCGCGGCAAGGCTTACTGGGCATGGGCCGGATCACTCCCGCGGAGATCCTCCGTGGGCTGGACTGGCACAGTGCGATGCTGAAAATTGCATCTGCGCATGTCTGTGGTGCTGGAAATCACTTCTGAGCATGCCCAGATGCCAAAAATTGCATCTGCACAGAAGCAATTTCCGGTGTCTGGGCATGCGCAGAAGCAATTTCTGGAGCCACAGAAGAGAGTCACTGCGCTGCGCTGGTTTAGCACAGCGCACGGGAACTCGCCAAGCGGACAGCTCGGTTCGGGGGCGACTCATGGACCGGTTAAGCAATCCTCATGGGCCGCTTCTGATCCATGGACCTTAGGTTGCTGACCTCTGGTTTAGAAGGTTACAGTAAGTAGAACTCCAAATTGGCAGAATTCCCCTGACAGGGCTATAAATGCTTTGCCCCATGCCTTCCTCACTTGCTTTAGGATTTCCTTTTTGCAGTAGTACACCCCCTTATACTGCTAGGTTCTGTATGCCATGGGTGGTGTATGCAATGGCCTGATCTGGTTTTCCTTGGTGGCCAGACCCCATCTTTCACTGGTGGCAGCACTGCCACTTGGGAGATAAAGTGTGCAGAGCTCCAGCAATTGTGATTTCTCATAACTGACACTGAGCAAAGGGGTTTCCAGTCTCTCCACCCAGTCCAGTGGCATAGTGGGTATGCAAATGTACCCTCCCCCATCTAATTGATCATCTGATAAGTGGGAGAGGGAGCAATTGTCTTTCTAATCACAGCAGTTTTTCTCCCTGCCACTGCCTCCTGGATTTCTGTAGGGTGGAATTGTAGTGTTGGAATGGACTATCTCCCTGGTCATCCAACCTCTGCTTAAAAACCTCCAAGGAAGGAATGTACGCCACCTCTTTTGAGACTGTTGCACAGTCGAACAGCTCTTACTGTCAGAAAGTTGTTCTCGTGTTTAATCAGAATCTCCTTTCTTGTAACTTGGATCCATTGGTCCTAGCCTTCAGAGAGGAGATAACAAGCTTGCTCCATGCTCCATGTGATAGCCTTATAGATGGCTATCCTATTTCTCTCAGTCTCCCCTTTACCATGCTCATGAGGAGAAGAGATCAAAAGCTTCCAATTTTGGTTTTGAATGAACATTGTTGCATAATACATCCACACTTGGAAACTCTAGTTAATTCTAACTTTTTACTGCAAGAAAACCAGAATGACAGTTGCAACAAACTACAGTTTGATTAACTGGGGCCATGTGAGCCCCAGGTTTACTGTGGCAGGTCTGCTAATGCTAAACCATGGGTGGTGATCCTTTTTTTCTGTTGAGGACTGCATCCTCTTGGTGGTAATCCGTTGGAGGCTGTTTGCTGGTAGTGAATGGGATTGCTGCCAGGTGTAGGCATGGCCTGAGCCAAAAATAGGTAGAGCCATCCATTTTCTCTCTTATGCTCCTCACCATGCAGGCTGCTCAGAGTGGAACAGATTGCTTTTATAGTAGGTCTGAACTAATTACTTGGAATGGAATTTCCCTCCTTCCATGATTCCATCCATTTTGCTTTGCCCTCCTTTCCTTTATGAGTTTTCGTTAGTATAATGAAACTAGGTTGCAGGTTACAGGTTGTACACCTGAGTGCTAAATCATGATCTGAAGCTGGACCACTATGTCCTTATAGCCCATTTGTACCGGCACATCTTCACTTGGTCGCAGTTGGCCAATAGCCAGGTTCAAAATGCCCCTGTCTAATTTTGAACACCTGTCTAAAATCTAGGTCTAACTGTGGAATGGGATCATCCACTGTTTGGGACTGCTTTGTTTTCAGTGTGCTGATGGCATTCAGCTCTATCTCTCCTGTTAATCTTCAGGCAGTGAGTCAGTGGATGTGTTGAATTGATGCCTGGCTTCATTAGTGGACTGGATGAAGGCCAGTTAACTGAAGCTCAATCCTGACAAGACAATGATGCTGTTAGTAGTTGGTTCTTCTTACTGCATGAGGTTGTGCTCCCCCTGAAGGAATAGGTTTGTAGTTTGTGGGTTCTCCTGCATCTTATCACTGCTTTCTATTCCTTAATCACGAGGATGCTGGCCTGGTATGCATTACCAAGATAGGGGAGCGTATCTTACCCAGCAGCATCAACCCAGCCTAGAGGGTCTGGGAGCTGGGGCTGCTGTGAGTGCTCTGATGGAAGACTTTTGGTGGTTCCCCATACCACTGAGATTCAGCTGGCCATCAGAAAGGACCATTTGTTTAGTGCGGCAGACCCTGCCCGGTAGAACTCCCTACCAGCAGTCGTTGGTGACAGCCATCCTTACTTTCATTAAGATGTCTCTTTGAAGAGTTTCATATTTGGACAGGCCTTTGCAACATCAACTTCCTTTTTAATCCTGTCATAATTTATTGATGTTTTAAATTATGCTTATGTATATCATTTTTGATGTTGTATTCCCCCTTTCTATATTTTTTATTGAAAGTGTGGCTTATAAATTCATTCATATACTGTATATGAGAGCACAAACTTTGGACTTGAGGGCATGCTTTTTCTGCTTTAGAGCTCCTTTGCCTTCAAACTATGTATGCTTCAATGTATGCTTTATTAGTCAAGGTAACCATGAGAATTACCTTAATCTTACGTAGCATGCCTATTGTTGAAAGTCACAACACTTATGGTCTTTCTATTAAGCTTTAGCTGTGGTAATATGATATTTACACATTCTAACCTTGGCAAGTGGAACACAGCCAATCCAGCTTTTCTGCCTGCTCGAGAAACTTGTTTTATTTCACTTCTATAAAACCATCAACAACAATTTTGAGGGCGTCTCCCTCTTCACACCTTATGTTTTTCAAGTTGTGCTTTTAAAATGTGTCCATGACCAAAATTTGTATGTGTGTATATGTAGCTGTGCATAGGATACTGGTACATTCTAGGGAACAGAGATCATATCCTCTGTGCCTATTTGGTTTTAGTGGGCTTATGGCATGCTGGATTTCTGAGCCCTACCCCCTTTTTAAATGGTTAGAGTTATGTGACTTCACTTACATTCCATTGAAATCATTGTGGGAAGTTAAATCATGACTAATTTAAGTCCCACTGATTTCATTGAACTAAGTACAGCTTAGTCTGGAGCTAGTCCTTTATCTGCTGTGCGCTTTCTCTGTTTTTATTTTTAATCTTGCTGTTTCTGTTTTTAAATTGCATTGATTGAGCACCATCTTGGGCATTCTCACCTTGGTGCCATGTTAAATTTCAATTTGCATAATATATGGTGATTGTAATGTTATCCAGTTGTAAATAACCTGTATTACATTTCAAAAGTTTGAGTTTGAGTTTTAGTTGGTAACAGTATTAAGTTATTTAAATTGTATTCACATTGCAATAATTGTATGCTGCTTTACATTACTATACATAGGTTAACACCTCCTTCATTGCAGTAAATTCAATACATATGGCATAATTTGTCGTTTTTGTTGTTGCATCATGAAGAATGCATTTGTATTTATTGATAAACTTAATGCTTGATTCTAAATGGTAGTAATTATAAAAGAAGCTTTTCTTGTCCCTTTTCAATATGGCTTTTTAGAACTTTTATATACCTATTTCAACTGGAGAGTCAAACCAATGAATTCTTTTGTTCGGTTCCAATTTGATTTTGAGTGAAGTTGCTGTGATTCAAGGCAGTAAGGGTTTCAGTGGCTAGTTCAGAACACTTCTGGAGCTGGTTGAGTCTGGTTCACATAGGAAAGTAAATACAATTCACACTACAATGCTATTTCACTAAGTGGAATGGTACAATTAGTTGAAAGCCATAACCAACAAGTACTTTGAAGCATGCATTAAAAAACCTAGAACATCCAGTATCATAATCATAACATGCTCTTATTTTGTACTATTTTGCTTCCTGCTTCACAACCCTTTAAGAAGACAGAACATAAGCCAAGACAAAGACAAAAATATGTGAAAAACTGTACCTTCCTCATTCATTCTGGATGGGGCAGTGAATGTGCTACTTTAAAAAAAAAAGTTCAAACCTTATTCTGAACTGGTAACCCACTTTTTAAGAAAAGGGTACAAGTTCCACAAACTTTCAAATAGTCTTCACATTCAGGAAAAAGCAGTGGTTTAATGTGGTCTTTCCTGCACATAAGAACACCTTGATTTGCATAAGGTTGTTTTATCATGATACAAAAAACTGTTTTAAAAGAGTAGAGGTGTGTATAGTTATTTTCTTCAGATGCAGTTCACATAAGGGTATATTAAAGACTGTATCAATATTGGTTTGTGCTGTACTGTATATATCCTGGAGAGCTTCATAAACATTCAGTTGCCAGTGGCATCGCTATTATAGCCTAGTGACCATTTGCTTGAACACTTTGTAAGGTAAGGACAGATATTGTCTCTGGGGTTCAGAGGCACCTGAAAACAACAAGATGACTTACTAGTGAGCAGGGTGAATTTGATTTAAATCAAATCAATTTAAATCACTAGTCAGTAAGACTTGATTCAATATATATATTCTGTAATATATATATATATATGCTTTCGTAGATTTTCACGGGTACAGGAATGCAGGTTTTGGTGTCCTCGGGTGTCTTCCCGTGTAAAAGTTGGGGTGTCTAGGCGACGTTTCGACGAGGTCTCACTCGTCATCTTCAGGCTGGTGCTTTCGGCTTCTTGTTACTGGAACAGAGCAGGATCTCAGTGTTTGAGTTCCTATAAATACTGTTGAGGAGGTGTGGTGTATAGCCTCCAATGTTCTGGGCAGAGAGGAGGTTCCCAGGCTAGTGTGCCTTTTCTTCTTTTGTTCCTTAATTACTTGAGGGATATCTTGAGTGATTTCTTGAGTGATTTCCTGAATCCCACTTAGGTGGGTCATTAGGTGTGGATTAGTTGCTAAAGCCTTCGTGTCTTGAACTCTTGAACTTTGTGAAGAGTTTTTCTGAGAAGATGGCTGTACTGCACTTGGTTGTGCTCTGGCTTGGCTTCGTGTATAGGGGCGAGCTGTGGTTTTGTGGCCTGTGCCAGCCAGATCTGTGTAGGGATTGCAGGGGGGTGCAGCATCCGGAGGTGCCACCCTGGTTTGGCTACTGGATGGTGTCTGTAATTTATCTGTGGAGAGGGTCTGGGTTTGGGTCTGGTGTGGTTGATTGGTGATGGCGTTCTGTGTGCCTCTGGATCTGGTGTCAGATTTTGTGGGGAGGGCTAATTTCCAGATGTCTGGCAAGCGGGATGTGTCGTCACGCTTGTTCATGTTGTGAGGGTGTTTCTCTATCTCGATGGCTTCCATGATTATTCTCTTGTGGTGATGTTCCATGTTAAAGAGCAATTTGGAATCTGCAAAATTAATTTCGTGTCCTGTTTCTTTCATGTGTTGGAAAAGAGAGGAAGTTTTTTCTTCTTTTTTGACGGCATTCTTGTGTTCTGCGATCCGTGCATTTATTCGTCTGTTTGTTTGTCCAATGTACGTGGCTGGGCAGACTTTGCAGGGTATTTCATAGACCCCTTGGTTTTCCAACTGAATTTTATCCTTGGGGTTTCTGAGGATATTGGCTATTTTTTGGTTGGTGCAAAAGGCTGTTTTGATATTGTGTTTATGGAGGATTTTGCTAATTTTATCTGTAGTGCCCTTGATATAAGGAAGGAGGTAGAGAAACACCCTCACAACATGAACAAGCGTGACGACACATCCCGCTTGCCAGACATCTGGAAATTAGCCCTCCCCACAAAATCTGACACCAGATCCAGAGGCACACAGAACGCCATCACCAATCAACCACACCAGACCCAAACCCAGACCCTCTCCACAGATAAATTACAGACACCATCCAGTAGCCAAACCAGGGTGGCACCTCCGGATGCTGCACCCCCCTGCAATCCCTACACAGATCTGGCTGGCACAGGCCACAAAACCACAGCTCGCCCCTATACACGAAGCCAAGCCAGAGCACAACCAAGTGCAGTACAGCCATCTTCTCAGAAAAACTCTTCACAAAGTTCAAGAGTTCAAGACACGAAGGCTTTAGCAACTAATCCACACCTAATGACCCACCTAAGTGGGATTCAGGAAATCACTCAAGAAATCACTCAAGATATCCCTCAAGTAATTAAGGAACAAAAGAAGAAAAGGCACACTAGCCTGGGAACCTCCTCTCTGCCCAGAACATTGGAGGCTATACACCACACCTCCTCAACAGTATTTATAGGAACTCAAACACTGAGATCCTGCTCTGTTCCAGTAACAAGAAGCCGAAAGCACCAGCCTGAAGATGACGAGTGAGACCTCGTCGAAACGTCGCCTAGACACCCCAACTTTTACACGGGAAGACACCCGAGGACACCAAAACCTGCATATATATATATCTATCTATTACAGAAAGACTCATTCTTGCTGGTATAATATTAATATTTACAACCAGATGAAGGTTTCATTTTTGGAATAATAAATTTTCAGAATAGTTTTTACAGTTATATCAAAAATTACTGATTTGGTTATACTATTAGAAATACATTGACAGATAATTATAAAATTATTGTGAGGTTTAGTAAGTTAACTGTTTATATCTGGGCAACTTTTCAGCTGTACTTTATTGGAAGGAGAAAAATAATCATTTCCTTAATAACAATTTAAACAATTTATTTAACTAAAACAATAACATTATAGCATGTGTATCCATGTTTGTTAACTATGTTGGTTAAATAATTTTTTTAAAAAACACACACCTTAGACTGAATTTTAGCACACATGAAAAACTTAAAACAAATCCTTATTTCTTAATGAATAGCCTGTGAGCCAGGGGTCTGCAAACTAAGGCCCGCAGACTGGATGCGGCCTGTCGGGCTCATTAATCTGGCCCCCGAACCTTGCAGACCCTGCTGCCTGCTTGGGCAGCCCATCAGAAGCCACGGACGCCTCTGGGCAGGTGGCGGCGCTGGTGCGGCCTCCGCAGCAACGCTGGCGTGGCCTCTGCACTGCCGCCGCCTCCTCCCGCTCGGCTCTTCCCACTCGGCCGCCTCAGTGAGGAGGAGGCGGCGGCGGCGGCACGGAGGCTGCCTCTGCTGCCCAGGCCAGTGGCATGGGCTCTGTGCCCCGCCGAGACAGAGGACGATACTGACACTGCCGAAGACGAGGCAGCGTTGGCGGCTGTGGTGTGAGTGGCGGCGGCGGGGGGAGTTCCTTTTCGGGGGGTGCTTTTGGGAGAGGGTGGGTCTGGTCCCCCACAATGTCTGAGGGACAGGGGACCAGCCCCCTCCTGAAAAAGTTTGCTGACCCCTGCTTTGGACTATAATGCAAGGCCCTTTCAACCTGGCCTAGGGGGCAGGGCCCAGACTTACCAGCTCTACTAAACAGGCTCCTCATGAGGCTGGAGGAACATCGCTTGGCTATTGGTTTATTGGTTTAGTATTCTATAAAGTATTATTTGAGATTTTTATTAAAAATATAAAGCGGTATAGAAATTTTGAAAATAAAATAATAATAATGTAACTTTAATGGAAAACTATCTTTAGAAAGATTTTCCCTCCAAAAGCATTTTATTTTAAAAATCTGATTTAAATAAAGAAAAAAATCTGATTTAAATTTAAAAAATCCAATTTAAATAAATGAGTGCTTCTGAAGCTTATTGTGATGTTTGGGATAAGATCCTGCTCTTCCCTTGAAGGGAAGGAAGATAGAGTTGGCAGAAGCCACAGATAATAGCTAATTAGTAAATTCAACCACTGTTTGCTCTTGCCCAGGGTTCCCTGAAGCATATATAAGTGAATTCTGGCATAGATATAGGATGGAAATATGTGCAAATCATCTCCTTGCCTGGCACCCAATGCTATGGGTAATCAGAGGACTGGCTGTGAGCTCTTTAGTCAGGCAGTGATGTCGCTCAATTCCAAGTTGATTCAGAACACATCCACAAACAGGACTTTACCACAGATGATGGAGCTAAAGTGGCATGAATCACTGGGTGGGCAGTGGGGTCTTGACCCAGCTTTGCCCACTTATGTACTTGATGCAGCACCAGTCTAGGTTAGGGGTGTGGGGTAGCAAACTTGCTGTGGTCCACAAAACTGCTTTTTTATTCATCAGGAAACTTCTCTACACTGAGATAGGCTATTAGGGCCTTTATCTGATGCTTGGCCAGCAAGACAGACTGGGGATGCTGTTGGTGTAATGCCCACCCTGCTGCCCAACAGCTGAGCTGGCAGAGATGTCCCAAATCTGGTGTCATGGAATCCCAGGACATTGATTGTGGGGAACTTCAATATCCACACCAAAGTTGCCTTGACTGGGCTGGCTTTTGGACTTTGTGATCTCCAGGACAACCAGGGGGCTGTCTCATTGGACACAGGATAGGCCATACCCTTTATTTAGTCTCTGACTCGGGATGTGAGGGCATGGTTTGGATATTGGGATGGGGGGGGGGTTAAAATTATCTACCCTGTTGTCATTGACTGCACTATCTGAAGAAGTTTGGAGGGGAGGGAGATTCATTAAGATGATTTGTCTCTGAATACTTATGGAGTTTGGTGGATTCCTCAATATGATGGGAACTTTTCCAGTGGCCAAAGTTCACTATGGAATAGTGAGACTTGATGGGAGTAGTGAGGCCTGATGGGTTCTCAGCATAACTGGTCCTTAGTGCCCTCTCTGGCACTGTGAAGCCCAGGTTGCTTCCTGAATATATGAGGGAACTCAGGGCAACCAAACAGACTCAGTGACTACTAGAGTGCAAATTGCATAAGGCTCAGTGTAAAGACAACCAGTCAGGTCATATATCCACACCAGGGACCAGAGGAGAAATGACTGCTGGGAGGAGTGCAGAAAGAAGAAATGCCCTGGTCTACCTGCATCAGCACAACCAGGCACCTTTGTCTGCCTCAGCTGCAGCTAAGCATCTCTCTCCCATATCAATCTCTACAGCCACAGCAGGCACTGTAATTTCCCAACAGTTTGACTTCACCCTCAAAGGTGCACTCTTCCATTGTCTCCCGAGACAGACTGATGCCAACCAAACACAACCTGACACATGATATAGCACATAATTGCACCTGCTGCATGGAGTGAAAGTAGCAAAGAATATTTCTTTTGCAGCTTCTATTTCATTCTCAAATTGCTGTTCAGCAGAGCTGTTTTTAGTTGTGCAGGGATTCTTGTTATCTACCCAAATGTGGCAAATTTGCTAGGTGCTTCAAAGATTAAACTTCGTGTCTCTATATTGTTCTCACAGTGGCCAACCATTACCTGTGGGGAGCCTGCCTGCAAGCTTGACATGAGCACAACTGCACTCTGCCTACCAGCAATTCTAGCAGATCTATCCTTGTTCTATAATACATTGTACTCTGATTAATTGAAGGCCAATTTTTATATTTATAAGGATTTGTGGTGAATGAGTGAGAAATACAGTGGTATCTTGGTTTTTGAACATGCCTCGGAAGTTGAACATGCCACGCGGCCTCCACTGAGTGCAAGATCCTGAGGCCTAGCTGTCGGCTATTGAGTTTTCAGTTTTCAAACGTTTCAGAACTCGAATGGTCTTCCGGAATGGATTAAGTTTGAAAACCGAGGTATCACTGTACTTTAAATGTTTATTCTATGCCTCATTTGACCTTACATTATAGTCAGTGTTCGAAATTCCCCAGGCACCAGACATGTTTTGCGATTGGCATGGGTCTGAATGCAACCATGTGGAGATTTCTGGATGCCAGGTTGGTGACTGACATTTCCATCTGGCTGGTCTCTCTAGCTTTCTTAAGCAAGTAAGATGAAGAGCTTAACTTACTGCATTTATATCCTACCTTTCCCCCCAAAAGTACATGGTTTACCCCTCTTCTTTGTTAATCCTTACAAAGACCCTGTGAGGTAGGTTAAGAGGTTGTGATTGGCCCAAGGTCACCCAGTGAGCTTCATGGCTGAGTGGGGATTTGAACCCTGATCTTCCAGATCACGGTCTGAAACTCTAACCACTACACCACACTGGCTTCCTAGAGTACTGCTATGGGGCAGCTGTATAAATTAAGTAGGTAAATAAATATGGGGAAAGCAAAATGTCACTTAGAGAAGGGTCTGAAATACTGTCCTTGAAGCTTGATTTTGTTTTATTCTGGATTGTTTTATTTGATGTTTTAATGTTTGTAAGCAGTTTTGAGTTTTAGTCATTAAAATATAGTAGAGAAATACAGTAGAGAAATGAAAGGAAAGTAATAATAATATAATAAGCTCCATTGTAAAATTAGTGAGTAGACATTCCTTGTGGCAACCGTAACTTAGGTTTAAGGTGCCATTTGGCAATTAGCTTATACATCTGAGATTCTGACACTAATATGGCCTGGCTTAGATGGGAATGAACAAGTCTTTGCCCATGCACAGAACTCTCTTCCTCCTCCCTTCTTGTGAGCCATAATTCTATCAAGATGCCCCAAATTAAATATAGCTTCTCTATTTCATACAGAATGGGAATCTGTGGTTACCAGCTTTGGAACAAGCAAGGGTCTAAAACCATATTCAGAACATTGTTTAAGGTCTTCTCTTGATCCAAACCATAGTTTTCTGGCTAATGAATTCCTGGTTTACTTGCGCCTTGCACAAAGGAAGGAGCAAGGAAGCTACTTGCTTAGGGGTGTTATTCTCTGCTTAATAAGCTGGTATCCATTCATCCAAATGCAGCTAATATGCCATCAAGGAAATATTTTATTTTTGTATTTCATTATAATTCTCTATCTTTGCAAGGTTTGTCTGTGGACTGAGATTGCATAATTAACAGAGACAGATCTGTGTCAAAGTTCCACATAGGACTAATTCATTTTAAAACATTGTGACTGTGCGATGAACATTGAGTATTGAGGGAAATTGCAGAGTTGCAAATCTACTGAAAAAATCAGGGGTGTACTACTATATGCTATTGCTTGCTCTTCCATAATCTGCTTACTTAATAACTGTGGTTGTGGAGTCCCTTGACAAAGGATAGTGTTTGTCTAGTGGAGCATGTAGCTACAGTAGGAAAAACCAGTTACTATAGAGCTTTAAAGATCAAATTTCATCAAAAATATTTTTCCAAATTAATACTCAGCAGACAACTTGTTCATCTTGGAAATATATGAATTAGTTTTCACCAGTATTGCTGTTTGAGTGGGAGTGAGTAAGATAAATTATTAGATAAACTCTGCTAATGCTCAGCATTTGACACCTGATTCTATGGCATGTTAGATTCTTCTACAGTAGTTGTATAAGAATGTTTTATGTTATGCTTAACAAAATCTCATGCAAGAATGGTCTGTATTTCTACCACACATGTCCAGTGCAATTTATCATAGTTGTGTATTGCATGACAGCAATTTAACTGCTCATTTGTAGCATGCTCATTACTGTGATCTTCGAGTTGTCAATCACTGTTTGATACTCTGTGCCAGCCAATCACATGAAGTACTTTTACTATTTATTGGGAGACCTGGTAATAAGCGGCTTTCAGAGTTTGTGCTTTTATTCTCAATAACTGTTACGAAGCGTAACATAATTAGTAAGTCTTGATACTTAACCCATTTTTCTTTAAAGTTGTACATTTAAATATAGTGAGAAACATTTTTCTCCAAGAGTGTCAATGAACATGTAGGTTTGTGTCTTGAGTTTAATTAGATTTTCATCTCTCTCCGAGTCTTGTACAGTGGTACTTCAGGTTAAGTACTTAATTCATTCCGGAGGTCCGTACTTAACCTGAAACTGTTCTTAACCTGAAGCACCACTTTAGCTAATGGGGCCTCCTGCTGCTGCTGCGCCGTCGGAGCACGATTTCTGTTTTCATCCTGAAGCAAAGTTCTTAACCTGAAGCACTATTTCTGGGTTAGCGGAGTCTGTAACCTGAAGCGTATGTAACCCGAGGTACCACCGTAGTTCTTTCAAATGAAAAGGAGGTGGTTTTTTTGCCTTTTACTGTGCTCTACAAAATACTTTATTTATCTGCAAGTTTGCATCACCTTCTCCTTTCCGCTCTAAATTAGCAAAAATTTCAGTGAAATATATTAGATATTGTGGCCCTCAAAATCTAAAGTCAAATAGATTCGTCAAATTGAAATCAGTGAATTTAATTGTGATCAACATTAGTTTGAATAAAGCTCATAACCTTTTACTTAATTTTGACATAGCTAACATTTGGAAAAAGACTCAGCAAATCAGCAGTCTCAGTAACCTTTATGATAAAAAAATTAAAATGTACTTAAGAACCTGGATAACGGTACAGTTTTGTCACACCCTGAATGGTTTTTTTGGAGTGCAGGAATAGGGCACTCAAATGAATGTGCACCAGAGAACTGGTGGAGCCAGAAAAGAGAGAAAATTGTCTTGATGCGTGACACTATCCTAATAGTAGAGTTTACATAGCACAGACTTGACCTGTGATTTGAGCTGCAGAAGGAAGTTTATTGGGTGTCTCTCTCTTTGGATTCACTTTATGCTTCTACCACATCCTTGGTGTTATCCTAGACTAGCTTTCTCCACTCCAGTGATTTCCAAGTGTTTTGGACTCCCAACTCCCTATCAGTCCCAGTCTGAAGGGCTGGCATGATGGGAGTTGTACTCCAAAACATCTAGAGGGTGCCAGGTTGGGAAAGTCTGTCCAAGACAATGGCATTTGCCAAGCAGATTGCTGTAGCCTAGAGCAACTTTCTGTCAATTACAACTTGGAGGACGTGGCCATGCCACACTGAACCATGCTTTCATAACTTCCAGGCTTGACAATTGTAATGTGTTTTTTGAATGCTGACCTTGAGAAAAATGATCCAGATGCTTCAGCTGCTGCAAAATGCTGCAGCCTATCTCCCTTTAAATGAGACTGTGCAGTCTTGGACTTGCCAAGTGCACATGCTACTAGCATGCTTCTGAGCCAAAACCAAGGAGCTGGTTTCAACTTATAAATATCTACACACATGGGATACACATACTTTAGAGACCACATTTCCCTATAGCCACCTTCTCACAATCTTTGTTTCTGAAATTGGGTCCTGCTTCAATTTGATTGTGCAAAATAGTCCCTTTGAAGCAGTGCCTGAAACTGGGAATATGCACCTGATACTTAGGAATTATTTCTCTGCCATTGCATTTCAAAAGAGAAATCCTCAGTCTAGTTTTTTTTTGGAAAAACATACCATGAACAGGCACCTCAAAAGCATACTTTATTAAAGAAGTTGCAGTGGCATTATTCTCTTTGGTTTGAGACTGGATAAGGTAATGACTGTACAGACTTACTGTAGCCTTAGAACAGAAATGGGGAACCTCTGGTCCCCAAGATGTTGGAGTACAGCTCCCCAACAACACCTTGAGAGCTGTGTCTGTGCCCTAGGGGAAAAAAGGATGCATGCAGTGTGCTAATGCCTTGTGTAATTTCCATGTGTGCCTTCAACATTTAAATAAAATAGATTTAAACTACAGTAGTGGTAGACTCGTGTATGATTCTTTAAAATAGCACTTGTTACAAGTGAAACAATATTTAATGTGTGCAGTAGTACAAAATAAAACTGATTTAAAATGCAGCTTTAAACTTAAACCTTATTTTGTCTCTTCTACTCCCCTCCCAAATTACTTTCCCCCATATGCTTTTCTCTAAGTAGCTCTTGTTGGGTTGGGGGACATGAAGCAGGGGATCAGCTCTGCCTCCTGTTCCTTTTCTTTCCTCTTCATACTACACATGGTGGTTCTGTATCCACATTTTAGCTGACAATAAGACTTTGCTTTTGGTTTTCAAACCGTGTTTTCTTTTTGTATTGTGCCACCATGTGGCTCAACTATAAACTACTGTCATATAAGCCAAATAAAAATAAAGGAATATGATATTACATGTAAACTGTTTGGAGTAAATGCTGATGTAAAACTGAATCGATGGACTAGTTTCTCTGACTGCTGAAAATTGGTTTTTCTAAAATACTTGTTGGCTGATCAGTAATTGTTCAGACTAGTCAGAACTGCATTATGAAAGCTCTTGGAAGATCCCTTTTTAGCAAATTTGGGTTCTTACATGATAGAATTTAACATTGGTTTCTGCAGTCTCCTTTAATTTCCTGTTGTTTCATACTATTGTTGAAAATAACCTAGAAATCCCCCCCATCAGTTTAGCTGCACAAGTTTACATCTGCAGGTAGGTTGAAGCCGTGACTTCATTTGGATTTCTGTTTTGGATTAACTGCATTGTATTGTACCATCTGAACTTTCGTTTGACGTTGGCTTGTTTTAACAAGCCATAGTTAATATTATGGTCTAGGTTCAAATATAACAAGCTGCAGTTAATTGAAAATGGAAGTGAAAGCTTCCAAACTGCTTTTCATAGACATGCAAAAGGAGGAGTGAGGATGAGGAAGCATGTTAACCTATGGCTTGCTGCAAGTTCTTCTTGTAAGGCTAACTGGTTTTTTAGGGTTACATCTGAATGTTAGAGTTAATCCCCCTGATAGCCTAATGCTAATCTTGGAATTTAAATACCTTGGCTCAGGGGTCAGCAAACTTATTCAGCAGGGGGCCGGTCCACTGTCCCTCAGACCTTGTGGGGGGCCGGACCATATTTTGGAAAAAATAATAATGAACGAATTCCTATGCCCCACAAATAACCCAGAGATGCATTTTAAATAAAAGGACACATTCTACTCTAAGGTTACCAGATTTTTTTCAATGAATCTGGGGACACTTTTCAACTTCAATGGATTTTGTATCCGGACTGATTTGTGAATCTGGGGACTGTCCCTGGGAAACGGGGACATCTTATATTACCATATTCTACTCATGTAAATATATTATGATTCCTGGACTGTCCGCGAGCCGGATTTAGAAGGCGATTAGGCCTGATCTGGCCCCCGGGTCTTAGTTTGCCTACCCATGCTTGGCTAGTATGCTAGGCTTATTAATTTATACCCATTAAGTATTAAGTGATCATAGATGGAACCATTCAGGTTGGCCCTTACCAGCATGTACATTTGTTGCTGTTTTGGCAGTTTTAACCCTGGGCCTGCCTGGTGGGTAATAATGCTTCTTCTGATCATTGTGGATATAGGAGGGCATGTAAAAAATGGAATTAATTTGTTTCACAAAAATTTGGCATGCATTACATATTTTTTTATGTGAAAATGGCTTCCATCAGCCACCCCACATTAGTCTGAGTGTTTTTAAAGTTACTTCTGTGATTTGAGGGACAGTGCAGAGATGGATGACACTGATACCATGGAAAAGTAGGGGGCAAGTGGTGGAAATAATATAATTGGGCTTGTTGGTGTGAGGTAGAGTTAAACACCACAACCTAACTATACCCAGCTATTTTGTCATAGTCAGCCACTTTGCTAGTTGTATGTTCTGTGATTGACCTATATGAGAGGTAGGGGTGGCTAATTCAGAGATTCATTTCCTCTGCCTTTCTCATCAATGAACACTTAGGCAGCTGCTTTGAACATTTGGCACCTATACTGGACAAAGAAATAGGAACATTATTTTTTGTGTTAAGTGTATGTTGCAAGTTTCTTCAGATTATTTTTTGGACTTTTCACTGATGCCTCCTGTATATAGTGTAAAGTAAGACACACTCATTCAAATGCCCTGCAGCTTTTAATTTTCTGTTCCCAAAAGAGTTTCCTCTTTTACTATGTGTGAATTTTTAAATTTTGATGCGTGTACTTGCAGACTCTAGTGATTATCATGCTGTTACAAAGTTGCTCTGAAGAACAATGTCTTAATTGCACAATCTTAGATTGAAATTTCAGATACTGTTTAGAGTGGCTTCTTTCTTTCCTTTCAGGCAACATTAATTAGCTAGAGATGTGATATTTTAAAATCAGGCTTTTAAATATAGATGGGAAGAAGAGGATTGTTCTGGGTTGGTAATTAGCGAATCTGTCTGGAATTGTCAGCCTATATTTCAGTATATCCATAGATGTAATTATTGGAATTGTTTGCTAGACTGGATTTAAAATTCTGATTTTGTACCCCAGGGGGCAGTAGTTTACTTTATATAGTGGCTTTTTCATTAGCTAGTGAAACTGTGCTAAAATATATGCATTCAAAACTTGCATTTTAGATTATGGATTTTTACACACAGAACCCAACAGGCGAATAGAAACCTATAGATTAAGAAATCTCTAGAGACTTACTGCAGAAATGGGACTGTGTTGTAATGACCTCTGTTGTGAGGCTGAGATAATAGGCTGATTTTAAACTAGTGATTTAGATGAACTTTCTGTTTGAAAAGTTTGCACTTAAAAAAAAAATGCCATTGAAGGATAGTTTACACTTTAAGATTGGTTGTACCTGTTAAACTTTATGTATAACTCAACATAACAGATTTATACACATTTAATTTGTACAGTCAGTTCACATTCTAATCCACTTCCAACTAATGCATGCTATCAGCCTTTCCTATAGAACTTTTTGATGGAGTCTCATGATAAGACAAAAAATCTTGTTGCATGTCAGGACAAGAATCATCCTTTTTATCGCTCACTGTCAGAATAGTCGGCCCTTTGTGGGTTCCATCTCCAAAGTAGATTTAGGGATTTCAAATCCAGCCATGAATCATGGAATAGGTACTCATTTCAAAGACATAAATTTCTTTTCAATGCAGCCCCTAAAGAGGCTGACAGCAACAAATAGCTGTGGGACAACACATGAGAGTGTTTGTCACTCCAGGTAGAGAGAGTTGTGTTAGGTCAGGTCTATCCATCTCCCTCTCCCCAGGTCTCGATTATGCAGATCAGGTCAGCCTGTTTGTTCACAATAACATTATGGATCTTAGGAACTGGGTTAGTGTTCAGTAACACCACCACCAGACCTCCAGTGATGCCACGGGTAAGAGGTCAGAGCGAGCAACAGAATGCAAGCTTCTGTAAGCCTCCCTCGGACCCAACCATCCTCTAGCCTCACTTACTTCTGCCTCCAGTCGCTTGAATAGTTGATATCCCTGAGACTTCCTTGCAAGGCCTCCCTTCTAGGCACGTTTTTCAAGGACTCTGTCCTCCATAACCACACACTACCCCAGGAGCTCACAAAAATTGCAGTGCAGGCCGTAACAGGAACTATGTATTAACAGTATCATCAGCACCTCAGTTAACCTGAGAAATATCAGTAGCATTCACATTTCAGATTGAATTTACTATCGGTTTTGAAATGTAGCGGTGATCTAGCTAGCACAATTGTCTTCTGAAATGTGTTATTTGGTGAGAAGGATTGGGTAATGAACAAACCAAGAACAGCATCTGAGTTTAGCCATAATGTGGACAGTGAATAAAGACATGTAATTTATTCCTGTTCCTTATGTCTACTAATTGGTAAGCATATACATGAACCCCAGAGAGTCAGATTTATCCTGTTCTTACTCACTTGAACTGGGATTTTTAATATTCTTTCAGCTTCCAAAGCATTACTTTGGAAAATCTTTCTTGAGCTGGTATAGGACTACATATTCCTGATGAACCTGAATCTCCCCCAAGGATTTTTAAATAAATAATTAGGCACCATGCATCTGATTTAATGATTAACCTTGATCCTGGCTAGTTTTGCAAAGTCAGATTGTGCAGATGTAGTGATGATGAGTAATTCTTGCAGGAGTCACATTTTTAAAGATTTTTTTAAAATGGTATCCATGGAAACTGTAATTCAATTCTTTCACATATGCAGTATGTCTGTTCCTAACCACTAGAACAACAAATAGTATGTATGATTAGCAACCTAGTTATTTCCTGACATCTTAATGCATATGAATTTTGAGAATTGTATTCATTTGTCTTTGGACAAATCTATAAGACATTTTAAAAAAATCTTTTGAGAGCTAAAATTCACAAAACAACAATAGGAATAAACAGCCTCCCTCTGTCTTTTTTGGTGTCTTTCATGAAGGATCTTGTAAACCTTGCTAAACTGGCTGCACATGCTTATTTTGGAGTTCTCTTTTGCAGAAAACTCTTTGCCAAACAGGCAGCATTTGTATTTCTACCTTTTGTAATTAAAAAGACTCATGTATATTATTTGACAATAAACTTCTAGAAACAAAACAATCTGAATTTTCACGTACTTGAACAAGAGTCTATTTGTAATTTCCAGGATGGAAAAAAGAACTAGAGAATAGTGTCCAAAAAGGAAAACATAGCATCTCCTTTGAGGTGGCAAAGAAACCTGGATAGATTTCTCTAGTCACCTGATTTTAGCCGATCTATTAATACCCTTCAAACCTGGATGCTTAACGGTGCAATCCTATAAATATCTGCTCAGATGTAAGCCACGTTGAGCTCAGTGGGATTTACTCCTAGGTAAGTTCATATAGAATTGCAGCTTAGGTAACTTTGCCATGTGCTCAGTTCTGAAAACTATTTTGTCATACGTATATTCTAAGAAAGAATGGGTTAGATCCCATCAATTTGCTCTTCCTCTGAATAATGTAACGGAAGATATTACGTTGCCAAAGAGGCTGGAGTTGGAAATGCCCTATACCAGTGATGAGTCACTGCTGAAGATTTTAAATAGTTGTAATCAGTGTGTTGTCCACACCCTTCCACAGGCCAGAATAATATGAATCATTTTCTTCTGTGTTTCCTAAATAGTTTGAGAGGAAGTAGCATGTATTCCTGTAATAAGTTGTAAAACGCTGGTGGTATTCTCCCAAGTACTGCTGCTGATAGACACATGGGATTTTCAAAAGAGTTTTCAAATGGTTTTGGTTTGACTACTAGACAAACATTTTGTAACCCTAGCAACTTACTTTAACCATAAAGATTATTTTGTATGGCTTTCTGTTGCCACATATAAATATAACAAGGTGCTAAATATTGATATGTTTGAATGCAAACAAATTAAGGTTTTTTTTAAAAAAAATAGTTGAAGACTAGGATCTTTGAAAACTATATTCAAAATTGTTCCTACCCCCCTTTATTCAAAATTATAAATAATCAAGGTAGGGCTTTTTCCTCAGCCGAGGAATGACAAAAGAAGGACTAATGCATCCAGCTCAGATTTTGCTTCCTGAATGAGCCAGAGCCTCCATAATGTGTCTGATCCCTGACTCATGTTTTGACTGGTAACTAGTATTTCAAAATTTGAGACTGTGAGGAAGCCAGTTAGGATGTTCTACGTTAAGGAAGCCGTGTGCCCCAGGTGGAAGAAAGAAGGCTCTCAAAATTGCAGTGAATTTTTGTGTCTTGTTTTTTAAAATGAAGATACTTGCAAAATAGTCAAATGCTCCACTTCCCTAATAGTCACATTGCTACTTTACAGCTTTGCTTCCTTCTACAGTTGGAAATATGTGGAAGCTATCTTATTTTTGCTGGGTATATCCTGGGCACTTATTTTCTGTCTGCCTCTTGTCTAGTGAACTGTGGACAATCTGAGGGAAATCTTCAACTGCAGGAGATATTCTCAATTAAAAAACCCCTAGAAATAATCCAAGACTACCACTTAGACTCATAGAGAATACACACACACACACACACACACAAACACACACACAGACAATCTCCATGCTAAAGAATATACTCCCATTTATCACTTACTATACTTCTTACGTTAAAGATTAGATACCTCTCTATTCTTCTGTGTAAGTGTTCAGCCTCAGTGGCAGTTAATTTCTCCTGCTATATGAGATATCATGCATATCAGGGAATTATGGAATATACAGTCATCAAATGTATCCCAGTTCTGCCTCATCAGTCGTTCTATTACTTTTTAACAAGTTTAATTGATTGTAATGTTTAATCTCAGAGTCTTGGAGGTTGGCTCTATAACAGGGGTTAGCAAACTTTTTCAGCAGGGGGCCGGTCCACTGTCCCTCAGACCTTGTGGGGGCCCCGACTATTGTGAAAATAAAATAAATTCCTATGCCCCACAAATAACCCAGAGATGCATTTTAAATAAAAGCTCACATTCTACTCGTGTAAAAACACGCTGATTCCTGGACCGTCCACGGGCCAGATTTAGAAGGCGATTGGGCCAAATCCGGCTCCGGGCCTTAGTTTGCCTACCCATGCCCTAGTCTAATTCCCTGGAAGTGATTTCTCATATTAATGCCTGCTGTTCCTGCTAGAAAGTAAAGGCTGCCTGTGTGATTTGGGTTTGCAGTGGTGATGGTAGTGCTTCTCAGCAAGAATTCATAATCCTGGACTTTTGTCACTTTCTTGGAAGAAAGAAAATACTATTGAACTGTTCTGGACTTTATTCCCAGTAAACATAGAATCATAGAATTGTAGAGTTGGAAGGGACCTCAAAGTTCATCTTGTCCAACCCCCTGCAAAGCAGGAATCCCGATGATAAGGCTCCTTCTGTGTCAGATTAAAATTGAGCATCAGATGCATTTTGAAAGCAGGCTTTCCCTTTTCAAAAAGCAAATAAATGTTGTACACTGATATTTACCTCCTTTGATGTCTGACTTATCATATGATGGCTTTCTATGAATACGGTCCTTGTCTTAGCTTCATTATTCAGCGTTGTGACTAAACACAGTTGGTTGGAAACTTCACATCAAATAGTCAAATTCTTGAAGCAAAATGTTACCCCCCCCAAAAAAAAAACTTAGATCACAGTCTGTTGTGCTGCTGCTATCACTGGTTTCTTCCTATGAAGTACGAATTATCGGGTGCTAGAATTTGTTTTTAGTGATTTCTTGTTGTTAAGATGCCAACTGGAAAACTCCAGTCTGACAGCATTGTCTCCTGGCTACTGAATGATATGAGTAATCATACTTGCTCCCAGAGTCATATGGGATCTGGAATTGCACATGTGTGTAGAAGGTGGTGGAGATGACAGTGTCTCTTTTCTGCTGTTTGGTGTCAGTCTCTCAGACCTCATGGCTTCAACCTTCAGGATAGGAGTTTCTTAGGGAAAACATGGGGAGCTGCTGCCACAGTGATGGGAGTTTAACAGGCCCTGTAAGCAAGCTGAAGCAATGTTGTGCCTCTCGGAATCCCACCTACAAGAAGCCTACAACATACTATTCTAAGAGAAGCAAATCCTATCGTTTCTGATAAGCTGGAGTCAGTTTCCAGCAGCTGTGGTGTGTCCTCCTTGGATTTCCTAGTCAGAAGGGCTCATACCAGGAGAGAACTTTGGAGACAGTGGAATCAAGAGTTAGTGTTGTTGAACGACAAAGAACTAATGGTCTGAGAAACAGGTATTTTGAAGGAAGTACAGTCAACAACCTTTTCACACAGAGGTTATGTTCCCCCTGCTCCGTGCGCATCAGCAGAGTGTGTATAAGCGTTCCCCACTCCATTATGCCCTGCATCTTTTGGTTGTTGCCTGTGCAGAGAAGGGAGGCAAAATCCTTAAACGATTCAGATAGAATAACTTGAGGACAGTACTACAGAAGAGATTCACTCAAACTTAGAAGAAGTAGGATATGATCCCTTCATGTTCTGTGACAGTTATAATTGCTATCATTAGCTATAATGACATAAGGATAGCTTTTTATTATCGCCCAAAAATATAGCACTCTGTGTCCATATGTCATATTCTATGTGGCATATGGGTATAGCATGTAATTTGCTAATTATACTTTCACATGGGTGGGCAGTAGCAGAATGTCACTTTTAAATTCCCAGGTAATGCTGTGCTGTATGGAGCTGATTCTCTTCAGATGAATTCTTCCCGGAATACGTTTGTTTCATACTCTTATTAACAATATTGTACGTACTTTCAAAAGACGTTATTGCAAGGCAAGTAGTGCTTCTGTAGGTATATTTAATGCATACAGTTAAGAGTCCTTTTTAGTAGGTATTTCGATATTTCAATGCTTACTGTAACAAGATAACAAAAGTAGAAGTACATTCATTTTACATGTCATTTTCCTTGTTCTCTGCGACTTTTAAATGACAGACAACTTAATTTTGTTTTTAATATTAATTTCTGCAGCCAGGCATGGAGTTAAGATGAACTTGTGATTTTTATATGGATGAATTTGTGACATATCTAGCAGCTGTGTTTCATCTAGTACCTGACTTGCTTATGCTTTTTGAAAATATATTTATGCCAGCTTTCCTTCCTGCATTGTTAGAATTTGCTTAGAGAGGGCTTGTAGTCACTAGAAATATGCTTAACATTTAAAAAGATACTGTATTAAATATATTTGCAAACACACATTTGGGAATGTTCTGTTTTCTTTCTTGTGATATATAGGTGCAGTCATTGTGTTCTGTGTTTCCTACCCCAAGCCAAGTTTGGTATATATAGCAGAGCTTTACCTGCATATCTTGATAGGCAGGGTTCCTCCAGAGGCTTACCCTTAAATATCAATAGGGGCAGTCCCTTGTGATTTCCAGAACCTAAGCCCATTCTCATCTTTTCTTTCTTTCCTACTGCTCTGAGGGTTTTGTTTTGTTTTTACAATCAAGTTGCATATAATATTTGTGAAATAAACAAATAGTTTAACGTCTGCAGCACTGTGTCCCAGTACTGCCTTATAACCTTCCATAACACCCCCCCCCAAAAAGCAATTCCTATTGAAAATTAGCCATGAGAGAGGGTGAAAACCAGTGACATTTCATACACCCTCCTTTCCTTGCAAACTGGAACAGCTAGCCAATTGGGACCCAGTTATTTGTAAAAGGAGGGACATTTTGTGACAGGTACCTACAATTAATTCCAAGAACTTGATTGTTGACACCTGTGAATCACATACAGAGCCCGCACCACTGATGAAACCAGCAGCAGCGAGTGACCTTGTCCCTATGGGACACTATCAGATCCAGGCTTTGAATAGCAAGGTATATTTAACTTTTTCCTCTCCCCCCTCCCACCTCTGCAATTCCAGTACAGACAAAATTCCAGTTCAGGTGATGGGAAGTCTATGTGACTCTGTTTCTTTCTTACCACTCACTGAAAATGTAGTTTTTGGGGCTGCTGAAAATTGAGTGAATGTTTATTTTAATGCCTGGAGCTGGCCTCCAACTTCATTAAATCTTGTGTTCTTAGGAAAGGTGTGTTTGTTGAATATCTGCCTCTCTGCAGCTTTTAAAGGCACAGGAGCTCTGTTAAGAGAAAAGGTAGTAACCATGTTGTTCCCTGAAGACATATGCTCTGAGGCATCTAGGCTAACACTAGCACCCAGATTGCTAGTTTTTATTTTCTGGGTCTGTTGTTTTGAGTTTACAAAAAGCCATATATGGAAAAAAAGAGGGGGGACACAATCCCGTGCACTTAGAAGCAAGTCCTGGTTTAGCTTTAGAAGCTCTGGCTGGAAGCTGCTTCACTTACCACCGATATGGCCATGCTAAGAAGACCTTTACCTGTTTAATTTTTGCATGTCAGGTTGCTGTTAAAGGCATAGGAGCAGGGCCAGTAATAAAAATGGGGACTTCTAAAACTGCCATCTCCTATACTTTCTTGGGAGCGAGCCTTACTGCATTCAGTACACATTCTAAGTAAACATGCATTGGATTGGGCTGCATGTTGCAAAATAACTCTGGAGGTAATATTTGCATTATACTTCTGTAAAGGAGTGATGTATTTTCACTACCGTGTAAGTACTAATTATATTGATGAGGTATGACTTGGCATTGATTACTTTCACAATCCTATTTTTTAAAAAAAACAAAAGCAAGACTTGCAGTGTCCAGTGGGATTTATTCTCATATGACCGTGCATAGGATTGCAACCTTGCAATGTTCCACCTACCATTAGCTCTGTTAGCCTTAGCACTTCTTACCATAAGCTGCCCATCCCTTTGCCCCACCAGCCCCTATTGGTGTTAGCTGCCTTTGCTCTTTAAATAGAAAAAAGAAGGGCAAAGTGCTTCTAGTTTTCCGCAGTTTTAGATAGCTTCAGCCCAATCCTATGCATGTTTACCCAGAAGTAAATCTCAGGAGGCCTTTTTGGACATAATGTTCCAGACTAAATAAAACTATAGTTCTGTTGAGCCAGGAACATTATGTTTGAAAAGACTCACAGAAATTTACTTCTGGGTAAGCATCCACAGGGCTGGATTGAAGTTGTGAAACCATAGTATTGAGAACATTGGACCTGCATGTTCCCCCTTCTCCCCCCCCCCCCACCTTTGGCTCCTTCACCCACTGATCTCAGTGTCCTGATACGTTTAAACCAGAGCTCCATGTTGCTTCTGAAATGGGAAACTCTCATTTAAATAGAGAGGATGGAAATTTCAGAGCCAGTGCATAAAGGGGAACATGGTGAGCCTCAGTGCTCATTACTGACTTACTAAACTATGGTTTAGTAAACTAGGAACATTATGACCATACAAGATCACTGTGTTCAGTGTAACTTAAGGTAAAGGGACCCCAGACCATTAGGTCCAGTCGTGACCGACTCTGGGGTTGCGGCGCTCATCTCGCTTTATTGGCCGAGGCAGCCGGCGTACAGCTTCCGGGTCATGTGGCCAGCATGACTAAGCCGCTTCTGGCGAACCAGAGCAGCGCATGGAAACGCCGTTTACCTTCCCGCCAGAGCAGTACCTATTTATCTACTTGCACTTTGATGTGCTTTCGAACTGCTAGGTTGGCAAGTCAGTAACTTATTTCTCCCAATTAAGAATTCATAGGATAGCAGACTTAAAACATCTAATGTCCAGTTTTGAATGCATTGTTTTAACCAAGTTTCATTTAAATAAATGGGATTAATTTACCAGTATGAGGAAATGCCTGAGGCGACAATGTAAACAAAAATGGTTTCTAGCTAAAATTTCAAAATCTCCGAGCTGAGGACAGCTGAGTCAGTCACTTGGAATTTTGTTTAAAAGTATTTTTCTTCTGAAATGTGAATCTTGTTTCATTGTATACTGCTGAACTTATTTTTCACCACAGAATTTGAAAATACCAGTGTTTGGTTGATACCTGAAAATTTTGATACTTAACCCATAGGAATATATCTACAGTATTCATATCCAAAGCAGCTTACAAGATACTTCAGATATCTCTTGTTATGGTCATTCAGCGCATATCCGTTGAAACTCTGCTAAGTCTTTATTTTAAGATCTGAAATTGAGAACCTTAAAAATGTAAGGTTACTTAATATGAACTGGAAGTACTGTTGAGTTAAAAAAGCAACATTTCCAATACTTTGGGCATATGACCCATTTATATAATACACCCACAGATCACTGCTACAGCTCAGCAGATTCAAACTAAAGCTGTAAATTCAGATTATTGGATGACATTTTTTGTTAGTGTTTGTTAATATCCTCACTTTTCTTAGGTGCTTGTTAGCATGCTAAATATGTCTTTTACCGGCAACCCAAATATTTCTGGTAAGCAGCTATTACTTTGTATAATGGATTGATTTTTTTAAAAGGCTTTTTAATTCCTAGTTTCTAAAGACTAAAAAGTTGCATGGCCACAGAGGGTTAACTGAGACCGTTCTGAGAATATGGTAACATATGAAAGCAGTTATGGGTTGGAATTGTTTATTTTCCTACATTGTTAGTCAGCAGTGCCAGTATACGAGTTTCCTTGTGGCTTTTAGTGGAAAATGTTAAAGGCTCAACTGAAATCTTACGTTTTAACTGAATTAGTCACACAAAACTGGCATCGATATTCTGTGAGGGCTGCCCCAAAGCTGCTTTTTTCCCTCCCCCTGCTACAGGAAGTTGCATCCAGAGCAGTAGCTCAGTTATTTGGTAAGTGTAACATGTGAGCATTACTAGGCATTTCATTCTGCGGATCTATTGCTCTGTTGGAATACTGCTGCGGGTGCGATTTTTGTGTCCTGTTAATGTGTTCTGTAATGACCTTTTTAAAGCACTAGCTTTTTATACCGTTTGCGGTACCATCTGCTGCATGAAAAATCCTAACTCAATGACAAAATTTGGATAAATAGAGCATTTAACGTGAAGAACCACAGGACTTGCATAGACACAGATCTTCAAATAAAGAAGTTGGCTGAAAGATGATGCGTGGAGCCTGATTTTCTCCCCCCTCCCCCCCCTTTTTACATCGGTCTGAATGAAGGCTATAATGGAACCTCTATTCACACAGTGATCAAAAGAAGCGCTCGAGTGATGAACTACTTCTGCAGGAAAAGTCTAAAGCAATAATTCAAGTGCTTGTGTTTGTGGTGTTTTGCTAAAACGTTGTTACCGGCATTTATATCTTACGTGTTCGTTGTTGGAGCAGCTAGCTAGCTGATGATGATGGAAAACAAATGTTCTGCATTTCTTTTCTGACTGATGGAGTAGCGTTCTGTGTTACGGTCTGTTGGGGAATCTAGATTGAAGAAGCAGTATTATTTGAGTCTCATTGTCCTTTGTTGTCTGACTCATCACATGTAAATGTACTGCAGCTTAGCTGTACATTGCAGGCATTTTTACATGGAGAAGAAATGTCAACCTTGGAGCTTTAGTGCTGAAGAACTGTTGAGTTATACGTTGCTTTTTGTGTGATGGACTTTTGATTTTAAGGCAGTAGCATTTTTAATTGCGGAATGATTATGACCTGGAACACTTGGGGCAGTCATGTATGCCTTTTTCGGTAGAAATCCTGCTACCGTTAGCTGGAGGCTGACCTTGCTGGAGTGGGGAGAGCTGTGATCATCTCTGCCAGAGCAATTGTCTCTTGTTTCATTCTATACAGAATGGTGTTATGTCGTCTATAACAATGATTTTACTGTTTAGGTAGTCTTATCCTGTAGAAATTAAACAAAAGCAAATTGGCTGGTGAAAGTTCAGAATTTTTATATATACTGTTGTAATTTCTACTGTAAGAGGATATTTTAGTAATTGAGTGCTATAAAGGAATAGCAGAACTATTTTAGCAGAACTTTTTATGGAATATTTTGGAAAACTTCATTAGCTGAATATGTTGTTGAATTTGACAAATAGAATATAATTTAAGTTATGCCATTTTAAATATTTCAAAACAAAGCACTAGTGTTTCTAAATTATGTTTGAGAGGAAAAGAACTTTCTGTGCTGTCTTGGCTATCCTTGGGACAAGGCTGTTACAAATCTAATTTTCTCCTTCAAACGGGTCGAATGAGTCGTGTGTGTATTGTTGTTTTGGAGGAGGTGGAAGATGATTCTCCCACGTTTATTTCCAAACTGCCTCAGGAAAGCATATCTCTACATCCTTCAGCTTCAGGACATTGCTTGGTAAGAGATTCTTGCTAAATATGTCCTGTTTGTAATTGTGGTTCAAGGCTCCATTGACTTGCCATAAATATGAAACTGTAGCTGGTATTTATTTTGCTGAAGTAGTTAATATGGTTGTGTAGATTCACTTCTGTGTCTAACGATAATCCTAATGAATGAAACAAATTCTCTAGATTGTTCCTTTTCAAACCTTAAGGAGTGCTCCGGTCATTGCCTTCAAAAGTAAATTGGGAAAGAAGTGAATTTTGTAGCAAATTGTTTCTAACACAGCTCCTAAAATAATTGGTTATGTAGTCTTTCAAAAACCATATAGTATATTCTGTAGTAAAGCAAGTCCCATTCTTTAAAAATATGGAAAATAGATCATGTGATGCAGGGCTACTAGTCCAGTAACATTGTAATAGTGGAGTAGTTATTATTTATTGCTTTGGCAATAATGCTTTCACATGTTTATGGTGGTGGTTAGCACATGTAGATATTTTTAGAAATAGATGTGTTTGTCACCAGATCATTTAGATGTACTGCACTTCCTTATTTGTCTATCACATTGCATGCATGTGTCTAGTTGTTTTCTGTTTCTTTCAGAAGGCATTCTGCAAAATTAGTATGCAATAATCAGGTATTTTTTTATTTTTATCTTGTATAGATAATTAGTGGAGTATGGTTGTTTATGTAGAAGAGCATTTTAAAAGAGTGCATTAGACAGATTTTTAATGAAGTATTTGTGATATGGAATGTTTTGGTACTCGTCTAAAACTGTGGTGGAATAATTACACCTGAATAGCATTAAAATTAAAATGCTTTCTCTGTTTTCTTATATTTTAGCCACCACTTGTTCAAGCTATATTTAATGGGGACCCTGATGAAGTTCGTGCACTAATTTTTAAGAAAGAAGATGTTAACTTTCAGGTAAATGCCTTATTTTTTGCTCATAGATTTTATTTTATTTTGTTGTCTTTTTCTTCTTATCTGAGACACTCCAGAAGTCTTTGTAATAAATTTATTGATTTACGAAATATAACTTACCCTACTACTATTCTGTAAGATTTTACCTACATTTGGTGGTGAACTAATTAATCTGTTTAGTTTAAAGAAACACTTGCCTATCTTTCTTCTTAAGTTTTTAAGATATTGTAGTAATAATAATAAGACTGCACTAAATTGCAACAAAGTTACCAACTCAAATACGGTTTCTCCACCATATACCACTATCCAGGCTCTAGTTACTAATAATCCTTACCCACACCCATAATTCATGTTGGTGTTCAAGTCATCTCATTTTAGCCCTTTCATAAAACCAAGGGAAAAGATGGGGGGCAGAGGAATGCCAAAATATTTCACTTTTTAGAGCTGGTAAACTGGATCAGGTTTCCTGCTGCCATGTTGGTTGTCCAAACTACTCATAATGTGACCTGTTCTTTGGCAGCTGGATAGACAATTGCAGGCCTTTTTTTTCTGTAGGTGCAAGATGCTTTTTAATATTGCAAAATAAGTCTAATGAATTTCCCAGCAGCCAATACGTTTCATGTACAAGCGGGACCTGCCAAAAATAAATAAATGTGGCATTGTGGAATTTATTGTTCAGCCACCCCTGCCGCCTTCCTTGATAAGTCATTCCATTTCCCCTTAGTTTTCTCTCTTATTTCTATTCTCTTCCCAACAACCAGTCAGCATTCCATGCCCACTGAGCATGCTCAACCTGCTCATTGGAATGTTTTGTGAGCTGTTGTCCCCTGATACTTCTTTCTTGTGCATGAGTGGTGCTGGCTACATATGAACTGGCATTAGGAGAATTAAGATAATTATATATGATGATCCTGTTATTATATTCATGCATCACAATTCTTTGTATATTCACTTGGAAGTGTCACATTTAGTTCAGTGGGACTTACTCCCAAGTAAGGAAGGATGCATAGCCTTGCAACCTTAGTCATGCAGTTATTATGATCATACTAATTATCTGATGTTATATGATTTATCGTCTGACTGCTGTTAGAAACAGGATGCCTGACTAGATGAGCCCTCAGTGTGAGACTAATTCAGTGTTATACATGCCTACTCAGGAGAGAGACCTGTTTAATTCTGTGGGATTTTTTTGCTAGAAAAATGTGGCCTGTAATTCTAATTCCAATTTTCTGGGAGTAAGATCCATTGAATTCAGTAGGACTTGTTCCAGAGTAGACATAGACACTAGGCTTTTAGTCTATCAACATTCCAGAGGGATATGGTTTTAAGTACTAATCGGGTATTTAGCATACAACTTATTTTTAATGCTGTTTTACAAAATATGATGGGAAAATCATGCTTTATTATGACTTTTAAAGAAGTTCTTACTGTGTATGAGGAAAATAGTTATAGGTTTACTGGCGAAATCTTGGTTTAATCTCAACCTGACTAGAATTAGGCACTGAATTTAGTGGTTGTTACTAGTGGTTTTAAAACAAAATGTATTCTTTGTATACTGGGTAACTTTTGTCATGATGGGTGTTGGCTGGTGAAAATGTGTAATGAAAAATAAATGATTGAAATCAAATGTCATTGAAACAGGGCCGCTCATTAGAATTTTAAACCAATGTTTCAAATGCAAGATCTAGTGCACAGTAACTCTATTATAGTTGTGTGAGCCAGAGCACAAGATGCTTTCCAAAAGGACACAAGGATTTGGTTGTAATAAAGCCTACAGTGAGGATAGGCTCTGTCCTAGTTGTATTCTTCTTTATTCTGCAAGTTATGAACAAAACAGGAATTGAGTGAGTTGTGATCCAACATGTGTAATAAAATAATACATGATTAGGGTCAAACCATTCCCAATTTGTCCTCTGTTCAGTTGGTGGTACAGGCAGCCTCCTGTTTACGTGTGTTCAATATGTGTGCAACCGTGTATACGCACATCATGCTGAACCCGGAAATGTCATAAAAACAGCACTAAAAAGGTGGAATGGGGTGTTTGCAGGCATTTTCAAGGGGTTTAAATTATACGTGATTTCACTGATGCGACCAGTGCCTCAAAACGTAGTCCTTGCATAAATGGGGGGCTGCCTGTATTGTAAGTGTTTCAGAGTTTCAGCATGTTAAGTAGTGTGTTATTTTGTAAAGTAAATAATGCTGAAGTGCCAATTGATGGTGGCACACATATTACAACGAATTATAATGCTTAGTTGCTGCAAACCTTCCTTGATGGTTGTAGGCTAGCGCTCGAATCCTAGAGTGTGTCCTCTAATGTGTGCACAGATCTTCTGTGGTTGGGGATCTTCATTGATCGATGCATGCTGGGGAATTTTGATAAAGTTTATCTGCTTATAGTGATAGGGCAAGCCATTTGTGGAGGAGGAGCTCTTAGAACTCCCAGGTCTGAAACAGATTTGTGGATGAGGGTTGTGATATTTTCGTTTCGGGGAAATGTTATATTCTTCACTGTTTGGGTTGTCAATGAACATAATTTAGTCTGGAGTAAGCAGGGTTTTAGTTGAAACTTTGGAAGAAAGAGAGTTCTCCCCTGCTAATTATGAATAAAACTTGACAGCATCCATAGGAATCATATTCAAGTATAATTGGTGAAGATACAGTAAAAGCACAAGCAAGTGCAGTTGCTTAACTTCATTGGCTAGGATCTGTAGAGCTTGTTCATGAGTGGAATAAATCCTGGCTGGGTGTGTGTTGAGTATTTTCCTTCTATCTGCATCCTGGAAGGAAAACACAGGGTAAGGTGTAAGGTAGGAAGGGATGTCAGCTTCTGGGTGCATGTGATGTTCTTCCTAGTTCTCTAGATCCTGGTCGCTGTGCAAGAGTAGCAAACATTCAGTGCTCTGCTAAGGTTGAATAATAGTTAAACAGTAGTCTGTTAAAGTTGTTTCCTGCCTTTGGCCTAAATTTACTCATTGTTGTCCACTCATCAGCCACTGATGGAGTTTCTGGGGAGGTAAAAATTTGTTCTAAATTTTTACCGTGTTTAAGCTTGAGGCCATGCTATTTTGCGTTTTGTTGGAGTCACCATGCATGCTCTATAGTTATAGAAACAAAGCGGGATGGAACCGTGTGCAAAGGCCCTCCATTGTGCATTGGTAGTTCACTAGCACAGAAGAGACATTTCTAAAAATAGACACTGACCAACATAATGTTTCTAGACAAACATGATTTTTCATTTCCTTTTTATGTAAAGATGCCAACAAACTGATTAGTCATTTCCTCCCATTTAGTAATGTAAGTTTGCACTTACTTAGAAGTGTTAAAATAAAAAATAAAAAATTGTCCAGTAGCACCTTAGAGACCAACTAAGTTTGTTCTGAGTATAAGCATGCACGCGAAAGCCTATACCCAGAACAAACTTAGTTGGTCTCTAAGGTGCTACTGGACAATTAAAAAAAAACAAAAAACTTTGTGTCAGACCAACACGGTTACCTACCTGAATTTAGAAGAGTTAGAAACAGAGCAATGAAAGCTAGGAGCTAATGTAATTCCGTGTCATAAAACACACCTAGAACAATGGGAGTTTTGAACGCTGTTTGCATAGTGGAATAGTGCATAGTGTGTTTGCATAGTGTGAATAGTGGAATATTTTTCTACAGGCAGAGAGAGTCCTCCCCAATTTCCAGGAAGGGATAGTTCACACATGGTGCTAGGCCATGATTTAACTTTATGTGGGGAAAACTTGGTGAATCCAAGAGACTACTGCACTCTCCCTTCCTGGACTGCCAGGACAAGGACTTCTGCTGATATTACTTTCTGTCTCAATGAATCTCAGCTTGTTTATTTACATTTGTATCTCACCCCAATCCTGGGGTAACAAACATCAAATGCTATACAGTGCAGTTTAAAATAAAACAATTTTTTGACATATTTTAAAACATTGTAAAGCCATTTAAAACATTTAGAATATCTAAAACAACAACCATATACCCTCAAAGTTATTAATTTCACATTTACCATGGCTAATATCTGTCACTCATCAAATACCTGGGTAAATATAAATGTTTTAACATGTGCCCTGAAAGTCAGTGAGGGATATAGGTGCACCTTACCAGGAAGGCCATTCCACAAGCAGGGAGCCATCACTGAGAAGACCAGGATCCTTGCAATAAGATGAATCTTCACATTCATGAAAGTGCAGCACTTACAATATTTTGAATTACAGTGGTACCTCTGGTTACGAACGCTCCTGGTTATGAACACTTCAGGTTACAAGCTCCGCTAACCCGGAAGTAGCTGCTCCTGGTTGCAAACTTTGCCCCAGGATGTGAATGGAAATCACGTGCCGGAGGCGCACGTGCAGCAGGAGGCCCCATTAGCAAAAGTGCGCCTCAGTATAAGAACGGTTTCAGCTTCAGAACGGACCTCCGGAACGAATTAACTTCGTAACCAGAGGTACCACTGTAACTATCATTGCAGTATTACTTGGGCATGTCTAAATTAATGGTAAGCTAGATTGTGGAATAGTACTGATCTGAGGCATGTGTAATTTTCATCTGATCTCCCAACCTTGCAGAGAGTGCAGATATTGTAGTTTTGCTGGAAATTGTTTTGGAATGGAAATGAACATGCTTACCTACTTTTGTGCTACAGAAACAAATAAAGCATATATTAAAATCCCTCAGTTCCATTGTTAGACACACATTCATTTCTTCTGATCATCCGGCTGTGAGGCATGAAGGCCCGCTCCCTGCAAGGCCCTTTTCATCTGGCCTAGGTGGCGGGATCCAGATTCACCCAGCCCTACTTTGTTAAATATGTATTCTGTAGTTGACCTCCTTTGTAATATTTTATTTTGAAATCTTTATGATAATATTTTAGTTTACTGTTATGTTGCTTTGACAGTATGCTCTATATTTGACTTTCTTCAGATTGTTTTATTTATGTTTTATTGATTTAATATGTTTAAACCGCTTTGAGATTTTTCTTAAAAATATAAAGCGGTATAGAAATTAAAAAAAAATAAAAAAGTAGTAAAAATTTGTTGGTCTTATCCTTGATATATTTCTGCAACCTCAGCTACAGTAGTTTTTAAAATGACAAATATATCACAATAAAATCTGATCCCGCTATATTTGTACTTGGAACTACTTTCACCTTACAGATATAATCGTTTTTTAAATGACCAACTAAGTAATATAGAGAGGGATGCGGCTGGCGTTGTGGTCTAAACCACAAAGCCTAGGGCCTGCCAATTAGAAGGTTGGTGGTTCGAATCCCCGTGACGGGGTGAGATCCCGTTGCTCGGTCCCTGCTCCTGCCAACATAGCAGTTCGAAAGCACGTCAAGTGCAAATAGCTAAATAGGTACTGCTCTGGCGGGAAGGTAAACAGCGTTTCTGTGCGCTGCTCTAGTTTTGCCAGCAGCGGCTTAGACATGCTGGCCACATGACCTGGAAAAACTGTCTGCGGACAAATGTCGGCCCCCTCAGCCTGTAAAGCGAGATGAGCACCACAACCCTAGAGCCGTCTGCAACTGGACTTAACAGTCAGGGGTCCCTTTACCTTTTAAGTAATAAAGAAGCTGAAAACTAGAGCCAGGATTCAAGAACTTTAGGCTATGTGATGGGGGTTTGAACAGCTGATCCCTATGTTTTTTAGTTTCATGCTCTTTAACTCCTGGTCTATGACCTTGCATCCATGGTAAAAGGGAGTTTTCCAAGAAGAATCCAGTTGTTTTTAGGTAGAAGACATGATTTGAAATATGAAAGTACTTTAAGGAGGAGATAATGAAGACCTCTGTGTATGTCATATCTCTGTAAAAGTGTAGATGTTAACACTCTTGTACTTGTGAAAGCTATAGCCTTTGACAGTACATATTTTTCTTTCTTTCTTTTTTTACTTTTAAGAAAAGCACAGAAATATATGCCAGAGAGCCAATTATAGCTTTCCCCTGGTGTGCTTCTGTAGTGTACATGAGTTGTTTCGGGGGTTTTAGGTTTTTTTTTTTTTTAGTTGGCATGCATCAGCTTGTATGCAACCAAATAGAAATGAATTAAATAAGGAAATCTAGCAAAACACCAAGCAGAAATTAATTAACTTCAAAAGTAGATACTGCTTTGGTCTCTCTGTTTTTTGAGGCATTAATTATTTAAAAGATTAGTGGATAATTTTCTTTTGCAACTGGAACCACACACAAGCACAGATGTCATAAAAAAGAAAAATGCCTTGTTAAATTGTATTCTCTTCCTAGATAATATTTCAATTAGTAGCTTTCACAGATGTCAATTTTCACTGATCACAAGGTGCTGCTTCTGGTAACATTGCTTCTGTGTGTCTTGCAGAGTTTGTGAAACATCATCTTCACTATAAGCAGCCATGTTTGAATGTGGTATATACATTTTTAAGTTATACAGAACATGTCTCTTAGCCAGGGTGCATGATGTTTGCTGTGTTGCTGGAAGTACAAAGGGAAGCTATATGCCTGTAAAAATTCAGTGATAAAAACTGCCCCCTGCTCGTCCTATAGCTGCTTTCCCCAGCCTGGACATGCAACACTGTCAGGTTGTGTCAGTGGCAGCAGCAAGACAAGTTCTGCAAAGCAGCTGTATTGGCTCGAAGCCTTAGCCTGGGGCGATCAGCTTCCATTGCAAAGAGGCTTGAAACCGAATTTTCTGGGTAGGACTCATGAAAGCCAACCTTATTGCAAGTAACAGAACATCCCTTTGGAGAGTCACTTGTGGGCAGCAGCATCCCTTGTCAGCTGTTGGAAATGTGGATGGCTAGCTTGTGGTCCTGGGTAGGAGGCAGGGTCCAGGGAGTATCTGTGATACTACTCAGAGTAGGAGACTGAGTGGAGGTGGAGGATATTGCTGTGATTTCTCTTAGGTGAGAGATGGATAATGTATGGGAATGACCAGGTGAGAGCTTGTTGGTTACAGCATTAAAGATCAGGAGATGGTTTGACTGGAAGGGTAATTTCCAGGGACTTCATTTATTGAATATTTTTGACTGCTGTAAGCACAGGTACTTTAATGATCTTTTTTTACCTAGTTCTTATTGCAGTGTTTTTTTAGTTAATGCCATGCTGCTGCCTACTGCTTGTAATTAGATCTTTTATTGCCGCTAAAGTGGGGAGTATGTTGGTGGGGTATCCGTATGCCCAAGTAGTCATGATTTCAGAGCTGGGAGAAATGAGTGGTCCTGGGGTAAGAGTGATCATGAGCAATGGAAGATACGGTGTGTGGTGAAGGGAATAGCTTCTGGCAGGACTCCCCTTTTCGGTTTTCCTTTAGCCCTTACCTTAGCTCCCTGGTTATTCTATCACTAAGCCTTACAGCTGTATGGTGCCGTCATCTAGTCCCAGATCAATTCATATAGTGATTTGATTGTGGATTACAAAGCAGTCTTAAATGTGCATTACCAAGAATTAGGTGGAGGAGCTGGGTAGAGTAGATCTGACCCAGCTGTGCCCATCTAGGCAACAGCTTGGGGTCAGTTTACTTGAAGCATTGCCTAATTTTATTTATTTAGCAAAAATTATATACCGCTTGCTTGTAATATAGAGAACGTCTAAGTGGTTCACAAAAATAGAAAGTAAAACATTAAAATTACTGATTAAAAATGAGTTATAAAACATTCAAAAGATGACTAAAATCAACATGAGCTAAAACAGAGAAATACATGCAACTTCTACATGTCTAGATAGGCTTGCCTAAGCCAAAATGTTATAAGCAGGCTTATGAAGGTGCCTGCCTGATGTCAGTGGGCAAGGAATTCCAGAGTATATGCTGCCAGACGAAAAGATTGATTTCTTACAAGTTTGGAATGAGTATTGTGTGGCATCTGTAACAGATTATGGGATTAGACAGGTAAACTGATCCCAAGCAGTTAAGAGTTTTATATATTTATAGTATCACCTTGAACCTGGTCCAGTAGCGAATAGACAACCACTGCAGATCTCTGAGAAAAGGTGTTTCATGCAGGCAGCTTCTCACTCCTGTCAGCAACTGTGCTACAGCATTCTGCAATGACTGCAGCTTCCCAATCAAGTGCAAGGGAAGCCCTGCATAGAGTGCACTGAAGTAATTCAGTCTTGAAGTCACCAGTGTCTGAAGTGCTGTGTCAAGTTTTCCTGGCCCAAGATCAGCCATAGCTGTCATACTGGTCGCTGCTGATAAAAGTTACTTCTAGCTACTGAGGCTACATCCAGAAAAACTCCTAGGCTGCTTACCTGGAGGAAGCACAAATGCTCTCCATAGCAGACAGTTGATCAATTTCTCAGACACAGGAGCCAGTCGCTCACTGTACCTTTGTTTTGCCAGGATTCCAGCTCAGCTTATTTTCCCTCATCCATTCCACCACTGCATGCAGGCACTGGTCCAGGGACCTCATGACCTCTCCTGACTCAGATGTTATGTGGAATGTCAGCAGTGTACTGATGTTAATGTGCCCCCAAACTCCTAATGATTGCTCCCAGTGGCTTCACGTAGATATTAAATAGCATTGGAGGTAGAATAGTGCACTGCGGCATCTCAGCGGTTTGGGAAGCACTCTCCTAGTGCTGTCCTCTGGACTTTGTCCTGTAGGTAGAATGGGAATCATTGTGACACAATGCCCTCTGTTCTCATTCTCATAGAGCTAGTACAAGAGGATAAAAAGTAAAGGTACCCCTGCCCGTACGGGCCAGTCTTGACAGACTCTAGGGTTGTGCGCCCATCTCACTCAAGAGGCCGGGGGCCAGCGCTGTCCGGAGACACTTCCGGGTCACGTGGCCAGCGTGACAAAGCCACATCTGGCGAGCCAGCGCAGCACACGGAAACGCCGTTTACCTTCCCGCCAGTAAGCGGTCCCTATTTATCTACTTGCACCCGAGAGTGCTTTCGAACTGCTAGGTTGGCAGGCGCTGGGACCGAACAACGGGAGCGCACCCCACCACGGGGATTCGAACAGCAACCTTTCGATCGGCAAGCCCTAGACGCTGAGGCTTTAACCCACAGCGCCACCCGCGTCCCCTGTACAAGAGGATACCATGGCCAAATAGCATTGAAAGCTGGGGAGGGGCTGAGAAGCAGGAGGAATGTCACACTCCCTGGGACCCATTCTATGTAATGGTCATCCACCAGGGTGACTAAGGCCAGGTCAGCCCCATGTCCAGGCCTAAACATAGTTTGCAACAAGGTTAAATAATATGTGTCTTCCAAGAATGCTTGCAGCTGCCCCATCACGACTCCTCCACTACTTTCCCCAAGAAGGAGTATTTGTGAGCTGTTGATAGTTATTTCAGTCCAGAGGGTACATGGCTGGTTTCTTTAGGCGTGGCCACACCATCACATCTTTCAAGACAGCAGGTACCACCGTCACCTTGCCTCATATGTGTCTATCTGACCACTTTGATCTTCAGAACTTGTACGTTCACAAGTGCCACATGATGTTCATTGCACATTTGTGAGAAGTCTTTTAGAGTGGCAGCACCAGGGCTTTTCGAGCTCCCTGCTTGTTAACATTAGGCAGCAGCCTTTCCTACAATGTTTTGATCATCAACAAGCCTACCCACGCATAGTATTTAGTTACCTGTATTAGTTTAAAATGTTTTACTGATTTTGGTTGTTTTAAATATAATTGGTTTGCATATAGTTGTTTAAACCAGTTTTGTAGATTTTAGCTGGGTTTTTAATCTACAATTTTACTATGCTCAACACTTTTTAATCAGGTAGTTTATACATTTTTCTATGTAATAACCAATGTAGCATCACCACCAATAATTTATTACTTGTACCTGCCCATCTGACTACCATATTTTTTTCATGTATAAGACAATATTTTTTCCTTAGAAATAATAGGCAAAAATTGTGGGTTGTCTTATACACGAATAACAGAGGAGGGATGGGCGATTGGTGGCAGCAGCCAGCAGGAGATTGGCAGCGGTGATTGGGCATGTGATTTGCTGCTGCAGCAAGGCCTGCTGATGATCGGGTGTTTGGGCTTTTGTTGGCAAGCGTGCAGATATTGGTGGCCGCGGTATTACGTGCAATTTGCAGTGGCGGGCAGGCTGTAGAGCAATTGGCAGTGATGATCCCCCCCCCCCCCAAAAGCTCAATGACTCTGGGCAATTCCCCCCTCCCCAAAGTTTTTTGTTGCAGTCCCAAAAAATAGGGGTTGTCTTATACATGGGGGCTTGTTATGCATGGAAAAATATGGTAATTTACCCTAGTCACTCTGGGCAGTGGTACCTTGGGTTACATACGCTTCAGGTTACATACGCTTCAGGTTACAGACTCCACTAACCCAGAAATATTACCTCGGGTTAAGAACTTTGCTTCAGGATGAGAACAGAAATTGTGCTCCGGCGGCGTGGCAGCATCAGGAGGCCCCATTAGCTAAAGTGGTGCTTCAGGTTAAGAACAGTTTCAGGTTAAGAACGGACTTCCGGAACAAATTAAGTACTTAACCCGAGGTACCACTGTATAGCAGAACAAAGCAAAACAGAATATAGCAGAACACAGCCCTCCCACCAGATGTCAAAGAGAAAAACAACTACCAGACTTTTAGAAGACATCTGAAGGCAGCCCTGTTTAGGGAAGCTTTTAATGTTTGTATTAAAATACTATTGTATTTTAATATTTTGTTGGAAGCCGCCCTGAGTGGCTGGGGAAACCCAGCCAGATGGGCGGGGTATAATTATTATTATTATTATTATTATTAAACATCATACATTAAAAGGCTGGTAGGTCACTGTGGTCCATAAAGCTTCAATCTCCCTCACTAGGAGACATCTGAGTGCCTTTTCCAATACCTTGGAACACTGTAGGTGCTGATACAGAACAGGTTCTGTATGTTTCAAGAGATTTGTTGATGACACTAATATGAAGTGTGTAATCGACCCAAACCTTGGCAAGAACTATTTTTAGGCCATCAGGATTTTACTTGATTTTAATGTGAACACTTTATTAGCAGTACAGCTTGAATAACACTTATATTTTATTGTCTCAGAGTTTCAATGTGCTAAGTAGAAAGAACTGGAACTGAAAGTATAAAGGGACTATGCAACCGTCTTTGCAGCTACAAAAAAGTGCAGCACCACTCTGCCAAATGAGATGCCAAGAGAACACACACACACCTTCTGTTTGCTGTGATTCTAATATTTAAGGTCTTAATTAGGCACCTCTTTTGTAATGCATGAAAAGACAGCCCTTGTTCTCTGAATTTTGTGTGCAGGGGCCTGTTTTGGTTTATTTTATTTTATTGCTTAGTTGCATAATAGGTTCAGTTTTGAGCTTCAGTGTGTTCCAGAAGATTCAGACTTGTGGAAGCTAGCAGTTCTAGCATATTGTTAAAGCATGTTGAATTCAAACTGTAACGAAAGAAATTAATAAATTTTGAAAACTTCCTATATTTGGGTGAAATTTACTTGGACCTGTGCAGTTTAGGTCTACAACAGTGAAGGGGAACCTATGACAAATGGGCTTAATTATGCCTGGTCTGGGTCCTAATTTGGCCCATAAAGCCTTCCCCCACAGGTCATGCCTACCTGTCATTATAATGTGATGTCAGGTGTAGGGCAGGTAGAAGACATGTCCACAAAGGAGCTTGGCGAATGGGACTTGTTTGATTCATGTTGAAGCAGAGAGAGGAAAGCTCCAATTTAAGAAGCAAGTTTCATTGATTGGCACTGAGAGCACTCCTTCAAAGGAGCTTGTTCCATTCAGTCAAAGGGGGGCAGCACCTTTGAAGGGTATACATTCAAGGGAGTTCACTCTGATCAGCTGATGAGTGTTTGCAGTAACCCCCTTAGAACTTTGGCAAGTATCTTTCCACATACGTTAACTTGTGTGAATATATATATATATATATCAGCATAAAAGTAATATTGTTGTAATCATTCAAGTCTAATGGTGCTTTCAAAATACAGTGGTACCTCGGGTTAAGTACTTAATTCATTCTGGAGGTCCGTACTTAACCTGAAACTGTTCTTAACCTGAAGCACCACTTTAGCTAATGGGGCCTCCTGCTGCTGCCGCACCGCCGGAGCACAATTTCTGTTCTCATCCTGAAGCAAAGTTCTTAACCTGAGGCACTATTTCTGAGTTAGCGGAGTCTGTAACCTGAAGCATATGTAACCTGAAGCGTATGTAACCTGAGGTACCACCGTATAGCAAATATCTAGTTGCACCCAAACATGTGCCTTGGAGGTTGAGTTGATTGTTCTTTATTTAAAAATGTGGGTATTTGTATGGGGGAAGCAGTGGGAGAGTGGATCTTCCTTATGCAACAATAGCGAATCTCGTTGCATCTTAAAGAGTGGCAGATTTATTATTATTTAAGGTACAACAAAATTCCGTTTTGTTTTTGCTGCAGTTGTGGAGAAAATAACTCGCGAGGTAGTAGTATTGAATGGAAAAAAGCAACCAGATGTTTTCTGTGCTAGTTGGTGGCCATTTATTACACATGTTAATAGGTCCGCAATGCAGAACACCTGTGTTGGCTGCATCAGTACAAACCCGGGTTTCCTGATTGGTTTTGCTTTATTAAAACTATGTTTGTGTGTGTCCTATCTCCTTTGGGTGACAGAGGCTAAGATGATATGATATGTAAGAACCTTGTTGAAGGAATGACAAAAATAGATAGTAAACAAACATAAATGGAAGATCATACAACAGAATATGAATAAGAATACTTGCCTGGCTTGCTGTGTGTGTGTCCAGTATTTTAAGAGTAATGAAGTGAAATATTTTTTAAAGTAGTGTTTGAAAACAATACTGTTAAAAGATATTTATTCTGCTGTGAAACTTCTAGATCCACGATAAGATAGTAAAAGTTAGTGAGGATAGTACTGCATTCTGTCAGGCTGCAGCAGAAGGGGATTGGGGGAAACAGGGTGACTCCATCTGTTCTATTGAGAGACTAGCAAGTCCTTTCTCCTTTAACTTTTCATTTCATCTGGTTGCTAGACTTGTAGTGTAGACCTAGTGCCTGAGTGTAGCTTGCCCCCTGCTCCCCCGCCCAATATTTCTTTTATTTCATGTCTTTTGAAGAGTGTAAGCCTGAGGGCAGGGACTCCTATTAGTGATTTTTTAAAGCCGGGCTTGGAGCATTTTCACTGAAGAGCACATGGAAAACACTAATGCTAATAATAACATTTTTCTGGATTAGTAAACAATGACATTCTTAGAAAGAAACTAGGCATTTACAAAGCATCATTCAATATAGTGTCAAGGCCTCTAGCACGTAGCCTTGGATTTTCTTGTTTCTGATTTGCGCTTTGTGAAGTAAATTGACTTATATTGGAAGATGCATGCATACAGAATTCAGGAAACCACACATGGAATTGTTGTGAAGCTTCTTTTCGTTCATGTCTGCCTTCCATTTTCTGGTTTGTGAAAACTGAAACCATTTTTCCCAGTCCTCCACACTACAGTTTAGAACATCAGGAGAAAGCTTCACTTCCTTCTCTCTCAATTTCCTGATTTCCCCACATCACAGTTTGTTATAATATCCAAAACAGCAAAGTGGTTTAAGCAATATTACTGTAATTGGGAAGGAACATTCAAAGAGCAGTTTGCATATTTGGAAGTAACAGCACATCACAGTTTGAGGCAGTGAAGTGAGGTATATCATTTTTATTACTCTATTCCTATATGGACTATTTTCCAGTTTTAGAAATGTGTTTTCATCAAATTTATTAGGCTGCAATCCTGTATCCACCTTCCTAAGATTAAGTGCAATTGAACTCAGTGAGATTTACTTTGAATAGACATAATGAATGGACAAAATACAAGTCAAATTCAGCAACTGGAATGCATACAATACTGGTGGAAACTAGACTAAATCACAATTTTTTAATGATGTGACAGTCCTTAGGGAGTACTTATGCGACAGTCCTTAGGGAGTACTTATGCACCCACAGCTCTTCCAGCATGCTAAAATGAGTAAAATGAAGTATTAATAGTTCTTCATTTTTTTCTTAAAAGTTAAATAATGGTATGCTATTGAATGGGCATGACTTAATATATTTACAAGTATTCCAGTAAAAATAAATTTTTGGGCTTGTTTCAGTATATAGCATTTGAATTGCACTAAGGCTGCTGTTCTACACCCTAACGTGGGAGAAAGTTCCATTCAATTCAGTGGTGTTTACTTCTGAGTAGATATAGGGTTGTACTATAAGTGAAACTTTAAAAAAAAATCAAACAAATATTTATTTTGCTCTTTAATTAATTTGCTTGTAACTGGTAGCCTTGCTCCATCCTCTCATGAAGGGTTTTCCAATTCTATTGGTAAGCATTAACTGGAAATCCGTACTGATGGATTATAAAAGGGAGATTGGAGTATTTTGCTTGGCTGCTAATCTACATTAAGTGTTCTTGATTATGGAATGGACATTTGTACTCATCTCCCAAGGTGTTTAACAGTGCTATGGTGTTAACTATGTTTCTTAAAAATATAAAATACAGTGCTTGAAAAAGAGCTTTACACCAGTGATTACCAACCTTTATGGACCACTGGGCACATTTTGAATTTTGAGAGAGTGCTGCTGATGCTACCCACAAAATACTTGCCATGATGAGTGGGATAACACAAAACAGCTGCCATGGGGAGTATCATATAACAAGATTAGATAGCCACTCCCAACAACTTTATGATTACAATGGGAAGTCAGCTAGGACCTCCAGCTTAGGATCATGGAGATCACACCATTATACAATATGGTTTCACATGCACACTTTGATGCAGTTGCTATCTAATAGCAACAGGGAACATTCCTCAGTATCAGGAAAATATACAAGGTAGCTGCACCACACACACACACACACACACACACACACACACACACACACTTCTCAGAAATTGATTAGAAGATATCTGCACATTTTGGCCCATAACTTCATTTCTAGGAGGGCTAAATCCTTTTTTAAAATGAAAACTCAGAATCTAGGACACCTGCCCATGGGCACCAATTAAAGCCTTTGTGGACACCAGGGACTCAGCTACATTGGCAAAGAAAAAATGCTTTACGGTATATGTGTTGTTTATGCATTCTAACACTGTAACACTCCACACTGTGGAGTTCTGTTTTTGCTTACCCGATTTTTCATACAAAGTTTGCAATGTGTTTAACTGAAACACTTCTTTGATGTGTGTAGATCCAGCCCAGGTTGCTGACTGCTGCTTTACACCATTATTTTTAATTAATTTGTAGGGAATGCTTCTACCACTTGTTATTATTTATTAAATCTTTCCTCCTCTTGCAACAGGATAATGAAAAGCGGACCCCTTTACATGCTGCTGCGTATCTGGGAGATGCAGAAATTATTGAGCTACTTATTTTATCTGGTATGGTGCTTTTCTTGGTTATGGACAAGATGTGTGACGGGAACAGTCATTTTACAAGTTCTGCAAATGTGATAAGAGATATGAACAGTATTGAATTTAACCTTTCAGGTGTTTAATGTACACACAGAACTAAAGTTTTGGTCATCCATTTTTGTTTTGTTGTGAACAACAGTAGAATTATTAAAAGTATTGCATAGCTAGCTAACTATTTAAATACTGCTTCTATATTAAAATAAATAAATAGTGTAGCTACCAAGTTTCCAGTTTTGTTTAAATCATTCCTTTTGTAGATAATTTTACATATGAACTAAATAGAAGATATACTATTACGGAAAACAGATTGTTTCTCTGTTGCTAATATGTTTTTGGGAAGGCGAGGCCATGCCTATTTGTGAACATTTGTTGAAACTGAAATTTGAAATTACATGAGCGTGAATCATGGAGGCAACTTTCAGTATTTTCTATTATTGCATAAATGAAAGCTTGCTAAACATCAGTTCAGTTGAAGGGAACTGAGGTAATGCTGGCACAATTGAGCAATATGTGCCAGGGAAGGTTACTCCTGTCTTTGATGTTTCACTGATAAGTAAGCTGTTTAGGAGAGGGGTTATAGCTCAGTGGTAGAGCACATGTGTTGAATGTAGATGTCAGGTTGAATATCTAGAGTTTTACGTTAAAAGAATCAGATAGCTGCTAGGCAACACCTCTCCATCTGAGACCTGGAAGAGTTCTTGCCAGTCAGAATAGACAGTACTGGGCTAGATTGACAAATAATCTGATATGGCTAGATTGACAAATAATCTGATATGGCAGCTTCCTGTTTTCCTTTTTAAAAAAGTGTTTCCCCTTTTTTCTGTTCCACTTCATCTGGTGCAAATCATTATTATATTCAAGTTTGAGTAGTATGATAATGTGGAAAAGGATGGTGCCTTTCTTGGAACAAATACCCAAGGAAACAGTTTTGCTCCTTTTTTTCTTCTCAGGCCACCTCTAGTATATTTTCTTTAACAGACATGCCATTTCATCTCTAAATGTTAGCGTAAGATTAATGCATGCATCTGTTCTAGTGTTATGCAGGCAGTCCATTAACTAGTTCCCATAGGTTTTTCTGATAATGTAATTTATACCCTGGGACACTGAGTACTATTTTCATTTTAATGTTGTAAATGCTGAAATTAGTATGTGTATATTTCTGTTAAAGATTAGACTTGATGGGAATTGACATTGATGCTGCTACTAGTCTCTCCTTCATAGGCATAGAATGTTTTAATGTGGGAGAAGGTGAAGCCAAACAACTTACTATTCTTCCTCTAAAATTCCTGTCGTCTAGTTTGCTTACAGTGTAATGCTATGCATGTTTACTTAGAGGCAAGTCCTATTGTGTTCAGTGGGGCTTCTTTCCAGAGATACATACATAGAATTGCATCTTTAATCTTTGATTTTTGTTTGATAGTATTGCTTTGGGACTACAAGTGCTGCATTCCTGAGTATTTAATGAACAGGCATGAAATACTGTCAATTAGCTGGGTATATACAGTATGTTGTTTTAATATAGAGCTAATCCTCAATCATCAAAGAAAAACAACTGGATTAAAGGGAATAATTTTCTAGTCAGAGAAACTGAATGGGTAGGGATAACAAGCATACTGGCTTATTTACTGCTTTATGTTACTGCTTTCAGTACTGAACAATTCAGGAAACTGGCTGTTGGACAAATTAAAATTCTGGTCATTGTCAGGGAGAAACAAAAAAACTGCAATATGCAAAAACATTTTGTTTACACTCAATCTGTATTTACTCTGCAGGAATATTTTAATGTTATTTTTCTTAATCTTTAATAGTCATTTAGATATTTGAATTTGTATCAAATAATATTCCTTTTTTGTATCTCCCCCCCCCCCCCCCATTTGCAGGAGCTAGAGTTAATGCCAAAGACAGCAAATGGTTGACTCCTTTACACAGAGCTGTTGCATCATGTAGTGAGGTATGGGTTTGCTTTAAAACTCTTCAATACATTTTATTGCAAAAGAATCCTGCAGACAGTGACACTCTTAGTACTAGACTTTGAGGCAGAAATATAAGGACCCATAAACTCTGCCACCCCAGCACCACTTTTTGTTTTCTTTTTCTCCTGCAGGTTTTAAAAAGCACTTTTATAGGGCAGCATAATGCAAAGCACTATTCAGCTCTAGTTGCCTGTTGTCTTCATTTTCATTGCTTCCCAGACCCATGTGAGGACTGGAGGAATTCAGTGGAAATAGAGTTTCTGGTTGCTGTAGTTGTAGCCTGAGCCAGGTAGTGCTTTGCTTCCCAACATACCCAGGTGCTCCTGTTGCTCTTTGCCACCCAAACTTTTACACAATGTTTGCAAGCAGTTATTTGATCAAGTTCAGTTGAAAACTGTTTGTTCTGTTTTGAAATGGGGAAGAATTCAGAACTGAAATGAAACAAGCTTGAGGCTCTTCAGTGTTGCCGATGCTTCTCAGCTTTCCCTCCAACTCTGGTGCTTGCCATGAGCTCCTTGTTCCCTCCTCAAGCCATCTTGTCTGCCCATCAGTGCACGTGTACTTTTACATTTGACTCTTGTCTTTGTTTCCCCTCCCATCCTACTTGCCATGTCACCAGCTGAAGGCAGCATAAGGGTGCTCAGAGCTAGCCTCCCAGAGGATTAATAGCTCAGTTGGTGGCAACAGAGATGCTGCTTGTAGTCAAAATCTGCTGGAACAGGAACATGGATTCTTCTCAGAGCTTGGCCGAGGGAACAGTACACATGCACATCATGTCTTTATTCCGGAGCTTTTTTCTTGCTTAAAGGTGGAAAGAGAGGTTGCAGGGAACCTACAAAGGGTCCCTGATGACCTGTGACAAACCTTCATAAAATGACTATGATTCTTATGGACATAAGAATCCACTGTTGGTACTTTCAGTGGATTATTTTTTTTGCCAAGCTTTTCCAGATGAAAAAAACTTTTCAAAAGGCCTCTGTCCTAGATGTTTGTATATATTTTTATTAAACCCATATATAGTTGGTTTTTTGAATTGTTTTTATTGTATGACTGTAGATCGCCTTGGGGATTCATAAATTAATAAAATAATATTGTGCCAATTTTTGCACTAAAGGTTTTTGCTCTGCACCTTTGTGCTGGGACATCATTGCAGTCGAATGCCTCCTAAACTGCTTTTGCCAAGTTCACACAAAAGGACAGAATGCAGAATACATACATAATGCCTTCTGTTTTGATTTTTTTTAATACTCTTTATTATGCGTGCATTATTTCTAAGAGGAAAAGTTCTGAAGCTAAAACATTCCTGGGAAACTTGTGGTCTGAACTGGATGTGTTTTCTCTGAATATCAGATAAAGTTTGATCAGTTTAGACTCTACTTGGTGTTATGTTGGTTTCAGATAACACTTAGGACTGTTGACCCAGGTTTCATTGTATGAAATAATAAGAGGAGTATGTCTAGGTACAACGAGCCCTTCCTTCCACCCTGCGTAACCAAAATTCACAGTGCAATCCTTTACATAGCCACTCAGTAAATACCACTGATTTACCTGCAGTTGGGCAGATATAATATTCCAACCTCAGTCCCACACAGGTACTGCCTTGATGACCAGTGAACCAGCCAAGGTTCCCATAGGGAAATGTACATGGTTGCAGATGCTCATTTTATATTTTATTATTTTTATTATAAACACATATTATCAGGGGTTCCAAGCTGGCTATTATTTTTGTGTTTTATGGTTTTAGCTGCCTTGACCATTTAAAAATTTATGTGGAAAGCTGGGCTACACATTTTATAATTTATAAATGAAAAAGCGCAGCATATATAGATTTAAGAAAAGGAGAAAGTAGAGGTCAGTATAGCCAGAAAATAAAACACATTTGTAAACATTAATAATCATTGCTTTCTCATTAGTTTGTAGAAGGGACTAAAAAAAAGTTAAACTTTGGGGGGGGGGGGACACAAAAGAGGGCATGAGGAGAGAACTCAATTTCACTTGACTTCATACCCAAACATATTATTATATTGCCCACTCTCATTAAACAACCTTGCAACTTAAATAACACAGGACCCCACAACCTTCTAAATCCCTCAATCAATGGGACCAATTATCAATGCTAGTTTTATGAACACTAGAAAGAATTTTCCTGCCTGTCCAAAAGGCCAACTCCTCCTTCCCTGCTGGTGCTGGCAAGGAAGTGGAGACAAATATAGGGGGAACTTGGTATGGAAGCTGTCATACCCAGTCACCTGTTGCTTGCTGAAAGGCGTTCATTAAACCTTTTATAAGCCTTTGAATAGATATTTGATCACATGCTTCTGGACACTTTGTTGCAGAGTATATAAGAATTTTAAATGCCAGTTTTGATTTTTGTCCATAGGAAGAATACTTGGGTAATTGAAGTGGGAGGCAGGTTATTGGGGTGGGGGTGGGGAGTTAAGATAAGCTGCAAAGGAAACAAAATTGGGAGGTTACTTTGCTAATCTTTTTTATTTATTGGAAGTGTGTGTTTTATTATTTATAGGATGCTGTGCAGGTGTTGTTGAAGCATTCAGCAGATGTCAATGCCCGTGACAAAAATTGGCAAACACCCCTACACATAGCAGCTGCAAATAAAGCTGTCAAGTGTGCAGAAGCCTTGGTGCCACTTCTCAGCAATGTAAATGTGTCAGACCGTGCTGGTAGAACGGCATTACATCATGCAGCCTTCAGTGGACATGTTGAGGTACAGATGACTTCTTATATTTGACTCCCCCAAGCCAGCTGTCCCTCCACAAACAGGGGTCTGTTTACCTAATCCCAGTGCTACATGCAAAGAAAACTGCAACATGCTTACTTTAGCCTTGCAGAAACACTGTTCTTTTTATTTATAGTATGGAAAGAAATATTTCCTTCTTTAATTTAAAATGATATGTTTATCCTGCCTTTCTTGCATTCTAGAACTCAGGGTAGTAAACGTGGTTATCAGGCAGTCAACATCCAAACCTACTTAGCTAGAGCAAGGTTCCTGTGTCATGTGCCTTCATGACTTTCTTTCTACTTGAAACTGTTTAATGCTGATTAAGGGAAGATATACATTATAGTTACAAAGCCTTTTAGTCTCCATCACATGTACTGTAGCAAAATGTTCATTGGTAATGGTCAGCTATTAATGTAATCCTTAACCATCAGAATCAATTTTTTGATGACACACCTAATTCTTCTGCTTTTTCAGGGTTGCAAAAACTACTTCAACAGTGACTTTTAATACAGTTTTTGAAAAGTTGTTCTAGTGAAAATCCAAATAGCTAGCTAAACTGATAGAAGCTTATTTATTTTGGTTATTTTAATCCTGCAGTGATCACATAAGCTTATCAGTAACTTTGTCCCTCAGTGTAGATGCATTTTAGTTTTAAGTGCTGTGCAGGCATTAGGTTTATTCAACTTTGATTATGCTTTAAATTAATATAAATATTTATGTATATTAAGAAATATAACTTATCTTCATTTTAGATGGTCAGTTTATTATTGTCTAGAGGTGCCAATATCAATGCCTTTGACAAGAAAGACAGACGAGCAATTCACTGGGCAGCTTATATGGGTATGTAAAAGCACTTTGTTCTTTCTTTCTTGACTTCCGGCAGGAATTTATTCATGGCTGATTTCTTTGTTTCAAGGTTTTGTTCTTAAAACAGGCTTCTGCATGCTGTTTCCTTCCTGGATCAGGAATCTCATAGGCAGTTTGAATGCACATATGAACACAGAGCATCCAGTGCAATCCTTGTTTGGTGTGGATAAGAGACTGATCTTTCCACCAGGCTTGTCTCAATTTTGCATCACTATGTCTGGTTTAAGGTTATGGTGGTCTTTTCTCCTGGATGAATCCCATCTAATATTAGAAATACATCTAGCATGTACATTGTGGATCTTTCACATGTAAAAGATCACCTAATGGTACTAAAAAGAAATTATTTTCTATGAAAGAGACAAGCATTATTGAATCGGTTGGGACTCTCCACCAACTAAAGAACAATTAATTAACTAACTTCTTTTTAATCAATTGTGATTGATCAAAGTATTCATTAAACATTTAATTAACTAACTTCTAACTAACTTTAATTAACTAACTAAAGAACAATTAATTAACTAACTTCTTTTTAATCAATTGTGATTGATCAAAGTATTCATTAAACATGTCTATGTTACTAAATAACACAGGGACATTTCTGAGATATTGAAGTAAGTATGAGATGAAGTATAGAATGAAAATCGGGGCCATGGAATGGCTTTTGATCTAGTCAAGTTGTCTGCTAATACAAGCGTGGTGATTTTCACTGACTCCACTTTCTGCTCCAGCCCCCTGTGACCCCACACTCTGTTCCAAAGAGTTGGGCAACCCTCCAGAACACCATGGAAGGTGGTGGAGAGTGCAACAAGTTCTGCCTTTATGACCATACATACATGCACATGAACCCAGAACATACACAGAACAGATCTTTACTAGGGATGGTTTCATGCTACAGATCAAATTGCATTTGCTACAAATACCTTGCTTACTTCAGGGAATTTATAATTACTGTCCTTTCAGAGGAGCTAGCAGTAAGAATAGAGTGGTTTAAAAGTAAATGAATAGTTTTGTGGTTTGAAGTGCCTTCACAGAAACGTACAGGCAAAGTAAACAGGGATTATACTACATAACCACTCACCCTATGCTAGTAGAGCTGACTACTTTTAGGCAGAGCGAGGCAGTTGCCTCAGGCAACTCGGGTGTTGTCTGGACTGTATGTTTAGTTACTGTTGTTAGAGATAGGGAAGACAAGGCCGAAGAGAGGTGTCAACAGAACTTGATGGGCCTTGGGTACAATGCACTTTGACTTAATGGGGGCAGGTAGCATATGCTGCTTCACCACAGGCAGTAAAATTAGTTGGGCTGCCCCTGTCCCAAACCATGAGACCACCACAATCCTTGAAAAATTAGGGAGCTTCAGAAAGTTACCGGTAAGTTGCTTACATTGTCCCCACCTCTGATTTACATCTCCGATGTATCATATTGGTGGGGGTATAAGGTGGTCAAACAATTCTGGATTATGGCACATGAAGAGCTCAAAAAGATACTCAGGAGTTTAATCTCTAAAAAAACAGAGGCATTTCTGCTGAGTCTAGTAACGAGCGATATCCCAAAGGATAAAAGGAATGTATTCCTTTACGCAGCAGCTGCGGCCAGAATTCTAGTGGCGAAAAACAGACAAAATACCAGAATTACTAGAATGGAGAGCCAAAATTTATGAATTTGCGGAAATGGCAAGGTTAACAGCATCAATTAGAGGTTGTCCTAATCAAAAAATTAATAAAGAGTGGGAATGCATAAAGGTTTACATGAAAAGAGTTGGTTTTGGAGACTAAAAATTAATATGCAATAGCGTAAAGGGCGCAAGAAGATAGGATAATATAATAAAGATGGAACAATAAATATAAACAGCGAGTAACGCAACAATAAACAAAAATAATGTATGTAAAGAAGATCGCACATGGGGGGAGGGAAGTAATGGGTCTTGGGGAGGGGGAGAGATGAGGGTATTAACTGAAAAAATGTTAAAGATATAGATTGGATTTAAGAGATAGAAAATAAGGAATTAAAAGAAGGAGACAAATATTAAGGAATACTAAAGTAAAGAAATATGAGAAGAGATTAGTACAAATGAAAACATGAGACTCAAGGTTTTGCCATATATGATTTTATTTTGGATGTGAAGTCTTTTGTTGTAAAGATTGTATACTAAATGATAATAATAATAATAATAATAATAATAATAATAATAATAATAATAATAGAAAGAAAGTTAAGTTGCTTTAGCCCCTCCTTAAGTTGTTCCTCTTTAAATTTTTATTTGGCTTCCATTGAACTCTCTTAGCCTAGTGCCTCTCTGCACAGGAGTTTTGACTAGTCCATTTCTGAGAAGAAAATAGACAAGTGTTTCAGAGAAGGAAATCAAGATGGGGTGGGGGAAAGAGAGAGAAAAAGGACAAGGAAGGGATCTAGCAAAAAATCAGAAAGAAGTGAACTTACCACAGCGGTATGATGTCTGGAGAATAGCAGCATGGAGCAGACTTCTAGGGAGATATGAAAAAGCTGAACAACCTCTGGGTGCAATGTGGATCCAGTTATAGGAATAATTAATCAGTGAACATCAATTTTCACAAAGGCCTGGGCTGAACAGTGAGCCCATAACAAAAGACCTGCGTAAGTTTTCCTGGGGCAGCCTGAGTTGTTTTAGATCACCACAGGACTTAAAATGGCAAAGGTATCTGCAACGTTAATATGTTGCTTTTAGTGGCGTGGTCTTGCCCCTTCTGAAGGGAACCACACTTGGACCTCTCACAAAATGCAGACAGGGTGTCTCGTTAAAGCAAATCAAGGCAGTATATACTAAGTGGATGACATCCAAGTCACAAGGGATGGCTAACAATCAAATCAGAGGTGTTGCTTGCATTAAGTGTGGCAATTGCAACCTTCTAATTGTGGCTGGTGTGTGCAGGGTTTGGATTGCGCCAGTGGTCCTTCCTTCGGTTTACCACAGTGAAGCACTTATTGTTCCGATTAAATCCAAACTGCACCATCGGTCTCAGGGCCTGTACACTCTTTCTGTTGAACCAAGCTACTTGGGAGCAAGGGAGCTGCAAAAAGGAGAATAAGAAAAAAATGCCGCCGCCCCTCCCCCCCCCTCACTTACATTAGCTGATGGGTCTGGTAGATCAAAAGGACTGGATTTCACTTTTAAAATTTAATGAATAAGACCCGCAACTCACTGTTAAAAAGAAGGGCAATCTTGAATGTGTTCATCTATTATCAGTCGTCATAACACCACAATAATCTCAAACATGTGACCTTAACTCTGCCCCAGTTAAAAGCTTGCAGTATAATAAATGGTATAATTATTCTTTTTTTTTTTTCCAGGTCATATTGATGTAGTAAAACTGCTAGTAGCCAATGGTGCTGAAGTTACATGTAAAGATAAAAAATCATACACACCACTACATGCTGCAGCTTCCAGTGGAATGATTAGTGTAGTCAAGTATCTTCTGGATCTTGGAGTTGATGTGAGTAAGAGATGACTCTAAATTGTTTCTCATTATTTTGTACATTGTTAAGACATGAATACAGTTTTTGAGGAATTGTATGTAGTATGTAGGGATGCTGGTGGCGCAGTGGGTTAAACCACAGAGCCTAGGGCTTGCCGATCAGAAGGTTGGCGGTTCGAATCCCCGCAACAGGTGAGCTCCCGTTGCTCGGTCCCTGCTCCTGCCAACCTAGCAGTTCGAAAGCATGTCAAAGTGCAAGTAGATAAATAGGTACCGCTCTGGCGGGAAGGTAAACGGCATTTCCGTGCGCTGCTCTGGTTCGCCAGAAGCGGCTTAGGCATGCTGGCCACATGACCTGGAAGCTATACACCGGCTCCCTTGGCCGATAAAGCGAGATGAGCATGGCAACCCCAGAGTCAGTCACGACTGGACCTAATGGTCAGGGGTCCCTTTACCTTTACCTATGTAGTATGTACTGGCATAATATCTAGTCTGTTCTAAAAGGATGTTTCTGGAATAGCTAGTGTTCTTTATACAGTGGTACCTCGGGTTACATACGCTTCAGGTTACAGACTCCGCTAACCCAGAAATAGTACCTCGGGTTAAGAACTTTGCTTCAGGATAAAAACAGAAATTGGGCAGCAGTGGGAGGCCCCATTAGCTAAAGTGGTGCCTCAGGCTAAGAACAGTTTCAGGTTAAGAACGGACCTCCGGACCGAATTAAGTACTTAACCCGAGGTACCACTGTACAATTAATTTTTTTAGTTACAGGTCTTGCCTTGTTGTAGACCATCTTAGTATAAAACAGGCAGCCTATGAAAGAGAAGTAACACAGCAGGGAAGGGATTAGGAAGGTGACAAAATAATCTTAATTTCTGCATTGTTGCACCCTTGTATGCATCCATATATTTATAGTTTTACAACTTGCCTAGGATAATCAGAACTCTGGAAGAGTACTTTACAGATTTACTGATTGTATTATATTTTTATGATGGAAGAAAGGGTAACCACGTGTCAATTAGAGCTAAACTCTTGTAACTAATAATTGAAAATCTGAAGGTTTCTAATAAGTCATATACCATTGTTCCATGTAGCCTAGTGTGGTCTGCTTCACTTAGCTGCAGCCTTGCTCTGCCCTGCAAATCTGAGGTCCTTTTAACTGGAATTAAACTTGTGACTATTTGTATGTAAAGTACATTTTCTGGTACTGGACTATGGTCCACCTTGATTCAGATTCAATGAATAATTGCCATTTGTATTGAACAAGTATATTGTTCGTAACATTTGCTGAATATAAATTATTATTGTGATGGACTAAAAGTAGCTTAAGGACTTAACATTTGAAAGACTCCCCCGTCATATTTTCCCCTACAGATGAATGAACCAAATGCATATGGAAATACACCTCTTCATGTCGCTTGCTTCAATGGACAAGATGTTGTAGTAAATGAACTGATAGACTCTGGTGCTAATGTAAATCAAATGAATGAGAAGGGATTTACACCTTTACACTTCGCTGCTGCATCGACCCATGGAGCATTGTGTTTAGAACTTCTGGTTTGTAATGGCGCAGATGTGAATATGAAGGTAAAATGATCTGAAAGGTGAATTTTAAATGCTGTAACAATATTTATGAACATTTTCTTGGCATTATCAATATGCACGTCGTCCTAAAACGCAATATAAAATAATATGCACACTGTTAATACTCAACAAACGCATGGCTCAATGCATTTTACTGTGTGAATAAGCTTGCAGGATTATGGTTCATTGGTTTCCAGGATACTTTCTAAAGCCTACTTTTTGCCCAAGGGGCTCTGAGGAATCCCCCTACTTGATCAAGTTGTCCACAGAATCACCCATGTAATTGTGGTTCACTCAGTGAAAACAAAGTAGATATGGTTTGTACTTGATCCAAAATGTTTGAGAACCACTCATACAGGTCACACAAAAGGGACTAAGAAGAAAGTTTAATAATTCAGAGAGCTTCCAAATGACTATTGGAATTTTATGAAAAAGAACGTTAGACAAAGCTGAACATTTTTTAAAATGTGCATCTGAGCATATTGCTCAGATAAAGAACCCCCCCACACACACATAACGCAAAATAATTCATTGAAATGGCCTGTGTTTTACTTTGTAATGATGATCAATAGATGCATAGAAATGTAAGCCAAAACTAACGAGTGTTGGCAATATATTTTACCATTCTTTGTTCCACAATTGTCCCCCAATCCCCATTCTCTTGAGATGGGGAAGAGAAAAATACATTACTCTCTGAATATTGAAATGGGATGAATGCCAGTTTGTTTGTTTGCTTGCTTATTTACTTACGTGTTTAACTTTGTTTATGTGCTGTCTTTCTGCCAATTCTCTCAAAGCAGTTTACGATTTGAAATGCTAATTTATGCAGTATTTTAAATAATCAGAATTTTTATCTTTGTATTTTATTATCACATTGTCTATATTAAATGTATGAAAACGTTTCTTTTTCTGACCGTTCTGTTCATGTTTGCATAGCTAATCATGGCTGCAGATTATAAATGCTTTGTCGCAGTTCAGCAAAAAATCGGAATTACCTCATGCATTAAGGTTGACCTACTTCTAAGACGTGATTGTAGGGGAATGGTTGCATATAAAATATACAGTATCGTCCAGAATGGAATAGTTCCGTTGAGCATTGCTTCTGATTTGCAATGAATTGCTAGTGGGTTTCTGGTCAACACCAAAGTGTCAGGTGACACAGGTGAAATATTAGTGTGTAACAGATTTGGGTGTCTCAGGTGTACATGAAAATCATGCTGTAACTATTCTGGCATCCTTGCTAGGTGATAAAGATTGTCTGCTGTCATTGTTGTATAAACAGCAAGTGCCCTGAACATATAGTTCAGAGTGGGCCTCACTGTGTTGTTGTGTGCAGTTATAATGCAAATATTTACAAAACTATAATGTTGAAAAGCCTCTAGCACAACGTTACAATAGTGCAGGAAAGGAATATAAATGAAGCAAAAATAAAACACTGAAGTTGTCTATCTAATGTTGTCAATTGACTTGGTAGCCATGGGTTGACTTCTTTTTCCCCAGAGTAAAGATGGAAAAACACCATTGCATATGACAGCAATCCATGGAAGATTTTCAAGATCACAAACAATCATCCAGAATGGTAAAAGAAAAGAAAACATATTAAAATATTAATGTTTCTGTCACTGTCATGCGATGCATATGGTTTGACATTTTAAATAAATCCGTTAATTTATTAGCTTTAACCTTTTCATCTGTCTGCCTTGTGTGCTGAAATATGAATCTCAGAAATTCGAAGTTTCTGTTTCGGGAATCTTCAGGTTACTAAATCAATAGCAAACTCTTTCCTTTATTTAAAAACCTGTAATTCCAGTATGTTCCATCACCTTTGTAAGTCTAGATTCTGTTACAAGCTTATAACACTAATCCTGCATTTTAAAACACTAATGTTAAAGTCCGGTATATAAAGTAATTAATTTCGTGCTAGAGCACTTAAAAACTGATGGGGAAGAATTCTCTCTGGGGAGGCAACCACATATTTTTTCCAGGTTTGCCAGTGCCTGGGTAAAGCAAATAAGTCTGCTCTGAGGGCCCTGCCCTCACTCATCTTTTAGTTGGCTTTATCATGCTGTTAACCTGTGTTTTATGTTTTACACTGACAGCTTTGCTTTCGGAGTAAATTTCTCTGGAACTCTGAAATTAGCCCACACAGCCCTGGGATCAAAGAAAGTACCACAAAGACACTTCCATTTTCCTTTTAAAACACACGCAAAAAAAAAATAGTGCTGCTTTTCTCATGGCAATTATATAGATGACCTTTGGGGTCCCTTCCCATTTTGCAAATCTATGATTCAGATTTCTCCTAAAGTAAGATCTGTGACCTCCAGAAGTCTTCTGATAGTTGCTTTGAAGGATATCATGGAGTCTCATTATCAGCATTAGCAGGAAGGAAAGGGGAGTTATTCGGTTATTGAGGGGATATTGTTTTTATTTTGATTGTGCATTTCATGTTTTTATGTTGTGATTTTATCCTGTGAACTGCCCTGAGACCTGTGGGTGGCACTGTGGTCTAAACCACTGAGCCTCTTGGGCTTGCCGATCAGAAGGTCGGCGGTCCGAATCCACACAACAGGTGAACTCCCGTTACTCTGTCCCAGCTTCTGCTAACCTAGCAGTTGAAAAGCATACCAGTGTGAGTAGGTAAATAGGTACCATTGCTGTAGAAGATAAATAGCATTTCTGTGCACTTTGGCACTTGTCACGGTCCTCCGTGCACCAGTAGCAGTTCAGTCATCCTGGACACATGACCCGGAAAGCTGTCTGTGGACAAACGCCAGCTTCCTCAGCCTGAAAAACAAGATGAGCACCATACCCCATAGTCACCTTTGACTGGACTTAACCATTATAGTACGGTATACAAATTTAACACCACCAACAACACATACTTCTTGTGCTTCCACTTTCTGCCTGTTCTTAACGTGGCAAGTGGCCTTTAGTTACATTTCAGGATCTTCAGACACCTTGGACTCAATTTGACATTTTGAAAATTTCTGAGTTTTCTGATAATCTAAAATGTGAATTTATTTGTTTAACAACCTGTATGCTGCTGAGCACACATGCATATATGGTTACACTTTATTTTACATTTATTTTCTAGGAGCTGAAATAGATTGTGAAGATAAGAATGGAAATACACCTTTGCACATAGCAGCCAGATATGGCCATGAACTGCTCATCAACACATTAATTACAAGTGGTGCTGACACTGCAAAGTAAGAAACACTTATAATACATCAAAATGAAATATATGTCAATTAAAAAGGTCATATTGGTGTAGTGTGTGTGTGTGTGTGTGTGTGTGTGATAAGTTAATTCTAATGATGCGTCTTAGTGTAGTAGTATTGTCCCTTTTTAGAAAATGAGCAACAGATACAACTTTATCCCATATAATGTATATCTATTCAAAAACTGGTCAAATTGCCTCTGTAAAACCTAACTCAATATTATACAAATAAGTAATACAGAATTTGTGCAATATTACACTGTTTACAGAACAGTAAACATCTGTGGAGAAGAATTTGCATAAAGGTCTTAATAAAATTTTTGTAATTTATTCAAACTTTTTTAAATGCTGCATGTTGCTTTTTGTATGCTGCGTAAAATAAGACAGCTTCTGTATTTCTAATGTAAAAATAGATAAGGCTCAATTTTGTATTTGGCTCTCATTCTGAACGAATGCTCTGCATTTAGACTGAACCGTTACGTTTAATTGTATTAGTTACTTTCCTTAATTATTTTAACAAGGGCAGTTAAATGCTACCTTATATACAAGGAGTTTGGCATGACATCTTGGATTACTTCTATTGTAATGAGACTGTGATGTCTGATTATGGTGTATCTTAGGCGGGGTATACATGGAATGTTTCCTCTCCATTTGGCAGCATTAAGTGGATTCTCAGACTGTTGCAGAAAGCTGCTGTCTTCAGGTAGGCTCTTCAAAATAATTTTAAACCCTTTTCCTGTTAACCTTTGGTTGTTTGACATTTTAATTGACAATATAATGGTTCAAGGGGTGGACTCATAGTAGCAAGGTTTTGGTTCAAGTTCTCATTCAGCCATGAAGTTCATTTTTGTATGCTGATGCACTAAAAAGTACTGTACTACATCTGCAATTAATTGTAGAGAATCTCATTAATACTTCTCAGGCTATAACAAATTCCAGCTCTTGAATTTTTCAGATGCTTCATAGATGAGTTTAAATGTAAAAGGTGTGAACACTCACTGTTTACACATAAAATGTCCAGTGGTGGAAATCTGCTTTGTTTTAGTTATGAGACAGAATGCAGTATGCAATCTTTTTCAGTCTTGTCCTGCACCCAGATATATGGGGGCTTGCATTCAGGGGGGCACTGTGGTCTAAACCACGGAGCCTCTTGGACTTGCCAATCGGTAGGTCGACAGATTGAATCCACGCAACGGGCTGAGCTCCTTTGACTGGACTTAACCATCCAGGGGTCCTTTACCTTACCTTTTATTTTTTGAATGATTGCCCAAGTGATCTCTGTGCTCTGTATTAGTCAATTAAGCTACTCCTAAGCTGGGCAAGCCCTCATGCTACTCTGGCTCACACAAGCTGCTCAGCTACGGCACCAGCAGTCACACATCACTCAACAGAGCAGTTTAAAGAAGTTACCTGCCTGTGCATCAGCTGCCTTCATATGGGCAGGTGGGTGGGCCACAACTTCTTCCCATCCCATGCCTGGTCAAAGGCAGTTGAGGTAGCCTCATGAACGGAGCCTGACCAAGGCTTCCTCTGGCTCATGAGGAGACGCCCCCCACAAGCCCATAGATATCCTCTTTGGGCTCTGGAGTGTGTCTTCTGAGTGAGGTACCTTCCAGCACCCTTTGGTTTAGAAAAAAAGCACTGATGATAATTTATGTATTAAACCTCTGAAAAATTTACATCCCTTATATTATCTGTGATTGATTCATTTCATTAATTGATACATTAGATAGTGTATCCCATATTTTCTTGTGGTGGGATGAATTCAATGACACAGAGAAATGTTTCCTTTGGAGTGAAACTAGTTTGAATTTAGGAACTTTAATTTTCAATGATAAATAGCTATATGTTGTTTAGATTTATAGATTAGAATGGTTGCATGTTCCCCTGACCCTGAAATGCCTACATTATATGTATGTTGTTAGTTTTGAGTCTGCTATAGCTATGAAACAGTTGCAGTTCTATACAGTTGTCCATATCACTCATTTTGAAATCCAATATCTTGCGGAAATATGGTAGGTCTTCATAAAAAGAAAACAGAGCAAATGTTGTGTAGTCCTGTGAATACATACTGAGTAGTTTTATTGTGAGGTAATGTACTCCATCGTTCTAAAGCTTTCAGTCAGATACATATTTTTACTGGTTAGACAGAGCCTGTTAGATATTTTTGGTCATTGATATTGGTGATATTAGTATAAAATTATAACTGTTGGTAGAAAGAGTGTACAGTATTACTCTTCCAAGTCTCTTCACACTCCCTGATAGGCATAACAGAGTTATTGTTTTGGAGTTGGAAGCTACAATTTTTATTATATAACTAGGGCCGTCAGCAGATCAAGGACTATTCTTGGTGATGGTATTTTTAAAATTAACTTTCGAGGGGTACGCATGTAATAAAAGTTCAGTAAAGATATATTTTTATATTATATATTATATTATAATGAATGCTTCTATTTTAACAAACAAAAGCAACAGTTAATAGCTAAAAGGAAAACCCATCTTCAGTGTTTTTTTCTGTTTTAATACTCTTTTGAACCACTACGCGTATAAACTCTGAAGCGTGGGATATAAACTCTTAACTAACTAAGGAAGATAAAACTAAGGAATAGTGGCTATTCCATATATTGATAGCACACACTGTAGTGAAAAGTGATTTAAAATAGACTGTGCCTATAGTTAGATGATTTTCCAAACCATGGTTTGGAGGATTGTGAGCAAGCTCTGTCCCCATGCAGTTCCTCTACTCTACATGTCTTGTGTGTGGGGTTTAATTCAATAGTTGATATCCAGCATTAATCACACTCAGAGTAGGCCCACTGAAATCAATTGACTTAAGTTTCTTGGTTTTGCAGCCCTGATAGGGAGTTCCACCTTAAACAGGTGCCAACTAATTTTAGCTGGTCTTGTTGGCCAAGTAACTATTTTTTGTAGCCACGTCTCCCCTTCCCACGAGAGTGTTTTACCTATCGTCTTGTACTAAACCTCTGAAATGCAGTGCAAGGTCAGAGGAAAACTTGCTCCTCGTATGCAGCGTGATGCATAATTCAATGAAAATCAAGTGACTGCCTTTATGACAGTTTCGTAGGTCAGGGTCTGTTCAGTGGGTAACAGTAAGATATTCTGGTCTGTGGATTGTCCTAGTTAGAAAGCAACATCTGCTGATTCTAGTCTTAAGTTCCTTGCATATCGGTCTGGAAGCTGCTGGCGGGTTGTACCCTCTAGAAGGATGGAACTCTCACGTTGCCTTTCTTTCTTTAATGGAAAAGTTATTCCAGAAACATAGGTGCCCTTCTGGCATGTACTGGAATCGAAATTCCCAAGAAATATTTTCCCTTCATCTTTAGTGTGCAAAATTCAATATCCCCCACATTATATTATGGTGTAGACATTTGGCTGATTTTGAATATTTGATCTTATTTTACTCTGAACCTCTCTTGCTGATGGACAATGATTGTATGGTTTGGAAACTTGATTTTCTCTTTCCTTTTTTTTTTTTTAAACACATCCAGTCTTTCTCTTTTAGGCATCTTGTGCTAGAAATGTGATAATTCCCATATATCTTGCTCCCCATGTAAAGCAGTACTTGCAGCAGAAGGAATCTGAAGGCATAACTGTTTTCAATGGGCCAGATTTACTGTTATGCAAATAAGTTTTGCGCTCACATACTCTCCTCATTCCCCACATACCTCCTCTGGTGCAGCTATAAGGAAGATTTACTTCTGATTTTAAACTAACCACAACACCCTGCTGCATCCAAACTCAGGAAAAATGTGTTTAATTTAAACCATGGTTTATGAGCAAGTCAGGATTATAAACTATGGCTTGAGCCTAGCTTTTTTGGATAATTAGGGAGCTGCATGTTAGTTTAAAAGCAAAAAGTTTATATAGTGCAGCTGTGCCAGACGATAGCAAGAAATGTGTTACCCTCAAGCTTTTGTGTATAATGCTAAGACGTCGTTTAACACTATGTCTGAGAAGGTTCAACAGCAATGCTACAAAAGTGGGGTTAAAGCTAGCTTTTTCATACATTAACAGAACATCTTTGGGGGATTAATTTATTGTGTAGAAGTAACAATCCATGCTACAGTTACTATATAAGGGAATTTGCTTTGTAGCATACTCTACCAAACTGGACAGAGAGACGCATTTTATAGGTGGTTTCACAGAATAATGCCTTTCTTTTGTAGGCTTTGACATAGATACTCCAGATGATTTTGGCAGGACCTGTCTTCATGCTGCTGCAGCTGGAGGGTATGTACAGTTTTAGCAACTTCTTAAAATTTAGGATTTTCAGCAGCAGCAGAAAAGTTAGTCTGTCAGATGATCTGTACTACCTGTGCAATACTTGGAAAATATTATTTTTCTGTTCTTAAGAAGATTTAACATGTTATGGACAGCAATAAGGGGTTTGTCTAGTATCTATCCCACTATACTTAATGAGGTCTGAAGTACTGGATGCACCCTTCTATGAACTCTCAGGGATACCATCAAAGAATAAAAAATAATACAATATTACAATATTATGGGTTTAAGTAGCTATGAACAAGTGCTTCTTCACGAACTCCTGATTTTGAAGCATTGTAAAACAAAATCAGACCTAAATGATCTAGCTTATCTGGGTCCTTTCTAATGCCCTTTATTTCCCTTCCATGATTACAGGTCTTTATTTGCTTGTGATTAAAAGAAGTTAACACTATATATTGGATTATTTTATTGGTAGTTGTTTGATATTGCTGTTTGGTTAAAAGATTCCTTACAATGGATAAGAGCCTAAAATTCTGAGAAGCCCATGCACAAGCAATTTTCCCTTCTGGTCTCAGTCACTTCTGCCATCTCACCCTAAGGTTCCTTGGTGGTTGGGTGGAGAGCTTTTAAGGAGGTGCCATCCTAGGGAATATGGCTGAAAGACATATGGAACACTTTGTAACCCTTTGGATCCTAGCCTAGTTTCATAGAAAACTACAGATTCTGATTTATCGTGGGTGACATTGCATGGGGATGTTTTTAGAGATGTCTGACTAAGAGAAGCATGTTCTAAAACTTTCAGGAATTTGGAGTGCCTAAATCTGCTGCTCAACACAGGTGCAGACTTCAATAAGAAAGACAAATTTGGAAGGTAAAACATGATGCTCCTTTTGAATGTGCAAGATATGTTAAATAATAAGCACAGTTTGCTTAACACCAGTGTCTAATTACATGCTCTTTCTTTTGTTTATGAAAAGTACTGAAATGGTCACTTCCACCCTTGCACTTAGTGTTGTATCTGCTTTTGTATATTTATATAAATGGACACTCATTTACCATTGAAATCTACTTGTCTGCAGTGTAATTAGGCTCTTGGGGTATGTCCAAGTATTCTGATATTTACTGGTAAATTTCAAGACTGATCAAGTACAAAGTTTCAGACTTATATCTACCCTTTACTGGAAATATAAAAATTTACTATGGCATATTGATAAATTTGCAGTATAAATATTGTTACAAATAACATATCCAATATCTTCTCATTTAATCAACCAAGTACATTCAGGAATGTCCCAATTTCACCCTTCTTTCCATTATTTACCAATAAATTTCAATAGCTTTGATTGCTTTTCATCTCTTCTTCAAACTAAATCTTACAATCTGATTTTAAAGTTACATTTGATCAAGCTGTTGATGAAATTAGCACTTCCAACCCATATTTCTACCCTTGAAGTACTCTGAGAAGAGAGATTTACGACAAGATTCACAAATGCATCCTTTTAAGCCTAAAAGATTATTCTTCTGTTTTTCTTCTGTTTGATTTCTATTTGATGCCTTTAGATTATTATGAGCTTTCCACTTGTGGGTATGGGCATATTGAGTCAAGTGTGATATCTCTATCTGGCCCAGCAACTTGATTAACTCTGGTCTGCATCTAGAATTCCTTAAAGCTGGTTGCTGTTTTCCCCTTCTTTCTATCTTGACTCCCAAGTTCTTTTCCTGGCTAAACAACTCATTATGTTAGCAGCCGATTCAAACAATCTTGTCTTTTCTCTCTCCACACAATGGGAAAGTGAAACCAGAACAAAAGGTTGTGTCTGACCAAACATGCATTAACAAAGCATTTGCATAGGAACTATACACACAAAATATAATGTTTGTTGATCTGAATCTTATGGCCAACATCTTTTACATAATATGGGATTCCACTGTGCTGTCTGGGCTTATGCATGATGGATTTTCACTTGCAGACGATATGAAAATGTGGTGCTGCCGATGGATGTCCGTTAGGCCTGGATGTGGGAAGAGGTGGGGTCCCACAGCAATTAGGGTGGGGATCATCCTAACCAGCCCAGAGTCTACAACAGGGATGACTAACCTGCAGCCCTTCAAATGTTGGTGGGACTCTCAACTCCCATCAGCCCTATCCAGCACAGCCATGGTTAGAGATGGGAGTTGTAGTTCAAAAACATCTAGAGTGCTGCAGGTCAGCAACCCTGAGTTTGCAGTATCACAGAGACTGTGATAAGATGAGGATGTACTAACCACTATCAAGCACACACATTGAAGTGCTTACTTGCAAAAAAGAAACATTGGAACTATAAATGGTTTTACAATAGCTCTGTCAGCTGTTCATGTGTTAAGAGTTAGTTTTTTCATGTGTGCTATTGCACCTCTCCTTCTCTCTCTCTCTCTCAAATTATGCCATAGAACTCCACTCCATTATGCTGCTGCCAATTGTAATTACCAGTGCCTGTTTGCCCTTGTGGGTTCTGGAGCAAGTGTCAACGACCTCGACGAAAGGGGTTGTACACCATTGCACTATGCAGCTGCATCAGACACTGATGGAAAGTAAGTATGGTACTATTTAGAAATCTTAATATTCAAACCCCTTAGTAGCATGAAATTTGCCATGCAGTTTTTTTGTTTTTTTTTCATGGGGATATGTTGTTAGAAGTGATTAGCAAAGACTGACAGTCAAGTTACGTTTCTCCCACAAATATTGATCTGTTTTGTTTGTGAGTAGACACAGGGGAAAAAGATTTCTATATAACCAGCAAGCGAATAATGGCTGTGACCCATAGCTGATGAGTCATTATTCAACAATTTAATTACTGAAGTGGTGGAAATTACTATTGATAAAGACACGGCAGTAAATAAACATTGTTTTTAAAATATTTTTTCTGTTGTGGATTTGCACAAAAATTTAAGATATTATTGCATTGACAATTCTATGTTAATTAGGAAATAGTTTAACTATTTTTGTTACAAGCTTGTTTCATGGTTAAAGCAAAGAGAAGGATTGGTAGTCTCAAGACATTGTATCATAGATGTCTCCAAACACCAAACAGATATGGTGATAAAACTATATATTAGGTATACAGTGGTACCTCGGGTTACATATGCTTCAGGTTACATACGCTTCAGGTTACATATGCTTCAGGTTACACACACCGCTAACCCAGAAATAGTGCTTCAGGTTAAGAACTTTGCTTCAGGATAAGAACAGAAATTGGGCTCCGGCGGCACGGCAGCAGCAGGAGGCCCCATTAGCTAAAGTGGTGCTTCAGGTTAAGTACAGTTTCAGGTTAAGAACGGACCTCCGGAACGAATTAAGTACTTAACCCGAGGTACCACTGTAATTAGTAATATTTTTGTCCACCCCCAATGCAGTTACTAAGAAGCAGAGCTGTAAATATATTGGAATACACAGTGGGGACAAAGGACAGTTCTGGGGGTTGCCAACCTGGCAGTGCAGATATGCATATGCCTGCCAAGGCCTTCCATGCTGCACCTGTTAGGACTCTCCTGCTTTAATTAGGCTTTTTTTCCAGCCGGCTAATTATGGCACAGGAAGTGATTTTGGGAATGAACACAGCTGAGGAGGAATGAGTGTGATGCCCCCAACCAATTATTCACAAAAATATTATAAATATCTCATCTTGTCCCCCTGCAAACCAAGGTAGTACAGTATAAGTTTAATAAACTTCTAAAAATTGTACGCGCATGGATGCATACACTCTCTTTTAGACCAAAACAATTTGTGCTAGTGTATGTGTGCGGGTGGCGCTGTGGGTTAAACCTCAGAGCCTAGGACTTGCTGATCAGAAGGTCAGCGGTTCGAATCCCCGCGATGGAGTGAGCTCCCGTTGCCCGGTCTCTGCTCCTGCCAACCTAGCAGTTCGAAAGCACACCAGTGCAAGTAGATAAATAGGTACCGCTCCGGCGGGAAGGTAAACGGCGTTTCTGTGCACTGCTCTGGTTCGCCAGAAACGGCTTAGTCATGCTGGCCACATGACCCAGAAGCTGTACGCTGGCTCCCTCGGCCAGTAAAGCGAGATGAGCGCCGCAACCCCAGAGTCGGTCACGACTGGACCTAATGGTAAGGGTTCCCTTTACCTTTATGCTGTGTATGTGATTTGGACTCTAGAATAGGGATAGAGATCTCCAGCTGATAAGCTGTCTGTGGTCATTGACTCGTTCCTCCTCCAAGCCCATGCCTTCCTGGGGCCTCTTTCCTCTGCCACTGTTTTGAGTCATTTGTCTCCAATCATTTTTGACAGTGCAATGTTGCCCTTCTGTAAGAGAGGACTGCTTTCAGTTGGCTTGGTATGGAATTTACTGCTGGGCTTAATATGTATAGATGTTTTGAACTGTAATTGTTTTTAGAATGTTTTAAGCATTTAAAATGTTGTTTTGTTTTTGTTTTTAGCTTGTGTATCTTTTCACCATTCTGAGCTTTGTATGAAGGAAGATTGGGCTACAAATTCAATAACTGATTGTGATGATGATGATGATACATTTGTTATATAATGCTTTATATTGTATTGTTTATGGCAAGCAACAGTATCTAAATGTATTGAATGAGTGAATCATCCGTGTATGGGGAAGAAGACATTGATTAAAGATTAAAATGCCATTTCATTTTGCGCAGGTGCCTGGAATATTTATTAAGAAATGATGCAAATCCAGGGATTCGAGACAAGCAAGGATACAATGCAGTTCATTATTCTGCAGCTTATGGTCATCGCTTATGCCTTGAATTGGTAAGATAATTTACTGCACATGCAGCTGCTGGGTGACCTTGGGCCAGTCACACTTCTTTGAAGTCTCTCAGCCCCACTCACCTCACAGAGTGTTTGTTGTGGGGGAGGAAGGGAAAGGAGAATGTTAGCCGCTTTGAGACTTCTTAAAGGGAGTGAAAGGCGGGATATCAAATCCAAACTCCTCTTCTTCTTCTTCTTCTACTGTGAAGGACATTGACCAGTAAATAAAGATTGTGTGAGAAATCTTAGGAAGTACATGTAGATCAGGTTTTTTCTAAGCCAAAAAGAGATAATCATGAAAAATAAAATTTATTATCCTTGAGCATTTACAAAGAAAAACAATAGTAAAAAGCTACTTTTAGCTTTCTCTGAAGCCTTAATTATTATTTTATTATCATTTATTAAATTTGTATACCGCCCTATAGCTGAAGGTGGTACACAACATTATCTATATCTATATCTATCTATCTATCTATCTATATCTATATCTATATATATATACATACACACACACACACAACAAAAACAAAGACAATCCAATAATCCCCTCTTCCACATTAAAATGGTGTCAATTAGCAATAAGCTTTGTTAAAGAGGAACTATTACTTATTAAGCATGTTGACGTGATTTTTTTTTCTTTTTCTTTGAACTGTAGACCCCAATACCATAATACTGGTACATAAGTCTGCTTTTGAATATTCCATACAGTTTGAAAAGTGATTGCCGTGTGGCATGCTGTTTAAAAAACAGAAGCCCAGAACAAGCATTATTCTTTGAATATTGGCCAATATGTAAAGTCCATTTCAAACAAAATCAGTTGGATTGTTGCCTTTAACTACACTGAGGATATTATAGATTGTTCCAAGCATGATTTGCATACCAAACCTGGGATACAAAGTGTAATACATATCTGCAAATATATGTACATATTTGAATTACAATTACTGTTTTATAAACTTAAATTCAGAACCATGAATTTTCTGAAGAATAATAAAAAATTTGGAGCTTTGTATTCACATTTTTAACAACTGTTATCTAAAGTGTGGATTTCATTGCAGATTGCCAGCGAAACACCTCTAGATGTTGTAAGTATAAAGACATTTGCTGTAAAATATTTATTGCAAATATTCAGAATGCTTTATAGCCTAATTTTGTTTGACATTTCACTATTTATACTGGAAATTCAGCAGATACTTAACTAAAAGTTGAATGACTCAGAATAAAACATATGGTTCTTCTAGTTTGTTTTCCAAAGAAGCTAATTAGTAACGTTCAGATAGCTTTTATGTTGTCTACTGTGATCCTGGTGATACAAGTAGGCAAGTTAAAGAAACCACAAATTGCTGCTTGTTTCTCATTTAGCTCAGTTTTCGTGATGTAGTTTTTTGGCTTCTTTAATTCAGCTTGATTCCTTAAAGTCTGCATTCACACATCATGCTAAGCCAAACCATAGCATAGCATGATCGTGCAGCTCCCAGGGAGGATATTGCAGCTACTTTGATCCTCTAGCTTTTAAAGTTAATGTGGCACAGCAACTAAGCCAAGATTTGGCTTAGTGTTTTCTCCAAAGCTGGGATCATAATTACCGTATTTTTCGCTCCATAAGATGCACCTGACCATAAGACACACCTAGTTTTTAGAGGGGGAATGCAAGGAAAAAAATATTCTTTAAAGGGAGCACTGAGCAGAGCCTGTCTGCATCCCAGGCTCTGCTCAGCGCTCCCTTTCACGAGCCGCGTGGAGCGTGTGTGTGGCGCTTGCTGGCTTTTCGCCAAGAAGGGAGAAAAGCCCCAAAGAGTTGCACACATGCTCCGCGTGGCTCTTTAAAGGGAGCGCGGCTCTTGCGGGCTTTTCCGGGAGGTGGGGGAAGGGACAGAGGGGCTAAGCCAGAAGCTAGAACAGCAAGAGGGAGTGCTGCACAACGACCCCTCTTGCTGTTCTGGCTTCTGGGATAGCCGTGCGAAGCCTCCTCAGGGCAGGGGGATGAAGGCTCCCCGTGCCCTGAAGAGGCTTCGCGTGGCTAAGCCAGAAGCTAGAAGAGCAAGAGGGAGCGCTGTGCAGCAATCCCACTCGCTGTTCTGGCTTAGCCGCACAGCCTGCATTCACTCCATAAGACGCACACACATTTCCCCTTACTTTTTAGTAGGAAAAAAGTGCGTCTTATAGAGCGAAAAATACGGTAAGCGCTCCCCTTGTAGCAGAGGGTCATCCGATGGTTACAGGTCGTGGTTAGGGAGAAGAGACGTTTATCACAATCCTGGCTTGGGATGACATGCTGAGCCCAACTTTGGCTTAGCTTGCCATCCTTCGGTGACCGAAAAAGCCTGATGGAAAGTGGGTGTCAGCTCCTCGCCAGGAGCCAGCATATTCAGCATGCAGTTACAGTAAACCATACCCTGTCTTACTGTGAAATGTGAACCAGGCCAAGGAACATCCTTCTCATATGCTTCCATTTCTCACCCAGTCTTTTCCTGGAGGCTTATAACCATTAACTGATCTTTAAAAAACAAACAAACAAACAAAAAAACGTTGTTAACATCAAGTCTTTTATAGTATGTCAGGGGGGAAAATGAAAAGTTTAAGTGTAAGCTCTTTGTTTTTGTTACAAGAGCTCAACAAGCATGTTTTTATTTTAAAATACAAATTCCTCACATTGGTATTTTCCCTCTGTTAGCGAATTTAGATTGGGACAACCATGCATTGTTGAAGTATGTATGTCAACTTAAAAATAATTTGACTTTCATCGTGTATATTTTTCTGTTTAGCTAATGGAAACATCTGGAACAGACATGCTGAATGATTCAGACAACAGGGCACCAATTAGTCCATTGCACTTAGCTGTAAGTATTTAGTTCACCAAATATTGATTATTGGCCTTTTAGAAAATAAACATACCTTTGCATTGGGTGATTTAATGTAATTTTGACTTGTGCTTTGAGTTCGTTTATGCATCAATAATTATTTACGCTTGCGAAAACCTGGGCTACGTTTGATAGATATTTTTGTAAAGTGTACATTTTTGTCTCAAATCTGATTCATTTTTATCACTGTAATGTCTACATCTATCTAAAATTGTAACATTTCTCAGGCCTATCATGGACACCATCAAGCTCTGGAAGTATTAGTACAGTCTTTGTTGGATCTTGATGTCCGGAACAATAATGGTAGAACGCCATTGGATCTTGCAGCTTTTAAAGGACACGTTGAATGTGTCGATGTACTAATTAATCAGGGGGCATCTATTTTGGTGAAAGACTATGTTGTAAAGAGAACACCAATACATGCTGCAGGTAAGACCTATAACACTTCATTTTTAAACCATAGCAGAAAAGTAGTAAATAGGGTGGAAATTTGTTTGTTTTGTTTAAGAAATCCCCCCCCGCTTAGTTATTATTATTTTTTAAATCAAGTGGTCTTACAAATAGAGAACAGATTATCTAATTCTGCTGTTTCTAAAAAGCAGATAGTTACAAAAATTGCTTTCAATATGTTATATTGATCTTACTCTGGTTATTTTATTTGGTTTTATTGGACCCTATTTTATAACTAGAGGTGTTAAATCCAGGCCTCCACATCTCTAACTACATTGGCTTGGGAGCTTCTGTCTCCTTCCTTTCCTTGTCCATTTGTTTTTGCGGAGGTTTTGAGTTATCAAAAATCTTCAGGCACCCAGAGCAGTGAATTGTATGCGGTTATATTTTCTGGTCTCCCTTAAGCTTTGGGCTTTGATGGTAGCCTTGCATGGATAACATGAAGAAGCAGCCCAGCACATAAGATGTGTGTGCTTTCTGGGTGACTTGGGATCCTCAGTCTATTTTTTTATTTAGTTTATTTTAAAAGATTTATACCCGACCCTCTTGATCACATAATCCCCACCCAGGCAAAACAAATCCTGTAAGTTGCAAGTTACTCCCTTATGTGATGTGAATCTCAGCCATTCCCTCTTGCCCTCTCCACTAAAGCCTAAGGTCTTTAGTTAATCCAGATTTGTCAGCCAAAATTTGCATTATTTCACCCTTAGGATAAATGGAATGTGGTTGCATCACTGGCAAAAATGTATTTTATGCTTTAATGCAGTAATACCTTCTGACAGTCTTAAAACAGAAATTATAAATTTTCAAATAATTTGATGCTTAATGATTTTCATGTTTTATTTGTTAATATTTTACAGCTACAAATGGTCATTCGGAATGTCTGCGGTTATTGATAGGAAATGCAGAACCACAGAATGCTGTCGACATCCAAGACGGAAATGGACAGTATGTCTCAAATTGCATTTTTCTCGTAAATTGAGCTCGACAGTGCTGGGCTGACATGAGCATGAAATCAAAATAGCATTAAAAAAAATCCTTTAGGACCATTTGATTTTTAAAAAGAAATATACTCATATTTGCCTGATATTTATTTGCTTTGAACACATACAGTAAATATTTCAGTAGACTATGAACCAAATAATGAGGTTTTCTTTAATACCTAAATTGCTTTCTGGTCTTTTGAGACTTTTTTTTACTAGGAGATTTCACTATTTGCTCCTCTTCTGGCCCTGCTGCCATTGCTCTGCTCTGAGCTAAGCCAATGCGGTTTGGCTTAGTGTTTCATCCAAACTCAGGCTCATGGTTTGTCTCACTCCAGACAAACTTGAAGCTATAACCAAAGTTTGTTCTTGGATTTATAGTTCATGGTTTGCCCGGAGGAAACAGATTCAGATAAAGAATGTAAATAAATATATTTGATCATTTTCTTCATAATTTATTATTCCCAGTGGCCATGTTTTCTTCTGGATAATGTTTATTTTCAAATTAAGATATGCAGTATTGAACGATTACCTCCAGCTGGGCTTTTATGAAACTCAGTGCTGAATTATTGCAGAGCATTCATTATTTAAAAACCCATGAAATAGTTTATTACCAGGCAGATCTTCAAATCATTCTGCAAATAAAATAAAGAACAAAGGGCTAAGGCATTGCATACATTTTTCAGGTTGTGGCTTGCAGACAGTTATGAGGCAACAGTACTGAAAGGTGCATCACAACTGTATTTTGACCTGGCTTCTCTATCCTACTCTCTTTAACAGGGGTCAGCAACCTTTTTCAGCCGTGGGCCGGTCCACCGTCCTTCAGACCATGTGGTGGACCGGACTATATTTTGAAAAAAATAAAATAAATTCCTATGCCCCACAAATAACCCAGAGATGCATTTTAAATAAAAGCAGACATTCTACTCATGTAAAAACACGCTGATTCCCGGACTGTCCGTGGCCAGATTGAGAATGTGATTGGGCCGCCTCCGGCCCCCGGGCCTTAGGTTGCCTGCCCCTGCTCTTTAATATATGGTATGCTCCTTTTAAGAAGATTTGTCTCTGTCTCCATTCAGATGTGCAGCAGCCCTTCCAGTCTATGGACTGAGTCAAACTAGGATTTGCTAATGTTTCTCTTCACAGTTGCCTAGCTTGCCACGTGAGCAGGTTTGTGAGCTTGTTAACATAGAATGTGTGGGGTTTTTTTGTTTCTCTTCCAGGACTCCTCTGATGTTGTCTGTTCTCAATGGGCACACAGATTGTGTCTATTCATTGCTTAATAAAGGAGCAAATGTAGATGCCAAAGATAAATGGGGAAGAACAGCATTGCACAGAGGGGTAAGTGTGTCATTCATTGCCCCCTGCCTCACCTTTTGCTTCAATAGGTAGCATCGCTGAAGTTTCCCCAGAGAAGCATTGCTTTAGATATAGACTGAATTAGTTATGCTTAGAGGTCTTGCTGAGCTCAGCGCAACAAGCAAGTCATGACTAAAGAGTCATTGATTTCAATGGAAACTAAGTTCAACTAACTTAGTCTGCATCCAGAACACTTTATTTATATGTTATATAGGTAAAGGGACCCCTGACCATTGGGTCCAGTCGTGACCGACTCTGGGGTTGCCGTGCTCATCTCGCTTTATTGCCCGAGGGAGCAGGCATACAGCTTCCAGGTCATGTGGCCAGCATGACTAATCCACTTCTGGAAACCAGAGCAGCACACGGAAACACCGTTTACCTTCCTGCTGGAGTGGTACCTATTTATCTACTTGCACTCTGATGTCCTTTCGAACTGCTAGGTTGGCAGGAGCAGGGCCCGAGCAACGGGAGCTCACCCCGTCGCGGGGATTCGAACCGCTGACCTTCTAATCGGCAAGTCCTAGGCTCTGTGGTTTAACCCACAGCGCCACCCGCGTCCCTGTATATATTATATACCCCTCCCCTTTTATAGCAAACTGTTACAAAGTGGCTTACAATGTAAATGCTGTAGCGTTAACAATACAGAAACAAATGCTGTTTGGAAAGTGTCCTGAGACATGCAAAATCAGCTCTCAATAGCTTTTGAAGCCTACATTCCTAGCAGGCTCCATCTGCCTTTTTGTACACAAATGTCCATTTATTGATGTGAAAACAGATTGGGCTGATATGGTAGAGAAGCAATAGATGGATCACATAACTGTGGAGACCATTGATTTTCTTCTTCTTCTTTGTGACTATATACACGTTGACGCAATATATGCTTTCTGTGTTACATTTTTTCCAGGCAGTTACAGGACACGAGGAGTGTGTAGAAGCTCTGCTTCAACACGGTGCAAAGTCCATACTACGAGATTGCAGAGGACGAACGCCTATACATTTGTCAGCTGCATGTGGACATATTGGGGTGTTAGGAGCACTCTTGCAGTCAGCAGCATCTGGAGATACAGTACCTGCCCTTGCAGACAATCATGGATATACATCATTGCACTGGGCCTGTTACAATGGTAAATAAGACATGATCATTTCTTAAGAATAAATATTCTAGGGGAATGCTTGGTTGGTGTAGAATCACGTGACTCATACAAGCTGCCTTGTGCTTCCAATCTCCATTGCCATTCTCAGATCAGACAGTGCTAACTAATAAAATCCTAAAACGCACCAGGAGGCATTTGGGCAGAGGCAACATATTATCTTATGCGCCATTCTGTGAAGATTTACACATGCCAAAGTACCTTAGGAAGTTTGTAGCTGATTGGTCCCAGAACATGTGACTAATTAGAAGTGCCATGTGCCAGGATGTCTCTGTAGGAAGCAGCCAATTGCCAGGCCACAGAATGGGTCATGGATAGCAAATAAACACATACAGGGAAAAGATAAATAAGTGTCGGAGTCCACATACACAAAAGACACACGCTATTCAATATTTCTGCCAATAGATCTTCAATTCATTTATCTCCTTCCTCACCCTCTGTTGGTTTCACCCATTTCTATAATAGTAGCTGTGTGACAGCATCGTAGCCATGAAAAAATGGTACCTATGGCTACATTTACCTGATAGTCAGGAGTGTTCCAAAATAAACATCAGTTTCCAACATGTTACACATAAGAAATAAACTATACATTCTATTTATACTTAGTGTTTCATAATAAAGACCTCTGATTTGTATTATTTTGCATTTGCTATCTGGCATTTAAACCATTTTAGGTCATGACAGCTGTGTCGAACTTCTTTTGGAGCAGGAAGTTTTCCAGAAAATGGAAGGAAATGCTTTCAGCCCATTGCATTGTGCTGTGTAAGCAACTTCTACATGGAATTCATTTTATCTTTTTAACAAACTGCAGCTTTTCTGGAAGTAATTCCCTTTTAAATTTCTGATAGGATTAATGATAACGAGGGCGCTGCTGAAATGCTAATTGATACACTGGGTTCTAGCATTGTAAATTCTACAGACGGGAAAGCCAGGTAAGGTCTGAAGTACATTTACTAAAAAGAATGTTCTGCATTTTCAGTTCTGCTTAATAAGTAGCCAGAGTTGTTGCTTTATGTGTTCTCTGACTGTTATCCCAGTAAGGGAGGTGGAGCTTGAATGTAATGAAGTACCATATTTTTCACAGTATAAGATGCACCAGACCACAAGACGCACCTAGTTTTTGGAGGAGGAAAACAAGAAAAAAACAAACGGAATCTCAGAAGCCAGAACAGCAAGAGGGATCGCTACGCAGTGAAAGCAGCAATCCCTCTTGCTGTTCTGGCTTCTGGGATAGCTGCGCAGCCTGCATTCGCTCCATAAGACGCACACACATTTCCCCTTACTTTTTAGGAGGGAAAAAGTGAGTCTTATAGAGCAAAAAATACGGTATTTTGGTAGAAAGCCAAGGGTTTGGTAGAACCCTGGACAGCAGCATGCCAACAACAACATTTTGTCACAGGTTTCATGTGTTTAATCTAGGTTAAGGCCCCATCTGCACTACACATTTTAAACAATACCATACTTTAAACAGTCATGGCTTCCCCCAAAGTATTCTGAGAAGTGTAGTTTGTTCAGGGTGCCAAGAGTTGTTAAGAGACCCCTATTCCCCTCATGGAGCTACAGTTCCCAGAGTTCCCTGGGAAGTGGAATTGGTTGTTAAACCAATCTGTAGCTCTATGAGAGGAACAGGGGGCTCTTAACAACTCTCAGTACCCTTAATGAGCGACAGTTCTCAGGATTCTTTGGTATGATACTGCTTTAAATATATAGTTCAGATGGGCCTTAGGCTAGATCTGTGTGTTCTAATTTAAAACAGCTGATGTTTTAATATCTGTAAAAGCTTAGTATTTTACAATAGTAGGTTAACTACTGTATTATATATGTTCTAGCTAGATTTAATACTTGACTTATAATTTCAAGCTGACTGGACTATTCCCTTCCCTATACATTGCAGTGATATGTATAATTTATAATATGTTCAGTAAATAAAGAAATAAAGCTGTGTGATCCTACATAAAAGTATCTGGAAATCCTTCATTAAACTTATATAGGATTGCGCTTTCTTTACACAGTAAACCAAAACTCTAAAAAAAAATAACTTATGATATGATCTGGGTTTGGACCTCTTTTGTAATATCTGCGGTGCTTTGCCCAACCCCACTCTTTCTATATCTCCTGCCCCTTGTTATTCCATGAAAAGGGCAAGAGGGGAAATGAAATGTATATAGTTGACTCTAAAGTGTTGAGATAATTCAAATTCACAAATCATAAACTTCTAAAGCAGTTTTTTCTACAACCGTTAGACGGGTTATGTTTTTAGGTAGAATCATGCATATGATATTAGTTGTTAGCCTCCTTTTTATCTACAAAGTGCGCTCTTTTTCTTCTCCCCAGAACTCCTCTCCATGCAGCAGCCTTTACAGACCATGTAGAGTGCTTACAGCTTTTGCTCAGCCATAATGCACAAGTAAACTCTGTAGATTCTTCTGGGAAGACCCCTCTAATGATGGCTGCAGAAAATGGACAAACAAATACAGTTGGTAAAAAGAGAACTCTTGTGTATTTTCTGTTTTCATTACTAATAACTATTAATTCTACTAATGTAAAAAGCCTACATTAGAACTGCATAGGCCATTTTTTAAAGCAGATTTGCAGATTTCAGATTGATCAACCAAGCAACTTTCTTGGGTTAATATTTTTATTAATCAACAGAATTGGATTCAAAAGAACACGCATCCTCTTAACAGTAGTTTCATAATTTCATTCACAGGATAAGCCACAGTGTAAGTGAGGCTACCTGTTGAGTGACTTAAGAGGATAGAAAAGCATAGGATGATGAAACATGGGGCAGTAGGGAAATTTGCTCACACAAACAAAAAAATGTTACCAACAGTTACTTGAGTGGCAGGAGAGACTATTGCATTCAAATCATGCTTGAGGGATTCCCAAAGGTATCTGGTTGGCAACTTTGTGAAACAGATCGCTCAACCTGGAAGGCTTTTGATCTGATACAGCAAGCATGCTCTTATGTTCTTAATCATGTCAGGCCTATTTACACTTCCGAGTTGGGAACAATCTCTGCTGATGAGATAACAGTAAAAAAAAGTTGTACACTATAAAGCTTCTGTCTATAAATGCATCTTTTCAGTTAATGTGACACTTTACTTCTTTCAGAGGTGTTGGTTAGCAGCGCTAAAGCCGATCTGACCTTGCAAGATAAGTGTAAAAACACAGCACTGCATTTGGCTTGCAGCAAGGTATGTATCATTTTCCAGTTTGGAGCTTCTGTGATTTATTGCTGGTCTCGTCGTGGTTTTCATCATTTATCCATTTGAATAAAGTTGGTCTAGAGCAGCAGTGGTGATGCAGCAGTCTTTTAAATGCACTGGGAAAGAACTACACCTTGAGTGGGGTGCCGAGTTCTTTATCATGCTTGCTTCATTCATAGCTGCATAAACACTGAGCCAGGTAACAGATTTTTAACAACGGCTATCTAAAGCAGGTATAGGCGAACTCGGCCCTCCAGATGTTTTTGGGGACTACAACTCCCATCATCCCTAGCTAACAGAACCAATGGTCAGGGATGATGGGAATTGTAGTCTCAAAAAAACATCTGGAGGGCCGAGTTCGCCTATGCCTGATCTAAAGCTAAGACAATGAAGTCCATCTGTTGAGCTTTTTAAGGTGTCCAGCAGTCTGGACTCTCTACCAGAACTATTCCATCATTGGGCAGATGAAACATCATCCCATATACTGGATCTGCTTGGAATACAGAGGGCATTTTGGCAAAGGGGTGGGGGGAAGAAGATGATACAGTTCAGAAACGGAATGAAGGAAGAGAGGCAGCAGTGGGTACAAAAATTGTAGACACTGAAGTAAAAGACAGAAACATGCAGTCCTCACCATTATAATATCTAAGCATATTGGGCTAAGTATCTTGTGTCCTTCTGCAGCCCATACTTAGTGCTAATAAAAACTCTACCTACTAGTTACAAATCTCTGTTGCTGTTGTTTCAAATATACATGTTGAATTTGCCAAGGTTTAAAATAATAGATTTTTGTTTCAAAGGAAGAATAAAGGAAGAATAAATAATCTCTTTTTCCTTTTCCTTCCTTTTTAAAAAAGGGTCATGAAACTAGTGCCTTGTTAATACTGGAGAAGATTACAGATAGAAATCTCATCAATGCCACCAATGCAGCCTTGCAGACGTAAGTAGAGCTTCATATAGCACTGAAAATCTATTATTGAAGAAACTATATTTAGGTGAATGTAGTGGAGTGGGAGCAGGGAGATTATGGGGGAAAGTGCTCACTAAATATTTTTTGTGTGATAATTGGCAGTATATGAGCTTAATCTATACAATGTTTTAAGAAATGGTCTTCATGGAAGCATTCAGCAAAGGGCAAGGCAGAACAGAAATATTAACAGTAAACAAAAGTAGCAATAATTTACAGGTCACAAGGCAGGAGAATAGTAATCATGCTGGCTTAAAACAAGGGACAGAAAAAGGATGTTTTGCTAGTTACTGACACAGTTACTGTACTCTGATTCATGTTTGCTTGGAATAGGATAAGAGTTCGCAAAAAAATTACAGGTTACATGAGAACGAAAGAACTGCTTAGTCTCACACCATATAGATTCTGTATTTACACCAAGGTTGGCTAACCTTTGGTCCTTCAGATATTGGCGGACTATAAGTCCCACTCTCTCTGTATTGTAGTAATAGATTAATTCTACAGATACATAACAAGCTACTTACAAAGATTTAAACATGCTCAAATATTTGGATATCACTTTTTCTACTCTAGAAATTGCAACGGTTTGCTTTAATATGTATATAATTACCTCTTCACAAGGATAGAAATGAAAATACTAATATAATCAGACAGCAATCTTTGTATGCATTTTGAAAGTGTTTGTCGTAAGATTTGTGGGTGGTTGTCTCTGCAGACCTTTGCATGTTGCTGCTCGAAATGGATTAACGGTTGTAGTTCAAGAACTTCTAGGAAAAGGAGCAAGTGTACTTGCCGTTGATGAAAATGGTAAGTAAATTTAAACAGGGTAAAGTTGAATCAAAAGAACCTGCATAGCACTTCCTTTCCCAGCAGTGTCATATTGCCTCCAAGAAGCTGGTATTCAAAGGTATGCTGCTTCTGGGCATCTATTGGGGTCTATTTTCCATGAATTTGTCTAATGCTATTTTAACAACAAGGGATGCGGGTGGCGCTGTGGGTTAAACCACAGAGCCTAGGACTTGCCGATCAGAAGGTCGGCAGTTCGAATCCCCGTGATGGGGTGAGCTCCCCTTTCTCGGTCCAGCTCCTGCCAACTTAGCAGTTCAAAAGCACATCAAAGTGCAAGTAGATAAATAGGTACCGCTCCGGCGGGAAGGTAAACGGCGTCTCTGTGCGCTGCTCTGGTTTGCCAGAAGCGGCTTAGTCATGCTGGCCACATGACCTGGAAGCTGTACGCCGGCTCCCTCTGCCAATAAAGCGAGATGAGCGCCGCAACCACAGAGTCGGTCACAACTGGTCAGGGGTCCCTTTACCTATTTTACCAAACCATCTAAATCAGCGGTCACATGGTTTGCCTGCAATTTCTAAACCATGGTTTAGCATTATGTGTTGCTGTTCACCTTGGGCTTGCGTGCTTCCCAGCTTCTTCCCACTGCAGTTACAAGGAGATTGGAAGGTTCAATATTAGATTAGCCACAGTTAAGCATTATATCCAAACCTTAAAGTGCAGCTAATTGCTGAGAATTGACCACCTTTATAAATTGTGGTTTGAAGTTGACTTGTTTCCATTCAGCACAGTTTGGATGTCACAAAAGTTGTGGCCAGTCTAAAACAGAAGCTGCGCACACTAACTCAGAGTCCCATTGCACAAATGGAAACCCATTCCCACTTGGCAGACGGACACAGTTGTCTGTCACCCACATAATCCAGTTTTTAATTAGTACAATTGTACTTTGGTTCTCGAATGCCTTGTGACTCGAACCTTTTGGCTCCCGAACACTGCAAACCCGGAAGTGAGTGTTCCGGTTTGCGAACATTCTTTGGAACCCAAATGTCTGACACGGCTTCCAACTGAGTGCAGGAAGCTCCTGCAGCCAGTTGGAAGCTGTGCCTTGGTTTTCGAACGTTTTCGGAAGTTGAACGGACTTCTGGAATGGATTCCGTTTGAGAACTCAAGGTTAAACTGTATAGCATAACAAAATCGTACTTTGCTGCTGTACCAAGTGAATGGACTTTGATATCTGAAATTTTGGGTGTGCCTTGAACTAAAATTTATGATTTTATTCTGACTCTAGGTTATACACCAGCTTTGGCCTGTGCTCCCAATAAGGATGTTGCTGATTGCCTAGCTCTCATTCTGGCCACAATGATGCCTGTTTCGTCAAGCACCACGCTACCTTCCCTTACTTTCAATGCCATTAATCATTACACCAACACCTCAAAAACTGTCACCTTTGACTCCTTACCTATTATCAGGAGTGAACATAGTTCTTACTGTAGTTTCAACAACATTGGCAGGGAAGATGGCTACCCATATACGGAAGAAGATGAACTTAATGACTCGGATTCTGAAACCTATTAAGAAGCTTCCTTGGAGGTCAGAAGAGGAACTCACTTGCTGAATTCCAAGATTGTGTTGTTGGAGAAAGCAGTTTCTGAATATAAAAAAGGGACACCCAGAAGAGGTTGTTTTTTTTTTAAACAAACATGGGTGCACATGAAACATTTGTGCAACTTCCCAAAGGCTTTTAAAAGCAGGTTATGCAAAGGAAATGCTTCGAATCCATGGTGCAAAAGAAAAGAAAAATTACACAAAATGTTATTTAATTGCAGTGTACTAGGTTGTCCATGGTGCCATGAAGAATCCTAAAAAAGGCTGTGCACCATTGTCTGTCTGAATGAATAAACAAGTTATACAACAAAGAAGACAATAGATTTAAATCTTACCAAGATCATTTTTAAGGCAATAATTGAGTTTGGTACAGAAGGCGTTGTTTGTGCAGCAAATTGCCAAAGGACCAAATGAATAACTTAGACTTTTTTTTAATTTAAAAAAACAAAACTTTTTTTGAAAAGTTGAATAGGTTAAATAAGTAATAGTCTTAACCAACCCCCAAATTACTTCTGACAATTAATGTTAGATTTGGTTTTAAATGTCTTATTTGTTTTTAATCACCTAACAGCCTCCCAACACAGTTAAATGTACCATGGGGGGGGGAAACTTAATTTTCAGTTTTGTTTCTCTGAGAGGAAATGAAAAGGAACTTGTCACAATCTTATAGTAGTGAAGCTGTACTGGCTTAACCAGGAGTAGTCAGGGGTGAAACTTGTACAGTAGTATAATAAAAGGGAGATGAGACAGCGATGCAGTATTTATTGCACAGCTTTTACGAAAATAAATCTGTTTTAAATATATATTTTTATTCAAAATACAGGAATGGTAATTATCTGGATGAGCAAAACTGCATCAGAAATGAGAATTGTAAAATCCGGACACCCTGCTAGGCTGCCTTAGGGAAATGGCATTTTCTACAGCTTGCCCAGTCTTCTACATCATATACAATGACATGAGATTTGTGCCTCTATGATGTATATAATTTTTTTAATTAAAAAAAAAAAAAACACCTCCTAAGCTTTCATGGCACAGGATGTGACTGGGGGATGGTTAAAATGGTTTCCCTCTCATCAAAAAGGTACAGTGATGAATCTTTGGAAATGTTTTCCTAGTCCTTCAGCTAGAGTTACAGCTTGCCTTGAGTTTGTCTAATTTATAACAGGCTACTGTAAAAAAAAAATGAATAAACTGAAAAATGGAATACATTTCTCGATCCTAAAATGAAATTTGTTAAAATAGAGGTATTTACTTTATTTGGTTCTGCTTTAATTGAAAAGTAACATTTTTAATTATAACTTGCTTATGTACATGCAAGAACATATTCTTGCATGTTGAGGTAAAACACAAATGACTTGCTATAAACCGACCCCAACCTTCTTTTATCCTTTTTGTATTGTGAAACTGGAAACTTTAATGCCATTGTAAATTATCAGCTTGTTTTCTGAACATAGTGTGGAAACACAGGACAGTATTTTGATCTATTTGATAATTTTGTGGGTTTTTGAAGAATTAATGAGCATGTACATATAAATAGCGACTGCTTGAATACTGTATTTACCTGCACTCTTTGAGTACATCAAGATTCCTGTGTATATTTTACAGAGTATAATAAAACCCAGATGTGAGAGTTGTATTTAATGAATAATCTGTGTATCTATGTGGGATAATTGTTAATTCCTTAAAGGGCTTCTCTTCATTGAATACCTCAGATTTATAAATCCTATTCTACGAAACCTTTTTGGTCCTGTTGATTCTAAAGCAAAGATCAATCATTCCGATAACTAAGCTATCTTCCGGAGGCCTTTTGATCATTGATCATATGCATTATTACTGTTGGATAATTTGAAAAGCCTGGGGCCTTTGCTTTTCCATACCGTTCTCCTTAATGCGCTGTGGCATTGCATAAAATGGAATGGATGGCTTACTAATTGATCGAAAGGACTGTTAATCCCACCAGAACTTGATAGAGCTAGCACTCTAGCTGTGAAAATAGCTGGATATTGTCCACCTGAAAGTTCTTGGTAAACCTCTCTTTCCTAGTGTTTCCAACTTGCTGTTGCTGGTGAGTGATGCTGACATGCTACAACAGCAAACAACAGTGCTTTTATTTATACATTTGTTTTGCATTTACTCATAAATCAAATTAGCATTACCTTTAACATTTCTCTTGTTTTCTCAAGTTCATTCTTTTAGGCAGGAAAAAAAAAGATGAAGTGCAAGGTAAAACTGTTGTTTTTATAAATATCTTTCACACTGGAGTCCTTTAAAGCTTCTGACGTTTTTTGGGGGGTGGGGTTCTGTTATTGAAAGTGGAATTAGAACACATCACTTAATACAGTATCTTATTATTAATATAGTGACATATTATACTTCAACATCCTTTCTGTTCACTATAAAAGTCCTTTCTACTTGGTATTAGTATTATTTAAATTTGTATACTGCCCTTCATCTGCCGATCTCAGGGCATTTCACAAGTGTTTAACCTATCCATACTGGATGCAAAGACCCAGCATGGGTTTCTCGGAAACAAGTCATGACAGACAAAAAATCTCATTTCTTTTCTTTTTTTATAAGAGTTACAAGCTTGGCAGATCAGAAGACTACTGTGGACGTAGTGTATATTAAGTTTAGTAAGGCTTTTGACAAAGTCCCCTAGAATATTTTTACAGAGAAGCTGGTAAAATGTGGTCTGGGTGGGGCAACGTTTAGGGAGGAAGAACCAGCTGCACAAGTATAAGATGGGCGACAACTAGCTTGACAGTAGTACATGTGAGAAGGATCTTGGGGTCTTAGTAGACCACAAGCTTAACATGAGTCAATGGTGTGATGCAGCAGCAAAGAAAGCTAATGCTATTCTGCATCAACAGAAGTATAGTATAGTGTCCAGATCAGTGGAAGTAATAGTACTGCTATATTCTGCCTTGGTCGGATCATACCTGGAGAACTGTGTCCAGTTCTGGGTACGATGGGGGAAGCGGCGAGGCGGTCCCATGACTCCTTGCCGGGGACCAGCGGGGAGAGTAGAGGTCCTCTGCTGCCTATGCCCTCCTTGCGCAGAAGGCTTTCGCACAGAGAGAGTAGGAGGAGACTAGGTGTCAAAGAGCTTCTTTGCTGGAAGAAGTTTAAGAAACGCCCACTGACTGATTCTGCCAGCGATTGAGACAGCCACGGGTGAGTGGCTGTCCGGACAGAAAAGGTTCGCTCAGGCAATCCAGCCAGGTGTTTGCACCGGCTTACGCACGAGCAACGCCTAGAACCATTACAATTGATAAAGAACCTTTATGAATTCATGCAACCTAAAATTACTTTTTAGGTATACACAGTTCAAGTCAAGAACTCCATTGGACAATAATCTTTTATTAAGCAAACTCCTGAATCATTCATTTTGGCACGCGACTTTTGGTTGCACCAAATGCTTGTTTTAGTCCTTCTCATACCATCGTCCATATAAACCGGCCGTTATTAAGCCAGAAGATGCTCCCTTTTTCTGCATGACATAGTGGTTCTTTTCCCACCCCAGATAATCCGCAAAGTCCAGAGTAATGCCAGACTTCAGCAAGAGAGGGAAGACAAAAGCAGTGCTGAAATTCCCTTGCAGCTGAAAATCTATCCGTTCAGTAGCCTTTGTGACTTCCTGCCCGCAACTCGTATAGTCGAGGGTGCCGCACTTCACTAACGCACAAGCTTGTACATAGTATGTCCCATGAACTGTATGAAGGCCATCAAATACTCCTAAAGCATAGAGTTCCTTTGATACAAACAGTCTCTGGTAACTTAAGGAACAGCACAGAGTATTGGAACAGACCTGGATCTCTCCTTCAGCTTCCATTATGGGCATAAAAGTGAAATTGTCATACATCATTTCGCCATGAAATATAGGTGGAGCTTCCTGGGCTCCTTTCTCAGCTTTTTCACAGTGGGCTTCTTGATCCTCCTTACGACAAATCTGATGGTCCATAGGGGAGTTTGAAAAACTCGTCTGCATGTTATTGTTGGTTTCATGCCCCGATGTAATAGGGATTTGGGCCACTATAAGCTTGCCTTTATCATTCTCCATGTTATAATAAATGAATGATTCTGATGGTGTGTATATACCACTCCCTGTCATACCCAGGTCAGGACGATGGATATTCGCTGCCAAAAGATTGATGTTGAAAGCAACTGCAAATGCTTGTTGAAATTCTACAGCAGACAGCAGCGGAAGCTGGTTCATCCATGCAGTAGGATACACAACCTGTTTTAAATTGTACTCCTTGATAAGCTTCACTGTTGGCTCATAGAACAGGATGTCAAAGCAAGTGAAAACTCCAAATTTGCCTGCAAAAGGCGTATTAAAAACAGTGTAATCTACTTCTGGCGGAGTATCAAAGGCACGTTCAAAATACAGGTTTTGTTTTCGGTATCTGGCTATGAGTGTACCACTGTCACTAAATACTACGTTTGTGTTAAAGTGGTATCTCCCATCTGGTGGGCAGTGGCGATCACTGTGATTGCAGGGCTGCTTGGTTCCTAAGTTTACCACTAAAAACACTTGATTCTTCAGTGCCATACAGCTGAGTCGATGCAGAACCTAGGGGGCAAAAAAGTAAATACATATTCTCTTGCATCAATAGATATAAGCATTGAGCAGTCCTATTAATTGGCTCTTGGATTAGACATGTATACTTGTATATATGACCCCCCCCCCTTTATATTGGTTCCCTATGAAAAGATGTTCAGTGCTTGTGAAAGATGTAGTCTTGAACATCTCTACTCAGAAGTAAGTGTGCAGATGACTGAAGCCTTCAGTGGTCATTTCCTGATTTTGGAAACATGTTTTGGACTTATCTCCAAAACATTAAATCACTGTGCTGAAACTTCTCTATTCATTAATTACCTCAGAATGCTATTGTTAGAGGGACTGTAATATTGAGAAATGAAAAGCACTGCATTTTTGTTTAGTTAAATAAATTTTAAGTGGCTGCCAGATCTAATTTTGGCACCACCGGAAGAGGCAGCATCTCTCTCTTTAGGTTGTATTCAGGACAGCCATTCTGCAAGTGGAACAACTTCCGTTTGTGCAATGCAACTTTGGTCTCTCCTTCCCTCACAGAGCCCTCTCTGCATCTGCTCTGGGTCCCCCCGAAGCAGATTTGGGGAGGGAACAGGTGGAGGGGAGAGAGGATGTTCTGCTGCACATGGGGAAGTTGTTCCACTCATGCAATGGCTTCATTGGAGTCAACCTTGTGACAGTAGACACTCTTGGTTTTTTAAAAAAGTAGGGAATTTTTTAGCAAATGCAAGTTGGAGGAAATCTAAAAAGATAATTAGTTTTTTTTTATTCAACTGATTTTGAAAGAAAATGCAACATTTGGAACACTTCAAAACTTGAAACTTTCTAAGATCCTGCATATTCTGTCAGCAATATCATTGACACTGTGACTGTATACAACTCTGTTTACTAGTAAGCCTCGCTTGGTTAGAGCAGGGTGCTGATAATGTCAAGGTCGTGGGTTCAATCCCCATATAGACCAGCTGCATTGCAGGGGGTTGGACTAGATGATCCTCAGGGTCCCTTCCAACTCTACAATTCTATGACACTATGGGTTTGATGGGACTTACGCCAAATAAGCATGTGTAGGATTTCAACCTAAGAAAGCTATCATCTTATCAATTCAGCTTACTCTAGCAGGGGTGAGCGTTACACAAAAAAAATCACGTTCTGTGGGGTAAACCAAACCCATTTGCAGCTATGTGCTTCGTGATCTGTAGGCTATACACATTCTGATTGACATGTAATATATGACTATTGTAAGTGCCATAGAGTTCTGCGCACCGCGCCAAACAATTCTCTTCAGGAAGGAGGAGCGCTGATAAGCCCAAAGTAGGGAGATACACGCAATATGGAAAAGTAAGAGCCTCTGAGCTCTTGGCTAAACAGGGAAAACGCAGGCAGGCAGAAGAGCACATGTCGCTTCGCTCCCTATATTGGCGGGTTGCTTTGCTGTTGTTAGTTGTTGCAATTCATTGAGCTTCCTTCGTCCTCTTGGCTGTTTTAGCGCTACCCATTTGTGTCTTCCCCTCCCCTTCTCAACCCTGCCACCAGTTGTTTTTTCCGTTTCCAGCAGTGCGACTTTGGGTTCGTCACTGCGTGTGCGTGTGGAGTGTGTGTGAGTCCCCGCTACAGCGGCGCTAGCTGTATTATTCCCTGCCTGAGTCTCTCATGTCCTCAGAGCAATCCGACCCCTGGATCACCACTGTGTGTGTGCCTGTGCCCATCGGCAGGCACCCAACCAGGTGCCTCCGAGGGGGCGTGTACAGCAGCCTAAATGCTGTGGCACCAGCCCCTCCTCGGCCTCAGTCTTCATCGTCCCGTCGCGAGTCACCCACCCTCCACTCCCTTGAGCTCAGGGTCTTAGTTTTCTTTGGCCTTGCTATGGACCTTAGGTTGGTCGCCCTGGTTGTCCGGGGGGCCTGGTAGGAATTTTTCCATTTGGCATTAGGCTTTTTGGTTTTTTCGCCTACCTCGTAGCAATCGTCACAACTTTCGTGGTATTGGTGGGTAGATTAGGCATTGGAATAATGTGTTGTGTGTCGAAGGGCTAGGTGTGGCCATCGCCTATGCCTTCAATTTTTGGGTATTCCGTTAAAGGAATCCGGCGGTCGTGTATTCTGTCCGATGCCTGCTTGGCGGGAGGCCATGGCACGACCCTCGGTGACATCAGGGGAGAGCCTATAGTTGGATTAGCATCAACAGGCTCCACCTACTGGTGAATAAACCCCCCTTGTTTTAGGCTCACCCCTCTCTGAGGGGGTGGAGTCAGCTGACGTAATCCAATGCCTAAGCCAATACCTTTTTCACTTGCTGTAATCAATAAAGTTGTGGCCTTTTCTTGCCCATTAACCTTATATCACGTGTCCTTGTGTATTCATTCCACTTTGCGGGGATCGGGTCCTCGAACCACAAACTGAATCTAGGTCCAGCTGAGGAAGTGATCAACGCTGCCACAGCTGACAGAGTTGTCTGTGATCCTTGTGTAGTGCACCATACAGAATTTCTTCTGCTGCACACAAAAGACCTAAGGCTTGGGTGGAGTCAGGGTAGATTTTCCAGAATTATAATGATCTAAAACACAGATTTATTGAAAATCATATTATACTAACTCATAACAGTTGTCTAGCTTAGAATTAGAAAGTTGGGTTTTGTTTGTTGTTTTTAATGGAAACCTACATATGTAGTTTGAATGTACGAAACATTGTTCTGTTCAGAAACTGTTGTGTTAGCTCCAAATACATTCTAAATCTTCAGGGGAAAACATGTTATGGCATTTCCATCTTAACTTAGTTGCAGTTCTCTGCAAAAAGTAAGTTTAATTGTGCTTGGTACCTGTAGCAGGTAAAAAGGTAAAGGTACCCCTGCCCATACGGGCCAGTCTTGCCAGACTCTAGGGTTGTGCGCCCATCTCACTTAAGAGGCCGAGGGCCAGCGCTGTCCGGAGACACTTCTGGGTCACGTGGCCAGCGTGACAAGCTGCATCTGGCGAGCCAGCACAGCACACGGAACGCCGTTTACCTTCCCGCTGGTAAGCGGTCCCTATTTATCTACTTGCACCCGGGAGTGCTTTCGAACTGCTAGGTTGGCAGGCGCTGGGACCGAACAGCGGGAGCGCACCCCGCCGCGGGGATTCGAACCGCCGACCTTTCGATCGGCAAGCCCTAGGCGCTGAGGCTTTTACCCACAGCGCCACCCGCGTCCCTATTCCTGTAGCAGGTAGGAGATCTATTAACAGCCAAACATAGTTAAGTGATAGAAATCAATGGGTGTGCATTTACAGAAATTGGCAGTTTGATTGCATTTGCATTAACCTTAACTTCATACTTAGAGATTGAAATTTACTGTAAACAAAAATGCTTTGAGATGCAGTGCCAATATTGCATCAGGCAGTGCGACAGAAAGCACTAGTGAAATAGAGCAGCAAAATATCACTAAGGAACAGAGTGTCACTCTATATATTCCACTAAAGCAAAGAATATCCAGTTTTTTCCAGTTCTGCAACAGTTTTAACAGATACCTCTGTGTCATTGAACAAGTATTCTTCTTTGCATGGATTCCATGTCACAGAGTCAGGGTATGGAATGAGATCCAAGTAAGGATAAATAGAAGTCCTGGTGAAGTTGAAGCCCTGAATTCCATCTTCAGGAAAGACAATTATCTGTGCTCCCTGATAGCAAACAAAAATAAAAAAGACAGCTTTCAGTCAGAATAAAAAAAAGGAAAGGTGCCTTGAAATTTCTTTAAGAAGACTTAAACGCTTGTGCAGATTGCATTAATCTCATTCAAGTGTTACTGATAATCAAAACACACAAGAACACTGTATTACTTCCATTTAAAGTGTGTGTTTTTTAAAGATAGTTGTAAGACCTTGAACCTACTACAGTACTATGAATTAGAAGCTCATATGTGGCTTTACGGTGGAAATGAGGGAATGGCCACAAAACACTCTCCAGTTTCTTTTTGGCTAAAATCCATAAACTTCTTGCCCAGAAGCAATTTCACCAAAGCTTTGGGGATTGACACCAGAACTGTTTGGAAGTGTGAAACGATTCAACTAGATTGGAAGGAAACATAGCGTTTAGACACAGACAGCTGTATCATATGCAGATTTTAAAGGGGATCCTTGCCTTCTTGAAGCAGTGTGGTGGCTGCTTTAACATGGTGCCAAAGGATCAAAAGCTCTGTGTTCTTGTATGTCTATTGACTTCAGTAGCAAACACCACACAAGTAACTGTGTGCTGGATTCACTGGGTTAGGAAAACCTTCAGTTGCAGGTGCAGGACATCCAAGCAGGATGTATGTTAGGGGTCCCCAGCTCTCTTTAGGCCCATGTGCCCATTTGGAAATTTGAAACTTGTGGGCACTGCTGCAATAGTCAATATGTATGTTGCTCAGAAAAACTGATCAAAAGGCAGAGAGAGGTTAGGTCTGAGCCTCAGCTAGCAAACCACCTACTTGCCCCCATAAAGCACAACAAAATGCCCATTTCACAGAAGTAAAATCGGGAAGGCAGCCCAGTGATGCTCAGATACTTCAAAGGTAAGCACCTTCACAGGAGAAAGTATGAGTGCATCCTATTCAAATCCTCACATTCTCAGTCAATCTAAAAATTAAAAAGCTAAGATAAGATGCTATCTCTTCAACATCCTAGTAGGTTATTCACTAATAGTTTCAAAGGAAAAGCCATTATAGAAGGAAAACACAGGAGCTCCGTGACTCTGGAAGAACTTGCTCAAGATTCTGTTTCATCCAGAACCTCCAATACAGTATTGTTTAGTCGTTTAGTCGTGTCCGACTCTTCGTGACTCCATGGACCAGAGCACGCCAGGCACTTCTGTCTTCCACTGCCTCCCGCAGTTTGGTCAGACTCATGTTTGTAGCTTGGAAGACACTATCCAACCATCTTGTCCTCTGTCGTCCCCTTCTCCTTGTGCCCTCCATCTTTCCCAACATCAGGGTCTTTTCCAGGGAGTCTTCTCTTCTCATGAGGTGGCCAAAGTATTGGAGCCTCAGCTTCACGATCTGTCCTTCCAGTGAGCACTCAGGGCTGATTTTCTTCAGAATGGAGAGGTTTGATCTTCTTGCAGTCCATGGGACTCTCAAGAGTCTCCTCCAGCACCATAATTCAAAAGCATCAATTCTTCGGCAATCAGCCTTCTTTATGGTCCAGCTCTCACTTCCATACATCACTACTGGGAAAACCATAGCTTTTACTATATGGACCTTTGTTGGCAAGGTGATGTCTCTACAGTATATATGCCTACAAAAGCTCCTATAACAATAAACCAATTAATCTCTAAGGCACATGTTACTTAAAATGTTTGCAAGGTGATTAATTACTGTGGTACCTGTTTAACAGCAGCAATTACTTGCTGTTCATAAATGTCTAGGTTTCTGTTCATCAGCTGTAATGCAGACCGTCGACTGGTAATAGCTGTTGGATTGGGATTCAGGATGACACGATGTTCATACACAGCAGCAATGTAATGTCCTCTGTGAACATCTGCGGAGAGAACTTGGAAGCAGACCAGGACGAGCATGCAGCAGCTGCCCAAAGTGATGTCTGCCATGAATCTAAATGGAAAAAAAACACATATTTATGTGGAACATACTTGAGTAAAATAATAGAGTTGGAATGAGGCTTTGCATGTCTTTAACCCAACACCCTGCTCAGTGGATGATCTACAATGCAGCCTCAGCATCAGTGACAGATGTCATTGATGTCCAGTACAGTGGTACCTCGGGTTACATACGCTTCAGGTTGCATGCGCTTTAGGTTACAGACTCCACTAACCTAGAAATAGTACCTCAGGTTAAGAACTTTGCTTCAGGATGAGAACAGAAATCATGCTCTGGTGGCATGGCAACAGTGGGAGGCCCCATTAGCTAAAGTGGTGCTTCAGGTTAAGAACAGTTTCAGGTTAAGAACGGACCTCCAGAACAAATTAAGTACTTAACATGAGGTACCACTGTATCACCTTATATGCCTCTGGTGAAAGAGAACTCTTAAGATTGAGATGAAATCTAAGCCTGAAATTTCCACCCATGGGTTCAGCTCCTGCCCTCTGGAACAACAAATAACATGCTGGCTTTCAGGTATTTGTACAGTGGTACCTCGGGTTAAGGGACGCAGGTGGCGCTGTGGGTAAAACCTCAGCACCTAGGACTTGCCGATCGCATGGTCGGCGGTTCGAATCCCCACGGCAGGGTGCGCTCCCGTCGTTCGGTCCCAGCGCCTGCCAACCTAGCAGTTCGAAAGCACTCCCAGGTGCAAGTAGATAAATAGGGACCGCTTACTAGCGGGAAGGTAAACGGCGTTTCCGTGTGCTGCACTGGCTTGCCAGATGCAGCTTGTCACGCTGGCCACGTGACCCAGAAGTGTCTGCGGACAGCGCTGGCCCCCAGCCTCTAGAGTGAGATGAGCGCACAACCCTAGAGTTTGTCAAGACTGGCCCGTACGGGCAAGGGTACCTTTACCTTTACCTTGGGTTAAGTACTTAATTCGGTACTATTTCTGGGTTAGTGGAGTCTGTAACCTGAAGCGTATGTAACCCGAGGTATCACTGTATATTGAAAGCAGTTATCATGTAACCTTTAATCTTGTCCGGATACATTTACACCGTACTTCTAACCATTCTTCATCAGACTTAGTTTCCAGATCCTCACCAGATCACCCTCCAGTCACATTCCAGTTTGCCATTGCCCTTTTTAGAAAGTGGTGCCCGGAACTGGACGTGGTACCCCAAACCAACAAGGCAAGAAGATGCATTGTAAGCTTCTAATGTCTATTGCTCCTACCATATTGAACTGAGAGCAGAGTGATGAGATCCACTTGTAATACTCAAACTGGGTATTACAATTGCTAGATTGCATGCCCTTTTTTTTTAACAGGATGGTCCATAAATATTAGGACCTATTATATACTAATTGATAAAAATGTGCGTAAGTCATGTTGGAGCTATTCCGCTTCTGGGAGAGGATAGCACCTACAGTAGATAATTTAACTATCTCTAGGTAATACTGTCACAAGTGTTAAAGCAAACCCCAACACTGTATATGTTCTGATAAAAGGGCAAAGTTAGAATCATAGAATTGTCGAGTTGGAGGGGACTACGGGGGTCATCTAGTCCAACCCCCTGCAATGCAGGAATCTTTTGCTCAACATGGGGCTCAAACCCACGACCCTAAGTCATGCTCTACCAACTGAGCTATCCCAGCAATCGCACTTTATTTTGGAAACAGACCGCCCTTCCTGGAATGTCTTCTTTTAGTAATTTACTAGCGTATCCTGCCATTTCTTAAAGACAATTCAATTGCAAAGAGTTTTAAAACAGATCCATTCTACAGCTCCAACTGCTTTTTGATAGGTGGTGTCCATTTAAATGATGCACACTGTGTTTGGAGTGTGCACAGGGGTTTGTGGAGTTATAATTCTTGCAGCAAGAACTTACAAAAGCAAAGCTTACAAAAATACGTTATAATTACTGTCTATTACATAGACTCTGTGATAAAGAGTAAGCTGAATCAGTTTGTGCTTATTTTGAGTGATAGATTTCATTTAAAAAATCCTAGCTGATATGAAAAGAGCTAAGTACTGAGCTAAGTATTATTTTTTTACTTATAACTTTGAATATTCCAGTAGCATCTGACCTGCCAGGTTGATTTTGTCCCCTCCCCACCACTGCAAAGTATTATTAATTAAATTTTTTGGGTGGAGGTTTTTAGTTGATGGCCGTATTTACTCTTTGTTGTTTTATATGTATTACTGGTTTGTTTATTTTTTAAAAAAATATATATTGTCTTAGTGTTAGCCACTTTGCTTTCTCTTTGAAGACAAAGTGGGATACAATTTAAAACAAATACAGTGGTGCCTCGCAAGACGAAAATAATCCGTTCCGCGAGTCTCTTCGTCTAGCGGTTTTTTCGTCTTGCGAAGCAACCCGATTAGCGGATTAGCGCTATTAGCGGTTTAGCGGCTATTAAAGGCTTAAGGGATTAGCGGATTAGCTGCTAAAAGGCTATTAGCAGCTTAGTGCCTTAGAAAAAGGGGGTGGGGAGCGGAAAAAAACCTCAACAATCGCAAGACATTTTCGTCTTGCAAAGCAAGCCCATAGAGAAATTCGTCCTGCGAAGCACCTCCAAAACGGAAAACCCTTTCGTCTAGCGGGTTTTCCGTCTTGCGAGGCATTCGTCTTGCGGGGCACCACTGTACTGTTGTATCAACACTTACCCTGTTAAAATCCAATACTGTATAGAACACACAAGTGTAAATGCAGTTCTACAAGTTGCAAATCTGCACCAACTCACAATATAGTTGCTAAATCACGATTATGTTACTAGAAGCATTTGCCTTGTTACTGTACAACAAATAAGTTCAGGCTAATGCCAAAATTGTAATGGACTTAGCTTGTTTTGAACATTAAAATACGTTCCAGCAACATAACTTTGCTGACTCCCAAGGTGGCAGGTTATTTGGCACCCAGCAAGGAAAGTCTAAAGCACCATCATCTCTGAAGACAATTAATGTGACACATTCTGCAAAAGATGTCAAGGGTTCTGGACGTGAGGCTGCTGACACCAGCTTTTCCTGACAAGCCCCAAAATGGAGGGTGGGAAGGTGGGAGGGAATGAAAAGTATGCAGTAGTCAGCATTACTTATACTGCAATGTGCAAAAGATGTTCCTTGAACAATGAAACAGTTCCTTGTAGAACGAACAAGGCCTGAAGCAGTAGCCTGGGGATTATGAAGAGGATCTGTCAAACAAGTTGGAGAGGTAGAGGTCAGCTTCAGATGTGCTTGGAGAGACTGACAGTCTTGACCCATCGCATTTTCACTTTAGGCTCCAGTTTGGGACCAGATCAGCCTTGGTCACCTTGACTCCTTAGTGTCAAATCTCAGATCCCGAACGCCTTCATTTTGGAACATTTGGCTCCTGAACGCCAAAAACCCAGAAGTAAATGCTCCGGTTTTTGAATATTTTTCAGAAGCCGGACATCCGACACAGCTTCTGCTTGAGTGCAGGAAGCTCCTGCAACCATTCGAAAGCTGTGCCTCAGTTGTTGAACATTTCAGAAGCCAAACGGGCTTCCGGAATGGATTATGTTCGACAACCAAGGTTTGACGGTACAGGGTTTTTCTTTTTCCATCCAGAACTCAACTCACTTCTGGCACTTCTCAGATGGACACCATTGCCATTATAAGAGAACAAGGGAGGCTTTTCTGGCGAGTTCCTCTTTTTCTACAAAAATAGCATCAACTCATTACATCCTCCAAGAAAGAAACAGCGGGAGCATGACCTGGTTGATTTCCTTGGCCCTCTAAACAGTTTTGGATAATGTTAACCATGGTTCCAGAACATGGCAATGTTTGACTACATGACTGTTCATTCATGGGGTCCTTCAAAGTTCCAACTTGGGTTGGAGGAGGGGAGATCTCCCCTTCCCACACCATCTTCAGTCACTTTGGGAGGAGAAGGAATGATGACAGCTCGCTCCTCTGGCCTTCCTCTGGAGCTCATAGCCTTCGTGGAGGCAGGTGAGGGCTTCGACCAGCTGAAGGAGGAGGATGAACAAGAGAAGGTTGTGACTGAACTGCAGCTAGAACAGGACGGTGCGTTCTTGTCACCTAGAACCAGGCAGCACCTTTGCAAATGGGAGCAGATCCACTCGCCCCAGCAGAAAATGTGCTTGGAATTTTGGCATTCTCACAAGGCAAGGGAATCCTTTGAGTGTGTGTGTGTCATACCTTGTCTTTTAAAGCTTGGCAGTAGGGCTGTGAGAACTTCTTGGGACACCTTTGTTGCTTCTGAACTTCTCACTCCTGAATTGTGCTGATGAGCTTGTGCTATTACTTGCCTGAATTAATATCTCTTGCTTATAAGCAAGAGCCTCTGGCTGCATGCGTTGGACAATAGCCAGGACAGTGCCCACCGTTAAAAGCACCAATCGTTCATGCATTTCTGTTTGAGAAATTATGTCGGTTATCAGATTCTGTACGGGAGTTGGAAAGCTGAGAGCGTCAGTTGCCTCGGGAAGCCAGCAGTCAGTCACTGCAGAATGGATAGATATAAACGGTGTGCATTTGGCACAGTCCATCAAGCCGTTTTGCAGCCCCTTTCATGTCAATAGAGTTAGCTCCAACACCATTGACACAAATGGAGGTTAAGTGGCAGCTGCAGTGGTGGCTGCTTGTCCCAGAAAGGTCATAGTGTTTAGCACAGAGAGTCATGTCAAAATTCCAAGGGCAAAAAATAACTGGAAAATAATAAATATGCTGTAATCAAGATTCAATTTAAAAGGGATCCAAAAAGCTTTATGTTAGCAAAGGCAGAACGTTTTGACACATGAATATCGACCAGCTAAGTAATAAAGTTTTGCCTTACAAAGAGAGCTGTAAAGATAGCAGCACATCAGTACACCCAAGTCAAACTGAAATGCCCTTTTAAAAAAACAATCAGTCCACAAAAACATTTTATCAATGCATGTCATTGTGCTTTGTTCTTCTTTACCAGGTGTCAGCAAACTTCAACTTTTTCACTGTCCCTCAGACCTTGTGGGGGGGGGGGCGAACTATACTTTTGGGGGGGAAATAAATGAAGGAATTCCTATGCCCCACAAATAACTCAGAGATGCATTTTAAATAAAAGCACACATTCTACTAATTTAAAAACACCAGGCAGGCCCCACAAATAACCCAGAGATGCATTTTAAATAAAAGCACACATTCTACTCATGTAAAAACACACTGATTCCTGAACCATCTGTGGGCCAGATTTAGAAGGTGATTGGGCCAGATCTGGCCCCCGGGCCTTAGTTTGCCTACCCATGTTCTTTACTATTGAACTATGTTCAATTCGATCAACTTTTACCACTGAAGCATGGAAAATGCTGGAATATAATTCTAAAAGGGATTTGGGAAGTGAACTAAAACCTGGCGCTATTACTAGCATTTGGCCCTTGGAAGTTTTCCAGTTATATATAAAAAAAAAAAGACCCTGTGTAGGATCAAAGGCACGGACAAACACCCAACATCCAATCCTGCAGGATAATTTTATGTTGCGTGCAAAACAGTAATACAGAAACGTATGTGTGTATGTTGCTAAGTTAACACCCATGGATGTAGCAGTATTCCTTTCATCAACTTTGCCTTTGTTTGTTTGCATTAGCAGATAAGAAAAATGAAGCTGATTTTTAGGGATAGGAAAACATATATTCCTGTATGGTCCTCTTATATGCAACTCCACTGAAAAAAAGTATTGTGGAGGATACAAAAATGTGGGAGTTTGCAGCCAAACCTAACAAAGATAGTTAGAACATGAAGGGTTTAAGGACCAGTTAAGGTTCAGTGAAAGGGACGAGGTAAGACTTGTTTCCTGTTCTTTTCTCTCCCCGCCCCCGCTCTCTCTCTCAGCATTGCAAACAAGGCAGCAAATGTATCTGAAGCTGTCTTTGCTGAATTTCTACCCAATAACATTTACCTGTATTTTATTTGCTGCTAAGGACAATGCATGCCTGTAAGTAAATTATATTTTAAACTTACTTTAGTGTGTGATCTGTTTCTTTGCACCAGGATTAAAAGGAAGCCAGCTGTCTCAAGTAGCTAGAATGTTTTAAAAGGCTTAAAAGCCTGTTCCTAGGCTTCACTAAATCTGTCTCATGACGGGATTTAAACTTTGCTACTGGAGTTCTTTATTTGCAAGCCCTGCAAACAGGCATAAGCCATTTTTCTTTTGTTTGCTAGCCGATACATGTGGGTTTGTAGAGGATTAAATATAATTAATATCTTCTCTTATCAACACCCACTTCAACCTCCATGTGGGATTGGCAAATGGTTCCATTTTGGACTACTATAAAGCAATGGATATTGTTATCCCTTCAATAATACCAGTGCCTATTCTCCAGCTACTGGTGCCATATTCCTTTCCAGGCAAAATTACAAGAGCAGACCAAATACAAAACAAGTCTGGTCTTTTGTGTCTGACAAAGGCCAGATCCAGATTATCTAGATTCTAGAGCAGGATAGTTCAGGCTCTGTAACAGTGGTGAATAGCTGGAGCTTTGCCAATTGCATATTAAACATGTCTGGCAAAGGACCAGGCATCTGGCCATTTTGGCTCCTAATAATGTGATGTCTGCTGATGGGTAATAATATGAAATATTTTTCTGTTTGAGCTAAAATCTGATTCTACTCTTACTTTAGGACCTGGTAAAGTCACATGATTAAAAAACCAAAACTTTAAAAACCAATGTGATAAAATTCTGTTAAGAGTGATGTTGTAAAGTAAGTGATCTCCTAGTGGCGTTGACGTATCCGAAACACAAATGTACAAATCCGCCCTTAAGACTGGGCATGTTCCTCTTATCCTGTGACAAAACATTCTGCATGAGAACACAAAAAACAAAGAAGACTGTGTTCTTGTTCACAGACAAACTGTAAATGGTAAATGGCTTCTCATTCTGAAGCCAACTCCCAACGGGAAACCGAAATGAGTTTTGCCTGCGCTCCAGGAATGAAAACGAGTTCTCCTTAAACTCCTTCCTCTCCCCCCGCGTGCAGCCCACACATGCCCTTTAGAGGGTCTCCAACCACTTACTTTCTAACTAGACTGCAGTCTGAGGTTACTAGAAACAAATGCTTGTAATAAAACATTTTTGTACTCATTCCCTCTGCAAAGTTCTGTACTACAGAAGTAACACAGAATACTTGTCTCCTGAGATCTTCAAGAAAAGCTTCTTTTGATGCCCCTATCATTTGAAGTGTGTATTGGGGGAAAGAGCCTACTTGATGGTGGCACCCCATAATGAAATGCTCTCCCCAGGGAGGCTTGCCTGACACCGATCTTTATGTCACTTCAATACCAAGCAAATACCTTCTTGTTTTACCAGATTCTTTAATCAGCAATACATTTACGGTATTTTATGTTGCTTGGTGTTGGTTTTTAATTCCACCGGCTGCTTTTATATTGTGGTGTTTTACTGTTTCTGTTTTTATGTGTTTCACTGTCTTTTTAACTTTTTGTAAGCTGTCCTGAGAACCTTTGGAGAGATTAGGCCATAAGCCTTAGAACCTTCCGACATAAATTGATCAACATACATACATACATACATACACAAATGAACAGGCTGGGATCTGAATCCCTTATTTAAGCACACCAGGGTCTCTTTTCTTTGATCTGCAGACTCTCACACATATTATAAGCAGCTTTCAAAAGTCCCTTGAGTTTCAAAGGGTTTTGCCACATGGTTATTATTCAATAAAAATAAGCCTAAAGCCCCCTTGGACGCGCAGAACCAGTGCTTTTTTTCTGGGGGAACGCAAGGGTACGCATATCCCTAAACATTTTGTGAATCTAAGTTTGGCCTCATTGAGGGGCAGTACTTCAATATTAACAGGAAAATGAGAGCACCCCTAAACATTTTTTTAGGAAAAAAAGCAGAACTAAGCATGTGTTCCTATGAATCCCAGGCATAATACTCTACAACATGGCCTTAGAAAATGGCAGTGCTACCCATCTATACCACACCCATGCATTTATTCATGATTGCTACATTATTTTCATAATGCAGATCAGACAAAAACAGAATGCTACACCTTGAAATGTACTGAAATAATAGACTGGCTTTTCCAGTTTTTAAGTGTCGTCATATCTAGAAATAATTTGCAAGAAAGTTGTGAGAGCTTCGTGGGGAAACGTCAGTTTCTCACCATACTCCGGCTGCTGGTGCAGCTGTTGAAAGACAAGATACAGATGGAGAAGATGTAATTCTTATCACTAGGAAGCTTACACAGTGGTTTAGATAGATAGATTGCCCATTTAAAATATCCCTTTTCAAGTCTGTTTTTTTTTTTTTTTTAATATTTAAAATAAGAAAAGCTGTAGTTCAAGAATAGACCATGTGCATGCAGAAGGTCCCAGTTTCAACCACTGACATCTGCAGGTGGCAGATCCACCTGTCTGAAATCCTGGAGAACTGCTGTCAGTCAGTGTAGACAGCACTAAGCTAGCAGGACCCAATGGTCTAATTCGGGATAAGGAAGCTTCCTATGTTAAAAACGGTACCAAGTTTAACAAAGAGGCACCTGATAATATAATTATTTCAAAAAAATAATAATCCAGCTTTTCGAGGTCAGGCAGCTTCTCAAAGCAATTTGCAGTAGCATTAAAACATGGTTATTGGTTGTTGTTTTTTTTAAAAAAACCATTCGATAAAAACCTGCAATGGAGAAAACATCTATAAAAGCTAAATAAAACCTTGAAATCGATAAGAGCAAGGAGTGCAGTCCCCCTTGTCCACTACAAAGCGCAACATGTGTGTTGTTATAAGACTGGGAAAACATCCCGAGTTGCTGCTAATTTTTCACAGCAGACACATTACACAACTATATAGCACGGGAACACCCATTAAAGCCATAGACTTCTTATCCTTTTGCTGCCGGTGAAGACCTTCTTCTTCCAACAGGTTTTGGGGACCTGGCTGCTTTTAATGAGGGGGCTGGTGTTTTTGTTTATTGTCTTATGTTTTAATAGCATGCGTGTGCATATATATATACTGTATATATATATATATATATATGCGCATATATGCGCGCGCGCGCACACATATATATATACACATATATCTATATATACACAGATATTACAGATAGATAATTTCAATTCTATTAATGTTTGTTTTTATTTGTTCTTATTTTATCTGCAATCCGCTTCAACTCCGTCAGGTAAATAAGCAAAGAAACCTCAGCCACGCATCTGCCTTCCGTGTTCCCAATTTGCGGGCTCGGATTGGCTAAGCAAGAGGCCAATTGAGAGCCTTTCTTCTAGCGTTCCCCCCCCTCCCCCCGCCCAACCCTTCTCCATCAGAGTGCGGGGTGGTTGGAGGCGGGCTGCTCCAACGCCTCCGCCCATTTAACGTCCCCCACCTATTAGCTAGGCTCGAAGCCTTTTCCTATTGAACGGCGGTGCGCGTCAATCACCCGGTTAGCGCTTCCCTCATTGGCCGATGGAGCCGTATCAGCGTGGTTTAAAGGTAGCCTGCAGTTTGTCTTTCCCTTTCCTCGGGAAAAGACGGTTGTGGAAACGATGGCTCCGGCAGGGCAGGAAGAAGAATGTGTCAGCGGGGCTCAGGTCATCGCGGAAGCGCTGAAGATGCAAGTAAGAAACGCTCTTGGGTGACCCTTGAACCCCGGCAGCCAACCTGGAAATATTACGTGTTTCCTACGGAGAGCGGGAAGGAGCATTTCTTTCGAAAAAGCGTAGTTTTACGTGAAGGGTTCTAGTCCCTGTCGAGGACGTGTAGCCCAAAATGTATCTGAAGGCAATCCTGTTTAGGGAAGTTTTTAATGTTTTATCGTGATTTTCATAAAATATTCTTTTGGGAGCAGCCCAGAGTGGCCGGGGTATAAATAAATTATTATTATTTCCCAATATGCAGTGCCAATATATAAGATATAAAACAAAACCTACCTACAGCAACAGTGTTTTGTGTTGTGTAGGCTCCTATTTGTTATGTGCAAAAGGCTTTAGATACCTATTAGGTCCATAAATTACCATACAGCATATATTCAACCTGAAAAAGAGTGCCAATTTGTTGACAAAGAAAAGCTGGACATAAAAAGGACCCCATTACCTTCAGTAGCTTAGCGCCTCATCAATGGGGGAACGAAACAGCAACAGGAGAGCCCCAGGTTGGTCGTGGGTGGTTTAAAATTTCAACAAGTCTTCTTATTCTCGTTTTTAAGGAGCTGTTACTACTCTCACCTGCTTCTTGCGTTCTCAGCAGCTACCTGTCGAGCTGCTGTGCTGCCTGCAGTGTAGGCTGTGTAGGTTTGGCTCCCGTTACACAAGAAGGTGGAGGGAGGATAAAAAGAATTAGTTAATCCTGAAAGGCATCCAGGATTAGTGGATTTAGGTGAAAGATCACAGCATGCCAGGAGAAGCAATAGCAGAGTGGCAAAGAGCACGCGACGCCCCATGTCTGCCTGCCCTTTCGCCTCCAGTTGAAAAGGTTCTTGTAGGCGGAGATAGGGCACAGATCCCTGCCTGGAAACTCCTGGATAAAGTATTGTAGACAATATTAGGCAAGACAAAACCTTTTGACCTGGTATGAAGCAGATTCTTTTGTAATTTTTTCTTTGGACAAAGTAATAATCATAAATAATAAGAATAAAAATGTGCATCCCACCACTGAGACTATTTCATTGTAACTATCCAACCTTCCAAAATTTCAGCACCTCCTGTGATGGATCGACCCATTTCCGTTTTAACAGTACAAATTCTACAAACACCCTCCGTATATCCTTAGAACAGGCTTCCTCAACCTCTGCCCTCCAGATATTTTGAGACTACAATTCCTATCATCGCTGACCACTGGTCCTGCTAGCTAGGGATCATGGGAGTTGTAGGCCAAAAACATCCAGAGGGCCGAGGTTGAGGAGGCCAGCCTTAGAATAATTTCTCCTGCATATTCCTCATCTTACCTTAATGGCACGTTAATTTATCGTTAATAGCTATATCCCGCACCTCTTTATACCATTCTTCTATTTTATATCCCGCTTGTCCCTTCCACTTCCTAGCTATAACAATTCATGCAACAATATTCCCACATCATCAAGGACCCAGTAATCAACCATTAACTAAAGCTTGAGTAAAATCAAATTATAAGTGATGTTCCAGATAATGCTTCAAAAAAGAAGACATTTTTGTTAACAAGGCTTCCCTCTTATGCCTGTTGGTAGAAAGGCCGTTGCTTAATAAGTTAATCATTATACGCAATCGCTTCAGCAGAATAAGTTCCCTTAGCTCAAGAGTTTATTGTCCTTTGAAAGTATCACATTGTCAGCAACCTGGGCATGCATGTGTAACTGCTTTCAGCGAACTGTGCTTTAGCTGACTTGGCTTCCTTCATATGGCCTTGTCTTCCTTTTGGTGGCCCAGATCACCTGGATGACATTGTACAAGCCAGAAAGGTACATACTGGCAGTAAACACTAATATTATGTACAAGTTTAGTATATATTGGCATATCATACATAATAGCTGCATTCAGGAAGAATACCAAATTGTGGCTTGGAGCTACACGAGCAAGCTTTCAGAAGCCTTGGGTCCTTTCACAATTTCCTCATAAACCATAATGGCTAAACCTACTTTTTTGTCCACGCAAGGATTCCAAACCGAGATTCACTGTGTGATCACTCAGATGAGCATTTCTTTTGTATAAAGAACATCCATATGCTGATCATCAGCTATGTTGCCTAAATTTCTGGCAACCCCACGTACTGTTTTACTGAAGATGAGAATAATCTACTTCATACAACATCTGTAAAGCTTTTTGTGCTGTTTCCGTAGGAAACTGGGTGGCTGCATGTATTAGCTCAGGGGTTGGCATTTTTTTTTTTAGCAGCGGGCCAGTCCACTGTCCCTCAGACCTTGTGGCGGGCCAGAGAAGTGGCACGGGGGGAGGGGGGCTGGAAGAAGAGGCGAGGGGGACAAGTAGTTCTCCCCCCCAGCCCCAACCACTGCGCTTACCTTCCCAGGGGCTGCTGCCACCACCGCCGCTGCTGCTTCTGCTCGTGGGTAGGCAGAGCGAGCTCGTCCACTCTGCTCTCTGGCCCACAGGAGACCTAGGCAGTGACAGTGACAGGAGAAAGAGGCCGAGCAGCGGTGGCTCTACCAATCGAACACCATGCCTGGTTTACCTCATCGTGGCGCTGGGACATCTCTGCCCATCAAACGCCACTGAGGTAAACCAGGTGTGGCGTTTGAGTGGCAGAGCCACTGGCGCTTGGCCTCTTCCTCCCGTCCCCATCGCTGGGAGTCTCGGCTTTGTGGCGGGTTCTGGCTTCCTTGCACGGGCCTGATTTAGGACCCAGGTGGACCTGATCTGGCCCGGGGGCTGTAGCTTGCCGACCCCTGTATTAGCTGCTCAAGGGTTCTCAGCTCTCCTTGGTCATGCATTCATACACAAGGAGTAGCTAACATGGTGCATTCCAGATGTTGGACCAACTCCCATCATTCTTGACCACTGCTCATGCTGACCGTGGCTGATGGAAGTCCAACAACAGCTGCAGGGCACCACACTGGCTACGCCTAGTGTAGACACACACACAAACACACACAATGTGTGTGCCATCATATCCTAGGATAGCAGTAACAATTCTAGTGATCATGATGTCTCTTTATCCGGGCAACCACATGGGAACACAGTTGTTGTTGTTGTTTACATGTTCCTCATTCACAAACCTTATTTGTCCCCATTCTTGCATATCTGGGACTGTGTTTGTAGTAAAAAAATGTGTGAACTACCCAGAATGTTCATAAATATACATTTTAGTAAAGTACCGTACTTTTCTGTGTATAAGACTATTTTTTTTACTCTAAAATAATGTTCAAAATCTGGGCTCGTCTTATACACGGATAGTATCTCCCCCCCCCCAAAAAAAAATACATGGGGGCGTCTTATAGATGGGAAAATATGGTAATTGTTTCTTCCAAATGATGATCACATGTTTGTTACAATTCCTTATTTTTAGTTGCATGGAAATGTCTGTTTAAATGTATTTTTGTGAAAAATAAGTATTCATTATAAGCATTTATTGGCTGTTGCACTAATAGAACCTTGGATGTATAGTATCATCAATACAGGTATACCAGCTGCAGTGGTCTACGAATGGCATTACTAAAAGCCTAGCCTGGGTTGAAGCTGCAAGTATTTAGTTACAGTTCTAACTTTCTCCTAGAAATCTTGACCTTAAACGAACAAAAAACCTAGTTAGATAATAGTTAGAAGATAAACATTTTGGGGAGACAGCTTATTTTTTTTAAATGCTATTTATTTCAGAACATCGAATATATGTTTGGCATTGTTGGTGTTCCAGTGATCGAAGTAGCAGTTGCTGCTCAAGCAAGTGGAATTAAATATATTGGAATGCGCAATGAACAAGCTGTGAGTATTTTCAGTTGCCTTGTTTGCTAGCCAGGCCTTGATCTGAGCCTATACATAATCTGAAAATGAGAATGGTGCGCAGTACATATAGTCTTTCACCAATGTTTTTTATATGTGGTTGTGGAAGCTGCAATCTGTTACAGGAAACCCAGCATAGGGTGGGACCGAGGGCTTCTTCACATTTTCCTTGTCTTGCATCCTACCCCCCAACAAAATATTGCATCTTAGTTGCTTCCCCCCAAGAGAAAAATACTGCCATTTGATCCTAATAGCCCTCCCCCCATGAGTATGAATGTAACTGGTGGGGTATACTCTGAGAAGTATGATGTGACCACAGATTTTCTGACCACTCTGAACCTCTGTTTCCAAAATGCAATGAATTGCCTTTGTGCTACAAATATTCTCGATTACAAAAAAATGTAAGTGTGGCATATAATATGTACACACACACACGTATACAGAGAGAGAGAAATTACCATATTTTTCCGTGTATAAGACTAGGGTTTTTTTTACCAAAAAATAAGGTTTAAAATTGGGGCTCGTTTTATACACAGGTAGTGCTGAGGGGTGTTTTCTTAATTTGGAGTCCCTCAAAATAGGGGGCGTCTTATACATGGGGGCGTCTTATACATGGAAAAATACAGTAATTTACCTGTAAATGGTTTTGAGAACTGTCCCATGCTAATAAAGGTCCCATGTTTTAACATTTGAAGAACCCAAACTGACAACTTGGTTAGACTAGCAGGAGGTATAGTCTGTTTTTTGAGGCTGGCTGAAGCTTTCCATAATTCTTCCCGGTGGTGGCACATGGCAGGATACTGTATGTGAATTTCATTGAGTTACAGCAGCATAAGTTTAAAAATTGCGTAACCAGAGGCAGTGCTGACAAGATTGCCTAATTGCAAGGGAAAGTGCCATTCACTCTACCTGCAAAGTTTTGTGCGTCGCTTTAGCTTGTCAGTTTCTTTGACAATGTGTCGTTGCCATGGCACCCTGCTTGTGAGGTACAAAGAGCCTTGCTAATGAAACGCCCACTCCGTATATCTTTAAACATTTGTACGTTGCCATGTTTCTTTTTTTTCAGAAGGAGAAGGGAAACACATGTCACATTAAATTGCCTTCTGGTTTCTGAGTAGTAATCATTTTCTCCCCTCTTATGTTCGTCAAAGGTATTATGTAAAAACTGCATTCTCACCCACCATGTTGAATCTAAATTGCTACCTCAATATTCTACTCCTACGCTAAGCGCCATGTTGACTATTCATTCTTATGCTTTCTGGACTTACCTATTATTGGTTATTTAACCATCCCTGCTCATCCCTGCTCACATATGTGCATATATTTTGGGACTGAGGGCTTTCTATATGTAGAATATATTTACATCTATTCTAGATAACTGTTGTGGGGAGGATTGACCCCTTTCCCCAAATTATCAACCAAACTGCTTGAATATACTTTGCAATGCCATAGGCTCTCATATAAATTGGTGATATTATTAGTTTTGCACAGTGCATAGATTCTTGTTTTGGAATATGTCACATCTAGCTCAGGAGAAGTTGCACACCTCACGATTCTGCTAAATTTGCTCCTCATCCCACCTGCCCGTAGCTGTCAACTTTTCCCTTTTTTTAAGGGAAATTCCCTTATTCCGAATAGGATTCCTCACAAGAAAAGGGAAAAGTTGACAGCTATGTACCTGCCAGAGCCTGATGTAATAGAAATCCTAGGCCACTGAGGTGAGGAGCAGGGGTGTGTTTGCAATTCACATAAAGCCATGCTTATAATCGAAGAAGGCACTTAACCTCCTTTTTATATGTGACCACAGCAGCTAGAATAGTCTATGCAAAAAAGTGGAAAGAAAAAGAGGTACCCACAAAAGAAATCTGGCAGAATATACAGTGGTACCTCGGGTTACATACGCTTCAGGTTACAGACTCTGCTAACCCAGAAATAGTACCTTGGGTTAAGAACTTTGCTTCAGGATGAGAATAGAAATTGTGCTCTGACGGCAGCGGGAGGCCCCATTAGCTAAAGTGGTACCTCAGGTCAAGAACAGTTTCAGGTTAAGAACAGACCTCCAGAACAAATTAAGTACTTAACCCGAGGTACCATTGTACTGATAGAATTAGCAACCATAACCACAAAAATAAGAAATAAAGATGAGATTCAGCTAAGAGAAGAGTGGAAGCGTTTTGGAGAATATCTTAGAGGCTACTATACTCAATTTAACCTGCAAGTAGGAGTTAACATATGAGCAGCAGATAATACTAAATAAAGGAAGATTAGAGACAAAAATGGATGGATTACCAGAATATGCAGAAGATCAAGGTTAGCATGGAGAGATGGGAGTCTTAAGGAAAGAGATAAGTGATGGACAATGTGTTGTATGTATACAAGTTGTAAAAAATATATAAATAACAATAAAAAGCCATGCTTTTCACGTTTAACTATGGCTTAATGTGAATGAGCACCATGCTGTTGCACGCTCTAAAAATTTCCCCTTTGCAGCTTCCCCACTCCTGGCTGCTCTGCTCTGGAAGTGACACACTACAGGCCTTGGCTTGTGATGCTTTTTGAACCCAGACTTGTGGTTCCCTCCATCCCCCAACAAAGCAGTAAACCAAGAATAAACCTTGGCTTCCACTTGGGGTTTGTTTGGCAAAAAACATGAGTCTAGGACAGGTCCAGATGATATAACAAGCCAACACTTGTGGCTTGTCATTCCTGGTACAGTCCTTGTACAGCTGAGGAGGAATGAAGTGGGAACTTGGAGCAGCCTTCAGTGGTACTCTTGTTGATTTGTGTCAAACCATAGTAAGCACTAACTATGGTTTAATAGGAGGTGCAAACCAGGCCAATGACAAATGATACTTTAAAACCAATATTTTTCTGTTGGGATAGATGGAAGCTGCCTGCTCTTTTTAGTATTGTGATGAAACAGATGACATAGAAATAGTGGACAGGAGCAACCCTTAACATGCTTTGGAAAATTATGTCAGTCTGTCTTCGGTGCAGTGTTTCCCATTAATTCAGTGTGGCAGTTTCATTATCAGTAGTAAATAAGTTTGACATGCTTGTATGAATGTAACCGTGGTATAAATGGAGGAACTGCTCTGGCAAATCTTTGTTGTCATAATAACTTACCAATTCCAATGATTGAACTGCATTCTTGATGTTTCTTATGTGAACATTGAAACAAAAAAAGTGATGAGTGTGTGTGTGTGTGTGTGTGTTTGCAACCATTTCACACCTTTTTACAGTGGTACCTCGCAAGACGAAAAACTCGCAAGACGAAAGAGTTTTTTGTTTTTTGAGTTGCTTCGCAAGATGAATTTCCCTATGGGCTTGCTTTGCAAGACGAAAACGTCTTGCGCCTTTTTCTTAAAACCATCAATGCATTTCCTATGGGAAACCGTGCTTCGCAATACGAAAAATTCACAAGACGAAAAAACTCGCAGAACGAATTAATTTTGTCTTGCGAGGCACCACTGTATTTTATTTACATCCTTCTTTTATTTCTATAAATCTGCCTGGTAGCACTTTTTACTGGATGGCTTACAGCATAAAATAGTAGACTACAGTTTTAAAATGTGGTATAAAAAACTTCCAGCAGAGAGAGGGAAACAGTGGTTCAGAAGTCAGGTTTTCAAGGGGCCTGGGAGCATGATAGTGTCTTTACTTGGGGGTGAAGTTACTATAAAAACAGCACAAGGCAAGCCTCCCTGGGAATAGTGTTACACAGCTGAGATGCCACCACTGAGAAAAGGCCGCCCATTTCACTGACAAGACCTCAAAAAATGACCTCAATTTTCTTTTAACCTCAATTTGATTCCTCTGAGCTGTGTCCCAATCTGAGATGCATCAACTTTAGTCGTGCAGTTTCAACTACTCACAGAACAGCTGGAAAGCAAAACAGGAATCGTTGAGTGTTCAGTTATAAAAAAAGCAGCCCCAAACTGAATTCATTTGTTGCTCCTACTTTAATATTTTTGTAGAATAAGGTCGATTGTAATGAAACAGATAACATTCTCGTGTAATAGTTTATAGACTGAAATAGCTGCCCACTCGAATCCAAGTAGCGCAGTTTTGTTTCTGCAGTGCTGATGGAGCAATTTCTACCGTCCCCGTCCCCCCCCCCCCCCGCCGCCGCCGCCTTGCTTAATTTCCCTACTGTTTCTCTTGGATGCCACCTGCTGGCATATGGGAAAAAATAGCCATAGAAGTAGTCCAAAGTGACTTTCCAGAATACTGGTTGAAAAAACATGCAGAGATTTCCATCTGTGTGCTTGCATAACACTTGTTTACGCAATGCTAGTACAAGCAGTAGCACCTGGAAGATCTGCTTTCAGAGGAAATGTTTCTGCTATGCAAAACGTTGGGTGATACGCTTGACTGGACAAACCTCTGTTTTTGTAAAGGATATGGGTCCTCTACATGGTGGGCATGGGAGTGCGAAGGCATTCCCTTCTGCCCGTAGGTTCCACCTCCCCCTGGCCCTCCCCAGCTGAAATGAGTCTTAAAAGAAGCTTTCTATTGTCGCTATGAAAATCTGAGTTCAGAAGCTGTGTCAATTCTAGTTCACATGTGGACATCTTTGTGTGCTGAGCATAGTCCATTTACTTCAATTGAACATCCGTAGGAAGTCCTCTCGGCTTACTAGTTGGGGGTGTTTAAGGGTGACTTTTTGTTATAACTACCAAAATCCCTTTCACTGGCTTGCTGATAAATATTTGTTTTATTTTTCAATAGGCTGCCTATGCTGCCTCTGCAGTTGGGTATCTGACGGGCAGGTAAGGTGCTTCCTTGTGCTGGTCTTCAGAATCAGCAATTGTTTGAAAGGCAAAAACAATCCTGGTTCTATCATCATCATCATCATCAGGAATTGATTTCTAGAACTTTGTAGTTGCCTTCCAGAGTTACAAGCTTTCACTGTTTGTACACCAGTGTTTTGCTATCTGTATGTCTCTATCTACTTGCTGCTTTACAATGTTTTCTCTACTGCAAACCTCTGTATATGTGACACTTTTAGAAGGCCACTTTTAGAAAATGTAACCTAAACAAACGTAAACAAAAAGGATGAAAAGGAAATGGTCCTGAAGGTCCTGGAGTTTTCCATTCTACAAAAAGAATATGCACTTGCACATCAGCTTCCATGAGAATTTTTGAGGTTGTGGCCAGTACTAAGGAGATACTTTCACAGAAAGGAGCCACAGCCCTCCTCTCTTACTCATATGCGCATACTTCCCCAGAGCCTCTCTGACTTTCCTGTATGGTTTGTTGATTAAAATTTGTAGCCTGCCTCTGTCCTTCCAAATTAATTCTTCAGCATGACGCCCTATGAAAGTGTTTCCTCATGATGCATTTAGACTAATTTGCTCCCCCGTCTGCTAAATCTGTGTGTTCATTCCATACATTTTTATATACCTTCTTTGTTTTTTCCCTTTGTTTCTAGGCCTGGCATGTGCCTTGTAGTTTCTGGTCCTGGCCTCATACATGCTCTAGGTGGAATGGCAAATGCAAACATGAATTGCTGGTAATGAACCTGTGTTTTTTGTTTTTGTTTTTTGATCGACTGTTAGTCCAATTTCTAATTAATCTGAAGTTACAATACAAATCATGTGTCATGAAAGCCAGATAAAATGTCATTTTTCTTCTGCTTCTTTGCTCTCTTTGTGTGCTGTTTTAAGCAGCTAGGGCATTGCACTAGGACAGCATATAAATACATTTGGTGACTCGTCCATAGATTTCAGATCTTTTTTACAGCGGCCAAGTTCATTATCATACAGGAAAAGAGCTCGATACTTTAGGAAATCTATCAGCTGAATCATGTCGGCTATGTGACCAATATAATCACACCATAACTTGGTTTAAAGATGTTGTTTATAACAGCATCTTATCCTTTAAGTGCAGTGTCTGTAGCACATGATAACATTATCGCTTGGTAACTATCATATCATCTGGTAGGGTAAGAGGCACCTTGTTTATCCAGTCATAAAAGAGCAGGCAAAAATCTCTTAATCTTTTTGTAGAACCAATTCAACCTTTCTCTGTGTGTGTTTCCCTCTCAAAAAAAACCCTGCCATCTGTAATATTAGGCAAACTGGTGATATGTTCAAGTTGTGTCCTGTATGAATCTTGTTTTGAAGTGATGAAAGCTTGCAAGGCCAAATCATAAGTAAGATAGTGAGATTGGGCCCAAAATGATGGTGGTCCTAATTCAAAAGATCCTCCCACACAGTAGCATTAATTGGAGTCATCGTCTTGGAAGTGCCAACTGCCTTTGTTGGAAGGCAGGACTAGATTCAACCTTCTGTCTCCCCTCTCCTCTGACTCCCCCAACTGCTGGTGAGTCTGTCAAAGCTGAGCATGCTTACAATTTCTTAGAAGATTCCTGGGCCCAATCACCATGGACTGCTGGGTACCAAATGCTGGGTTTATGCCATGCTGCCATTTTGCAGGATCAAGGTTGAAACTGTGTGTCGGAATCTTGATAATTCATGACCCCTGGTTCCAAGAAATGTTTTTCCCCCCTCTCCCCAGGCCTTTGATTGTTATTGGAGGTTCCTCAGACAGAAATCAAGAAACGATGGGAGCTTTCCAAGAATTTCCACAGGTACACAGCTTGGTCACTTTTCCCTCCGTAAACATGTTGCATGAAATGGTTTAGGGTATTCGATCTGTGGAACTGGCACAGCTACAAATGCCACATAATACCCATTCCACATATGTAAGAAATTGATCTTTTAAGTGTGGCGGCACCACACTTTGAAACGCCCTGCATAATGATATCAGGTAGGCAACTTCACTGTACTGTTTTTGGCACCTGCTGAAACCATTTTTGTTTAGACATGCCTACCCAGAAATCTTGAATGCTGGTATGTTTTTAATTTAATCGTGGTTTTAATTTTCTGAATGTTTCACTGGATTTTACTAACAATTTTATTGGTTCATTCTTTTTGAAACCGCCTTGAGTTACTATGAAAGATTTACGGAAAAGCTGAAGGAAGTCCAAAATCAAAGATTTGGAAATTGTAAAGTGAAATACGAAAATAATATATGTTTTGTTTTGTTTTGATGTAAATTAATAAAAATTATTTTTTTTAAAAAAAGAAACCGCCTTGAGTTGTTTTACAATCAAGTGGTATATAAATGTTAGAAAATAAAATAAATATATATGAAATTAATGATTGAGTTTATTTATTTTATAAAATATTTTGTTATTCATTGTTGCTGTTTAATTTACGAATCATTTTCCTTGAGGCATCCCAAAACAATTTACAATACAGCATCAACATGTATAAAACTATTGCATATACAAAACCAATTTAAAACAACTACCATCTCAACACATATATAAAATCACTTCAGATCCAATACAGACGCCAGCTGGGATAAAGATCTCCACTTAGAAGGCTTGTTGAAAGAGGAAAGTCTTCAACAGGTGCCAAAAGGACAATAGAAGAGGCATCTATCTGATATATAGTGGAAGGGAGTTCCAAAGGTTAGATGCGGCAGCAACAAAGGCCTGATTCTGACATTTTGCAGAATGGACGTCCTGATAGGATGGTATCTGTCACATGCCCTCTCTTGCAGAAAGCACCAATTGGTTGGATTTAAAGGCTGTTGTGATTTTATGTAGAATCTTTCTTTTACTGAATATTGCATGCTAACATAGTGTTGTCTGGCATCAGCTGTGATGCCTAATTTTAGAGGCTGCATGGCACTGAATTCCAGCTCCTGCAGAGCAATAGCCAGTGAGGGCCACTGCCGTCATTCCCCACTTGTGGGCTTTCCCTTTGGACACTGGGAAACAGGATGCTGAGCAAACCTTTGGTTGGGTCAAGCTGAGCTACTCCCTTTCAATAAAACTCATGCTGTCAGAAAATGAGAAACAGGTAAAAGTTGGCTTTAGCATATGTGTTTGCTTGAATCTAGGTTGAAGCTTGTCGGCTGTACAGCAAATTTTCCGCCAGACCCAACAGTCTTGAAGATATTCCTGCTGTGATTGAGAAGGTATGAAGCAGTTGAAAAGCATTGATGCTTGCTCCGCAGCATTCAGCTCTGTAGGCCAGGCAACCAGCAGTAGAACACAGTGATACCTCAGGTTACATATGCTTCAGGTTACATACGCTTCAGGTTACAGACTCTGCTAACCCAGAAATAGTACCTTGGGTTAAGAACTTTACCTCAGGATGAGAACAGAAATTGTGCTCTGGCGGCGCGGCAGCAGCAGGAGGCCCCATTAGCTAAAGTGGTGCTTCAGGTTAAGAACAGTTTCAGGTTAAGAACAGACCTCCAGAACAAATTAAGTACGTAACCAGAGGTACCACTGTATTACAGGGGCAGTGCATTATAGTAGATCGTAGGTGACATCCTGATAGAACTGGCACACCTCTCACTGGTACATCTCGAACAGTAAGTTGTATGATCATCCTATAAATGTAGAAAACATCCAATGCTTTTGAAGATGTTCATACTTTACATGTGCTATTTTGTATATACAGTGGGCAGTGCAGCTCTCTGCATGTCTGCTCAGACGAAAACCTCACTGAGTTTAATGGCACTTGCTCAAAGGCAAGCATGTGTTATATAGGACTGCAGCCTAAAAGTGGAAATAATACTCCATCTGCTCTTAGAAGAACCTCTTGTTCATTTTGGCGAACACAGCATTATTCTCCCAAGATATATATCCTATACAAAACACGCACAGAGTGCTTAACGAACACTCTATAATCCTTCCAGATACTCTGTCATGGAGTAGCCTTGCAGGTTTATTTTTGTGGCTGACGCATTTATTCTCTAAACTTTCCAGGAAACAGTTTTGTAAAGTTCCCTGCTACAACTGCCACGATTGTTTGAGCCACCGTTTGAGCCTTTAATCAATCGGAGTTTCAAGGAGTGTTGGCTCAGCCTATGGCGTGCGCTGGAACAAAAAGAATCCAGAGAAACTGAAGAACAGCTCCAGGGCATTTACATGGGGGTCATGTTACTTAAAATAGGCAGTCAGCAGGAGATTTTGACTTGGTTACTCCAGATATAACAGTGGCTACAGATGGCTGCAAGCTGAATCCAGCTGCTTTCTTGTTCTCCATTGCCTGCAAATTTGGAATGCATTTTATGAAATCTGGTGCTGTGTTTTTGATTTGTTTAAAAAAGTTTGATTATTGTAGCACATTTATGTTCTTTTCTCTATCTCATCAATCTAGGCTGTCAGAAATAGCATCTACGGTCGCCCAGGTGCCTGTTACATTGACATCCCAGGAGACTTTGTAAATATGCAGGTGAAGAAGAGCTCTGTCAAGTGAGTCCTTTATTATTAAGATGAATGCTTGTTTCCTTTTTTAAAAAAAAGGTGGGCGGGTGTGTTCGATTGTAATTTCCCCTGTGTTTGAGACCCCTGCAGGAGTGTATTGCTAAGGGAAAGCATAAACTATACATATTGAACAAACACAAGAATTCAGTGTAAAAGACACTGAAGAGATATGGATGTGATCTGGCAGTAGCTTCTTGATCAACTGGGATGTGTTCAATCCAGCGGATTCCAGTTTACTTTCCTGAAATTGCTACTTAGCATACGCCTTTTAGGGAAACTCCCATCTTGATCACCCTTAGTCTGGTGCCTTCCAGCCGTTTTTGTCTACAAGCCCCACCTGTGCTACCTGAGACCATCCAAAACATAGAGGGCACCAGGTTGGGAAGGCTGATCTAGAATAAGACATGGAAGAACAGAGCTCACCATTATTAGGAAGAGTCTTCAGATCTGGAAGAGACTCAAGCATATATGCCAGTGAACCAACGTTTAAATGGCATTCTGTTAAATGGTGAGACAATGCTGACATGAGACGAGATTAACTGTTGTTTTGAGTCCTGTATGATAAATCTAGGGTGAGGAAGCTTTTCCCGGGAAGTGGGCCTGATTGTTATCTCCCTACCCACACCTGTCAGTCATCAAGCATCACAGTGACGTCAGGTGAGGCTAAGCTTTGAAGCCCCGGTCTCCGGGTCGTCAAAGCGCAGTGCCAGACTGTTTGGAAGTAGTGTCATGCCTTGCTCAATCTCCCACCCCACACTGTTCCATAAACTTCCCATTTCAGAGGTTTAAAGAAGCAGCAGCTTCTCTAAACTTTTGATTTTGAAGGCTTAAAGTACCATGTCAGTGGGGAGTCAGCTTTGCTCTGTGCCCACCTTAAGCTCTTGCTTGTTCCCTGCCCTTAACCACCCCACATCTGACAGCAGGTATGATGTCAGGCTCAGGGCACCTGGGCATGGCTTCCCCAAAATGGGGAATGACCATTGGCCGTTCTGGCTGCAGCTGAGGAGCGTTGGAGGGCCACAAATTTCCCATCCCTCTTTGCACCCAGCCACCTTCCGACTGCAGTTCCGAGTGCTTCATTGAAGGTACTTCTGGAACATTCCCTGACTTCAGTGAAGGCCTTTATGGGGTGGGGGTGGGGACATTGGAGACTGCAGTGGGAAGGCAGAGGTTTGGTGCAGAAACTCCAGAGCTCACACAGAGAGCCACCATTTGCAGCTCTTTTTACAGTCTTGTTTCTTGAGGAATCATTGTGAGGGGAAAATAACCCTCGCCTGTATTTGACAGAAGTAAGCAAAGGAAATAGTGGGAAGTTGAAACAACAACAAAACGCTTACTTTGTTGAAAGTGTTGTGTTCCAGCTGTTTGAAAGAAATCGGCTTAGGAAGGAATGTAGCTGGTGCCTGCTGGTGCCATTCTGCATGTGGCTTCCCACATGTTGCGAGGTAGAATGTGCAATCTGTATTAACCATAGACTGCGCTGCAAAATTGCTGGCTGTGGACCACTAGAAACTTATTATGGGGTAAGCGTCTGTGACAAACATATAATGAAATACTTGAGTTTCTTTTGGAAGCCATTTGTGTACATTGGTAGAACAATGTTGCTCAGTAGAACAACATCTGAAGTAAAACACAAAGCAAAACTCGTCTTTAAGTTCTGGTTTTTTCTGTTTAAAAAGTGACTATAGTGACTCTTAGTTTCAGGGTTGTGAGTTTGGCAAAAGACTCCTTCATTACGGGGGGTTGGACTAGCAATTCTTGTGGCCCCTTCCAACTCGACAGTTCTATGACTTCCAATTCTTTCTTGAAAACAATGGCCTTTTCATTCTGCCTTCCAGATACATCGAGTGCTGCTCAGCACCTCCCATCAGCATGGCTGAAGTGGCTGCTGTTTCCAGGGCGGCTTCATTCATTGCACATTCCAGAAAGCCACTCCTAATTATTGGCAAAGGTAATCCTCTTTCAAGTTTACGGGCTGGTCGTAAAGTACAGCGAGGGGGGAAGTTTCCTTCTGTTGCCGTGTTTAGACTACAGTGGTACCCCGCAAGACGAATGCCTCGCAAGATGGAAAACCCGCTAGACAAAAGGGTTTTCCGTTTTTCGATGCGCTTCGCAGGACGAATTTCCCTATGGGCTTGCTTCACAAGACGAAAATGTCTTGCGAGTCTTGAGATTTTTTTTCGCTCCCCACCCCCTTTTTCTAAGCCGCTAAACCGCTAATAGCCTTTTAGCAGCTAATCCGCTAATCCCTTAAGCCTTTAATAGCCGCTAAACCGCTAATAGCGCTAATCCGCTAAGCCACTAATAGGGTTGCTTCACAAGACAAAAAAACTGCTAGACGAAGAGACTCGCAGAACGAATTAATTTCGTCTTGCGAGGCACCACTGTATATCACAAAGTAAATTCTTCCTGAACATTGTAGATGAACCCCCTTGAGAAAAATACAGCGGCCTCTATTCAACATCCCTTTGTTTATGCAAGAGACATAAGAAGAGTCCTATTGAATCACACCAAAGATCTATCTAGTCCAACATTCTGTTCCCTCCTTGACCAGTCAGATGCCTATGGGAAGCCCTCAAGCAGGGCACAAGCACAGTAGCCCTTTCTGCTCTTAATCCCCAGCAGCTGGTATTCAGATATATGTAAAAGGTAAAGGTGAGGGACGCGGGTGGCGCTGTGGGTTAAACCACAAAGCCTAGGACTTGCCGGTTGACGGTTCGAATCCCCGCAACGGGGTGAGCTCCTGTTGCTCGGTCCCAGCTCCTGCCAACCTAGCAGTTCGAAAGCACGTCAAAGTGCAAGTAGATAAATAGGTACCGCTCCAGCGGGAAGGTAAACAGCGTTTCTGTGCGCTGCTCTGGTTCGCCAAAAGCGGCTTAGTCATGCTGGCCACATGACTCGGAAGCTGTATGCCAGCTCCCTCAGCCAATAAAACAAGATGAGTGCCGCAACCCCAGAATTGGTCACAACTGGACCTAATGGTGAGGGTTCCCCTTTACCTTTACCTTAAAGGTAAAGGACCCCCTGGATGGTTAATTCCAGTCAAAGGCAGTTGCAGCATTCATCTTGCTTTCAGGCCTAGGGAGCCGGTGTTTGTGGCCAGCATGACTAAACCTCTTCTGGCACAACGGAACACTGTGACAGAAGCCAGAGTGCACGGAAACGCCATTTACCTTCCGCAGCTGTACCTATTTATCTACTTGCACTGGTGTGCTTTCAAACTGTTAGGTTGGCAGGAGCTGGGACAGAGCAACAGGCGCTCACCCCGTCATGGGGATTCGAACCACCAACCTTCCGATAAGCAAGCCCAAGAGGCTCTGGTTTAGACCACAGCGCCACCCGCATCCCGATTCAGATATATAGTAATGTGCAGCTATTGCAACTAGTACATATGGCTAACCTAATCCTCCACAGCTAAAACTGATCACTGGCCACCTGAAAATGGATTTTCTGTGAGGAACGTACGACCCGGAATGCTACAGCTACCTTTGCCAGTTTTAAAACTAATTGATTTGTCAGTATGCGGGACTTCTGTGACTTCTGATTCTTCCACGTTGAGCGGGGGGGGGAGGGGGTTCTTCACCTGACAGGTGCAGCTGTGTTAACAGTGTCAAGGAATCTCTTGTGGTGGTGGGTGTCTTTCTCAGGTGCTGCTTATGCACATGCTGAAAACAGCATCAGAAAGTTGGTGGACCAATGTGGGCTTCCATTTTTGCCTACACCAATGGGGAAGGGAGTGGTTCCCGACAACCATCCATACTGTGTGGCTGCAGCCAGATCTAGGTAAATATATGAATCAGATCTTCCCCTCTTGTCCAACACCGTAAGCTAAAGCATATATTTCTTGAAGATTCCGCTCTTTAAATGATCCCTTAATATAAAGCACCAATTGCTGCTGCTTACAGCTGAGTGTAAGGAAAGTAATCCAAGAAAACTCAAATGGAACCCTTCTGAATTTCTTTCAGCCTTACAAATATGGGACTTATCCATGCAGATGAAGAGTTATTTTAGGCATAGTCTAAAGCAGGCTTCCTCAAGCTCGGCCCTCCAGATGTTTTTTGGCCTACAACTCCCATGATCCCTAGCTAGCAGAACCAGTGGCCAGGGATGATGGGAACTGTAGTCTCAAAGCATCTGGAGGGCCGAGCTTGAGGAAGCCTGGTCTAAAGTATGAATTGGAAGGTGTTTAGTATGTTCAGTACACTGTCCTCAAAGCTATGAAATCATGACCATTAGTTGCCATTAGGTTGGGAGGAAATTTCCCAGTGGCTCTGTATCTCAGGCCCTTGTCAACCAGGGTATTGCTGTGTGAGGTGACAAACACAATATTCTACTGAATGCAGAATTCAGGGCTTACATCACTATGCCTTTTTATTTAGAGAAGCAAGTTTCTAGCAATTATAGATGCAGATTCTTGAAAGTGTTTGGACATTGTCCATTGATATATCAAGATTTCCAATCGTTTGGGAATGCCATGCATCATTCCTTGACCCTCTATAACTAGAAAAAGGGGGGGGGGGGGTTGCAATGTATAAAAGGTAAAGGGACCCCTGACCATTAGGTCCAGTTGTGACCGACTCTGGGGTTGCAGCGCTCATCTCGCTTTATTGGCCGAGGGAGCCGGCGTACAACTTCCGGGTCATGTGGCCAGCATGACTAAGCCGCTTCTGGCGAACCAGAGCAGCGCACGGAAATGCCGTTTACCTTCCCGCTGGAGTGGTACCTATTTATCTACTTGCACTTTGATGTGCTTTTGAACTGCTAGGTTGGCAGGAGCAGGGACCGAGCAACGGGAACTCACACCATCGCAGGGATTCGAACCGCCGACCTCTGTGGTTTAACCCACAGCGCCACCCATGTCCCTTGCAATGTATACAGCATGCAAAATTCAGCTTTTCTTAGTGTCAAATTTGGTTTATTTTGGTAGGCTTTTAAGACTGTTTTTGCAGTCTGAAATCTTGTGCATAATATTTGCTGTTCCAGTGAGTAACTGGAATTTACCTTCAGTTTCCTGTAAGCAAACTGTTAAGTGCCTGTCTTTAGTCTGGTTAATGTTTTTATAATTGGTTTCTACGATTCTTCAGTAATATTTGAATGACTGAAATGTTAGAGGGACATCTCGCTGTGACGCAGCATCTGGGTTGGCAGAATTGGTGGCTGGTGAAGCAGCAACCATGTGTCTCCCAATAGCATGGCAGTGCAGTCTAGGAGGTGGAGCCTGAATGAGTGACTGTAACCTACAGATAATGTGCATGGGAGTGGGAAACTGTTTTCCCAGAGTAAAAGACATCACAATTTGAACTTCTAATTTTTCAAGTGTCTTTTTAAATCTTAGTTCTAACGTGTACAAAAATAATAACCATCAAATTCTTTTCTTTGTTTTTATCTATTAGGGCACTGCAGGGGGCTGATGTTATAATATTACTGGGTGCCAGACTGAATTGGATTCTACACTTTGGTCTTCCTCCAAGATTTCGGTCAGATGTAAAGATTATCCAGGTATTCAAACAGAGCCATAATAAAGAATCAGTCAGGGGTATGGCACAGTCTAGGGTGACTGGTTATTCTACAACTAGGTTAGTGGGATTTTTAGTTTTTATCACATCCTGCATGAGGCTCAGGGTAGCATACACTTAGCTGAGCTGGAGCAGAAAAGTCCTCTAAAGTAATTAAGAAGTAATATATTATCCTTGATGTAGAGTTTCCTTGAAACGCATTGGGAGCCAGTTTCATTTGCGCAACTGTTTCTTCTTTTTCCTGCCTTTTTCTGCCGCCAGGTTTGAGCCTTCTGCTGCATTTTTTGCTCTTGGGGGCAGTTTGTCTCACGCAGCGTGACGGTTTTTATTACACTGGGTTTAGTACCGAAGGTCCAAGCAAGGTATAGCAGCAGGGGAAATAATGAGTGCAAACAACCTGTTCATGTTCCTTGCTGTGAGCTGAAAAGAAATGCGAAGAGATGCATTCTAAGAGAGAAATGTTAGTGTGAACATTACCTTGTAACTCTTTTTGCTGTTCGCCGTAATCAAACCTATGTTCAGGTTGTTGTCTTTTTACTTGACAGGTAGACATTTGTGCAGAAGAGCTGGGGAATAACGTGAAACCCGCTGCAGCCTTACTGGGTGACGTGAAAGCAGTGACAGAGCAGGTAACACATGAACACACAGAGACCTTTGTATGTTTGGTTGGATTTAGGAATTTATAGCTTGATTTTGAGCCATTTTTAGCTAGTGTGCATTATCAGTTAATTTCTTGGGGGCAAAGCTCACACTGATATATTGGGCAGGAGCCGATACCCACACATCATAGAATCATAGAATCGTGGAGTTGGAAGGGACCCTGAGAATCATCCAGCCCAACCTTCTGCAATGCAGGAATATGCAGTTGTCTGATACGGGGATCGAACCTGCAACCTTGGCATTATCAGCACCAAGCACCGACCAACTGAGCTAGCCAGGCATGTTAATATCCCATCAATATATACCTCATCAACGGGGTAGAGATGGGGTGGCTAATTTGTGGCCCTCCAGTTGTGGTTGGGCTCGGTAAATTCCAGCCGGAATGGCCAAAGATCAGGGATGATGGGAATTTTATTTTATTTCTATACCGCCTTGCCAACCTAGCAGTTCGAAAGCACATCAAAGTGCAAGTAGATAAATAGGTACCACTCTGGCGGGAAGGTAAACGGCATTTCCATGCGCTGCTCTGGTTCGTCAGAGGCGGCTTAGTCATGCTGGCCACATGACCCAGAAAAACTGTCTGTGGACAAATGTTGGCTCCCTCGGCCAGTAAAGCGAGATGAGCACCACAACTCCAGAGTCGTCCGCAACTGTACCTAACGGTCAGGGGTCCCTTTACCTTTATACCGCCCTATACCCGAAGGTATAAGACAGCAACATCTGAATTACAGTGTGCTTGCATATTTTATTAAAGGTGCATATCAACAACAGTTCAAAGGGGGCAAAAAAGCATGATGCTGTTCTGTGGTAACAGTTTCGCTATTCTCTTAGCTTTTTGATCAGCTGAACAAGATGTCTTGGAAATATCCCTCTAGTGCAGAGTGGTGGAAAGAACTACGGGCCAAAATGAAAAGCAACGAGGAAGCATCCAAGGTACTACTATCAATTTGTATCAGTAAAAATATATTTGGGTTCTTCTTATGAAATTAATACTGCAGTTCTGTTAATCTTTGTGCACTGTTTTCCTGTATTAAAAAATAAATTAAAAAATTCAGTACAGTCGTACCTTGGAAGTTGAACAGCTTAGTTCCTGAACTTTTTGGGTCCCAAACATTTCAAGACTGTTCTGGTTTGCGAACTATTTTTGAAAGCCAAACGTCCAATGGGGCTTCTGAACCTTCCAATTGGCTGCAGGAGCTTTCTGCAGCCAATCAGAAGCTGCGCTTTGGTATTTGAATGTTTTGGAAGTCAAACAGACTTCCAGAACGGATTCCATTCAACTTCTAAGGTACGACTGTACTTCAAGTCTATTTTCCATAAATGAATCAGTATCAGTCATCTTTTCACAATCCTTACAACTACAGCAGCCGTTGGAGCAGTAGCTCTTCAAAAGCTCTTTTATTTGCTTTGCTTTCCCCATTAAGGCACTATCACTACGCAAGCATCTGCCAATGAATTACTACCAAGTATTCCACCATGTCAGGGAACTTCTGCCAAAGGACTGCATTCTGGTTAGCGAGGGAGCAAACACTATGGACATTGGGCGCACGATGCTTCCAAACTATCATCCCCGCCACAGGTAAAAATAAAAAAAAAGATTCCTTCTGTGTTTCAATTTTTAATTACAGTTCTAAGCTTGGGCATGATTTTATGGCTCCATCTTCAGCATAGATATTCATCATTGTGGTTTGCGGGTCAAATGAAATCTGGTCTCGGGCCAGTTTTTCTGCGTCGTATAATGAATTCTATTGACCTAGAGCAAAAAAAATCATGCTCCAGGGTATAATACTGATAAAAATCAATAGAATGGGTACTTTCTCATCTTAGCAACTGAAGAATCTTCTTCATTAGCTTTAGATGTCTGTATCTACATACCAAAGCTCTGAAAAAGCATCAGAATGCTCCAGGTTAGAGTCCAGCATCTGCATGCTGTATCTTAGAACTTGAACAGATGCTTTCTCAGTGTAAAACTTCAATTTTGAAATTAGAATTTTGGGTTAGCAGAGAAACCTGGAGAAACAGTGGAATAGCCCGGAAGAAATATTTGTGGAGAAATGTTTGTAGCAAAGATATTTCTTTGCCATAACCTTCATGTATTGTGTGTGGCTATTTAAACACAACATATCTCTTAATATATATATTTATATATATTAATAGGCATTACAAGGCACTTTTCTTATTTCAGCTTTAGTTTGAAAGCTACAGTGCTAATGCCATTGTTTTTCTGTTGTGTTCAAGCTCCCAGCTGATTTTTCCAGGGCATTACACACATAATAGATTTCATGAACCTTTTTGTTAATGACCCGAGAAGCCTATGAAATTGCCCTAACTATTGACATGCTTTTATTTTCCTTGTGGTACAAATCTCAGAGGGAAAACAATGGTTGCACCCGAGCCTTGAGCAGCTTAATCCAAATAATTAGCATGTGCTTTGTAATGCCAGGAATTTAACTCTGAAAACAGCTAAAATGACAATGTTGTAACTTAATGACTGTAAAGAGGCCTTTCCTAACTACCAATTCAGTGTAACATTCCTTTATCAAACATTTACAAATCCACACTTTATTCACTTCTGTTTGGGAATACATGCTGTATCTCTTATTTCTAAAGATATCCTGTGCCACTTTAAATAAGGCACAAAGGATTTGAGTTAAGAACAGCTGGCAGAAAACATGTGTTGGAAGAAAAGACGACAGACTTCCTTTCTTTCTAGGCTTGATGCTGGTACCTTTGGCACCATGGGAGTTGGGCTAGGTTTTGCAGTAGCAGCTGCTATGGTTACTAAAGACCATAATCCTGAGCAACGCGTCATCTGTATAGAAGGAGACAGTGCCTTTGGATTCTCTGGCATGGAGGTAGAGACCATCTGCAGGTAAAACCTTTGTCTGATTCAACTTTTTAAAAATGTCTTATGCAGAACAAGTGGAGTAGCCAAGTTTCCCCTGAATATGACACCATTCTGAATGTGTTTCTCTTTGGGATTCACCGCAGATACCATTTGCCGATCGTCATTATCGTAGTCAATAACAATGGGATATACAGTGGCTTGGATCAAGAGACGTGGAAGGAAATCTTGAAGCTGGGAGAACCTTCTGCATGGTGGGTACTTCTGTGCTGCGCTTGCTCAGCTGATTTATTAATGTTTTCCTGTTACAAATTGGAAATTGTGCATATGCCAGGGTTCTAGTGTAAAACAATAATCATAGCCGTACATCTGTAGACATTGCCATTTCCATGTAATAGAATCTCCTGGGTGTTACCACCCCTAATCAAACTCCAGTGAGATAATTGAGGTGTTGGGCTCCCATGACATATACAGTGGATGCTTGGGTTGCAAACATGATCTGTGTGGGATGCATGTTCGCAACCAGCAGCGTCCACAACTCGCAGTGGCGCGTCTGCACCATAGCTGTCAACCTTTTTTTGTGGGAAATTCCCTTATTCCAGCGCTGTTTCCCGCTGCTTCCAGGATTGTTAGATATCCCATAGACTGCCCCTGGGACAGGTGAGGCTGCTGATCCCTTATTTTCAAATCTGAAAGTTGACAGCTATGGTCTGCACACAACGCGGGTTGCAGTTTGGGACTTCTGTGCATGCACGACCACCAAAACCCGGAAGTAACCTGTTCTGGCACTTCCGCGTTTTGGCGGTCCGTAACCTGAAAAAACGTAACCTGAAGTGTCTGTAACACAAGGTATGACTGTAGTTGTGTAGATCACAAGGTGGTGCCACAGACTGTTGGAAAGACAGCAGTATAGTGCACACTCACTCATTCTAGTGAAAGGTGACTGTGGTTTCTCTGGGTTATTCTCTGCTATTGGGAAATCAGAAGGAGAAGAGCATGGGCAGCCAGGGAGGAGGACTCTGGCAGCACAGGTGTGTTGAGCTCTTAGTGAAGAGAATCCTGAGGTCATAGGGAAGTATTTCCATAAGCTTTGCGCCAACATTCCAGAGGTGAAAAGTTACACTCTGTTTCCAAGCATGCTCATACAGCAAAATGCTCAAAGGGCAGAAAAGGAAGTGAGCACAGTCGTGCCCGCACAGATAGAAAATTTGCGAGCCAAGAGTGTGAGACAGATGCCCACCATAAAAATACCACAATTAAATCTTTAATTATGCTGGCTTTCGTACCAGTGAGGCACTATTTCATGTTGTCTGGGAAAGCTACAGAGATGTGCTTAAGTGCTTTGTAGAAATCATCCAGAATGCTTTGCAAGTGAGTGAAAGAGATACAAGGACTCCATTACAGTGGTACCTCTGGTTACAGATGCTTCAGGTTACAGACTCCTCTAACCCTGAAATAGTACCTCGGGTTAAGAACTTTGCTTCAGGATGAGAAATCGTGCGGTGGCAGCGCAGTGGCAGCAGGAGGCCCCATTAGCTAAAGTGGTACTCCAGGTTAAGAACAGTTTCAAGTTAAGAACGGACCTCTGGAACGAATTAAGATCTTAACCCGAGGTACCACTGTACTGTAGGTTTCCTATTCCTGGCTAAAACCTCCACTGAAATAATCCTTGAATGCTTGCACAGTAATTAAGCAGGCCCTGATCTATCTCCCTGAGGCACAGAAAACAATTAGTTTCTCTTGCTGGGCGCATTTATCATATCAACAGAGTGACCTTTTATGATGCCAAGGAGCTTTCCTTGAGCAAAGCTAGACCTCTTTTTGCTTCATTTCAGCATTCCTCCCGTGTCTCTATTGCCAAATGCTCGCTATGAGCAGATTATGTCTGCCTTTGGTGGCAAAGGGTACTTTGTGCAGACACCAGAGGAACTGCAAGCTGCCCTGAAAGCAAGCCTGGCGGGAAAGGATGTGCCTTCCCTCATCAATGTCATGATCGATCCACAGTCAGACAGGAAGCAGCAGGTGAGTGTCCATTTTGTTCTCCCATTCTGTGTAAGCAAATCATCACTTCCTGTGTTAAATGGGAGTAACTCTTTCGATAGTGAAATATCTGTGTTAAAGATTCAATAGCATCTTGGTAAGCTAAGCCTGCTGCTTGAGATTTCAAAGTAGAAAAGTTGGCAGAAAGCACTGCAAAGCAATATTTACTCTCAACAATCTCCGTTATTAAACCAGCAAATAACCTGGGAGAGCAAAGGGGGACTTGATAGCAAATACCTTCCTCAGTCTTTGTAATGGGAGAATAACGTAACAGGTCAAACCTCGGCTTCAGTTTTGTATGAATTTCTATTTTGCGCAATCCATATGCCTGCCAGACTTGATTTAATTTTTTTTAAGGAAAAATTATAAACAGTTATGACTACGAACGGGCACTCTGAGGTCTCTTATGGCTGGCTGATCTCCCTAACTTGGATTTCCCCAGTTCTGGTCACCATTCATTATGCTTCTTTAAAATGCTTCTAGGCTAGAGTATCTTATGGTCACAGAACAACAAAGAGAGATACAAATGCACTCACCAACAACATTCCAAACCTTGTAGACTGTATACTAAAACATTCATGTGCACATCTGTCTGTGTCTGAGAAAGGGCTGTAGTTCTGTCTTTGTATATTGACCTTTGTAGTATTAATGTGTACAGACACTTGTCCACTAGGGCTACTTTTCATTTCATTCCCCTACACTTCCCAGGAAGTGTTGTGAGACAGTTTGGCCACAGTTGGGCATCCATGGGTCAGGGCTACATCGAAAAGGGCTGCATCCATTCCTACAAAGGAAATAAACGCAGGGAATGTTCAATTCACGGCTTTTTATTGGAGATTAGGTGTTACAGCACACCCTCATTGCCCCAGCCAACAATGTGATGCCTCTCAAAGACAATGTAGCACCCAGGAAGTGCAAACCAGCACTCTCTACTTTTCCAAGCCCTTCCCACCATTTTGGGATTGAGTCAAAGAAACTCACTGAAGGAAGTCTACTTCATAGTCTGGTTGCTGATTTAGATCATGGGTAGGCAAACTAAGGCCCAGGGGCCAGATCTGGCCCAATTGCCTTCTAAATCCAGCCCACAGATGGTTTGGGAATCAGCGTGTTTTTACATGAGTAGAATGTGTCCTTTTATTGAAAATGCATCTCTGAGTTATTTGTGGTGCCTGCCTGGTGTTTTTACACGAGTAGAGTGTGTGCTTTTATTTAAAATGCATCTCTGGGTTATTTGTGGGGCATAGGAATTCGTTCATTTCCCCCCCAAAAAATATAGTCCAGCCCTCCACAAGGTCTGAGGGACAGTGGACCAGCCCCTTGCTGAATATGTTTGCTGACCCCTGATTTAGAGTGACCTACAGCTAAATGCCTCTCTGCGTTGACAGCCGGCCACTCAAGCTCCATTCAAGAATTTTCTTCCTGCTTGCCTTTTGCTTGACTGGGATGCCGGCCAACCAGCCCCTCTGATGCCAAGCCCCTCCCTTCCTCCAGAGTCTCTCTCAGAAGCTGCTCTGACGTCTCAATGTCGGCAGCTGTTTCTGGCTCCAGCTGTTTCCTATCTGCCTTGTCAGGCTATCCAGCAGGGAGGGGAAGCTACCAGCCACTTCTGCCAGCAGACTCTCCCTCCCAGGCACCCCTTTTAATAATAATAATTCATTACTTATACCTCACCCATCTTTACTGTGTTGCCAACAGAATATATATTAAAAAAACATACGATACATCAGGCATTAAAAGCTTCCTGATAAAGGACTGCCGTCAGGTGTCTTCTAAAAGTTGTGTGGTTATTTATCTCTTTGACATCTGATGGGAGGGTGGGTGCCACTACTGAGAAGGCCGTCTGCCTGGTTCTCTGTAACTTCCATTTCTCTCAATGAGACAAATGCCAGAAGGCTCTCAGAGGTGGATCTCATTGTCTGGGCTAAACAATAGGGATGGAGACACTCCTTCAGGTAAAGGTAAAGGGACCCCTGACTATTAGGTCCAGTCGTTGCCGACTCTGGGGTTGCGGCGCTCGCTTTATTGGCTGAGGGAGCCAATACAGCTTCCAGGTCATGTGGCCAGCATGACTAAGCCGCTTCTGGCGAACCAGAGCAGCGCATGGAAACACCGTTTACCTTCCCGCTGGAGTGGTACCTATTTATCTACTTGCACTTTGACGTGCTTTTGAACTACAGCGTTGGCAGGAGCAGGGACTGAGCAACAGGAGCTCAACCCGTTATGGGGATTCGAACCACCGACCTTCTGATCAGCAAGTCCTAGGCTCTGTGGTTTAACCCACAGTGCCACCCGCGTCCCAGGTGTATATCCTTCAGGTATACAGGGTCAAAGCCATTTAGTACCAACGCTTCAAAATGTGCTGGGAGCCAATGTAAGCCGTACTGATTGCCAGCAAGCCCTATTGACTGGGGGCCCTGAACCTGCCTCTAAGCAGGTGAGAAACCCTGGATGCAGCAAGGCAGCCCCTGGGGTCCTTCACAGCCACCCTCCCCCTTTCCTTGCATGATGCTCTCTGTTACTCCTCTTAAGCATCACTACCTACTTTTTGTCCTTTGTATTGTGCTAACGTGATAGTGTGGCTTTATTTTATATATATTTAAAATAAATTAAATTTTATTAATCAAGATTTTTCAAGATAGCCTACAAAAGAGAACCATAAAGCAAATATAAAACATCAGAAACAAAAGCCATTTTACTTTTGCTACGATTATAGTGTTGCTTTATTACCAGTATTTGGTTTCTCATTTCTACTGCTGGAAAAATAAGGTTGCTCTCTCTGTAAAATATTTTAATCTGCTAGCATAGCCTCTCATTCCTGAATGTTGAATATTGTTGTGTGTTTTTTTGTTTTTTTGTTTTGTATTCTTAGGATTTTCATTGGTTGACCCGCTCGAACATGTAGCAGAAGCTGTAAGGACTGGAACACATTAGCAGAAGACCACTGAACTAAAGCGAATGAATGTTTGGATTCACATTAATTCTTCATGTAATTTGGATGAGGGTCACATTTAAAGTATTGGTAATATAGATCAGGGACAGGGAGCTTTTTTTGCCTCCATGGGCCAGATTTGACAGGTGAGTGGGTGTCATATGGTGTTGTTATGATATCACATGATTGACAGGTGGGCGCCCCTGCCCGCATTTCAAAATCCCCCGCTAAATGAGCAGGGAGGTACTTCAGAGAGCGGTTTGCGAAACAGCTCACGTCCTCCCTGGCAATTGGCTATACTTGCTGGGACTGATCAGGCTTGGAGATCCAGAGCATCTGAAGAGCCATTGCTTCCCCACCCCTGTTTCAAAAGGCTGATAGCAACCATAGTGCTGCACTGTTATGTGCTCTTCCAGACAGTGCAATTCCAGCGCTATTATGGGTGCATGTAGGGCCTCGTGTCTACATTCATGGCATCTACGTTGCAACAAATTCTGCCTTGGAAGCTGGACTTTTTTTGTTGAAGTTCAGGTATAAAAATACCTACAACTGAGCTGTCAACAAACAGTAATTTAGTTTAAAACAAAATCAGAATCTGTGCATGTGTTAAATAAAAGCCAGTGAGCCTGGTTCTGAATTTTTGTGTGCATTTACATTATGGCAGTAAATGTACATAGTGTGATGAGTTCTGAATATATAAAGCTGCTGAACCATTTTTAATATCTTCCTATACCTGATATCCACCCACTTTCGAAAAATCAGCATTCTGTATAATTCATTTTGAAAACAAATGTTTGTTTAATCAGTGCCTCCATAAAATCACCAGAGGGCACCCTTCATTCACGATTCTTTGTTCCATAACTATGTACTATGCAAAACTTGATTTTTTACCTCCCCAATGGAATTTTTCAGTGTTTTATTGGGTAGGGAAACCGCTGAATTATAATTGAGCCATTTCATAAGTGGTTTTGAAAATATGTCAGTAGCTGATAAAATATTGAACAAAGTATCAGCATACCAAATACAGAATTTTAAATAATGGAGCTTGTGCTATGTCTGTCATTTTAAAAGCATTTTAATTGATTTAAATCATCAATATGTCCAGTTTTTCACACTAAAAAGCAAACGGATCCTTTGTGAGTTTAATGAGGTCTCAAGAAGTGGGGGGAAATGGTGTGCAATTAAAGTCATGTATACCTGAGACAGGCCACACATTTCTTTTCTTTTTTTAATTTTATTTTTTTAGTTTTTTATTTATACAACAAAACAAACAAACAAACAAAAAACACAAATACCAAATTATACACAAATTACAAAAATAACCATAGACACATAATATTCTTAGCAAACAATAAAACATCTATTGGTCTTAACATTAAAGACCCAACCTCCCGTCTATTCCATACTTCAAATTCATATTACTTATTGCCAATACACATTTTTTTTAAAATTAAACTTATTCTCATTAAATCTAATTTCTTATATCTACCTTACAACTATTACTGAAGTTCCTCGAATGCTGCAACAGAATTTAAACTACTATATTTATTTTTCAGATATTATTTGAAAACCTCCCATTTAGAAACAAATTCCTGTTTTGATTTATTCTTTATTTTTTCTGATAAACCATCTAATTCAGCATATTCTGTCAGCTTTTGGATCCAATCTTGAATAGATAGACAGGCCACACATTTCAGTGGGGCTTTGGGCGTAACCTGAATTAGAACAAATTTCTAGGTTTCAGCTGTGGCCAGCCAGCTGAGTCGGGGGAAGACCACAAAGAGAGCACGGAGACATACAGTGGTACCTCGGGTTAAGTACTTAATTCATTCCGGAGGTCCGTCCTTACCCTGAAACTGTTCTTAACCTGAGGTACCACTTTAGTTACTGGGGTCTCCTGCTGCCGCCACCGTGCGATTTCTGTTCTCATCCTGAAGCAAAGTTCTTAACCCGAGGTACTATTTCTGGGTTAGCAGAGTCTGTAACCTGAAGCGTATGTAACCCGAGGAACCACTGTACTTCCATTATTTGCTTGTGTTCCTGCTATTCAGAAATCATTATAAATAAAGCAGTTGATTGACTGATTCTCCATGAATTGGTCTAATCCTCTTTTATAGCCTTCTAAACCGGAGGCTTAGATTTCCATTCTTAAGGAAATCAGCCCTGAGTGCTCACTAGAAGGACAGATCTTGAAGCTGAGACTCCAATATTTTGGCCACCTCATGAGAAGAGAAGACTCCCTGGGAAAGACCCTGATGTTGGGAAAGATGGAGGGCACAAGGAGAAGGGGACGACGGAGGACGAGATGGTTGGATAGTGTTCTCGAAGCTACCAGCATGAGTTTGACCAAACTGCGGGAGGCAGTGGAAGACAGGAGTGCCTGGTGTGCTCTGGTCCATGGGGTCACGAAGAGTTGGACATGACTAAACAACAACAAGCCAGAGGCTTAATACTGCCACCCTTTTTTTGGTGAATTCCATAGATATTAGGTATTACGCAAAGTTCTGCCAGTAAGGCAGTCCAGGTGCGAAGTCCTTTCCTGATCAGCTGGCAGTCTTAGGATCGTTGTATGTTGAACAGGAAGATCTTAACGGAGAATGTTTACATGATAAGGTCAACACACCTAGAATTCATACAATGGGGGGGTCCTGGTGGCATGGAGGATTCCAAGTACATTCTGTGAAAAGTGAAGATTCTCCTACTGTAGACCTTGCAGCTCAGTTACAGATGGAGGAGATGAGGATGGTGTGGGAAGCAGTATTTGTCATACCACTCCTCCCTCCACACGCCCTGAAAACAGAGGTGACCACCAGAATTGGGGATTGAGTCGGCTTAAATCTGTTGCCATCAATTTCATTACATTACATTTACACGTTGCAGGGGGTTGGACTGGATGAACCTTGAGCAGGGCTCAGGGCAGCTAACAACAGTAAAAATTACAGTAAAAACATAATGTGGGGGGCAATTTAAAATACAGGATAAATGCAATTTAAAATGCAGCCTCATTTTAAAAGTAGCCCATAGATCAAAACGATAAGGGGAGGGAAACATAAGGGTCAGACTGAGTCCAAACCAAAGGCCAAGTGGAACTGCTGTGTCTTGCAGGCCCTGCGGAAAGATGTCATGTCCCGCAGGCCCTAGTCTCTTAGGCCCTGGCCCTAGTTGAGACCAATCTAACCACCTTGTGACTTGGGACCTCCAAAATATTGTCATGTGTGGACCTTAAGGTCCTCCGCGGGGCATACCAGGAGAGGCAGTCCCGTAGGTATGTGGGTCCTAGGCCGCATAGGGCTTTAAAGGTCAAAAACCTGATTCTATGATCCTAAACTCTGGGTTTATATGGGATGAAACAATCACAGAGATGGCTAGAGTGCTGGTGGCAGAAAACTCATTCCAAACATGGGTTAGAGCTCAACATCGGGACTGCCAAGTGGTGACGGCGAAGAAGGTCTTCTTCGCTGCCTCTGTTGCATCTGCAGAAAGCAGTACCTGGAGACTCAGGTGGTTTGTAGTCTAACAGAACTGCTTTCACCACTGCAATTCTGGGCTGCATCATTAGGAGTATAGCATCTAGATCAAGGGAAGTTATAGTGCCACTGTATTCTGCTCTGGTCAGACCTCACCTGGAGTACTGTGTCCAGTTCTGGGCACCACAGTTCAAGAAGGACACTGACAAACTAGAACGTGTACAGAGGAGGGCAACCAAAATGGTCAAAGGCCTGGAAACAATGCCTTATGAGGATCGGCTAAGGGAGCTGGGCATGTTTAGCCTGGAGAAGAGGAGGTTAAGGGGTGATATGATAGCCATGTTCAAATATATAAAAGGATGTCACATAGAGGAGGGAGAAAGGTTGTTTTCTGCTGCTCCAGAGAAGCGGACACGGAGCAATGGATACAAACTACAAGAAAGAAGATTCCACCTAAACATTAGGAAGAACTTCCTGACAGTAAGAGCTGTTCGACAGTGGAATTTGCTGCCAAGGAGTGTGGTGGAGTCTCCTTCTTTGGAGGTCTTTAAGCAGAGGCTTGACAACCATATGTCAGGAGTGCTCTGATGGTGTTTCCTGCTTGGCAGGGGGTTGGACTCGATGACCCTTGTGGTCTCTTCCAACTCTATGATTCTATGATTCTATGATTCTATGTCTTGCAACAAATTTGCAAAGGGTTTTTTTGCAGATAAAATTGCTCAAATTCAGAAGGAAGTAGACCCCACCGTGGTAGCAGAACTAACTTTCAGTATAGGACCTCCAAACATAAAATCTACTTTATGTAGGTCTATTTCCTGTATAGAATCCAGTAATCAACCACACATTCTGGGCCCATGCATGCTGGCTCTAGTCAAATGTTATGCTTTGTGTGGACATCCAAGATCATCAGAAATACGCTGGGGCACTGAGTAGGCCAGGCAAAGGTGTGGCTTGCTCTCCTATCATGTGTGGGAGAAGCTTGATCCAAGCCAGCCCTGGAAGAAGCATCTCAAGAGTTTGGAATACCCTCTTCAGAAGTGTTTCTCAGTTACCCAGATAGGAATTAGCTTCCAATAACTGCCCCGTCTATTAAAGCCTTATCCCAGGGGGTCAGCAAATTTTCAGCAGGGGGCTGGTCCATTGTCCCTCAGACCTTGTGGGGGGCTGGACTATATTTGGGGGTGGGGGGAAATGAATGAATTCCTATGCCCCACAAATAACCCAGAGATGCATTTTAAATAAAAGGGCACATTCTACTCATGTAAAAACACGCTGATTCCTGGACCGTTCGTGGGCCAGATTTAGAAGGCGATTGGGCCAGATCCGGCCCCTGGGCCTTCGTTTGCCTACCCATGCCTTATCCTCAGCCAAATACTTATTTTTCCAGGCTAATGGTGAAAAGGACTAGCCTAATTGAAAACGGGTCTTTGAACTGAAGCTTAATTTATGAACCTGCAGTTTGCTTCCAAGAACGCGCAGCAATGCAGGTTTTTTGTGGTTTTGAGGACTTTCCCTACCCTCTGTTCTGGCTGCTCTTTCACTGCAGCTAAAAAGAAGTAATGCAGTGAATCATTTTGTGGACAACCAACAGCAACCCAGCTTCCCTCTGCAAGAGAATGTAGCTTGCAGCAAACCCATCAAACATTTTTCAAAACCATCTCAAACTGCACAGCAGACTGGATACAATGAGGACGGATGCATTAATTTAAGACCAGTTTAGATCAGCAAAGTGCAAAAACCTGAATTCATTTAATTAGTGTAGGAATTGGCTTAGAAAAAGAACATTTATAATTCCATTTTCTTTACCAGATCAGCAGAATATTAGTGCCAATTTAATAAAGGGAGCTGATTTTTTTTAAAAAATTACCAGTACCTTGTTTTCTTCTAAATGTCTATGTAGACACTTTTCTCTTGTTCCAGAAAGCAATTAAAATGGATCAAGTATTTCACTAGGAAGTTGAGGTAGCAGTAATATTGTGGGTAAGCGGCCCAAATAGTTATGGAGACACAACTATTTTTCTATTTCCATGCTTCTGATAGCAGAAAGGTAAGTGAAAGCAAGCTCCACAAGTTGGTACATTTTAATGCATTCCTCCCCAAATTATTTCACAAAGTGTTCTGTGAGATGTATGTAGGAAACACACCCTATAATGTATGTAGGAAGCACACCCTGGTGTGCTTTGAAACATGCCTTCTTTGAACCATCCTAGAGTCATCTTCGGTGCTATTTGACACTCTCTGTACCATCCCATTGTCAATCTATCCATTAAGCTACTGAAGATCCAGAACACTTGTAACAAAATATGGGTGGTTATTTCTGTGCCATTAAAGTTTCTAATGCTCATTACTGCCATAATAATGTACAATATTTAACAGCACATGGTTTGTTAAGCCTCCTGAGTCCATGCCCTCCAACGTTTCTCCAATGAAAATAGCAACGCCCTAAGGAAAAGCGGGACATTCCGGGATCAAATCAGAAACCGGTATGGCTTCTGTAAATCCAGGACTGTCCCTGGAAAATAGGGACACTTGGAGGGTCTGTGAGTCCTGAAATGAACTGTATAAAGGGGAAGCAGAATATAGAAACAAGGTGTTCCTATGTCCATATCCCTAGTCAGGAACCATTCATTGGCCTGGTCGGGCCGAGGGGTGGGGTGGGAGGAGACAATGAATGAATGGAGCTTTCTCAATGATTGTCTGGTTATCAATCAGATATGTGGTTCCCAGCTCAGCTTGAAATCAACCTCCTCCTCTTCATTAGTCCTCTGACTATGTTTTAATAGCTGGTATTTGTGATGGGGGCATCTGATCCAGCGCTTGAGTTAAATATAGCCCTGTCTAGTGTAAGGAGAAGATTTAATGGGAAATGGTTGGCATTCTTTCTTACTAAAGCTCACAGAGGGAGAGAGGCAGAGACAGAGAGACATAAACATACCCAACCAGTGAGAGAGCGAAAGGGGGAAAGCAAGCAAACAGACAAGGCAGGCAGGCAGGCAAGAGAAGGCAGTGGACAAGATATCGGCACCCTGCACATTGGAATTGTACAGCTTGCAGCCAACATGGTCATCCTCAGCCGTGTTGCTTTGGGATTTTATCTCCAGCTCCTTTTCTGCTTTGCTGTATCTCAGTCCTCCTTTGTGGACAGTGTCTTCTCAATTTCAGCAGGTAAATTGCAACATTGATTTATCTCTTGGTGACTTGCCTTGCTTATCTCTGTGTGTTTAGATTTCCCTGCTGTTCTAAGCACTCGGAATCGTAGTTGGGAAATACTTAGTCCCAATGCATGCTGAATCACAAAACAATAAAAGCCAGAGGCTCCCCCCCACCCCTTTTCAAATCTGTTCTTATTTTATTATTCCTGATCCTGACGTCAAGAGGCTAACATCTCCTGTTTAATACTAATGGGCTGTATCGCCACAAAACAGAAACTTCGTTGTTAGATAGCTATCCTGCTTTATTTCAGGAGCAAGCGATGGCTTGAAGGTCTGCGAATTTGCAGAGACGCAAATGAAGTCGGTGAGAGGAGGATGAATCACAATGTATGTCCGTTTCTGTTAACACAGCCTTGACCTCATCCAGCGTTGCTGGACTTGTGCTGAATGCTAGCACAGTAAACATCTTCTGGCTAGCGCAGTGGCACTAACAAATACTCAGATGACTTCCATAGCGAACAAAAGCCCACTGCATGGAAAAAAACACCCTGGATTGGCAGGAGGCAAAGGGTATGGATTGCCTGACTGCAGGGAATCCTATTTTCCACTTTAATCCAACAGGTTTCCCTTCAGCTGTGCGTTCTGGGAAGGAGACCAGGAGGCTTGCCGCAGGTCTGTACATTTTAAAGGCAAACTTCACAGCAATATGAAAGAGACAGCTCCGTCTTTTTCCAGCATTCCTGTTACTGAATGCAATGTTATTGAAGGGGAACCCTTTAAAGAATCAAGTTTGAGGTGGCTGTTGTATAAGACTTTAAATTAGGGGCAATGCCAGGCCTAGGAGACCCTCAGGCCTGTCTCCAGACCACATCACCTTTCCCACACGTCAGACCTCTCAGTAGTCCTGCTCCACGCCCTCTCAAGTGTGTTTGCTTGGCTGGAATGAGATTGTGCCTCTCGTTTGCCCGCGTGGAGGTGTGTACATAGAAACCTCTGTGTTTTGTGAAGCTTATTGTGTTGTACAAAGCTAAGAGTCACATCAATTGCTCCAGCTCACGGTGTCTCCGGCCATTTGTGCCTCTGGCCGCACCAAAGAATAATCTGTCATGGCTCTTGCCCATGAGAGAATATAGCCCTCAGGCTGAAGAAAGGTCTGCATCCCTGCTTTAGGTTTCTAGCATTGTTCTTATAGGATTGTATGCTTTTAATAATAATAATAATAATAATAACCCGGGGGCTTTCAAAACTGCAATAGAATGACAGTGCTACAATGATTTAAGCTTCCCTTTGCTGCATTGTGAATTAATAGATCTTTATGGAGATATGATAATTCAAAATAACGAAAACACGTGTCATTAAAAACACAGTGAAAATAAATCCAGAACAAATGCAGCAGTCTAAAAATAGTGGTCTAATAGGGCTTTCTTAAAAGACGTTGATATTTGCACCAGCTATGTAAAACAGTTGTTTCAGCCAACCGCATCCTCCCATTTGGTGTTTATTCACAAAACCTGTGTGAATGTTGCAACAGGCAAGAGACAGAAGAACTGCATTGCAAACTTTGGAGAAATGGGGATTTGTTGATGGTAAGGATGGACAACTCATAGCCCTGAGGGTGAACCCAGCTTCAAGATGTTTCCCACTCGGCCCCCAACATAAATCCAATTCCCAAGTATCCCCCACATAGACATAGACAAATGGCTCTTTGCCATCTTCTCCTACTCACTGTGATCAGCAGGAGAGGTTCTTCCTCTTTATTATGTGACTTGCCCAGTTTCTCCTGTGCAAGTGACACAGAGAAATTGGCTCTATTGCTCTGAGAAGAGAAGGTTCAACTTCACTGCCACATGGTAGGTGTGGTAATGCAACCTCCTATGCGTTAGGTTAAGTAAAGGCCACCTGTGTGCTAGCCATGAACCCTCCTGTTTCATTGCATATGGGTCACCAGAGTACCAAGGCAACGTATATGCTGTACAATGATGGCAAGGGCTCTCAGGGGTGGTCATGTCAATGGCTCTGGGCATCTCACAGTTCCACAAGAGGCTCAACAGGAGTGCTAACCATGGTAGCTGTAGCAGCAGCGAGGAAGCAGTGAGACAGAGAAGTTTAACTCTTCCTGCCACACTCTTTCTCTATGCACACACACGCACACACAGACACATCATTTCATAGGTTGCTATCTGCATTTTAATGGATGCTCCCATTGTTTTCAGTGGAGGCTTCCCTTGAAATGCAAACGGTAAAAAGGTAAAGGTAAACGACCTCTGGATGGTTACGTCCAGTCAAAGGCGACTGGGGTTGTGGCGCTCATCTCGCTTTCAGGCCAAGGGAGCCACTGTTTGTCCACAGACGGCTTTTCGGGTCATGTGAGCAGCATGATTAAACCACTTTGGCGCAATGGAACACCGTGATGGAAAACAGAGCACACGGAAACACCGTTTACCTTCCCACTGCAGCAGTACCTATTTATCTACTTGCACTGATGTGCTCTTGAACTGCTAGGTTGGCAGGAGCAGGGACAGAGCAATGGGAGCTCATTCCGTCGTGGGGATTCGAACCACTGACCTTCCGATCGGCAAGCCCAAGAGGCTCTGGTTTAGACCACAGAGGTGATTTTTAGGGGAGGGTGAGAAAGAGTCCTGAGGCTGCTCAGATTTCAGATTTCCCTGCAGCTGTTATTTACATAGCAAAAACCATGCACATTAATTGCAAACACACCATTAACATCCCGTCTAGTTTTTGACCCTTAGTCGCTCGGTGAAGCCAGTGGTCCATCAAGCTTAACTCAATTCAAAATGTGGCTTCTGTTTTTAAAAAAGGAGTTGACCAATGCTCCGCGATTTATGTCACAACAGGTTTTTTGTTTTCCTATTCATTGAATTTGGGGTAGACAGCAATCCTTTTGAGGCCTTTGAAAGTGCATCAACTCATCTCAAGGAGTGCGGAGAAGGATCATGGTGGCAGGATAAGGCCAGCAGGCGCAATTCTGATTCTCTTCCATTTGTCAAGTCTTTCATAACATCTGAATTAGGATAATTATTGTTTCATGTGTATTTGGGCTTATCATCTGATAAATGTTCGATGTTTTGTAGTAGCTGTCACTCAGCAGGAGGGGAGACTCTGTTTATTTCAGTGTGATTTCTAGTATACTTTAATACTCACTTGTGTCTTTCATTGGCATGAGCCTGGAGTCCCAGATAATTATTTCTATCTGGCAACTAAAGGAAACTTCCTTTTGGAAGACACTAGTTTAAACACTGCGCTTGCCAAGGGTAAGCCTAGGGTAAGCCTCATCATACGAAACGGCGACTTGTCTTTCCCATCGTTACAAAAATACTCTCAGCTATTTTCCAGATATAATTGAAAACCAGTGGCCTTAGGGGCCTTTTTATTATTGTCCCCTAATGTCTCCCCATGGCAACCTATGTCACAAACAAAGAGGCTTCGGCCACGGCATGGCGGTAACTAAGTGATCAGAAGAAAACAATATGGGAGCAACCGAGTTGTTGCTTTGCGTGGGATGTCACTGTAAAGAAGGGGCATTCAGGCCTTGCTCTGGAAAAGAAATGTGCAAACTTGCAAAGTATAATTTTCGTACCTTTCACCCGACTCCACCTCTCTGGCAGGATATGGGCAGGCTGTTCCTGGAAATGATCCTCTCAGCTCCGGCTGACTGGATTTCTTGGTGCTGCTGAAGCATCGTTTTTAGAGGAAATGTTTCTGGGTGTTATATATTGCAAGATTGAACACATGACTGCGAGTCTGTGTTTCCACATGGTTATGTAGCAGTTAGCAACTGTTGGGTGCAAAACAACAGGTCCTGAGGTGTGAACATGCACAGCCTTTTAAGATATTTTATCTGGGGGGCATCTCTTTCTAAAAATAATAATCATTATGGTACTGTACCTTGATGGTTTCTTCATATGCGTTATTTTTTAATCCTGTGGTACATGGTGCTATGATCCATGTTACCCTGTTATGTAAAATGATTACAAGAGATGTGATTGAGCAATTTAGGACATTTTGCATGGTGACAGGGGGCTTAACATGGGTTGCCCAGGCTGAATGTCAAAAGGATTCACCAGAACAGTGGTGAAGCAGCCATTTAAAAAAATTGGTTTAGGATTTTGAGGGACTGGACTGATTTTGAGGGACTGGACCAATGCTGCCTGGTAACTGCTGGTTTTTAAATACAACCAGGGTAGATAAAAATCAATGATTTAAAATATATATATATCTTTTTTATTATTATTTAAATAGAATTTTTAAAATAAAATTCTTTTGGAGGAAAAATCTTTCTAAAGATAGTTTTCTATTTAAGTTACATTATAATCCAAAGGCTATTCATCAGGAAATAAGGATTTGTTTTACACTTTTCATGTGAACTCAAGCTCAGTCTAAGTTGTTTTTTAATTGTTTGACATCAGTTAACAAACATGGATACATATGCTATAATGTTATAGTTTTAGTTCAATAAATTGTTTAAATTGTTATTAAGGAAATGATTATTTTACTCCTTCCAATGAAGTACAGCAGAAAAGGTGTCCAAATATAAACAGTTAACTTATTAAACCTCACAATAATTTCATAACTATCGGTCTGTGCATTTCTAATTGTATAACCAAATCAGTAATTTTTGATATAACTGTAAAAACTACTCTGGAAATTTATTATTCCAAAAAATGAAACCTTCATCTGGTTGTAAATATTAAGGTTAAGCAAGAATGAGTCTTTCTATTTTTAAAAAATGATTTAAATCAAGTCTTACTGACTAGTGATTTAAATCGTGATTTAAATCGATTTGATTTTAATCCACCCTGAATACAACCATACATGACAAAGATACCCAAAGTCTCTAGTGCGCTCTCTGTCAAGGAAATTTCAAATTTGGAAGAGGCAGACTTTAAGGAGGAGTGGAAACCTTTGCTTGGATATTTAAAGAACAATTGCAAACATGTAAAAACGTGGGTAGTTTTAGAAAGGTAAGGGTGTGTTCTTGATGGCAGAAAGTGAGGAGGAATTAAAGAACCTTTTAATGAGGGTGAAAGAGGAGAGTGCAACATCAAAAAAACGAAGATCAACATCAAAAAAAGCTCAACATCAAAAAAACGAAGATCATGGCCACTGGGCCCATCACCTCCTGGCAAATAGAAGGGGAAGAAATGGAGGCAGTGAGAGATTTTACTTTCTTGGGCGCCATGATCACTGCAGATGTGAAATTAAAAGACACCTGCTTCTTGGGAGAAAAGCAATGACAAACCTAGACATCATCTTAAAAAGCAGAGACATCACCTTGCCAACAAAGGTTCGTATAGTTAAAGCTATGGTTTTCCCAGTAGTGATGTATGGAAGTGAGAGCTGGACCATAAAGAAGGCTGATCACCGAAGAATTGATGCTTTTGAATTATGGTGTGGGAGGAGACTCTTGAGAGTCCCATGGACTGCAAGAAGATCAAACCTCTCCATTCTTAAGGAAATTAGCCCTGAGTGCTCACTGGAAGGACAGATCCTGAAGCTGAAGCTCCAATACTTTGGCCACCTCATGAGAAGAAAAGACTCCCTGGAAAAGACCCTGATGTTGGGAAAGATGGAGGGTACAAGGAGAAGGGGACAACAGAGGACGAGATGGTTGGACAGTGTTCTCGAAGCTACCGGCATGAGTTTGACCAAACTGTGGGAGGCAGTGGAAGATAGGAGTGCCTGGCGTGCTCTGGTCCATGGGGTCACGAAGAGTTGGACACGACTAAACAACAACAACAACAAAGGGTGTGTTCACTGGGCTCTAAGGTGGTAATGTTAAGTTGTTGGATATTCCTGTTGCCTTTCCCCCTAGCTGCTCACATCAGCAGGGCTTCATTGGTACGAGATTCGTTTCTGTTTATGTTCACACCAGGGCACATTGACAGGGTGGGGATGTCTTTATGCCACACCTGATCAATGCGTGCTTGTGGCGTTGTCATCAATGTATGCTCACTGGTGTTGAGGCGAGTTGAGGCACTAGAGGGCAAGAGAATGTCCAGGTTTCTAATGGGAGGTAGGGATAGCATGTGTTGGTACAGTATGTGTATTTATGGAGAGAGGGAGCGAGAGAGGGAGAGAGAGAGAGAGAGAGAGAGAGAGAGAGAGAGAGAATGAATGGACAATTTGCTATTACTTACTGGCTGCTGATTTGGCTGTCTCACTTTATCTAGCAGTTTTGGCCTTGTCATAAAGGCCCTCAGGAAGGGGAGAGATGATCTCTTTCACTTTAACCTTTGTCCTTTCCTTTATCTTTTTTTAAAAAAGCTGTTTATTTGAAAACCTATTTTTCAAGTATATTGATATACACTAGTGGCCAAAATTGTCCTTTACTTTTTCTTTTTTCTTTTTTAAAAAAAGCTATTTATTTGAAATCCAATTTTTCAAGTATATCGATATACACTAGTGGCCAAAATTGTGGAAACTAAAGAAACTAATTGAGGTAACTAAATAAACTTGTTAGTCAGAAGCAACCCAGCAATAAAACCCAATTAATAGAGGCAATAATTCAATCTTGGTTTCACATTATTACAGCTGCAGAACAAAAAAATTGTTCACTCCATGAGAAGGCATTGAAAGGCCATAATTAAAGGTAAAGGTTACCCAGTTAAGTATTAACTGACATGCTGAGAATTTTTGTATATCTCATTTTTTTTCTATGTGTTTCACGTTTCTTTTTTATGACTGATGTTGTAATAAAGTATGGCAAAAAACAAGCAGATGGCGCAACTCGTGACTGCCGTGGTCAAGTGTTCCAATGATGAGCAGCAAAACACCTGGATTATTGATTCTGTATCTTGTATATAGTAACTTGTGAGTCTGCTGTAAATAATAAACCTCTAAGTAACCAAGTTACTAGTGAGCAGCATTTTGTTCCTGTTCATCCAGTCAGCTTGCAACCAGATACTTCCAGAAAGTCGGCATTTGCTCTGCAATATTCAACAGGAAACACACTTTTCCCAAAAGGTTTCCACAGTTTTGGCCACTAGTGTAATATTGCAGATAATACTGTAAGAGCTGCACTGTAGCTGCTACAGCAAAGTTGCCCAGCCATAGACCCCGTTCACCCTTAGGCCCATCCAGCAAGAAAAGACCATGGTTCTGCATAGTGCCGGATTTATGTATAAGCTAAACAAGCTGTAGCTTAGGGCCCCACTCTCTTGGCAAAAATGTAAAGGACAAAAAAACTGGATGTACATTTCCAAAATATAAGATTTTTAAAAATGAAATAAACCCTACATACAGCAACAGTGCCTTGTGTTGTGTATGGACCTATTAGGTCCATAAATTAAAAGGTAAAGGGACCCCTGACCATTAGGTCCAGTCGTGACCGACTCTGGGGTTGCAGCGCTCATCTCACTTTATTGGCCGAAGGAGCCGGCGTACAGCTTCCAGGTCATGTGGGCAGCATGACTAAGCCGCTTCTGGCGAACCAGAGCAGCACACAGAAACGCTGTTTACCTTCCTGCCGGAGCGGTACCTATTTATCTACTTGCACTTTGACGTGCTTTCAAACTGCTAGATTGGCAGGAGCAGGGACTGAGCAACGGGAGCTCACCTCATCACGGGGATTCGAACCGCCGACCTTCTGATTGGCAAGTCCTAGGTTCTGTGGTTTAACCCCCACAGGTCCATAAATTACCATATAGCATATATTCAACACAAAAAACAGCGACAATTTGTTGTGGACAAAGGACAGCTGGACATATAAAGGGCCCCATTACCTTCAGTAGCATAGGGCCTCATCAAACCTAAATCCGGCCCTGGTTCTGCATAGTCTGTGAGAGAACAGTAGAGCAGCATCTGAGATAAAGGCAGGATTTCTTGTCAGGGAACTCCTGGAATTGATACTGAGCCATAGGGAAGCACAGATGCTACTGAGTACATGATCATAGCAGTTATATTATACGTTGGCCTTTTAATAGCAGTTACTCATTTGTCTTGTGACTGCACTGAATTTCAGCTTGGAAAGGTTGCCGGGGTTTCTCTGAACAGGTGGAAGAGTTGAAACGATTTTTCAGTGATGCTTTATTGCCACGGGCTCACCGAAACTGCAGCTCTGCACAGAGGCCAAAAATCCTGGTCCTACATACTGGCTATAATTGAAAACAACAACAAGTGGGCCTGGGTAGTAGGCATACATGACAAAACCATAACACATTTCTTTTCAAAAGTGTGTGTGTGTGTGTGTGTGTGTGTGTGTGCAATGTGTCACTTTCTTGTGGGAGGGATTCAAGTGTGTAATGGAAATCTGGGTTTAAGCAAATAAAGTGGATTTTGAAGCACTCAGTTGCTTTGGCACAACAAAGTCTCCTTATCTCCCCACCATATCCACATACTTTTTGTGGTTAGTAAAGTGCTGGAAGAATGCATGAAAAAGCGTGGGATGAATGCAGAAAGAGGTATAAATACTACACAAGCAAATCAAGGTGGATTCAGAATGAATGGTCATCATTGTATAACCTCCCCACAAACAAATCAGAACAAATAATTGCTAAAGATTAGATATAATCTAACCTGCATGTAATGGGACACGGGTGGCGCTGTGGGTTAAACCACAGAGACTAGGACTTGCTGATCAGAAGGTCGGCGGTTCGAATCCCCATGATGGGGTGAGCTCCCGTTGCTCGGTCCCTGCTCCTGCCAACCTAGCAGTTCGAAAGCATGTCAAGTGCAAGTAGATAAATAGGTACCGCTCCGGCGGGAAGGTAAACGGCGTTTCCGTGTGCTGCTCTGGTTCGCCAGAAGCAGCTTAGTCATGCTGGCCACATGACCCGGAAGCTTTACGCCAGCTTCCTCGGCCAATAAAGTGAGATGAGCACCGTAACCCCAGAGTCAGCCACGACTGGACCTAATGGTCAGGGGTCCTTTAACTTAACCTGCATGTAAACTTTGTGGAAGCAATTCAGGATGAATAATGAATAACAGGTTGTCTGGAGATGCCTTTAGTAACTCTGATCTGTATTGATGACAGTGCTGTTGCTGTTAAGAAGCATTAAAAAAACACATACCATCATAGCAAATATTCCAGAAGTGTTGTAATTCATTTAATCTATGTTTTGCCTTTCTGTATAAAATATATTCCAGGGGGCTTCCAAGAAACACAATTGAAACAAATAAACAATACTAAGCAACAATGTAAAACAACAAGAGGAATTTCACAAAATGTGGGCGATAGCCAATGTTTGTCATACTCACAGTTGACCCATTTAATCGACAAGCTTGTGTTGATTTCAGGGGTTTGCTCTGAGTGTGACGTTGCTGGAGATCACCTACTATCATCTTAGGCAAAGAGACAGCAAGCTGGGGCAAAACTGTTTATGCTTCCTGTCTGAAGGCCAGCAATGACAGGGTCAAGATTATGGTCCTGTGGATCTCAGGAACGGCACAGCAAGACTTGGCTGCAGCAGAGAGGGCGCCATTTACATTCAGGGTTTGCCGATCAGAAAGTTGGTGGTTCGAATCCCCGTGATGGGGTGAGCTCCCATTGCTCTGTCCCAGCTCCTGCCAACCTAGCAGTTCCACAGCCCACTGGTGCAAGTAGATAAATAGGTACTACTGCGGTGGGGAGGTAAACGGCGTTTCCGTACACTCTGGCACTCATCAAGGTCCTCCATGCACCAGTAGCAGTTTAGTCATGCTGGCCACATGACCCAGGAAGCCGTCTGTGGACAAACGCTGGCTCCTTCGGCCTGAAAACAAGTTGAGTGCTGCAACCCCATAATCCCCTTTGACTAGACTTATCTGTCCTGGGGTCCTTTACCTTTTACCTTTTCAGGTAGCAAAATATTGTGGACTGTCACTGGAGGATTTCTTAGCTGCCATAGTTGGCAAAACCTTGAATGGTGGGAGTGTATTTCTGTGGTGCAAACATGCTGAATTTTATTGTGCTCGAGCCACCTTTTTCATTTTTAAAGAATCGTAATTAATACTTAGCCCGTAATTAATAGACAAGTATTTTCCCCCCAACAGCCTTCCCTTGCTTGAACCAGAAGAAGCAGGTTAATAACAACAGAGGGTGCTCGTTTCTTGCCCTTCCTCCTCCTCCTCCACCGCCATTATTTCCTCCACCACACTTCAGGCAGGGATGGAATTCTGTAAGTATGGCTTCAAGTTTTTATTTCCTGTAAGCACAGCTTATCCTTCCTTAGCAGTTCCAAGAAACTGCCCTGCCACAGAAAGTGTGACATAACTCTTGGTGACCAGAGATGTAATGTATCAGAGGTGCAAAATGGTCTGGGGTTGCTTGTGGGCACATCTGGAATTCTGAGAGAAAACATGGATAACATTCCCACTGGCTGCCTTCACCACCACCCCACCCCAGACAACTAGAACATGGGTAGGCAAACTTAGGCCCAGGGGCCGGATCCGGCCCAATCGCCTTCTAAATCCGGTCTGTGGACGGTCCGTGAATCAGCGTGTTTTTACATGAGTTGAATGTGTCCTTTTATGTAAAATGCATCTCTGGTTTATTTGTGAGGCCTGCCTGGTGTTTTTACATGAGTAGAATGTGTGCTTTTATTTAAAATGCATCTCTGGGTTATTTGTGGGGCATAGGAATTCGTTCAAATATTTTTTTTCCAAAATATAGTCCCGCCCCCCACAAGGTCTGAGGGACAGTAGACCGGCCCCCTGCTGAAAAAGTTTGCTGACCCCTGAACTAAAAAGACAAAGTGTGTTCACACATGCACAGAAAACAGAGAGAGAAAGAGACTTTGCTTTTCCATGGAGTGGGCAAAATGGATCCTCTTCAACTGATTTGATTTTACACAGGGTGCTAAAAAAATATGATGCGATTTAAGCTTACATATGTAGATTTCACAACAAAATCTATAGATCCAGTGCTTGCCAGCACCTCCAAAAACATGAATCCAAGGCACGGATACTTATGGATGTTGTTGATTTTTACATACCTAAATGTTGTTGATTTTTACAACAGAACCAACTAAAAATCCACCAAACACATCTGTAGGCAACGACATGACCTTGGATGGTATTTTGAGGTGATGCCGTTTTCCAGGCAAGCCGTGTTTACAAAAATGTATATGTTAGTGAAAATTATGCATAAAAATGAATATTTTAGTGAAAATATTGAAAGTGCATTATATGAGGGTAAAATGCTTGCAAAAAAAAATGTGTATAATAGTCAAAGCTGCATACAGACATGTGTTTATTGGAGAAATTCATACTAAAATACAGATGAATGTTTATGAGGATTTTCAAAAAGAAATTTTGCAGATTGCTACAGAAATGTGAAGAGCCAGTTTTAAGATTGGAAAACTGAGGGAACTGAAAAAACCAAAGTTGATAGATCCTTCCCCCCTTAGCCAGGCTTCTTGTTTCACACTAATGCTGTGCTTACAACCTCTGGTGCTAATGCCCTATTATCACCCAGTGAGTGTCATTATCAATGACACTTTTAAATAAAAGCACACATTATTGTACCCTACCCACTCTGGGCGTCTTCCAACATAATATAAAAGAACACAACATAACATCAAATATTAAAAGCTTCCCAAAACAGGGCTGTCTTTGGATGTCATAGAATAATTTATCTCTTTGACATCTATAGATAAGATTGTGCCGCAAATGTACAAGGTACAGGTTTGAGGGTCGGAGGTGGGTCAAAAAATATGCTTCATGTCATGAATACATGTGTACATGTAGCTGCCATATATTATAAAAGCTTCTTGGGATTTCTGAGGCTTCCTACGTTCGTAACCCTACCTTCCCTCAACTTTCAGTACATGGTCTATAAAAGTTTGACCTATCATACCTAACATGTCACACAATATAGCATTTGTGTTGGTCATTAGGCTTCTAATGTATAAGGGGGGGGGGGGATGACATAGACTCAAATTCTGTTGGCACATGGATCTCCAATTATTGGAATACCAAGGTGACCCTGTTTCTTGACAAAATGTTCTGTGAGACAGTCCAGCTCCTGATATATTTTGCATGGTTGCCTATTGGAATTTCCCCCACTCCCTTATATGATATTAGTTTTAATACCTCAAGAGCCGCAACCCTGTTGTGTAATTTCCTGTCAGTCACTTGGCATTTTACTGCAAGTGAAGGCAGATGACAAAGAATTGTACAAAATTGTTATGTACTGAAGTCCTCACACTGGGCCAGCAGGGGGATACTGTAGATAGTTATGCAAATGAAGGATCGAAAAGTGACGTTCAGTGATTGGATAGTTTTGTATGCAAATGAAGGATCGAATAGTGACGTTCAGTGATTGGATAGTTTTAGAAAATGGCAACAGTTACAATTGTTCTGGAGCTCTATATAAGCAGGCTGACTGAGCCCCTCAGTTTAGTTCTGTTCTGACATCTGAATAAAGAAGAGCTGTTTGAAGAATCGCTGTGCCATCTGCTATGTTCGCCCACAAATTAATACCAAGGTGACCCTGTTTCTTGACAAAATGTTCTGTGAGACAGTCCAGCTCCTGATATATTTTGCATGGTTGCCTATTGGAATTTCCCCCACTCCCTTATATGATATTAGTTTTAATACCTCAAGAGCTGCAACCCTGTTGTGTAATTTCCTGTCAGTCACTTGGCATTTTACTGCAAGTGAAGGCAGATGACAAAGAATTGTACAAAATCAATCTCTCTCTCTCCCTTTTATACCACTCACTCAATCAGTCACTCTGGCTGTAACTGCTAGGTCGAAATTTAGAGCATATGTATTGGGAAGAAGTCCAGTAAATGAAGTAATGCTGTTCTTCGTAAAATCTGTATAAAGAAGCTGAGAATTTCAAGTCAGATAGCATCATTGAACTTTGTGCCAAGGGTACATAATGTGAAATAAAGCAAATTAAGATGCAACTCAAAAGCTGGCTGCCAAGGGTTTTTGAATGTGGCTGTGGAGTACGTGCCATTGCTGGAGTGGAGAGGGAGGTGGAAGTCTGGGTTTGGCCACCGAGACCATATAACACCGGTCCTGAAAGACCTGCATTGGCTTCCAGTACGTTTCTGAGCACAATTAAAGTGTTGGTGCTGACCTTTAAAGCCCTAAACGGCCTCGGTCCTGTATACCTGAAGGAGCATCTCCACCACCATCGTTCTGCCCGGATACTGAGGTCCAGCTCCGAGGGCCTTCTGGCGGTTCCCTCACTGCAAAAAGTGAAGCTACAGGGAACCAAGCAGAGGGCCTTCTCGGTAGTGGCCCCGTGGAATGCCCTCCCACCAAATGTCAAGGAAATAAACAAATATCTGACTTTTAGAAGACATCTGAAGGCAACCCTGTTTAGGGAAGTTTTTAATGTTTGATGTTTTATCATGTTTTTAATATTCTGTTGGGAGCCGCCCAGAGTGGCTTGGGAAACCCAGCCAGATGGGTGGTGGTATAAATAAATAAATTATTGTGTGTATATACAGTGGTACCTCGGGTTAAGTACTTAATTCGTTCCGGAGGTCCGTTCTTAACCTGAAACTGTTCTTAACCTGAAGCACCACTTTAGCTAATAGGGCCTCCAGCTGCCGCTGCGCCGCAGCCACCTGATTTCTGTTTCATCCTGAAGCAAAGTTCTTAACCCGAGGTACTATTTCTGGATAGTGGAGTCTGTAACCTGAAGCATATATAACCCGAGGTACCACTGTGTGTTTGTGTGTGTGTGTGTGTGTGTAATTTTTTATTAATTTTTCATTAGTAACTCTCCAATATGGGCCACATTATTATCAGGCCAAATCATAATACAATTTATACAGCTAATTATACATTCCAAATTCAACAAATTCGGTGACTTCCCTTGTTCTGATCATCTGGAGATAATTATTCCTAAATCCTGCATCTAATCTCATATATAATCCAAATACAGCAATTCCGATCGTGATCCTTTCTTCTATTTTTGCAGCCACTGATGTAATGACTTCACTCGTATTCAAAAAACCCATCTCCATTAACTTGCAAGAGGGATTTAAAGGCCGTAGTTTTCTGTGTAAAATATTTTTTCCTATTATTATTATTATTATTATTATTATTATTTTATTATTATTATTTATATTATATTATATTATATTGTATTATATATTATATTATATTATATTATATTATATTATATTATATTATATTATATTATATTATATTATATTATATTATATTATATTATATTATAATGTAAGTGGGGTCACACTTAGGCCATCAGAGACCTACAATGCACCCACAAAAAGACTCCATAGGTGTTCCACCAATGGAGGGTAGAGGGTTAGGTTAGGGACAGCCTTGAATCCACAGAACCTAAAGTCCCAATTTTGCACTGATGTTGCTGAAACCACACCAGTTCTGGAAGGGAGGAGAGAAAAAGGCAGGTCTCCCACGTGAGCAGCCATAGCTTGGGATACCATAGAATTTCCATCCGACTGCTCTGCCATTTACCCCACCCAAAAACGTTTGAACTCTTACCAACTGAGAGAATGATAATACCGTGGTTTTCTCCTACCTTTTGAGAGGGTCCTAAGCTGCTGTTGGAAATGAGAGATGGAGTAAAGGATGTAATCTTGTGTAGCCATCAAGAGGGAATCCTGAGGGCATGGAGTATAGGATTTTCTGTTGTGTACATTTCAGCTGCAGTACAAAAAGTAGCTAACATAATTATGTAGCACAGCCAGATTTGTATGCAGTCTTCTCGATGAGCAAACACTAGCAGTTCAGCAAACAATAACTTGTGAGGGGGAATAAAATCTAGGTCTTGTGTCCTTTCTTGTTATATATGATTATACGTCCTATAATTGCTATTTGATAGATGGAATAATTTGATTTAGTTTCTGTGTTTATCCACCATCTAATACAACTTCTTCCTCACTGGCTTTGCCAAGGAGCAGAATTTGGCTTCTTTTAGTCATGCAGTCTGTGTTGCACACTCATGCAGTATGAATTATTAGGAGAAGCTATTTCTGGGAGCATCTGCTACTTGCAAATTGAGCTAGGAGCAAAATAGCCTTGTGTATTACTTGGGCTGAGGGGGGTGAGCCATATAGTACTGGAAAGACTAGTACTGGAGTACTAGTACTCCTTTTGCAAGAGTGCTGTACGGAAGATGGAGAAGTGCAGATGAAGAAAATCTACTTCAGCCTTGCAAGAGAGTGTTTAAAAAATGTGTCTTTTATCAAAGGTTTACTCTTCTGCTGTGGTATTTAGTGATCTCTCTCCCTTTTTAAAACTTCTTAGATGTTGTCTCTCAACCTGAAAAACCTATGTCAAGAGCTTCAGATAATACAGTCTCCATGTGTAGAATCTCTCTGCCCTCCAGGACCTCCTGGGCCACAGGTTAGTACTTCCTTTTAAGGTAAAGGTAAAGGGACCCCTGACCGTTAGGTCCAGTCGTGGCCGACTCTGGGGTTGCGGCGCTCATCTCACTTTATTGGCCAAGGAAGCCGACGCACAGCTTCCGGGTCATGTGGCCAGCATGACTAAGCCTCTTCTGGCAAACCAGAGCAGCACACGGAAACACTTTGATGTGCTTTCTACTTGCACTTTGATGTGCTTTCGAACTGCTAGGTGGGCAGGAGCTGGGACCAAACAATGGGAGCTCAGCCCGTCACGGGGATTCGAACCACCGACCTTCTGATTGGCAAGTCCTGATTGGTTAAACCACAGCGCCACCCGCATCCCAGTACTTCCTTTTAGAACACACCAATTCAGATCCTTTAGACAGGTTCCTCAGTCTGTGCTCTTTCCATACAGTTGAGAGGCCTTCATTCTTCAATACTGTAGCAGGTTAGAACATAACGGCAGCTGGGATTCCTCACCCCCTGTGCAGTATGGTACCTCATTTAAATATGGATTACAAGTGAATTCTGGATTAGGAGTGATAAATAAACCAAGGCTCATTAACGGCAAGATGTATTATGTTGCTTCCACTTGAATCCTTTCAGTGTGACGTAAAAGAATGATGAGAAAATTCTCAGTCTCCCAGTCTTTTCGCAGGAGACTGGGTTTTGTGGAATAGCTCACAGAATAGCTTTATTTAATTTTTTTTTCTATACCGCTTTATATTTTTAATAAAAATCTCAAAGCGGTTTACAGCATATTAAATCAATAAATCAATAACAATAGCCGGATGATGTTCTTCCGGCCTCATGAGGAGCCTCTTTTGGGGGGCTGGGTGAGTCTTAAAATACTTGTATCGGAAAGGCTTTTTTAGTAACTTCTTTTTATCTATTATCTTATGAATGATCTGTGCGCTCAAGTGACCACACCATACAGATGTGTTCATTTCCATTTATCAGTTGCCCTATATTGTAACAACAGTTACCAGGGCAACGTGGAAGATTTTTCTGAAAACCAGTTTTCTTAAAATGGAAAATCAGCAAATGAAACAGCTATTTAAGAAAAAATAGCTTCAAAGCCAAGATCGGGATAGTAAATATCATCCAGTATTCAATAATATAGAGAAGGCAAAAGAATATAGAGAATCCAGAAGAAATTTCAGAGTTAAAATTAGATCATAAAACTACAGTTCCTAGGACTGTATCGGGTCAGATAGATGGAATCACATGTTTGATTACTCTCGCACCTTCTTTCCTAATATGGAACTACTTTTCTTCAAAACTCCATGTTTGCTTTTCCATTATATCCTTCCACCGCTCATCACCCGACCCATCACTGCACCTCATTATCTCCTGCCAAATGGGACTATAGTGCTTACAGCTGAAAATTAAATCCAGCTAGGACAGTAGAGACTGACAGATGTGAACCCTCATGAACTGAGCTTCGTGTGAGAACTTCGGTCCTGATCCGAGATGGGCTGAAGAGGCTGAAACATGGTAGAGATCCTTTGCAACAACAAAAAAGGAATTAATTTGTCACAACTGACAGGCGAAAGACGCTGGGACGAGCAGAAGAACAAACGAGGAGTGTTATCAGCAACGTTGAACGTCCCATTTCTTATCTTTTTTTATTTTTAGGGCCCGCAAGGCGTTCCTGGCGTGAAGGGACCAAAGGGGGAAAAAGTAAGTGCCAGGGTTGGTTTTTGAACTGTAATAATTGGTGAGCCTTTGGAGGTATATGCATTAGATGTAAGGTCATTTCGGAACTGTAGATTAATTACCAGGACTGGTATCAGGTTTGAGGCAAGGTCCCACCCAGTGACACCCTAGTGGCATCCCCCAGCTAGTGTACCAGAGGCTGAGGTACAGGCAGTGATGGGCAGTTTAGCATAAAAAAAGCAGATGAAGCAGCTGCTGCAGTCACCCCCAGAGGCATTCTGGGAAAATTAAGATGCTTTGCTTGAATCTTTTTGTTATGTACTGAGCTGGAACCTAGAACAATAGGATCCAGAATGCAGCAGTCTGATTGGTCCGCAGGAGCCACCCAATCCAGCTCCTAGTGGAAGTGAATCAGCGACCTGATTGGCCTGCAGGAGCAGCCAATCAGGCTCCTGGATGAAGTGAATCAGCAACCTGATTGGTCTGCAGGAACAGCCAATCAGGCTTTTGGAGGAAGTGAATCCGTAACCTGATTGGCCTACAGGAGCAGCCCAGAATTAGCCAATTACGCGGGGCCCATTGTGTAAATAATATATATATATAGCTAGACGTTTTGGGGAAAGATTCATTCATTGCTACTACAAGCTGAATAAAGAGCATGAAATTCACACTCAACTCTGAGTATATTTCACTTTTAAAAGCAGCATTTATATATAGTGGGGGGGGGGGGTAAAAATTCCCAAAGGGATGCTGGCATTAGCCCTGGTGTGCCCTCTAGGACCTGAGCACACTGGAATTTGCCCCATGCTGCCATGCTTGCTGGTTCCAGACCTGTAATGTCTGAGTTTATGATGACTAATAATGGTATGTTTTTAGTGGCTTCTCGTTTCAAAGCGGAATTTGCAATATCTCATTGTCTCGTTACCTGCTTTGTGAAGGCTTAGGCTATGAAAAGCAGGATGTTTAGACAGGCCAATAAATGTACATGCCAGCAATCCCCACAAGCCAGAAACTATCGTGCTCCACCTCTAAAGTTTACCACAAAGCAAAACTGCACATCTATCCCCATGGCAGTGTGTTGTAGTGGTTAGGGGTTCCCTGGGATACCAGCCTTCTAATCCTCACTTGGCCATGAAGCTCACTGGGTGAGCTTGGGCCAGTCACTGCCTCTCAGCCTAGCCTACCTCACAGGGGATTAAATGAGGAGGATTGAGAACCATGTATACCACCATAAAGGGGTGATTGAAACGCAGTAAAAACAAATAAATATGTTTGTGGTTTCTCTTGCCTTCCCCCCAGTTATCTTTAGCCTGTCACAAAAGATTATCATATGCTACTTGTGACCTGTTTTCTACCTTCTCCCATATTCGTGGGTTGTTGGTGTCTCCTACTGATGCGTTACTTTATCTTACAGGGTGAGATTGGCAGACCAGGAAGGAAGGTATGAGACAAATCGCATAACACCCTTGTACAGCATTGTGCCTGTGCGCATGTTAAAAGAGATTTTTCCATGTCAGGCCAACTGCAATGGAAAGAGTTTGAGGAGAAGAGGGGCCAAATGGAGCTCTTAGTTTCCCGCCTCTTTCTCCTCTGCAGTCACATAGAATTGTTGCTGCTGGGTAACAGTTGAGGGAAGGAGGTGTCTGAAGGTGTTTGGCTTAGCAGAGTCAGTTGACTGGCTCTGTGACACATCTCTCTCCCTCTTCTGCAGCCTGATGGAATAGCTGCTGGCAAGTGAGCTGAGGCAGAGGAGGAGCCTGATGAAACTGGCTTCCCAGCACGGCCCACAGAGTGGTCCTGCTTCCCATCTCCTTCTGCTTCATGTTGCTTAAACAAAATATTTTTTTACAGTCACTGTCATAACTCATCAGTTGATCCCACTTGCCTGCAAAAAATCCCCACACATTGTAAGATATTTTTTTAGAATTGAAATGCAACAGGCTGTTGGAACTGATGCTGCTCAGCTGACCACAGTACCGGGCCCACCTGGTGGTGTTGCTTGGGGAGGACCAGAGGGGCAGTGGCCCTGGGTGCACGGGGTGTGTGTGTGCATTTTGCTCCTCCGGGCTCTGTCAGCCCTGTGCTGTTGTGCCCCTGGAGTGCTCTCCCGCTGCCCTGCCAGGCCTGCCCTGCTTTGTGTGGCGAGTCCCCACCTCCCACCAGTAGAAATAAAGACACATGACACCATTATTTTAGGTTAATGGGCTAAAATTGGCCACAACTTTATTGGTTACAGGTAAAGAGCGGTATTGGCTTAGGCATTGGTCCTATCAGACTATCTGGCTTCAGCCTGATTGCTTGAAGACCGGGAAGGGTTAACACCAGCAGGGGGAGCCCTGCTGATGCACATCAACTAGGGACTCCCCCGGGGTCACCGCTCAGGGGCGCGCTTTAGGCCCTGGCCTCCATAGGCTTCGGACGAGGCCACGCCCCCTGGAATCCTTTACCGGACTACCCTTCAATATTTGGGGGAGGTGATGGCGCTCCTCCCCCCACACACATCTACATAACAATACCCCTACCAATGGCTAACCGCCAAAACCAAAGGAGTTGTGACGTTTTGCTACGAGGTAGGCGAAAAACCAAATGGCCGGTGCCAATTTGCCAAGTGGAAAAAATTCCTACCAGGCCCCTCAACGGCGACCAACCCAAGGTCCATAGGAAGGTCAGAAGGGAACCTTAAAGGGCGGGTGGGTGGGAAACCTCAGCAGCTGACCGGGACCAAAGAGGGAGATCCCGGAGCTGCGTTTGCCTTAAATGAGGCAAGCCACACATCCCGAGCCAGCTGATTGGCTGGCTCAGGGGATGATGCGGCCCGAGGATTCCCCTGATCGTGCGGGGGCTGGAATCCAGCCTCCGCGCTCGTGTTGTGAGCATGAAGCCCGCAAGACTACCTCCTCCCGAGGTTGGAAGTGGCTTTGCGACACTGCAGGGTTGCATGAGGAGGGCGCAACAGGCATGCATGCTGAGCAGGAAGGGCGAATGCCTGTTGTGTCCTCCTCACACAGCCCTGCAGCATCGCAGAGCAGAGTGGGGCTGGCAGGGCAGTGTGAGTGTCAGGTCAGGGGTGCAGCATGGCACCTCTTTGCTCCAGGAGGTGGGGCATTGGTGGCGGGGGCTGGGCATGGGCTCTGCTCACCCTCCACGGCCCCCTCTGTGTGCATGGACCACCCCGGAGTGCCCACCTACCCCAGGTGCCAGCAGCACATGCTATGTTCCTGGGCCCGCTTTGCATGCATGTAGCAACTGACCCATTCTGTTAATTACTCTGACCGGTGTCATAAGCTAGATGGATGCTGGCCGGTATACCTGCAGCAAATGGGATCACAGCCCAAAATGAACAATCATGTCCCAACACTATCACATCTAATGTTCTGTGGTCAGGAAGAACTTCCAAGGGTGTGGCTGGGTGCCTTATTGTCGTTCGAAGAGGCTTCGTTATACCGTATTGGCCCGAATATAAGCCACACTGTTTTCCCCAAATTCTGACCGTGAAAAGTTAAAGTGCGGCTTATATTCACAACCTTTATGCTCCCAGCAAAGCGGTGTGGCTCCCCCCCCAGGAAGCAGCCCAGGTATTGTCTCCCCTCCCCTTCAATTTTAAAGGTGTGGCTTATTTGCGGGTGCTGCTTATATTAGGGCCAATACGGTATCCAGACATTACTGCTACCAATTTTGAGGTTATTGAATCTGATTTCTTTCTCTTTCTACTTCCTCCCCCCCATCCCCGGCCTCTTTTTTTGAAGGGCAGACCAGGTCCCCCAGGTGTCCCTGGACTTCCAGGACCTATTGGATGGCCTGGCCCAATAGGACCGAGGGTAAGATTAAGGCACCATTTACTAATATGGTCAAACCTGTAATGCAAATTAAGTTAAATCCATCTTCTCGAATGCAGCCTACTTGCAGTAGAGTGAGCTTGTAAACGATTACACGCCCCTAGGTTCCTAAAGGCATATGGCTTTTGGACCCCAGTGCAATGAAGAGAAAGACTTCCAGCTCAGAAACACAGGTTTCCTGAGGTCAGGACTCTGTACATGGTTACTCAATCCAGATTTGAATGCTGCACATGTTTCTTGAGCAGTACAGTGGTACTTCGGGTTAAGTACTTAATTCGTTCCGGAGGTCCGTTCTTAACCTGAAACTGTTCTTAACCTGAAGCACCACTTTAGTTAATGGGGCCTCCTGCTGCTGCTGTGCTGCCGAAGCACAATTTCTGTTCTCATCCTGAAGCAAAGTTCTTAACCCGAGGTACTATTTCTGGGTTAGTGGAGTTTGTAACCTGAAGCGTATGTAACCTGAAGCGTATATAACCCGAGGTATCACTGTACTGGAATGTGAAGCTGTCTTTACTTCTGAGCATGTGCAGGAAAATGTAGGAAAATGTACCACAGAATGATAGTGGGAGTTTAGAGTATGGGAAGATGGCAGAATGGACCATGGTGGTATCCTTGGGGTGATAATATTGTGTGTGTGTGTGTGTGTGTGTGTGTGTGAGAGAGAGAGAGAGAGAGAGAGAGAGAGAGAGAGAGAGAGAGAGAGAGAATGATGTCTCATAGCCATCATTTGCTATGGACATTTCTCCTCTTCATTCCCCTGCCTTCTCTTATCATGATTCTCCCATATTCTTTGTTTCTTCCTGATAACTCTCTTCCCCATCACTTGGCTACAGGAGTGCCATAAAGTGGACATGAAACATCACACACACACGCCTACACATAGTGTGTGCGATGTCCCTCATCTACATGCAGGTGTGTTTGTGTGTCATCCCACACACATCCCACGGCCAGTGGAAGCGACTCCTCTTCCTTCTCTCCTCAGTTAGTGAGGTACCCTTTTCCACCCTGCATTCGAGGCCCATCTCCCCCAAAAAGGGTGTCTTGCTTGCTGGCTGTTTCTCTCTCGTAGGCAGCACCACTGCCGCCTGCCGGCTTTTCTCATTGACTTTATGGGTGCCCAGCCCCAACAAATGTATTATTGCGGGTGCAGAAGCACTCACAGCCCCCTGGAGTTGGCTCCTATATTATCTTAACAAACACTTAGCTCTTAGCTACTAGATTTGATGATGATGATAATGATGATGATGCTCCCCACCCCCAAATCACCTGCTTCCTCATTTTTTGGATGATCACTGGACAGCAGAAAACATACGTGGCTAGAGAGATTTCTGCAAACCTGTTTGCAGACACAAATGACTACCAGCCCACATTTTGTTTTATATATATATATATATATATATATATATATATATATATATAAAATTAAATTTTCTGTTTTACAGTTTAAAATACTCATTTAAACATCCTTAAAATATTAATTACTTCCTTTCTTCTCTTTCCATGGTTCATTTTTGCATACCATCAATCCATGCATATTTTACAAAAAAACTAAACCATTCAGTATTTTCTTAATTCATCCATCAAAACTTATTTACACTGCTGAATTTATCTTAATGCTGCCAACGTTTTCAGGTGTACACCCCCCCCCATTATATATTCACATTTTGCAAGTGAAACTGGGTAGACCGGTAGCCAAAACTGACAGCCCAAGTGGACTTCAGCAGCTGATACTGTAAATCAGAGGGACTAAGCCAAGAGGCAGTACAGGCAGCTGCCTGGGGCACCTGAATGCAGTAGGTGCTGGGATGCTCTGGGAAAACCCCAAGTACCTTGGGACCACAGGGTCTGAGGGTACGGGGGGAGCAACAGTCTCTACCCCCCCCCCTTGCTGCTTTCTTAAATGGATCTCTTTCTCATTGCTCAGTTCACTATGGAGCAGGAGAAAGGGGCTGCAGTTTAATAACACTAATCATTTAAGAAGGGCAGCAAAGCAGACATTCCCCTAGAGTAACAATATAGATTGAGCCAGAAGTGTTGTGCAGTTGCTTGCGGGTCTCATTGTAGTGTTGGCAAATGGCCATCTGTTGCAGGAGATGATGTTAAGAGACAACACATTGCTTTACAATTTAGTCCTAATTAGCCGTATGAAACTTCATGTTGTGTTGATGCTTAGACTGTGGTTTGTTTCTGCTCTCTCTGATTCAGAACCAGAACAATCTGCGTTCCAGTTACTGACACCTTTCTGCAGCCACAATGAATAACTCCTTTTTATTGACCCCTCTAGGGTGAAAAGGGAGATTTGGGTTTGATGGGATTGCCAGGTACAAGAGGACCAACGGGCTTTAAGGTTTGTTTCACCCAGCTGCTATGTCATCCCCATCTGGCTGCTTACAGCTGCTTCCTTGGTTACAAAGTGCTTGTATATATCGTTTGAAGATAGCAGCAATGTTCGTGGTGAGAAGGAATAATAGGAAAAGACAGGATTTCCCCATAGCAATGATGAAAAATCAAAAAGTTTTGTCAGCATGCTGGTTTTCTGCTTTATTCTTAATCAAATACCTTACTACAATCTAATATAAAGGGGTGGAAAGTAATTTAAAAGCAAAATCCATGTAACATGGGCCTCAAGACTGCAGGGCTTTTAATTTCACCTCTCAGGTGGGCAACATTGCCATTTATAAGAGAACAAGGGAGGTGTTCATGGTGAGTTCCGGCACCTCTTTCTCTACAAAAATAGCACTGTTGTACACTATATTTGTATTAGCACCATCATCCATATCGAAACAAAATAAAAAAATTCCTTCCAGTAGCACCTTAGAGACCACCTAAGTTTGTTATTGGTATGAGCTTTCGTGTGCATGCAGGTGTGGCGTTAACATATGAGAGTGCTGGAGGTGAAATAGTTAAACAGGTTAACCAATCAGAACCCAGGGGGGTGGAGTCAGAGGGACTATAAAACCAGCTCTGGGCGGAGCGAAGGGGGGAGTTCGTTGGGAGGTGGGTGGTTGGTTGGTTGGTTGGAGTGGGAGTGGGTGTGAATTGGGATAGAGTTTGTTTGTAGGTTGAATTAGTGTAGTGAAATAAGCGGAGTCAGGAACAGTTAGGAGCTAGGAAGACAAGTAAATATCTGAGAGGTGGTTTATTGAGTGAGAGCAGGTAGTGGAAGTTATAGGTCTGGATAGGCACCCCATGATTGCATTTGACAGATACCCTTTATGAAACCATACGCTTGTTAAACTGCAATAAATAAACAGAAGTTTATGTTCCAACTTAACCCTGTCTGGACTCAGTATTTTACCAGGTAGGGCCTGGGTGGTGGCACAGGGATCAATAGACGGTGAAATGTCCGAGGACCCTGTGTGATTGCCACAGCAGGTATCAGAAGTATTTGAAGAAGTGTGCATGCACACTAAACCTCGTACCAATAACAAACTAAGTTGTTCTCTAAGATGCTACTGGAAGGAATTTTTTTATTTTGTTTTGACTACAGCAGACCAACACGGCTACCTACCTGTATCCAAATCCAGACAGTTATAATTCCCCCCACTTCCCTCCTGCCACCCTCACGTAATGGATGGTGTGTGTAACCTTGCTCCAAGAATGGGATGAGTGGACTCCCCTTTCCGCTGCACCCAACTTTTTATGTCTAGGGTGCTGTTTTTTGTTTTAGGTTTTCGAAACGACAACATGATGTTCAGTACCAAAAAGGCAGCTCTTTGACATTTAAAAACTTCCAAGTTAGTGGTTCCGAAGCAGCTGGAATATTTGCTAAAGGAGATGGCTTTATCTTCTTGTTTTGATAGATGGGCTGCACTGATGGAGCACTAGTCATTTAGAGCATGACCACAAATCACAGTCCTGCAAAACATCCCACATTAATTTATAGGCGCCGTGCCAAATTGTGAATTGTGCTTGTGCAACTCAACTCGGATTTTTTCCTATGCATTGGGTGCAGGACCATGAAATCCCTCTATATTATCATACTAAAAGTGCATAGGCGTAACACATTAGCAACTTCATGTTTAGCAGAAGATGAATTGATTACAAAGTGACAAAACTAGAGTACTGTCTATAGCCAAAGGCGATTTAAAAAGAGAAAGGAACCTTTGTTTAAACATCTTTTGTATCCAAAGCAGATACATATTGAGGCTATATCTCTTTAATGTTGATTTATTTATTTAATTGCTTGACAAATGGTATACCACGTAATCATTAAAAACCACTAAGTGGCCTAGGTATTTACATTACGCAATTGCAGCTATGTTTTCTTAAAGATTTTTTTTTTTTTAATAATCTTAAATGTCCATGGGAGTTGCTACAAAAGAGTTGGGTCTAAGCTGAAGTACAGTCAAAGTAAACATCAGAAAGAGACTTGCCTTTGCTAGATAAGAGAAAACAGCTGAAGAATATGGCTTAAGGCATTTTACCACAGAGACTGCTTTCAATTATATTATTATACTGAGAATTATAATGGCTTTCTGCTGCTGTTTTAATTTCCAAAGCAATTTCTAACAAGGCTAGCCTGCTTTCTGTACCGGATTTATTTGTTTCTCATGTCTGCCTCCAGGCTGAGGCTTAAATGCTTATATTTGTGATTTTCTTCCAACGGCTGCAAAGGAAAATGTTGCCGCAACTTATTACGGATTGCTTTCCCAGCCTGATTTTAAAGTCCATATGTTACTATGATGTAATCAATAGCAAGCATGTAAATACCTGCCCTTTTATCTTCTTCTAGGGTCACCCTGGAAGCAGAGGAGAAAAGGTTCGTCATGCAAAGAACTCTTAGTTAATTCCTGAAAAGCATTGCGACCTATGTTCCTCAGGCCCCCAAAATGTGATGCTTTGGTATGTTAGTAATAACAGGATCGAAGGACGCGGGTGGCACTGTGGGTTAAACCACAGAGCCTAAGACTTGCCAATCAGAAGGTCTACGGTTCGAATCCCTGCAATGGGGTGAGCTCCCGTTTCTCGGTCCCTGCTCCTGCCAACCTAGCAGTTCGAAAGCACGTCAAAGTGCAAGTAGATAAATAGGTACTGCTCTGGCGGGAAGGTCTACGGTTCGAATCCCCGCGGCGGGGTGAGTTCCCGTTTGGAAGAACCAATTAAGGCCACTTTATGATGTGCATTCCCCACCCATTAGGAATAGTATGAAGAAATTGGTTATATGTTCTCATACAGCCACAGATTAATAGCCACCGATAAGCCCTTCAAGTAGCCTTAGCAGCAAAAGAGAAAGTTTACATATTTGGCCAGGAATCATCTGGACAATCATGCACATGTCAGCAAGCAAAGTGCTGGGAATAAATACATTGCTTTCTTCTTCTAATTTCATCTCAGTGCTCCCCCCCCTCTTTGTCCTGTCCTCTCATCCCCTTTAGTTCATTAATGACATAGAATTAATGCATAGAAAAGGCGTAGGCGGATGTGACGTAAGGCTCTGCCTCCCCCACAACTACATTTTTAAAAATTCCATTTCTGAAAATAATTTGTACATGTTCAAGTGTCGACACACAGCCAGCTTTCTGTAATCAGGAATGCTGCGTAGGGAGGGCTGGGGGGAGGAGTGGGTCAAAGCACAGGTTGGGGGTTAGTACCTGCTGCAGACACTGTCCCTGCCTGTGTGTGTCATTTGTCCACACGTTAACGTCTGAAAAGGGTTTTAAAGCAAACAAAGGGTACCCATGCTGAATGTTGGTACAATCCACATTAGCTCAGAGATTGGCTTAATTTCAGGTAAAGGCCCACTAGCTGAAGATCAGTAAATGACATTTAACTTGAAAGTCGTCGTGTTCATTACATCGCCTGGAGTGTACTGAGGATGGTAATTGTGGGGGAACCAAGAATCTAACAAGTGTTCTGTATACTGAACAACTTCATTTTGATGGTCTTCTGTGTTTAATTCCACATTCAGTGCTGAAAGAAAACATCGTTTTTTGAAACGCCGTGTTCTATAGCTCTTATCTCCTGTATGGTTTTCCACAGGGAACTCCCGGAGAGAAGGGCGACAAAGGCAGCAAAGGAGACAAGGTAAAATTACCTTAGTAGAGCGCCTAATTCGTGCTGAACGTAGTTTGATTTGTGGTTGCATTCATAGCATAGTTGTATGAGGATGGAGATTATAGATGCAGACTTCGTTTAACTTCCGTACGCAATCAGCTATGCTCATTGCTAAGACAATAACACAAATGTATTGGGTTGAAGGTCTGGTGAACTATAGCCCTTATCTGTGAAGTCAGAATTGGTCAGAAATATCTGCAAACCTTGTATTTTCCAAATGACTTATCATTAAAAACATTTTTTTTATTCATTTGCTATATTCAGTGGTGTAGCGTGGGGGGTGCAGGGGGGGCCGGCCGCACCGGGCGCAACATCTGGGGGGGGGTGCGTGCTCGCACTCACAGCTCTCTGCTCCTACCTGGCTCACTCACTCACTCTCTCTCACTGCAGTGCTGGCTGTGCGAATCCTATCCGAGGCGCCGGGTTGCCGCCCACTGTGGAGGGGAGGGTGCCAGGCGTGCGGTGCGGTGCGGAGAGAGAGCGAGGGACTATCTGGGGGAGGGACAGTGCAAGGGGGGGCGCAAATTACTTGCCTTGCCCCGGGTGCTGACAACCCACACTACGCCACTGGCTGTATTTATTTATTTATTTACTTACTGATTTATTTCTTGCATTTATACCGTACTTTTCCTCTGAGAAGCTCGAGGTGTTTCTCTTCCTCCCCATTTTATCCTGTGTGGTAGACTGGTTCAGAGACTGTGACTGGCCCAATGGGAGCTCCATGGCCAAGCGGGGATGCAAACCCTGGTCTCCCAGGTCCTACCTAGTCCAACACTTTATTATTATTTAATTGAATTTATATACCACCCTATATTCGGAGGTCTCAGGGCGGTTCACAGAACAATATCAAAAATATAAAGCCACAAATATATAATCAAAATAAAAAACAACAACCCAATAACACTGCCCCCCAAAACCCCGCATTTTAAAAGGGTAATCACTCATTATAAAATAATACATTATTTTACTGATAGTACTTTATACATTTGTTTTAAATGGTTTGTATCTTTTGCTTATTGTATGCATCCATCTTGGGCTTCTATGCAAGGAAGGGTAAGGTAAAAAAAAAACCCCACAACACATAATAGTTTTTCCGGTGATTTAGTTTTATTTTATTTTCTAATTGCAACCATCATCAACATCAAACTGAATCAGTGACTCGCATTCTTATCGTGTTTATATGAAACTCAAAGCGATTCATTAGAAAACAATTTAACTTGTGTCTTTCCCAACATTTTTCTTGCAGGGACACATAGGTTTCCCGGGAATGCTGGGGCAGAAGGTATGTCTATACAAAGCAAGAGATTCTCAGGCTGTCTACCTGCTTGGCATATGTTGACATTAATACTGTATTTGGAAGCCTTTAAAAAGTGCAATCCTTCATAGATTTACTCAGAAGTAACTCCCATTGTGTTCAGTAGGACTTAACTTTCTGGTATACTTTCTGTTATTGGGCCAGCAGGGGGATACTGTAGATAGTTCAGGTCCACATATGCAAATAAGGGATCGAAAGTGACGTTCAGTGATTGGATAGTTACAGAAAGTTGTTACAGTTACATTGTACTGGAGCTCTATATAAGTAGGCTGCCTGAACCCTTCAGCTCAGTTCTGTTCTGACCTGTGAATAAACAAGAGCTGTTTGGAGAATCACTGTGTCGTCTGATATGTTCACCCACAACTTAACACTTTCTGTGCACACTTATGAGGGAATAAGCCCTGTTTCACTCAGAGGAACTTACACCTCAAAACATATACATTGCACTGTTAAGACTCCTAAGTGAAATGTATTCTGCATGAGGTTTATGCCGCCTGGATCTGTGAATAAGTGTGGGGGAACCTATGTCTTAGGGACAGATTCAGCCCTTTGCTGAATTCCATCTGGGCTCCCTGAGGAGGTGTGGATTTGAAAGACAGAAAGCCGACTGGATCAATTTTTACGTTTGAAGGGACAGATCCAGCAAGCTGTCAGCTGCCTGGTCCACCCCTTCAAAGCTCTTCCTTCTCAGGCGGGTGGGAAGCTGCCCAGGGCTGGGCTGTAAATAATAACCAAGTAAATATATTTGTGCTAAAGCTCTTCTCTTTGTCCTTTCCGTCCCTGTTAAGGGAGAAATGGGCCCAAAGGGGGAATCTGGTTCATCCGGACACAGAGGTCCAACTGGAAGACCAGGGAAAAGAGGCAAACAAGTAGGAATCCTGTACTGTACTTGATTTAACCTATTTCCGAAAATACTTTGTCTGTGGATTGTGTCTCAGCAAGGGATGAGGGATGAATTTGGTTCGTTTGGCATGTAAAGATGACTATTATCTAATTCACACTTTCTGAAACAGTACTCAAACTTCAATGCAGTCATCTCTCAAAAAATCTCCACATTTTGCAGTGGAGTTCTCTAGCTGAGCGATGGATACGAAAATGCATATTCTACAGCTAAGCGTGCATGTAATATGTGTATGTTAGTGGAAATAGCATACAAAAATGCATTATACCTGGGGAAATTGGTTTGCAAAAATGAGGATATTAGGCAACATTACATAGGAAAAAATTGTATATTAGGGGAAATCAGCACTAAAATGCTGGTTAATTCTTTAGACTTTTTTTTTTAAGATCACATGCAGATGAGGAAATGTAGGAAACTGAACTTAAGAGTGTAAAAATGAAACAATGGCACTGGCAGCATTAAGGTAAATTCAACAGTGTAAATAAGCTTTGATGGATGCAATAATCGAATACTGAATGGTATAGTTTTTGTAAAATATGCAGGGATTTATGATATGTAAAATGAACCATGGGAAGAGATGAAGGGAAGTTATTGATATCTTAAAGATGTAAAATGAGCATTTTAAATTGTAAAACAGAATATTTAATAAAAAAGATATAAAAATAAAAGAAAAATGAGACAGTGGGAGAAACCAAAACTGACTAAGGATTTGCCTATGCTTAGCTTAGACTACGGTTTTGGATGAATTATAGTTTTAATGGATCTTCTGAACATCCTATTTTAAAAAAGCAGGCCAGATTTATTGTCACTTGTATTAAATGCCATGCAAAGGAACAAAGATATCTGATTATGATTCATAATAGGGCATAATATCACCGAGAAAGGAGGAAATAGAGAATATAAGTCAGTTCAGAACAGATAAAGACTGCTTCATCCAGAAATATGGCAGATGACAAAAACACTGATATTTAATGAGTGAAAAGCAGCGATGCTTAAAGGTGGACCATGGAATCATATCAGGTCAAGGAGCTAACACATCTCTATACCCTAGAATATTGCATTAATCTCTTGGTACAGTATAGCACTGTTGCTTCAAGAAATTGTAGAATGTAAAATGATCTGCAGTCAGAAATAATGCATCTAGAAGGGAAAATGTAATAGATCTAACTTGGTTATACCATTATTAATTCAAGGAGCATCTACATAGTCCTGGTTCACACAATATTTTTCTCTATGTAGTGGTTAGTCTGGAGATTGCTGGGAAAGGGGGAAATGCTTGTTTGAACCACTCCTTAATGTCCATTTGCTTTGGAAAGGAATTAAAAAAAGCAGTGGAGATGTTACTGAATAAAATATATTATGGGGTTCTCTTAGTTTTTTCTCCCCAAAAGGCAAAGTTTTCTACTTTCATAATTTTGACCTTTTGAAGAATGACGACACTCCCGCTTCAGCAAATTCTAGCTTCGGAAGAGAAATTTCCCTCAGGAAACAGTCAAATTACCCTACCATGCCTACTCTGCTCCCCTTAATACACAGTACACATGGAGAGATGCTTAAATATACAAACATATATACTTCTGCATACCTAGAGAGTCCCCCAAAAGTATCAAAACAACTGCCCTACTTTGTGGTGGCCCCACATACTGATAGCATACCCAAGTTCACCCAAGTTTATTTTTTAGCTCTTACCAAGAGACTCTTTCTATACTGAATAACTTATTCAGTATAGAAAGAGTCTCTTGGTAAGTGCTACAAAATAAATAAAGCAGTATATTTTGCTTGAAAAAGTTTTATTGATGGAGGAGTGGATGTCCTGTAGGCATCTGGTCTGATGTTCTTACAAGTGTGGATGTCTTCTAGAAAACATAATTGTTTGTGAGGCGATCACTTTCTTTGATGTCTGCTAGCACAAAAACCTTTGCGTACGCTTTCAGCAAGAGAAACCAGGCCCAGCATGGCAATAACTAGAAAATATTACATGTGCTTTTCTTAAGGGTGTAGCTGAATACAAATATGCTTGCCGATTTGTTCCCGTTGATTCTGTTACAGGCCTAGAATTTCCTAAAGTCCAAATGTTGTTTTGAAAAACCGAGTGCCGTGTGTACATAGCTGTTTGTAATAAGAGGGGCCACTTTTCACCTACTCAGTCATTTCCTTTCTCCAGAGCCAGCTGACAACCCCATATAAAATGCCTGCAGTGGCAGCTAAATTAAGAAGGTGTTACTTCCACTTCCATTCTGAGATCCATCTTGCTTAGCTCATTTGACTCCTTCAGGTTCATGAGGAGTCTTCTCAGGCTCGTGTCATTCAGTTACAGTTACGCCAAGGCTGGCCTGTGCAACTCTGCCGGTTTCAACCTTACAAGTGCCACACTGTGGCGGTGGTGATGATGATCATAAACAACATTTTTTGGTCTACAGAAATTCACAGTAAAATGCTGATGAATTTTATGAGGGGGGCGGAATGTAAATTGTGGAGAATTGAATTTAAGGTTGGAAAAGCGAGAAACCAGAGGAAAAACCCAATATTGATAGATTTGCCCATCCCTACTCTTGAAGAAATTTTCTCACAATTTTTCTCTCTGAAAATTTGGTGTAGTCCTAGTACAGTGGATCCTCAGTTGTCGAACGCATCCGTAATCGAATGTTTCGGCTTTTGAACACTGAAAACCCAGATGTAACTACTCCGGCTTTCGAACGATTTTCGGAAACCGAACATGCCACGCGACTTCCGTTTTGAGCTTCCCTATTACATTGAGGCTTCCGTATTGAGTTTTCAGTTTCCGAATGATTCGGAAGTCGAACTGTCTTCTGGAATGGATTACGTTCGAAAACCGAGGTTCCACTGTAATAAGCCATTCTGAAATGTGCAGAACTGGGAAATTTATGGGATTGTTCAGTAATATTTTATATATTATTATATATATTTTTGTTGGGGAAATGCATAATGTTGGGGAAATGTTGGGGATTTGCCATAATATGTATAAGGTCCTGCAGATTTAATTTGCAATTTTGGCATTTCAATCTTTTCTGTGTAGTTGAAGGGCTCGCTATTTCGACCCATGAAGCCATAGGATTTGCGCTGCGAGTACATTAGCTTGTTAGGGAATGTTATAAAGAAACAGTCCTTTCTTTTATATACTAGGGACAAAGGGGAGACATAGGACCTCCTGGTGCCTCAGGCCCACCGGGAAGACCTGGCCCCCCTGGTCAGCCTGGTCCACCAGGCCCTTTGGCAACAGGTAAGGCAGACCTTTCAAAATGGCTGCTCATTCCCTTTCCCCCTTCAATTTAATCATATTGAGTTGCCTCACAGAAAAGAGACAGGCGTCCATGAGGTTTCTGCCGAACCACTAGCTGAGGGGGAATCACACATTTTTAAGATAAGGTTTTAGGGTGGGGTTGGGCTTTTCCTGCACTATGATTGGACTTCTTTTGCTCTCAACTACCCCTTGCATCCCGAAATAAGGGCCCTTCTAGACTGGTGTCATATGAGTCAACTCCTAGAGGCCGAGGTTTCTTCGCCCCCACAATAAAATATTTGAGGTGGCTGCCCCCCCCCCCAGTTGATGGGCATTGTCATTCAAAGGGTGTGTGTGTACCATGTCATGTGATTGATTATGCAGGATGAGGCTTCCCCTCCCCCCCCCCCAATATTTTATTCAAGTTTGCACCCCTGACTGGTGGTGTTTTGTGGGTGTATTTTGCAGCAATCCATAACCCACCAGTGTCCTGAGAAAAAGAGACATCCCCTTTTTTCTCATGAGAGGACGGTGGCCATTTTGAGCACTGTGGTCTCTCATTATGCTCCAAAATGGGTATATTGTGGTGCGAAATCATGTGAGACCTCGGTGCCCAAAATGGCTGCCATCCTCTCGCAAGAAAAAAATCAGAAAGATAGTGTCCTAGTTGTGGCCTTTGATGTGTTGGTGGGAATTGATTCAATATTGATTCAATAATAGTGAATAAGAGGTGGATTTAAACTGGGCCATCTATATACACTTCGGCTTTATTAGTTGCTCTGCGATGCTTCCAGATTGTTTCCATGTTATTACCACCTGGAGAGGTGCATCACAGAACAATTAAAGTGGGACAAAAAAATAAACTGGAACTTTTGTGGTTTGAAAAGTTTGAGGATTTCAGCAGTAAGTTATGGAACAGAACTTGTAAATGAAGCAGTATGCCCACCCCGAAACTTTTGCAGATACAAATAGTATTGAAAGTGGGATCATGTTGAACTGCCCCAAATACCATCTTGAGCATAAATAATCATTCCTCTGCAAACCTTCTGCTGAGATCCAAAATAGTTATTTACTCACTCACATAGCCTGGTCTTTTGTTAAACGACAATGATAACGGTGCTTCCAGATGGGGATTTAATTTGCAAATGGGTCATTGCTAAAGGGTTTGAGTGTGTGCATGTTACTTATTGGATTTCCCCTAGAAAGGGCAGAAGGATCAGTCTGAAGTTAATGTGGAGGGGGTTTAATGGGTTGGCATTTAAATGCCAGTGACTCAACTTGCATGCATGAAGAGCACAGATTCCACAATAAACATCCATCTGGAAACGTATTAAAGACAATTTAATAACCCATGGAAATCAAACAATGACTGCAAACAATATACAACCATCCCCAAAGTTGGAAGGCCAATAATATTTGACAAGTGTTTGTACAAGCCCCCAAAGAAGCTTACAGGAGTCAAAGACAGCTTTTCAATATGAGACGTTTAGCTCGCAGTTAGGGACTCAATTTTCCATTTTCAGCATGTCTTTATCTATTTCAGCAACTACCTTGCGTGTCAAATCTGATGTTTTCTAGGGCAACTAACAATGGGGACAAAAGGAGAGAGAGGACTTCCTGGACCTCCAGGAAAATGTCTCTGCAACGCTCCGCAAAATGGGAATATCCCACCCTATGACGAGCCACTCTTTGGACAGCCTTATTCAAAGGTTCCTGCAGTAAGTGAGGTTGATAGGAGTTGATATGGGCATACTGTGTTAACGGATCCAGACCGCTGGCATGAAGTAGCCCCTTTGGTCCACTTGATCTGGGCTGCTGTGGGTTTGTCAGTGCAGACAATACAGAGCTAGATGGATCAGTGGCGTAGCGTGGGGGTGCAGGGGGGGCCGGCCGCACCGGGCGCAACATCTGGGGGTTAGGGTTAGGGGGCGCAAATCCACGGGTTAGGGGGCGCGAATTACTTGCCTTGCCCCGGGTGCTGACAACCCACCCTACGCCACTGAGATGGATCAATGGTCTGATTCGGTATCAGGCAGATCCCATGTTCCTTAACTTACGGGCAACTGTGGAATGGTGCCTGGGATGTGACTATGATGCAACCACAGCTACCTCCTCCCTCTGTCAATTCTGGAGTTAAACAATTTAAAACAATTGATTGCTTAAGTTACCTCTTTGTTTGTCTCAAACTTTGGAGGTTGTTTTCTCTCACCTTCTAGACATGGAGCACTTCTCTCCCTCATTCTTTTTCTCAAAGGCTATTCTACCTACAGGGATGCAGGTGGCTCTGTGGGTTAAACCACAGAGCCTAGGACTTGCCGATCAGAAAGTTGGCGGTTTGAATCCCTGTGATGGGGTGAGCTCCTGTTGTTCGGTCCCTGCTCCTGCCAACCTAGCAGTTTGAAAGCACGTCAAAGTGCAAGTAGATAAATAGGTACTGCTCCGGCGGGAAGGTAAACGGCGTTTCCGTTTGCTTCTCTGGTTTGCCAGAAGCGGCTTAGTCTTGCCGGCCACATGACCCAGAAGCTGTACGGCGGCTCCCTCGGCCAATAAAGTGAGATGAGCGCCGCAACCCCAGAGTTGGACCTAATGGTCAGGTGTCCCTTTACCTTTTTATTCTACCTACAGAAAAGAGTCTCTATTTTCACTTGCATGAGAATGGGCAGATAGCAACACTGGTTACGTATTAGGCTAGGCCTAGGAAATCTGCCACCCTCAAAATTTTGTCAGACAAAGCTTCCCTCATCCCTAACATTATTGCTGTGCTGGTGGGGGCTGATGGGAGTTGGAGTTCAGTGACATGTGGAGGACAATTCATTCCCCACCCCCTGGTTTTCATTATTAGTGGAGTGTGTTCATAGTATTGGGTTCCTGGTCCCTTGATTAGAGGAAACAGTACATTCCGCTTAATTACAAGTGGTTTTTTGAGGTCAACAGGGAAGGTTTCAGATAATGCAAACCCTTCAGATTTGGAACTGGTCTCTAAATTTCCATCGCCACTTAGTATTCTCTCCTACAGTAGGTGTTGCGGCAGCCTTGTGTCTTCTCCAACTCCTACTTTTTTATTTCTCTTTTCCAGATTTTTGTAGTGAATAATCAGGAAGAACTGGACAGATTAAACACAGAAAACGCCCTAGCATTTCGTAGAGATCAGAGATCTTTGTATTTCAAAGATGCTTTTGGATGGCTTCCGATTCAGGTAGGTAGGTAAATAAATGATAAATAAATAGTGGAAGTTTTGTAAGCATTTCATTCCATTGGAACTAAAAATTTCTATGTTTAAAATATTTATTGGGTGAGGTGAATTCCTGCAGCAGATGAACTCTCAGTTGTTGTCCCCCCCCCCCTCGGAATATATATCAGAAAAAGCAAATATCACTGAACGGAATATGGCAGGCATAAACAAAACAAGTGGTCTATACCATACCCCGTCCACAACACTTCTCCCATGAAAATAGGACGTCCCATTCCATAATGATCATTTTACTATTTTTACCTCACACATCTTACTGGGTTGCCCCAGCCGCTCTGGGCAGCTTCCAGCATATATAAAAACATAATAAAACATTAAATAATTTTAAAAAAATCTTTCCTATACAGGATTGCCTTCAGACGGCTCAGGGGTTGGATAACTCTACAGCCTCCAACATTTCTCCAATGAAAATAAGGACATCCTAAGGGAAAGTGGGGCATTCTGGGAACAAATCAGAAACCAGGACAGCTTCTGTAAATCCAGGACTGTCCCTGGAAAATAGGGACACTTGGAGAATCTGCTATACATGTATATCTGTATAATGTGAAAGGGCAGTTTGCAGGGTGATCCTAATCCCCAGATCAGCTGGCTGGAGGGAGTTAGGATGGGGCAGAGTTCCTCCAGCAGAGCAGAGGGCACCTTTGTGGGCATAAATCTATTTCTGCCAGCAGTAGGCCTTGAAACAGGCATCTAGCAATTGGGTGTGTATGTGTCAGACCTGGCCTCGAATCCATTGGACTCAAATTCCCTTCATTATTCCAAGAGGCTTCAGGATCAGGAGCATCAGCTACACCATTCAATCACACACACACCCCGACACATACACACTCTTCAGATGCGATGAATTATATGCCATTTCACTCCACCACACTATCCTGCCTGCGATTTCTCTGCCCACCTGCAATCCTATATGCACTTACCGGGGAGAAGGTCCCCTTGTACATAGTGGGGTGTGCTTCTGAGTAAGCACGCATGGGATTGCACTCTTCAGTTTCAGAATTGTGTAGATAAATATCCCATGCTTATCTGTACCACAAACTGCAAAAACCATTGTCCTGTTATGATACTCCTTAAACAGTCTTAAGGGATACAGACCGCAGAACAGTACATTTCTTCACCTCATACTTAAGACTGAAGCAATTAAGGGAGAGACTGATTAATCAATCAGCTATATTACATCTGTGCTAGTCCTGAGGGTCCATGGTTCTATGATCGCGGGCTATGTAACAAAAGGAAAGGATTTTAAAATACCACCCCCTTCAACCTAAATTCACTGAACTCCTCAAGGGTAAGTAAAGACCTACCATAAAAGAAAATGGTTTGCATTCTGGTTTGGATGTAAATTGTTGGAGGTTCTGGAAGTATTCGTATTATAGCTGTGAGGACTCTGACACAAACATTTCCAAGGGATTGTGCAGTTGGCTGAAGCGGCAGGAGCAGACACCTAATCTTCAGCAAGTGAGAACAGGAATCACATGTTCCTTTGGTGCCTCCTTTTCCAAGATGTTTATAGTTCCGCTCAAGTATCTGTTTCGTGTTTATTCCAGCAGCTCACGCCTTTTTATCCTGTGGACTACCCGCTGGAAGATGGCAGCACCTGTGGAGATGGGGTCCTCCAAGATGGTGAAGAATGTGATGATGGCAATAACATAGTGACTGATGATTGTATAAGTACGTTTGATGTTACCAATTCTCGTTTTCTTGCTTTAATATACACAAGGATTCTCAGATAAATGGAAAGCTTATTTCATATACTTCACTGTTTCCACATGTGATCTGGATAAAAAAGCACCAAAACACTCAGGAAAAGCTACTTTCACTAAGTGGGAAAGAGCTGGTATTTTATTTTTCAACAGATAGTTTTGTAAACATACACAGGCAACCAAACTGATTAATCTTGGAGTTAATGGGTGATGTGGAAGAAAGTTCACACTGTCCTCTGACATGCAAGGAGCTAGCTAGCAGCTTCAAATAACCCCATTTATGTATTTATTTACTTTCTCTTTTATTTCGGGTTTATTAGAATGTCGCCATGCTTATTGTGGAGACGGCTACCGACACGAAGGGGTAGAAGAGTGTGATGGGAAAGATTTCGGATACTTAACTTGCAAAACGTATCTCCCTGGGTAAGGCAAATTTAAGTTATTTTTGTCACATCATGGGAGAGTATGATTCGTTTTAAAAATCCACAAAAGATTGGACTGGGAAGGAAGATGGAGGCAAAGGTCTGTTTTCATTCCTTTGCTCCACCAGGAACCAATGGATGGAGGGGAAACTGGTTTGTTTGTTTTTTAGTTGGGGGGGGGTGATTCCTGTGGCCCCAATCACATGTTGTCTGTGGTTGCTTGGAGACAAAGGGAGGCATCCCTCTTCACCTTGAATTAATAGTTGTAGGGAAGTAACTGGCTGTGCCTCTCTATGGTCACCCCTTCTTCCCAGTGGTTATTTCGATGATGATGATCCAATCTCCCTTTGTTTTACTGATGGGGAGGAGAATTGGGCAGGTGGAAGATGGGGTAGAAATATTCTGAGGAAGTGGGTACTTTGGTAGTAAAGCTGTTGGGACACAGTAGCTAACTCCGCAGATATTACCCACCATGGGACTTCAAGAAACCACTGGCTAGGGAGACCTAGGTCTCATGCATCAAGGCATGAGATTTGTTTCCCAGATTTGTTTCATTTGGCATCTCTAGGAAACTGAGGATGAAGAGGAGGCTTCGCCATCATAGTACTCTTCTCTCTCATGCACCCAAAGCTAGTTACTTACAATTACCTTATGCTGTTGGGAATATCCCCAAGAGTCATGAGAGACTCGTGGATGCATAAATTTTAACTGAAGCAGACGGAGAGGCCACCTTTGTTTTTGTGAAAGTGTAGGATGTCTCTATGGGACGCGGGTGGCGTTGTGGGTTAAACCACAGAGCCTAGGACTTGCCGATCAGAAGGTCGGCGGTTCGAATCCCCGCAACGGGTGAGCTCCCGTTGCTGAGTCCCTGCTCCTGCCCACCTAGCAGTTCGAAAGCACACCAAAAAGTGCAAGTAGATAAATAGGTATCACTCCGGCGGGAAGGTAAACGCTGTTTCCGTACGCTGCTCTGGTTCGCCAGAATTAGTCATGCTGGCCACATGACCCGGAAGCTGTACGCCGGCTCCCTCGGCCAGTAAAGCAGGATGAGCGCCGCAACCCCAGAGTCAGCCACGACTGGACCTAATGGTCAGGGGTCCCTTTACCTTTACCTTTAGGATGTCTCTACTGTTTGCAGATTCTCTCCCCACCCAATTTAGGCACTCATGAGGTCTGTGCTTGAATTAGAAAAAAGCTAATTAAGGCTGTGGTTGCTCCTAGCCATCAGTTTTACACCGGAGCGAGCAAAAAACATATTCGTGTGGTGCAGAGCTGTAGTGCTTCTCTTTAGTCCAGCAGGATATTGAGGTCACATCCACACCATACATACATGGCTTCGCCCAAAGAATCCTGGAAACTGTAGTTTAACCCCTCACAGAATGACCATTCCCAACACCTTTAGAAAACTACTGTTCCCAGGATTCTTTGGGGCAAGCCATGCGCTTTAAATGTGTGATGTAAATGTGACTTTAGCTGAGGCCTTTGCTTGCTTGTAATCTGACTTGCATGCATTGGTATTAATAGCTTCTTCTTGTCAGCAGTATTTTACCTGCAATAGCTGTAGCTGTGTCATGCTGTCAGGTATCATTACGATCTTACAGGAAACATTCCATTTGCAAATGAAATTATCTGCAGAGTTCTCATGGCTCCTGAAAGGGTAATGTGTTAATTGGCAGGAATAGAGAAAGCACAAGAGTCAGTTCTGCAAACCCTCTTCTGTAATTTAACTCCTTACAGCACCTTTTACATCAATGGGACTCGATAAACAGACATTTTAGGAAAGCAATCATAAAATATATACACCTTAAAGGTTGATATTTGGTCAAGATTTTGAAAACCGAGGCCTTTATTTCAGGGTTTTCAAATTTCCAGGCATGACAGCAGCTGTGATAATTGTGCTTTGTGAATCTGCAAATAACTTCATACTGCCCTTTGAGCATCCTGTTAATTGGATGCATAATGAGATATAGGTCAAAACAAAGCTTGATATTGAACTGTATTGATTAAGTGTTCAGTTGGCAATGTTATTGCAAATTGTACTTTATTTTGTGCCGCAAATCATGTCTCTGCAGCAAATATCTCTGTGCAGCCTTTTTCAAACATCCCTCTGTCTAACGTATTTGCCTCGCTGCAAAACGCTGCATTCAAAATCCATCTGTGGACGCCCTGATAGAAATTAGATATAAAAATCAACTGGTAAAAAAAGTGTCATTGTGTAATAATGACTGGTGTGTGTTCATTTTCTGTCTTAGGTCTTATGGAAAATTACGATGCACTTCGTTTTGCAATATTGACTCTACAGAGTGTCGATACTTTACATGAAAAGTGAGCCCTGTAATATGTGAGTATCCCACATACGACATCCATACATCAGGTGCTATGTTACCATCAACCCAAGACTGAGCAATAGACAAGCAACCCATCTCTATGATAAAAAAAAGAAACCAATGTCCTGCTGCTCATGGTGATTGGAGATGTGTTTTTAAATTGGCTCACACTGGAAGAAAATAGGACCACTGAATCCTGTCTTAGTAGAGAAATGTCACGCAACATTCACAGTTAAGACTTACCTTTTCCATGGCTGCTTACAGGAGTTCCTCTTTACAACAGGAAAACCAAATAACCGGAATACTGTATTTTACTTCAATACTGTTACTTCATAAAAACACAATTATACCTCAACTTGGCACTCCTAGTCCTACAGATAAGCTCTTCGGGTGTTTTTGTTTTTTTAAAGAATAATTTTTCCAGTATAAACACAAAGCATATTCTGGTTGCAGTGTTTATAAGGACTATTTATGATTTTTTTTTTCATTACCATGTGAACTTCGTACATGCTTTAGCTGCATTAATTAATCATGTGTTCAAGTGAGAAGTCCCGGGTTTGTATATATTGACTTGGGGCAATTAGGCTGCAATCCTATGAGCACTTATGTGGGGGTAAGCCCCATTAAACTCACTGGGACTTACTTCTGAACAGAGATGCATAGGATGGCACTGTTAGTTAACTGGAAGAGAACCAGATCGATGAACTGATTAGCTTTATTTACATCGGCAATTCTATGTATGCCAACTTGGAAGTACTCCCAGGTTAAGTGGATATAGCCTTAGAAACAGAAATTGTATAATCATGTGAGAGATGTAAATAGATTGAAATATATCGAGAGTGACTGAAATGGAAGAATTCGAAAGGGAGTCAACACTTGTATATAATGAATTCTTCAGCGTCAGATTATTACTTTGGGATGCTTGACTCATGTGGGACAAGCTCTCGAAAACAAAGTCCTCTTGCCCCTTACACCACGTTCCTGCCAAGTTCTTAGACTTATAACACTATATCTTGTGTCTAATATGCCTGAAATCTGCATTCTGAATTATGCAACAGAATGGAGGTTTGCACCTTGAAAAGCTTAGAATTGCCTTAGAGACTATTGTTGCAAAACTTTCATTTTAGTTGTTATGCCAGGAAGTGTTACTTGCTTTCTCATGTACCTGATACTCAGTTCTACTGGTTTCTACCTAGAAATTGCTTTCCAGTCTCAGCTTTGTACAACTGTTAGGATTATTGGCCGTGTTCATACATCATCATGGTTTAGTGTGACCTGCATGAGCTGAAATGAGCCCAGGCGATTGTTGAGTTCACACATTCCCTCCATTTTTCTGTCTGAATGGTCTGAGGGAAGACTTCAGCAGTGTTTACTTAATCTCTTAATCTCAGGTTTCCATTGCATGTGAACTGGGGATCGTGGTTTGCACTATGCTTAGTTTAAACAAGCCAGTTTTACAACCCATGGTTTGAGTTTGGGTGGTTTTTGAAACTGCCTTGGGTTCATATTCCAGTTCATATTCCAGAACAAGCAGAGTTTAAGAGGAACTGAAATTAATCACTGCTGAAATCCTCCCCTCAGGCTAATCAAAGGTAGAGAGGGGAGGGAAAGCACACATGCCCAAAGCTTGCTCAGGATCCTTCCAGCTTCTGTTTGTTGTGCTAAACCATGGTTTAACGTGAACGCAGCCACTTGTGTATATATTCCTATTTGTATAGCCGATAGGAGTCATCCCATAGTGTGTTATTCAGATTACATGTTGTATAGATTTTGTATGTATATATGCATATATATATATATATTCCAAGTGGATTGGTCAGAGATGGTTATGTTATCTTTGAAAGCATTTGAGATAATTACTGATTTCCTTTCTAATAGATACTAAAGAGCAAATTTCATGTTCGAAGTATACTGAGTTAGATACATGTGGAAGTTACCTTAAATTTAGACAAACCTCTGAGTAAATTCTTCAGACAGTGACGTGTGGATTCAGGTTTAAGAAAATTAAGATAGGACATTCTTTTCATTTCTGTCAATATTCCTGTTTTCCTTTTCTTTAACAGTCTAAAATGTTTGTTTGAAGTACATGAACCCATGTATAACAACAGCTATCGTTGTTATGTTCTGTTACTTCCATAGGAGTTGAATAAGAAAGATATTATACAATTATAATAAAAATTAAAGTAAAACCAACAGTTATGCAGACGTTTTTACCACATGGATAGGTGTGTGGATTACAGTGTGAATGCAGATTTATGCTAAAGTAATGTGGTAAGAGTTTTAAAAACAAAAGACAGTGGGATGGATATTTCTTATCTGAATTGCTTACAGTATTGTGAATTTTAAGGAAACACAAGTCAATGGAGCTTAGCAGGACATCATTTAATTCCACTCTTAATTTCAGCAGCCTTCAGTGTGCCGAATTTTCCCTGGAATATGCCCCATGACCCTAACTTGCATGACCACTTGGGGGTGACTTGCATACTGTATGTGCAGAAGCAAGAAACAGGGTGTCCATCAGGACCATCCCACCCATGAGGCAAGGTGAAGAAACCGCCTCAGGTGGTAGGATCCACAGGGGCAGCAGATCCCGATGTGCCTCTATATTCCCTCCTTGTTCCTGATACAGATCTACACCTATCCCTTCTACCCTGCCGGGGAGGGGAGCATCATTTGATCATTTGCATCAGGTGCAAAAATGTCTTTAGCCAGCCCTGGTGTCCCTACTGTGTAAACTTGAACAGAGGAGGGTAGAGGGGAGGGAAGAGTAGACTAGATTCCTTTCCAGCTCCCTCCCAACTCACCTCTGACCAATGGCAGTCCCGGGCAGGTCTTGGAGCAGTACATGAAGTGGTCTAAGCCTGCACACAGAGTGGGCATGGCCTGCAGCCTGTGTCCTTAGGTGTTCTGTGAGAGAAGTGGAAGGTTGCCCTGCCACCTTGCTGTGTTCCAGCATGGAAGTGGCATGGCCAGTGCTATTTTTATAGAGGAAGAGGTGCCAGAAATCACCATGAACACCTCCTTTGTTCTCTTAGAATGGCAATGGCACCCACCTCAGAGGTACCAAAACAGCAAGTTCCAGCTGAAAAAAAGCCCTGGGCATGGCATCTGAATGGACTCTGTGGGAGCGGCCATTCTTTGTTATTTGGTTTATGGAGTCTGATGCGGCAGTGCTGGATTTGGGATGGTGCGGGTGGTTCCAAGGCATAGGGCACTGAACCAAGAGGACACAAAACAACAACAGCAGCAACAACAACAACCAGCACCACCAGGGCCCTTTTTTCAGCCAGAACTTGCTGGAACTCAGTTCCGGCACCTCTCAGGTGAGGGCCATTGCCATTATAAGAGAACAAGGGAGGCATCCATGGTGAGTTCCAAGTATATAGGAACTCTTACAGGTACAGTGGTACCTCGGGTTAAGTACTTAATTTGTTCCGGAGGTCCGTTCTTAACCTGAAACTGTTCTTAACCAGAGGTACCACTTTAGCTAATAGGGCCTCCTGCTGCCGCTGCGCCACGATTTCTGTTCTCATCCTGAAGCAAAGTTCTTAACCCGAGGTACTATTTCTGGGTTAGCAGAGTCTGTAACCTGAAGCGTATGTAACCCGAGGTACCACTGTATAATAACACCTAGATTTATACAGGTGCCTACTCAATTATTGTGGAAATAAGAAATATTTAGAGGGGGCGCCAAATTTTGTCTTCACTCAGGAGGCCGTATTACCAAAGGCCACCCCTTTGGTATTTGCATCATATGATTAGATTAGCAGTGTTTTTTTTTATTTCTTCAAAAAGCAAAGGAACTAGCTGTGTCCTTAGTGTCACCCAGTAGTAGAAAACACACGATTTGCACTCAGAGGTTCCCAGTCACTTGGCCTCTCTAGGAGTGGTTAAGGAAGGCTAGAGGTTCTGCTAGTCACTGCTGGGCACCAGGTTGGGAACACTCAGGCAGCAGTTTCCTCAAGAGCCATTTGTGCAGAGTAATTACATGTTCCCGGGAAACATTTGATTAAGGGCTCAAGTTACTGAACCTTCGCTATGTGCTGCTGGCAGAAAGACGGTGTGAAGAAGACAAATGTGAAATGTGAAGTCTTTGTCAGTTCACCAGTAGTGAATAGCGGATGTCTGCTAAATCCATTAGGGAACGCCGCAATTTACTTTGCCCAGACAAAGCAGCTCAGATTAGAAAATGGGGGTTAGTGGTAAATGCAGATTGACCTCCCTCTCCCCTTCTGTCTCATTTCTAAGGTTAATGTATTTGTACAGTACCCCCAGAGATGTGCACAATGAAGTCCTATTCTCCCCCTTCTCATTTCTATATTGGTGTCTGGCAACACTCCAAGTTCTAACAGGCTGGAGGAAAAAAGTCTTGTGGCATGTTTTGATTGCATTTGTGATCACTGAGCCAGTTAAGAGAGAAGACCTATGGCCAATTTGTTCAGCAAAGGAGATGTTGTGTCTGATAGGGTCAGCCAATCGAAATTGTATTAAGGGAATGCACTCCTACTGGAAATTACATTACAGATTTATTTTATTTAATTTCTGGAAAGAAATCAGAAAAAAAATAACTTGGTTATTTATGCTTCTTTTCCCTATTAGGTTTTTTTTTTTGCTTTCCCAGCAACTTGTGTATATGTGTTCCTCTATGAAAGGATGAATCCTCAGTGAGTCTCCCTCGGGAGACGGCAAACTCTTCTTTCTTGGAGATTTTCAAGCAGAGGCTGGATGGCCATGCGTCATGCATGCTTTAGCTGAGATTCCTGCATTGCAGGGGGTTGGACTAGATGATCCTCGGGATCCCTATGATTCTATGTTTCTAGGGGTAGGTAGCTGGGGAGGACAGGGATCCAAATAAATGCCATATATCTGAATGTGTTTCAGTCTTGCTAACTCTAGTGCTGCAATTTCTCCTTTCGTTAGAAACCAGGAGAGGAAAGGAGACTTTCTTCTGCTGCAAGGAATAACCTTGTGGTCCAGCTCAAGCTTAACAATATAAAATTAAAGGTGACAAGACTGAGACTTCCCTGGAAATCACACCCTTTGATCCAGCTGCCCTAATTTTCCTACTGTACAGGGGTAGATGGTGGTTGGTTACTGCCTAGTGAAGAAGAAGCACACTATCAGCTTGTAGACACTCTCTCCTGGGGGACTTTTTAGAATTGGTCTTAGTTAAGACCTACATGGATTCAAGCATAGGAACACAGGGAAGTGCTATACGTCAAGTCAGATTTGGTGGTTGTTTCTGTTGGGAAATTCCATTCCACCTTTAGTTGCAGACATGAAACAGTTACATGTCACATGTCCGTTTACATACCAGCACAGTCTGCTGGGAACTTCTGTTGTGTGTATAGCTTTTGCTTTAGACTGTCTCTCTCGCTGAGAAGACAAAGAGAGAGAATGACATGTTTCTTTGTCCTGATTTATGATTAATAAATCCATAGTTGCTTCCACAAGACTCACACCTATGCTGTGTGCACAGTTTGCTCTACTGATATAGTTTGCCCTAGCTTTGAAGCCTGGGTCACTGATTTATGTCAGATCAGAGTCCAATGGGTCTTTGCAGCGGAACGGCTGGAAGGGGGCTCCCAAGGGTGGGCATCTGCCCATGGAAATCAGTAAGGTTCAATGATCCTTTATAGCATGCCTTCTCTAGGGCTATAGGTCTTTAAAGCAACCCACAGGAAACAATGGGCTTAACTTGCAAAATGAAAATATTAAATTTAAGCATAGGAACCCCCAAAAGTTTCAAAAGTCCACACAGGACGGACTGTTGCAGCTGTAACTGTGTCATCAGCAGCAGAAAGTGTGATAAAACGAGAGCTCCACGGAAAACACAGTACTGCAATGGTTTGACAAAGAACATTGCTCAGTCACTTGTTCTAGAGCATCCATAGAAAAGATGATCCTTGAGGAGATAGGGGCTGGTGTGGGAGCAACCAAAACCTCTGAAGAACTGACCACGCTATTCCTTTTCCATTCTCAAGAAACACAGCCCACCAAGAGATATCCCCAAAAATACTCAAGTGTTGTTGCTACTCTTTAATTACCCATAATATTTGTAGTGAAGCCATGGGATGTGGCAGTTGGTCCACATCATCCAGCCCAGATCCCTTAAGTTGTGAGATAGCTCAGATTTCTCTGTCCCGTATTTTGCATTAAGATAGCTTGGGAGAAGCATTGTGGCGTAACCTAATGAGGATTTTCCATACTGTCAGCACTTCAGAATGGAATGATTTCTCCTCTGAAGGGACACCCGTTCAGCGTTGCCTTAGCTGCATGCTAAATCCAGGCTTGGACACATACTTAACAATCCTGACTTAGGCAGATGATCAGAAGTTTCCGCACTTTATTTAGAGAGGTGAGCTATGGCAGCGTCCCAGAACTTGTCTCCTTCCATAATTTAGGCAACCCAGAGACTTGTAGTAAAAAAAGGGGGGAATCCACCTCACAGCCCGGCCTACACAAAGGTCAGATAAATCCACAACAGTGTCAAAATAGCATTTACGGCACCCTAAATGCTTATTTCGGTCAAATAAACAGGTAACTTTATCCTTATTGCCGTTCTATTGAGCTTTGTGGTTTGATGGAATTCGCCTAATAGATGGCGGGCTGGAAAGTTGTTGTTGGGTGTCGATTTCAGTGTGATATACCTGAGCTCCTCTGATATTGAGTTACAGGGAAAGAATGGGAAATTGTGCCTTAAAGAAGACCCAGCAAGACCTAACCATGATAAATTGCTTCTCGGTTGCACGATGGAGACTAGATGCCAGCTGTTAAGCGAAAACCAAGTGGAAAACCATGACCTACTGGAAAATATTTGAGGCATGTCTAGTCTCTGAAGATGAGATACGAGCGGACAATATCAACCCTGAAAACAGATGCTAAATTAATTGGGGTAGGGTTGGCAGAAAGCCACAATCGGAGTGCTGGCGAAGACAAGAGGCAAAAGGGGGGAAATATCCGCACGCTTTTCAAATCTATTTGCATCTGCACGTACCAATGGGTGGCAACCAAGTTCTACAATATGCTACTTTGAATTCTGTACCAAAGGCATTAATAAGAAAATGTTCCATTGCTTTGTCTGCTTCACCTAGTACCAGGCATAGGAATGGAGCTATTTGGGATCAGTGTAGTCCCTGTCCTGCTCAACATTGCCCATCCCGCATATTTCTAGGATCCTAAGCTTTTCCACAAAAAGTGCCAGGCATATTGCCTACATATTGCCTAGGGGGAGACCTCTCCATCTTTGAACACATGTTGCATTGCCAAAAGCACAACCCAGTCAACTATTAAGGGGAGGGAACAAAAAACAGCCAAATGAGGACTGAGCAAGCACAAAACGCTGACTTTTGAGGGAGAGCGAAATCAGAAAATTGGAGAGGATAGCTTGAGAATAATGAACAGGACTGTGGCCGAAACCCTGAAAAAGAGCGCTCCATGCCACAAATTTTGTTAGTTCCATTGGTTAGTTCCATAGCTGACTGGGTGGCACTGGGGTCTCTAATTTAGAAATAAACCCATCCTTGATGCTCCAAGCGGTTAACAACATTGATTTAGTTCCTCAACACCCTCGGGGCAATTTCCTAGATTATTTGGGAGAAACCGCTTGCAAGACTAGTTTTGCGGAATGCGGTTCTGCCTTGAACTAGATTTCTTCACTGTTACTGCCAAAATTCTCTGTATTTTTCAAGCCACCATTCCCATCTAGCAGAAGAGATAGATACGCAATTCTGCATATCATTGTGAAATGAGTGTGCATCTGGATACACATCGAACCAGATGAGTCTCTTGCGGCAAGACTAGTTGTTTTACTGTTTAACTGGGTTCCTCTGGGAGGAATAGCTACTAGCCAAGAGGGCTATGTTCTACCTCCACTGTCAGAGGCAGGGGAAATCACAAGTGGGGAAGAATGATGATAATAACACACACACAGAGAGAGACGGGTTGATGTTTATTGTATTATCAATACAGTTGTACCTTGGTTTTCGAACAGCTTAGTTCTCAAACGTTTTGGCATGACCTGGAAGTGACCGTTCCGGTTTGCAAACTATTTTTGGAAGCCGAATGTCCGACGGGGCTTCCGGTTGGCTGCAGGAGCTTCCTGCAGCCAATCGGAAGCCGCGCTTTAGTTTCCAAACATTTTGGAAGTCGAACAGACTTCCAGAACAGATTCTGTTCGACTTCCAAGGTACCACTGTACTTTGTTGGGAGCTGCCTAGAGTGCCTGGGGCAACCCGGTCAGATGGGCAGCATATTATTATTATTACAGTGGTACCTCAGGTTACAAACGCTTCAGGTTAGAGACTCCACTAACCCAGAAATATTACCTCGGGTTAAGAACTTTGCTTCAGGATGAGAACAGAAATCGTGCTGCGGCGGAGCTGCGGCAGCAGGCGGTCCCATTAGCTAAAGTGATGCTTCATGTTAAGAACAGTTTCAGGTTAAGAATGGACCTCCGGAACAAATTAAGTACTTAACCTGAGGTACCACATTATTATTATTAATTATTATTATTATTATTATTATTATTATTATTATTATTTATTATTGGAATGGTGAAACTGTGAACACATCTGCAAATTTATCATCCTAACACGTCACTTATGGCTAAAGACAGAATTTAAGATGCCATCCATACACATGAATAGATCTTTGCCCCCTTTCCCCCTTATTCATCAGTGTCTGCTGCTCCTACAGTTGGTGAAGACTGCCCCATAGTGAAAATGTCAGGGAACAGCACTATAACTATTTCCTGAAAAGGCAGGGACTAGTTGGGGGCTTCATTCCTAGCTGAAGTATCGCTAATGATGGACAAATACGTCAATTTTGGTTCTTTCCATTTCTCATTTTTCCTAATCTTAAGTTTAGTTCTCCACATTTCTGCAGCAATTTGCTTTAAAAAAACAAACAAAAAAACCCCCTCACAATTTGATACTTAGGTGGCTATTGATGACATTATTTTGGTTTAAGAAGGCCTTCCCTAAAGTGTGACCTAATAATTTTATGGAATAATTGTAGAAATGGTTTTAGTTTACTGAGTTTATTATACTGTACACCTTTTTGGTAGCTTTTGGTTATGAAGCTATTTACAAAACCTGCAAATAAATAAGAAAGCTAAGAAGTCACACAGAAACTATAGACCACGCTTTGGTTTTGTCTATGCAGAAACGTTTTGTGTAAGAAAACCCTGCCATGCTTAAAGGCTAATCTCTTATTTCTGTCCAGCGTCCCACTCCAATAATCACTATATATATGTGAAGCTTCTTAACACCGAAGCCGGCAGCCTAAATAAATCTGCTGGTATGTTTGGGACCCATTTCATTGCCCTTCTCTTATTGTTCCGCTGCTCTTATCAGCGATTTCCAAGCAGCAAAGTCCATCTTTCCCCATTATACTGTCCCCAGCGTAAGCCAGGGAGCACTAATCCTGAGCAGCCCCAGGACCCGTTAACTGAAGGCTTCAAAAGACAGTTTAATTTCATGGGGAATCTCCCTCTTTGCTGGCAGGGCATTCTTCAAAGACAACTGGAAGGTTTGTCACGGGTGCCTTGCCTTGCTCCCACTGCTTGGCGCAGAGCTTGGGGGCAAATTTCTTAGGCAACAAAAGGGCAAAATGCAACCATTTAAAGCAACAGTTCCAGATACCTCGTGTTGCGAATCTAAGGTGCCTGATGAACCTTGGTTAGCCCAAACATCTAATTCTAACAGTATAAGCGTAAAGCATACAAGGTGCTTCATTCTGTTACTAAAGCATTTCTTAGCATAAAGTCCCTGATGCAGCTTCCTGTGTGTTTCAAATTTTACATAGCAGAAAGTTCAGCACAAAGCACAGGTCCAATGTGGATTTCCCTCTTTGGAAACCTGCCTGGACTTCAGATATCACCTTATTTGTATCTGCCCATTCTTCTAGTCTCCCAAGAAGGAGCCTGGCATATAGTTTGGAGGCTACATCTAACAAACTAATGGGTCTGTAATTGGCAGGGTTTTTCTTATCACCCTTTGGGGCAATTATACTCAGCTTCCACCCTTCAGGTATGCAACCTGAGCTGTTAATGTATGAAAACAATTTTGCAAAAATGGGTGACCAGAAATCAGGTCTTATCTTATAGATCTCCATTGGGATCATGTCTTCTCCTGGAGCTTTATTAGCTAGTTGGCTTGCGATTAGCCTCTTAATCTGATTGGGCGTGAAGTCCGGCATTCTGGCAGTTCTAATAACTTAGTAAACTTGTGGGGCTGAGTATTTATATTTATATACCGCCCATCTGACTGGGTTACCCCAGCCACTCTGTGTGGCTTCCAACAAATTAAAATACGACATCAAACATTGAAAACCTCCCCCTGAACAAAAGTCAGTTAAGTTGTTTATTTCCTTGACATCTGAGAGGAGGGAATTCCACAGCACGGGCGTTACTATAGAGAAGAAATAACCATCGCAATTTAGACACAATAAAATCAAAGGAAGTTTTATTGTCATCATCAAAGCATTGCGGAGTGCATTCCACACGTCGGTGTGGTCGATGGGGAAAAGCCCATGTGTTGTTGTTTTTTATATTAAAAAAATCTCTGGATTGTACCCCAATGCCTAGTCATTGCATAAGTGTTGACCATTTCCCAAGCCATGCAACATGTTCAAATGAAGGGAGAGGGAGTGGCAATAATAAATAGAATTGTATAGTTTTCCTACCATGACTTCTACTAGGATAAGTTATTCTCTGATATATATATTAAAGGGATATTTCTTTTAAAAACAAGACCCCTGCTGTGATCCATTGGTATAGCCAGCCTCAAAACCTTTCAGTGTAACAAATCATGAGAATGTGATGATATATGCCACTACGCCCTTCAGGCTGCCTTTTGGTAACTCCCTGTGTTTTCAAAAGGAAACATTGCAAAATATCCAGATCAACACAGCACATACTGGGGACTCCTGTGGGGTGGGGGTAACTCTAGTAAAACCTTTCGTCCTTCATTCAAACACAACAGGCATGTACTCTACTTTACAAAGATATACAGAGTGCAAGTCAAACATGCCGACAGAAGTTCACACGCAGTACAGGTTTAGAAGCTCCTTATGTCTTGTGCAAAAGTCCATCGTTCATACAGTTTAGAACAGAAATGCACTTTGCAGGAGGTCTCAACTGGTCAACAACATTATTTACATGAACAATCAGTGTCTTTAAAGACTACTGGGTTTTTGCCCTTGCTGCTCAAATCCCTGAGAATATGTATCTACCAGCCTTTTTTTTTTTTTTTAAGGGAGTCAGATGACAGAAATGCACCAGGACATATCATGCTGCAGCAGCTAATTGCAATTCACTGTTGCTCATGTGACACAAGTCAGTGACACATGTTAACCACTTAGCTGTCACTTGAAGCGTGCTTGTAGTTCAGCTGAAAGGGACACCTCATTATTCTTTTAAACCTCAAAACACTCCAGCTATCCTCTAAAATGCTCACACTTAGCAGAGTTAAGAGAACCAGCCATTTTGTCCGCTAGGCAGATGGCTGTGTTTATTTGCAGTGTCTATATACAAAATGGCTTCCATACCGCCAACTGCTAGGCAACGTCATTTGACAAACAAAATAGCCATTCTAGAGGCCCGATACTATAAAAAAGAACGCTACTTTTCAGAATATCTCTCTTTGTGTGTTTGTTGGAAGAGAGAAACTGACCATTTGAGGAAGACCACCTGCTCAAGGGGTAGGGGGTGGGGAGCTGAAGATAAGGCGATGTTCTGAGGAAACAATGACAAAATGGAAACAAGCAAAATAAAATGGTGTTGTCACAAGTGCCTACTATAAAATGATGGGCAGCTGTTGGCGTAAGCAGATGCAGAATGGGTGCCATTTAATGCCAAAAACAAACAAACAAGTTAATCTTGACCCACAGGGGAAGGGTTTTGTGCCTAGCTTTCAACTTGAAATTTACCACTTGTCAAGCTATTGGAAGTGGTGAGAATGGTGGATATAAAGAGAGGTAATGAGAGTAGAGTACATGAGGAAAATATCACATGATCATCTCTGCACAGGTCCTCTTAATCTACCTAATTCAGTTTGGTCACATGAACCAGACTCTATAAACAAATAGTGAAAAATCCTCCATCTTGGATTTTCACTGGGGAATGATGAAGAGATAACTGGAAACATACCCTCTGCTGCAGCTCAAATGTTATGACTTATCTAAAATAACAGCCAATGCACGAAGTGAATTTAGAGGATTAGGGAATCTTTCCTTGAAATTATTGCATCGCTGCAGAGGGGATTTAGGTAAGATGATGGTACAAGTGAGAAATTCCCTCACCCAGAATGTCAACAACAACATTTATAAAGTGCCTCAAAGATCTAGGTGCTGGGCATTCAAACAGAGAAATGCAAAGCTGGGTTCCTCTGCCTCAAATATGGCCTCATTGAAATTTCTTAAGTTGCAATGAGAATAAACTATCTTATCAACAAATATTCAAGACAACAGACATCTAAATAAATGATGGGAAATGATACATTGTGAGCACCAGAAGTTCAAAATAAAAATAGGGCTATTGGCTGAACGTTTCTCTATTGCAGCCTTTCTTAACCTTGGGTCCCCAGATGCTATTAAACTACAGCTTCCATCATCCATGACCTGCTGGCCATGTTGGCTAGGAATGATGGGAGTTGTAGTCCAACATCAACTGAGGACCCAAGGTGTAGAAAGTCTGCTCTATTGAATCACACATTTATGACCCTGCTTGCCACCTTGGGTATTTATCAGAAAGTCAGGGTATAAATGCAATAAGTGAATAAACAGGAGATTATATGCTCCACATGGATGAAAAGTTGCAGATGAAATATGACTGTGTTTGGAGTAATCCTGTTGACTTCTGTGCCAGTGACTAAAAGCAGGGCTGTATTAATGGTAGCATTAGTGCCCAACAGTACAATTTCCCTGAATTTTCAGATTCCAGATTATTTGAAATTTTATAGCCCAAGCAGATATTGTGGTGTCTAAATTCAAATACCTAATTTTGTGCTTTAATTCATTTAAAGCTTTCTTTTAAACTGCTGACTCAGTGATCGCCTATTTCAATCCTAAAGGCAACAGAGGTCCATAGGTATGTTTCAATTATAATGTGGATTTTTTTTTTTTTTTAAAGACTTGTTCTATGGGAATAGCATTGTGGAAAGTGTTTGAGGGTACTGGAACTGGTTCCTTCATGATTTTGCCACCTAATTTAGTCTATCCATACTAGTTTTTACCTAGAGACATTGAGGGTGTATTCAGATGACTGGAAGCTCTAAGACTGGTACTCTAAGGTACCATGAGGCACCAACTGAACAAGTGCTACCTGTAACTTTGTGAGATTGTCATTGCAGCCTCCAAATATGTATTTTAGGCTCAGCATTATCACTTCTTCTGAATATCTTTGAAATCAGGGTACATGACATGACTGGCCACACAAATCTCTTTCCCGTATGGTTACAGACCACACAATAAGCTTTCAGGCCAGTTATCTGTTGGCTCCTGGCAGCCAGAGTAATCATCTCCTTCAGAACAATTCACCCCGAGGCCTCCATGGTCCTCCACATGAGACCAATGACCCCAAAGGATTTCAAGAAAACAAAGGTTCCATTTTGCGTGTGGGGAGAATGCGACACACAGGGAGGAAGAAGAATGAGACAGAAGAACTAGGGGAATGTGAAGAACCAACAGAAGGGACAAACAGAGAAACTGCAGTGGCAGTTTTCTGGGATGGGAACATTGAGCCAAAGACTGGTTTTGGCAATCTATTGATATGTAGCCCTTAAGTCTGGGGAACACGACACACTACTTGTTCCTGCCCAGGTATCATGTAACATTTTGAATTCCCTTGTCTGTAAGAACTCAGAAGTAATTCCAGTAACACTACTAGTGCCTATATAAATACACATTTCATATACCAGCTTTCATATACCAGAGGTGAATTTTATATATAATCGTAAGGAAAGCTGTTCACCCTGAACTCTGATTAGACAAACCAAGTATTATTATTATTTTTAAAAAAACAAACATTAGCAGTGGAAAAGCTCATGTATTCTGAAATTACACCTGGACCTAAAACAAAACAAAACAAAAAAGGCTTCCAATTACTCTGAAGAAGACAGTTGTTTATGGATTGATTCACCATTCCACAGATTCTGCTCCAAATCCAGCCTTTTTGCAATCCAGAGTTGAGAATGATTCAAACACAGACACAGAATGCTTATGATTTGGTTTCAAATAGGCCTCTAAAGCACAGGCTGCAAAAGCTGCAATCCTAACTTGCAAAGAGTTCTACCGATTCCAAAAGCAAGTGAACCCGGAAGTTAGAAAGCATCTGCAACCAGGGGGTGCTGGAGCAACGTGGTGCATTCTTCTGTTCCCTCCACCTTCTGTTGGAGGTGTGCAAGATACATGATCGTTGTGGCACGAGGAATTTCCCAGTGCTTCTGGCTTAGCACGAGAACATCAGCTTGGAAGCAATGGAAGCACGTTGACAGCCTTAAGAGGTCAGCAGTCATCTGTCACCATGGTATGTGAGCATGGGGCAGATCCTTTGTTTCAACTGATGTGGAGGGATGCAGCCAATTGCTTCAACATGATGAAAGCGGGTGGTTACTTGTGACCTGGTAACACCCTGGGTTCTGGGTATGATTTAACCTGCAAGGAAGACTTGCACTAAAATGGGAAGTGTGGCTTTGCAAATCCTGGCTACGTTTTACAGCCACTAGACTGAAAGCTACTATTGCTTTTGTTGATTTGACCTGCGGTCATTTCACCGGTAAGGAAAAGCTCTGAACTATTCAGCCCAGCGGTACCAAATGCCGCGGCTACGGCTCTTGGGACCACCGCCATGTATGGCCTGCCACACAGCAAACACGGTGAGATCCAGCTGTCATCAGGACAGTCACAATCTCGCCTGAATGTATAGCACCTTTGCGTTTAAACACGAGCAAGCATTCAAATAATAATTGTAAATAGTAATAAAAGTGTATAAAAAAGGAAGCTTCGAGTCCCTTCCCAAGCATGGAAAAACACAAAGAAACAGAATAGCTTTCTGGGGATAAAAAGCTATGTTAGCGGACACAATCCCTGAATTTGCGAGGCACCGCGTGGGGCTGGCAATCACACCACTTCGTCCGACTCCAGCCCGTGTTCGTCATACAGTGCGTCCAAGATGCAGAGCTGATTCTCCATGGCCGGTAGGTAGATGTCGAGGTCCCTTTGCATTCCGTTGTAAAAAGCTTCTTCCTGGTTCTCGCACTCTCCGAGAGAGAGCGCAGCCACAAAGTCTGCGTAAGTCGGAGATGCCCTTAGCGCGAGCTGCAAGGAACAGAAGCGAAGGAGATCCACATGGTGTATTGTGATTTTAGCTATTGTGCACAAAGACTGGGGAGGGTGCGGCGGGAGATAAGCAAACTTTTAGGTGGCCGTGACTCTTTGAAAGGCAGCAAAGTGTCCTGCAAAATAATGAAGACCTAACAAATGTGTATGGTGGAACAAGAGACTATGGATCCCTCCAGACAGGTGTTTTATTCCAGTTACATTCTGCAACAAAATAAGCACTGTATTTTTCGCTCTATAAGACGCACCAGACCACAAGATGCACCTAGTTTTTGGAAGAGGAAAACAAGAAATAAAATATTCTGAATCTCAGAAGCCAGAACAGCAAGAGGGATCGCTGCACAGTGAAAGCAGCAATTCCTCTTCCTGTTCTGGCTTCTGTGATAGCTGTGCAGCCTGCATTCGCTCCATAAGACGCATACACATTTCCCCTTACTTTTTAGGAGGGAAAAAGTGAGTCTTATACAGCAAAAAATACGGTACCTCGGAAGTCAAATGCCTTGCAAGTTGAACGTTTTGGTTCCCCAACGCCATAAACCAGTTTGCGAACATTCTTTAGAACCCAAATGTCTGATGGAGTTTCCATGGCTTCCGATTGGCTGCAGGAGCTTCCTGCAGCCAATCAGAAGCCGCGACTTGGTTCCCGAACGTTCTGGAAGTCCAACGGACTTCCGGAATGGATTCCGTTCGACTTCCGAGGTACGACTGTAGAGCATTGGTGGTGGATTTATTCCGCTTTATTAGTTGATGCTGTGACACTTCCCCAGTGCTACCATGCTATTGCTGTAGGGAGGGGTTCTAGTTCAACAAAAGCAGAACAAAAATAAAGCTGAATATTTGTGGTATATTATTATTAGTAGTATTATTATTAGTATTAGTATTTGTACCCCGCCCATCTGAGTGGGTTGCCCTAGCTTCTCTGGGCAGCTTCCAGCGGAATATAAAAACATAATAAAATATCAAATATTAAAAACTTCCCTATACAGGGCAGCCTTCAGATGTCTTCTAAAAGTTGCACAATTACTTATCTTCTTAACATCTGATGGGAGGGCGTTCCACAGGGCGGGAGCCACTACCGAGAAGGCCCTCTGCCTGGTTCCCTGTAACTTCACTTCTCACAGTGAGGGAACTGTCAGAAGGCCCTCGGAGCTGGACCTCAGTGTCCAGGCTAAATTACAGGGGTGGAGACTCTCCTTCAGGTATACAAGGCCAAGGCCATTCAGGGCTTTAAAAGTCAACACCAACACTTTGAAAAGTTGCAGGATACACCCATATGCAGCTTCAATACAAATAGTACTAAAAGTGGGCTTGCGTATGACTGCTCCTATGGGCGCAAGTCATCATAAATGTGCAGTAAAAAGCATGCCTGGAGGGTCCCCTAGCCTACCCCACAGGGCTGTTGTGAGGATAAATGGGAAGGGTGAGAACCATGCCTTGAGCTTTTTGGAGGAAAGGTGGGATATAAATGTAGCAATATATAAATGTTCTGTGCTACTACTTCCAAATCCCCACGCACCACTGATTCTGCTCAAGGGTCAACCCACAAGTAAGTATGTTGCATTCTTATACTGAAAAAAACTAACAGCAGCACATGCCAAAATCCCAATTTTTATCCAAATCCCAAAACAACACAACCACAACTGGCCCGCGCAGAGTCCCAGCATCGTTTCTCACATTAAACAGCAGAGGGGGCTGCCAACTTAGACCCATTTACTCAGGAGGAAGCCACAATGAATTAAATAGGGCTTATTCCTGTGTAGGCATTGATGAGGAAAAGAGGGAAGGAAGAAAAGAATTCTGTCCTCCATTCCCTGAAATATATATGCTTTTCTGTCATGCTTGGTGAGGAAATACCACACTCACAGCTGAAATGACTCGGCATCACTTTTGGATGGCTCAGTTGGTTACAGCGTGGTGTTGATAATGTCAAGGGTGCAGGTTCGATCCCTGTATGGGACAGCTGAATATTCCTGCACTGCAGGGGGTTGGACTAGATGATCCTCAGGGTCCCTTCCAACTATAATTCTATGATTCTATCATTGAGTAGCCAGCCTCCTGCCCATAAAACAACTTTATTCTTGGTAAGCTCCTGAAGTACCAGAGGTAAGTCAATGGCATTACTACTGACAGCATTGGTGGGGGGACCTGTGACTACAACTCCCATCATCTCTGACCAATGGCAAGGGCTGATTGGAGTTTGAGTCCAAGCCTCTGCAGGCTTACAGTGTCTGTGTGAACTAGCTAGCAGTCAGATGTAAAGATCAGAAAACCAGTTCATTGCAATACATGAATATATCCAGAGCAGTGGCGTAGCGTGGGTTGTCAGCACCCGGGGCAAGGCAAGTAATTTGCGCCCCCTAACCCGGGGCAAGGCAAGTAATTTGCACCCCCCTCCCCCGCTGCACTGTCCCTCCCCCAGATAGTCCCTCTCTCTCTCTCCGCACCGCACCGCACGCCTGGCACCCCCCCTCCACAGTGGCCGGCGACCCGGCGGCTCGGATCAGATTCGCACAGCCAGCACTGCAGTGAGAGAGAGAGAGTGAGCCAGGTAGGGGCAGAGAGCTGTGAGTGCGAGCGCCCCCCCCCCAGATGTTGCGCCCGGTGCGGCTGGCCCCCCCTGCACCCCCCACGCTACGCCACTGATCCAGAGTGTGTGTATACAATCTGTAAATAACTGAGTTTAAAGAAATCTACTCTTATGACCACCGTCAACTCAAAAAAGCTCACTCACCGCAAAAACTCCTCGGACAACCCAGCCGTGGTATTGTCGTAGCGTTTTGCCGTAAGCATTATCTGTAATTCGACAGAAAGGGGGGCAGGGGTAAACATTTTGTAAGATGCTGCGCAGAGTAAAAGTTTTTGAGACAGTCTCAGGGGTTTGGCAAAATCATAAATCGAACAAAGGTTCCTTCTTAAAGCAAACATGTTTAATTTCCAAGTATGGTTTTCATTATAAACACAGCTCTCGCTGAGTACATGTGGTGATGTGAGTGAATTAAGCCAGTTTCCCCTCTGCCAACCTCGAAAATGTGGAGTTCCATAGTTTTCTGCAAAATATTCTGCACTTACTCAATGCTGTTTGAATATTCTTCTCTCCATTCTTTAGCTCTTTCAAAAACTCCTTCAGAAATTTTAAACCCCTGTTTGGAACGAGGGAACGAAGTTAGAGCACATACTGTCGCTTGAAATTGTTACTTTAAAATATATCTTTTAATAGAAAATATGGACAGTGGGATATTGGGTAGGGGAGAAACCCCATTCTGGTTGCTGGTGTTAACAGTGTTGTTCAAAAGGCAGTGACCAGAAAGGGTTTATTAAACATTTATTTTTTAAAAATATATTTAATGGATAATCTTTAATGGATAATGTGCTAATAAAGAAAAGAGATGGTGCCACTGCAAAGGTTATAAAGTGTGCTAAGCTTCAAACGGCTGTTCAGGTGAATCACACTTTCTCCAGCCACAGCAGCTATGTCACACCCACAGGTGTGGATAAAGGACAGTGCTACCTCGGAAGTCAAACGGAATCCGTTCCAGAGGTCCGTTCAACTTCCAAAACGTTCAGAAACCAAGACGCGGCTTCCAATTCGCTGCAGGAAGCTCCTGCAGCCAATTGGATGCAGCGGAAGTTGCGTCGGACGTTTGGGTTCCAAAGAACATTCACAAAGCGGAACAGTCACTTCCGGGTTTGCGGCGTTTGGGAGGAAAAATGTCTGAGTTGCGAAGCGTTCAGGATCCAAGGTATGACTGTACAGCAGAATGGAGATACCGAAAAATGTGGCATCCGCAATAGTGTGAAAAGTCAGTTGCAATTGTGGTGTGTGTGTGTGTGTGTGTGTGTGTGTATTAATATTTTATTGGAAGAATTTCAATTATAAAGAAATAAATTGATACAAAGAAAAAAAGGGGGGAGAAAAAAGAACAAGAATGTGTAAACACACACACATGCACACACACGTACAATGTAGTATACTCCCATACATTCTTATATAAACGGACATTATGTTACTATCCTTATACATATGTAGATATTAAAAGCCTGCTACGTCCTATATAAACTGATTTCAAATGTTGTCATATTTATCCAAACAAAGTCTATGTCTGCGAGCAGTCCATTCATAAGCTGCAAGTGTGGTCATACTGTCAATCGACTGGTTAAAGGGTATCCTATCTATATTCTTCCAATTCCTCAGTATCAGTCTCTTGGCCACCATTAGGGCTTCTCAGCCTTTGGGCTAAGATCAAGTGCAGTTGCAAATTCTGTTTGTAGTTTACAGGAAAAGAGACACGATCATTTCCAAATGGAGAAACCCACCTACCGCTCTGTCTGCAAGCAGCCTCGATATGCTTGAAGGCAGGCTGAGAGAACCCCTGAACAATTGATGTAAGTTCTATTTATATCTAACACCCGTACTGAGCCTTTTTCACTTCGCCGACGGTGGAGAATTCACTAGACAGACGAAGGAAAGGGAGTCCACAGGAGGTAGGCCCCAGACCATGTTTACTGTCACCGGTGATCATTAAATGTGCCCTTTGCATTCTTCTAGAATTCAAATTAAAAAGCAGTAACTGGGTTATATCTAGTGTTAGTCGTAGAGACGCACTACGAAAACCAACAAACTTAAGTCTGTTGCTTTCAATTGGTATAACTTAGCTGGATATTTGGTTTTGGCCCAAAATGGATCCTGGTTAGCAGTGTAACCAGCCTCACCCATGTCCCCAAAATTAGACAACCTACCTTTTCAGCCAGAGGAGGGCCTGTGTGGCAGAGTTTCTAAGTGCTGCCTCTTCAGAGCTCAGTTCGTGTAGGACAATTTTCTGAAGAGTGGTGAACTCCTCTTTGTTGGTTATGTATTTCTGATTTACTTTCTAGACAGGAGAGAGAACCAGGTCACACACTTTGGCGTTTGGTATTTCTGGCAGGCCCATACCGAGAAATTATATAGTGAGGGGCGTCCGACAGGGAAGGAACAGAAGACACTTGCCAGGTAGGGTGGAGCAAATTCCCGCACTGCATCTCAATTAGGAACCACATAAAGGTAAAGGTACCCCTGCCCGTACGGGCCAGTCGTGACCCACTCTAGGGTTGTGCGCTCATCTCACTCAAGAGGCCGGGAGCCGGCGCTGTCCGAAGACACTTCCGGGTCACGTGGCCAGCGTGACGAGGCTGCACTGGTGAGCCAGCACCAGTGCCGCACATGGAACATAGGTTGGTCCAATTAAGTGGTTTCTTGGGGAAAGTAACATCTGGAAAAGAGCCACACAGCCCACCCTAACAATGTGGCTCTTGGATTCAAATACTCAGCAGCAAGGCATCTCGCCATGGCACATGGCGGAGGGTAAGCAAGGCCTAACAACTCATGGAAGAATGTCTCTGGACTCATGGTCAAGTAAATAGATAAAAATACTTAACTAAAAGTAGAAATGATCAGAATACAGTGCTACCTCGGGTTAAGTACTTAATTTGTTCCAGAGGTCCGTACTTAACCTGAAACTGTTCTTAACCTGAAGCACCACTTTAGCTAATGGGGCCTCCTGCTGCTGCCGCGCTGCCGGAGCGCGATTTCTGTTCTCACCCTGAAGCAAAGTTCTTAACCTGAAGCACTATTTCTGGGTTAGCGGAGTCTGTAACCTGAAGCATATGTAACCTGAACCGTATGTAACCTGAAGCGTATGTAACCCGAGGTACCACTGTATCTGAAATGTTTTGACCACTTGGGGTCAGAAGAAAGTAATTGAAAACTGTTGTGGAGACATTTCGTTCTGAATCTGCTAGGCAGAACAAGACAGAGGATGACGACAGGAGGTGTCCTGTCCCCCCCCCCCCCAACATAAATCCTGGTTGCGCCCATGTCCGGAGAAGCACATAAAGAACCATGCACAGAGTGACTTCCCTTCCCTTTTCTGAACAGCACCTGCAAGATTATTTCAGCATCTTTTTTCATTTTTAAAATACTTATCATTAAGAACTGAATGTTAAGCTGAAGCCATTACCTTGATGTTCCCTTCAAAATCCATTTTAACGGGAGCAAAGACTGTGGGCCCAAGTTTGTCTAGGAGAAAGAAGATGAGTTTTCAAGACCTCAAAGGTCAGCTTTAGCTCCACCTACTCAACCTGGATAACAGGCAACAGGGCAGAAAGGATTGAGCACCTCTGATTTTTCTTGAAGGCATGAAAGAAGCTGAAGGAGGAGCTGGGTTAAGAACGCAAGAATATTTGCGTCCTCTATAAAGCAGGGCTTTCCCTCCATTTTGTAACCAAAAGGAGTTTTTGTCTAGGACAATGATTTGGGTAACTCAATGACATTTCACTGGATCAAAGGCAAGCACAAAGTCCCAGACAGCTTAAAAGCCAAGCCATCGGGTACATTCACTGTAAAATAAGAGGTCTGTGCTGGCTATATTTATAAGATTTGTTTATTTATTTATTTGTTCTTACATCCTACTTTCTTCTGTCATGACACTCAAGGTGGTATGCATGCGGTTTATACACACTGCTCTGTTCATATAACACAATGTTTCCATTTGAACACTTCACTTATCATGTGAACAAGACTAGTCTCTTCCCGGGTTCACACATTCCACCACCCACTGTCTTCATCCAACACAGCTGGGTGTAGTACTTTGGAGGTTTTTTGTTTTTGGTTAGCCACAGTTTGTTGTGTTGCCCAAATCCAGTAAACTGTGGTTAATATTAACTACGGTTTCTGAAGCTAACTAACCTCAATTAAGATTAACTGCATTTTAGGGGGTCTGAATGCCATGGCAAGCTCTGGTTATCAAAGGCAAAAGCTTCTGAACTTATTGCTGCTGACCACGAGGGAGGAGAAGAGGGGTTGGAGGAAGAGAGGTGAAAGGAAGAGCACACAAGCTTGGTAAAAATAGGCTAGATTCATTGATGTCTCACTAAGCCACACTCTATCATTATGTTCTTAATGGAATCACTAAGGCTTCAACAGCAAAGCAGAGATATTCACTGTGCAACATATTTCACGGAGGAAACAAGCAATCACATACCCAAGACTGGAACTATTTCATTACAAGATTGTAGGAATTCTTCTGTGGGTATACCTCCGTCCTCAAAAAGCTTGATATCACTAAACCTTTGGGGAAGAACACAAAGAGCACATTAAGAATTCCAAGGTCACACTGCAGTCAGAGGTAATGGGCTAATTCCACTTTAATCCTATTTCAAAGCCATTTATGTTATTCGTCTTCACAACTGGGATAATGCTGAAATGATACAACTGGAGAAACCCACAGAGTAGAAAAGTGCTTTTCAGGTGGACCAAGAATCTGATTACATGCATTTTATAAAAGAGATCAACATAATGTTAATAATATCCATGTCCAGAAATGTATGCAGTGGCATATTCCTGTGTCACCTAGATATTCATATTTGTCTGCAACAGATAAAATTGATTTGTTGCTGTGTGACAGACATCCAAATATTACTGTAGATAATACGAAGCTAGAAAGACCAGAGGGCACACTCAGTAGATGGCAGTACCCCATGTCCCCAAAGTCTGCCTTCTCCTTCTGTACAGAAAACTGAGGACGTAGAGCAAATTCACCCCCTTAATGGACCATTCCTTAAGGTTCTCCATGCAATTTCTATCCAGGTGGCCATAGCTGTCAACTTACAGATTTGAAAATAAGGGACCAGCAGCCTCGAAAATAAGGGATCAGCAGCCAAAATAAGGGATTTTCTAGCACAGGTATGTTCAACTTCTGAGCCCCTCCAAGCCAAAGGCGGAAAGCCCGGCCAGCAGCCAAACAAAGCCTCAAGCGGTGGTTCCCACAGTGCAGCAACCCGGCAAAAGGGATGCAGCAAGGAAAACCACCGTCACCTCTCTGCTGGGAAGCGCTGAGCAAAGGCGAGTCCCCAGGCAACGTGGCCGATTTGATTGGCACAAGGCATGCAAGCTCCACCCCCCAGTCGTTCTTAGACTCCTTATTGGGTGAGCAATGCAGCCAAGCAACACAGTTGGAGCCTCCCTGGCCGGCAGAGAGGGAGGGAGGGAGAGGAGCTGCTTCCTTTGAAACCCAGGAAATTTAAGGGACATCATCAATAAGGGACAGCAGCGGGACACGGCGCTGGGATAAGGGACTTTCCCGCCAAATAAGGGACAGTTGACAGCTATGCAGGTGGCGCATTACCTAATGCTCATAGCACTGAAAAAAGTAGGTAAAGCTTTGTCTGATTTCTCTTCCGATTGCAATGCTGTTGGTCTTTTTGCCGATTCCACTACAGGCTTTAAAGATTTGTCGTCTTGATTGTCCTCTTTTGGCAGCAGCTTGTCCTCTCCATCGTCATTGCCACCACCTTGGGTTTAAAGGGAGAGACATCTTCAGAAAACTAAACTTGGTGACCTGCCTCTGAATGTAAACAAAAAAAAAGGGGGGGGGAGACTGCGGTGGATTTTATATCTTCTGTATCGTTTAATGTCCTGTTTTGCAGGCATGCTTGCTTGCTCATCTGTACAGCTTCTCACCCGTACAGGATCTGAACGGGAAAACTTTTGAGATGGATGTAAATCCGTCTCTGGATTTATGCATAGCCAGTGTGGTGTAGTGGTTAGGGTTTCAAGACTCAGAACAGGGAGACTTGGGTTCAAATCCACCACTCAGTCTTGGGCCAGTCAGTATCTCTTGGCAGCACCTTACTTTACCTGTAGGTAATTTTGCTTCGTGAGAATAAAAGGGGAGTGGGAGAGAGTTGTTTATACTGCCCTGAGATTCTCAGAAGGAGGGCAGGACAAACATGAAATAATACAGACTTCAGAATGACTGCCTCCACATCAGTAGCTTTCTCAATTTCTTTTTCGCCAAGAGTATACAGAAGTTTCAAATTACACACTTGTCGCATTAAATCACAATAATAATTGATATGCTCCATTTAGATAGATGGAACACTGGTTAAAAACCCAAAAAGTGGACGAGTCAACACCATTGATTCTGAATAATAACCACTGATGAATTCACCTGCCAAATCATCCTTGATCGTGTTTGTGCAGTCCATCTTGCCAGTTTTCAGGGGGTCAGGGGTCAGTTCATCAATCAGGGATCGCTCATGAAGGTTGGTGTTTGCATACAGAGATCCGTTTTCACAGTTTTTTAATTCCATCTTCCTGGGAGGAACAAAAGAAAAGAACCTTGTTTGTTCGATAAAGTTTGTTGTTGTTTTAAACAGAATTATCTGAATACAGTTTTTGAACAATATAATTTCTCCGAACTATCCAGAATGGGGTTGCCACTTACCTCAGTGGGTTTCGCTCAGATGTGCGGAAGGCAGGACACAGCGGAGATGGCCTTGTGCCGCTTCATGCCAGTCACAATTCCCAGAATGCTTTGGGAGTGATGTAACGCAATGCGGCTTCACTCCCAAGGCACCCCAGGATTGAGGCAGGAAGTCACAAAATCGGTTTACTTTTTAAAAGGCGCTCTGTAGCCTCTAATACGTATTTTTAGTGTGCATATTCAGTTTTTTTAAAAAATATATACCGTATTTTTCGCTCTATAAGACGCACGTTTCCCCTCCTAAAAATGAAGGCGAAATGTGTGTGCGTCTTATGGAGCGAATGCAGGCAGGAGGCTCTGCTCAGTGCTCCCTTTAACAAGCCGCTTGGAGCTCTTGGGGGCTTTTCCCCGAGGAGGGAGAACGGCAGCCGCGCACACACTCCGCACACTCTTTAAAGGGAGCACAGCTCTTGGTGGAGCCGTAGCCGCGCACAGCCTCTCCGGGGCAGGGGATTCAGAATATATTTTTTCCTGTTTTCCGCTTCCAAAAACTAGGTGCTTCTTATGGTCTGGTGCGTCTTACAGAGCGAAAAATACAGTAATCCAAGACTAGTAAAATAAGAGAACACAACTTAAAATGGTTCAGAAGCACTGCCTTAACAATATAAATAAACTGACATCCATCAGTTTCTTGGAACTGATATGCATCCTATTTCAGGTGGTGAGACCTAGAGGATGGGCTCCTTCGGAACAACTTAAAGAATGTATATATTGAACACACATACACACTCACACCCCTCACCCCTTTATGCTTCTTCTCTTTGTTATTTCTAACAGTGATGCATAATTGGCTTCATCCCAAAGAGTCAGACTCTGAGAATTTCTACAACTGAATGCAGAAAAAAGTGCACTGTACCTTTCTGATATATCGCGGCTAAATAAGACGGAAGGTATTAGCTGTGGGGAGGAAAGAAAAAGAAAACTGTTTATGCTAGTATCATTAAATCTCAGAAACTTACTTTCCTTCAGAGTGCCACTGTGGCACCCCTCACATCTGGCCAGCAGACTCATTGCTCCTTAGCAGGAGGGGAGCAGGTAGTGGCAAGGAGGTTGGTACTGTGTGGACATACCAGCAGAAGTGCCAGTTTTGACTCCACAGGTGCATCCATACGGTGCCAATGTCCCAACTGCCTCACCCCTCCTCCTCACAGCAGCTATTCTGATGGCTAGGTTTGTGGCACCGCCACTTCCCACTGGCCGCTTCAGCTTTCCTTAGATACATCCAAAGAATATGGAAGGAATCAAGACACAAACCTATGCATGTAGGGCTGGCCCTACCATTAGGCAGGTGAAGCAATCATCCAATGTGGAAAATGCTGGATAGGCTTCCTGCCTCAGCCCCCTCTCCTCCAAGTCCCCTAAGCTAGGTTGCCCTGAACCCTCTAAAGTAGCTGCTGCCCTCAAGTGTGAAGAGGCTTCACATCGCCATTCTATACATGGAATGGGAAGGGCACTATCTTGTCCTTTTGCCTCAGGCAGCAAAATGCTTTGAACTGGCCATCTATATAGCAGTATGCTACTCTTCGTGGTCTCAGGGGTCAGTTTCCTTTTTTCTTGTTTAAGCATTGTCCTTCTGATTATCGAATGGGTCTTACTGGACACTTCACCAATGACTATACTACAAAATGTCTTCGACCCTCAGCCTGATTTATTGTATAGTCAAACCTCAGTTCCCGAACAGCTCTGTTTTGGAACGTTTTGGCTCGCGAACAACGGAAACCTGGAAGTAAATGCTCCAGTTTTCGAATGTTTTTCAGAAGCCGAATGTCTGATGCAGCTTCCGCTTGAGTGCAGGAAGCTCCTGCAACCAATCAGAAGCTGCGCCTCAGATGCCAAACATTTCGGAAGCCAAATGGGCTTCCGGAATGGATTACGTTCAACAACCGAGGTTCGACCGTACGCTTTAACTTGTCAAGTTCCAAAACTGGGTACAACTCAAACAGGCAAACTAGCACAGCAGCCTCCTAGTTAAATCATGCGTTCCGAAGTTGCTAAATAAATGCAGTGCTGAACAATAGCGCAACCAAGGGAAGGGTGGATTGCCACTTTAGGATCAGAGGTTGCGCTTAAGCTTACCTTGTTCGGTTTGGAAACGCTGGGAGATTCAGGCGGGAGCAGCTCCGAAGAGAAGGCTGCGTTTGCAATGTGCATACAATCTTCAAGGGTCTTCAGAAAGGTGGTGCAGGTGGATTTCAACAGCGCTCCCATATCAATTCCATTCTGAAAAAAGGGAAGATGACTTTACCTTCCAAGAACTACCTGGTTTCTAGGCTGTGGAGCCTGCCCCAAGCCAGGCTCCTAACGTTTGCTTTTTCCAGCACAGGTTGACACACCTGCACAAACAACTTATTTACTTAGTTAAAATTCCGGGGTGTGTGTGTGTGTGTGTGTGTGTGTTCACAAGGACATAAAAACACAACAATAAATCAACAGTATAAAAGGCACAGATAGGAGAAGTAGAGCAACAGTCTAAGACAATGCTAACAGAAGAGTTTGGATTTGATATCCCGCCTTTCACTCCCTTTAAGGAGTCTCAAAGCGGCTAACATTCTCCTTTCCCTTCCTCCCCCACAACAAACACTCTGTGAGGTGAGTGGGGCTGAGAGACTTCACAGAAGTGCGACTGGCCCAAGGTCACCCAGCAGCTGCATGTGGAGGAGCGGAGACGCGAACCCGGTTCCCCAGATTACGGGACTACAGCTCTTAACCACTACACCACACCACAAATTCTGGGTGAATAGAAAGGTTTTTTGCTGCACAGTAATATTAGTGGCAAGTTAGACCTCCTAGAGGAGTGAGATAACATCTCCTCTCTTCTGTTGACATCTGCCTCACTACTGATTGGGGAGGCACTGACAAGAGCATCTCAACAGATGATACAGTGATATGGAGGGTCTCTTTCTCCCCAAAACTTCAGACTCAGGTGTCCAGGGCATGCCATTCTTAACAACCATAATAACATCCCGTTCTACTAAATGTTGATCTTTTCCAGTCTGCATCCGAACTGGAATTGTTTTAAAGATCCTCTTTGGAAGGGTGAGAGATAAATTTAAAGAATAAACATAAATGCACCAGGAGCGGCATACGGCAGAACCAGACAAGCTGTTCTTATATGAACATAAAAAGCACCCTCAATAAACAATTTCTAAATAATGAAAAGCATACAATACAACCAACCCCCAACAGCAGCAGGCAAAGGCCAGCATCTTCAGACCGGCCAAAAGCTGAGGGGGTCTTGGGATGTGGCGTTAAGTGCTGCTCCACCTGTAACATATTATTGATGCTACAGCGAAGGGATTGCTGCTATGGATGTGAAGTTCTCTTGCACCTTGGACATGGTCAGGTTTTATTTGATACCACATTACCTGAGCTGCTGAAACACCAGACATGCCGACTTCCTTCGTTTTAGCCACTTGCTCAACAAGGAGGTCACAATACAGCCGGAGTTCTGCCATTTTTGTTTTCAAAGTGTCCGTGTTTTCTGTAAACTCTGAATCAATAGCAATAACACAGTTAAGTCAAACAGATGTGATCAGAAACAACTTTATAAAGCTTCTAAATTGCGAAATCAGGCATAGGCAAACTCAGCCCTCCAGATGTTTTCGGACTACAACTCCCATCATCCCTGACCACTGGTCCTGTTAGCTAGGGATGACGGGAGTTGTAGTCCCAAAACATCTGGAGGGCCAAGTTTGCCTACGCAAACTTTTCAATGCTGCAAATAAATACCCATTATCACAATTCCCACCCCCCACAGGTGGGTTATTTGGAGGGAGTACAAAATTTAATCAACGAACGGATAAAATTAGCAATTCTTTCTTGTGCCCACGTAATGCTGAATCAAACTAAATGTGTTGAAACTAAATAGAGCCTCAAAGGCTGTGATGTCGAAGGTCCCAAAAAACACAAGACAAACTGTTCTAAATATTTGCTGACTGGAAAATAAAACTGGAAACACAAAGCAAGCAATGTTGTTTTCTGAGATGCTGGGAAGTAAGGTGGGGATAGAAGTCTCAGCTAAGAACAGCTTGCCTTTTTCTTTCTGTGTCCGGACATCCGTCAAGCAGGCCTTGGCAGTTCCTAGAGCGATCAGCCACTTTTGCCTCTCTGCCGCATTTCTGGCTTTCAGATAGAAGTACTGTTCTCCAGGGATGATCAAATCTACCCGCGTATTGTCTGCAGAATGAACTAAGAACAACAGAATTAGACTTGACTCAGCTTACTAAGCCAACATCATGCAAGAGCTCTGTGCCCATGAATGCTGCCAATTCCATCTTCCGTTCTCAGCGTGTTGTAACTGAAGATTTCCTAGGTCAGTTAACCACCGTTTCCCGTTATGTCCAACAGTTCAAACTATAGTAATGAGGATGGGGGGCGGGGGAGACAGGATCTGAAACCAATTTCAAACCACGGTTTCAGGTGCTGGCTCGTTCTCATCAAGGTAATCACGGTTTCCTGGATCATCTGGTTAGTTAAGCAAGGAAGTATTCCGTTGCAGTGTGTCAAGGAAAGAAAGGGTGGTACAAATGGTGTGTGTGTGTTAAGCCTCAAGCATATCTTGGCTTGATAAACCAAGGTTTGTTACTTACAGTCAAATGAGGCTGTGTGTAGATGTCTGAATGGAACTGACGTGTTCTAGTTCACAATGGAAGTCCCACTGCGGATTCATGTCTCTTAGTTACCTTGAATTTCACATACTGCCATCTGGATGCTCCCCTTACAGCCTTTCCAAGCATCTTCCCGTGAATCGTAGTAGGATAACACACCTCCTGCGAGAATGAACCATCGAGGCTGCCAGCCTGGGAAGAAACATGTTTTTTTAATCACAGCCAGAAGGAATATACATGTAACTAGTTGGCATTTGCAAAACTGTTGTTTGCATCCATCTGTCTTGAGAGAGAATGGGCTGCAGCCTTCAGGGTTGAAGTCAAACCACCGGGGAATCACAGCGCCTGCTGCAGCTACAGAGACTGGCAACTCGTAACTGCTACGTCCTGCGTTGTTTCATGTCCCTGGGGTCCAAGTCTGGACAGTGTGTTTGGAGGTCCTGGGATGGCCGGACAACAAGACTCCCCTTCTCAGCCTTGTTGATGTGGTCCAAAGGAAAGCAGAACTTTGGGGAATTATAGGGACAGAACTACCTAAACTGTATAGAAACTTATTCATGTATGCTACTACAGCAGCAAGAATGTTACTCGCCCCAAAATGGAAAGAAGCAGAAGTCCCAGCAAAGGAAGAATGGGTACAAAATATGCAGAAATGGTGAAACTTACCGGAAGAATAAGAAATCAAGATAACAAACTTTTGTAAAAGTTTGTTATCTTGATTTCTTATTCTTGGAATGGTTTATTGGATGGAAATGGTTTCTTGAATATTTACAGATAAATTGTAAACAGATAAGAACATTGGCAGGAGTATTGTAATAACCTGCAGTTTTATAAGAGTATATATTTAAAGTAGATGAATAAATGAGCAAATTAAGTTAATTTGGATATGCAGAAGGTATTAAAAACAAATTTAAGGAACTGCAGAAAGAGGGGGAAGGAAGTCAAGGTTTGAAATGTTAAAATGATTGTAAAATTAGTGAAATGTATAAACCTGAAAAGCATAAATAATTTTTTTTAAAAAAACAAAACCAAAGGAAAGCAGAACAATGCATTTGGCACCAGCTTGGCTGCAGGAGTTGGCAGAAGGAGGCGGACAATACACCACCCAACCGTCTTAGGGACTCCAATCTGGATTTGTGTTGGGTTTACTCCGTGGCATAAAAATGACCGTGTAAGTAATACATAGCACTTCAGTCAATGTAATACTTTAATTCACGGTTGGGAGTCTGATCACAAATAATCTTAATAATCTCTTTTGTCGTGCTGCAGCGGCAGAACAGCTCCTCTTGCACATGACCAATTTACAGTATTCTGTAACAAACTGTAAAATGTGTTTTAACCACTGTGCATAGGAGCTCCCGTTCCAGTCCACATTTGCGCAGTCGTGGGAACTTGCTGTGTTGTGAGAACCAGGCCACTGAAAGCTATATACAGATATGGAGTGATCATCATATGGTATTTTTGAGAGTGCAAGTATTTGAACTTGCATCTACCGCAAAGCTTGGTTGCGTAAGTAAGTCACACCCTTCTAATTTAATATTATCAGATAATTCCAATATAGATGCAGATTAATTTCTGGAGTTAGTACATGGAAACTTGCTTCGAACTGGGTTAATCCCAAAGCCATATTATGCTATTACGTCACATTTAATCTGAGCTAGCTCTCCAGCAAAGGCCACCAAGTTGCATACATTCCTAAATGATTTCACAAATGGGGATTTAAAAGAAAAAGTGTTGAGTAAAATTACTTAGGGTTAAAAATCCAGCTCAGAAACAGGCCCTAGCCTGTTATATTGTCTTATAAGCCCTGTTCAAGATCAAATAATATGTTGAAATCTCCGTAATTTGTATTAACAAAATGTACCCCTTTTATTGACGTAAATTTTAAGAACCCTACTGCAGGGAAGCTTTCAGTGTTAATCAAAATGCTGGCAATGATTGGGTTCTATTTTTAGCGTAATAAGAAATCCAGGGGTAAGCCTAGAAATGACAAGCTGGTTAGTTTAACACAGGCATAGGCAAACTCAGCCCTCCAGACGTTTTGGGACTACAACTCCCATCATCCCTAGCTAACAGGACCAGTGGTCAGGGATGATGGGAATTGTAGTCCCAAAACATGTGGAGGGCCGAGTTTGCATATGCCTGGTTTAACATCTGGTTCTGGCGAAACTGATGGAAAGCATTGTTAAAGATAAAATGACCCAAGCTTATAGAACTTACAACCTACAACTCTTACTGATATAGAGCCAGCGTGGCTTCCAGAAGGATAACTGTCTCACAAATCTATTAGCGCAGGATGGAAGACTGCGCAGGATGGAAGACTGAAGAAACCCCAACTAAAGAATCATGGCAAGAAAAATTGATGGATTATGCAGAACTGGCAAAACTGACATACAAGCTACAGGACAAGGATAACTGTGACTTTAAAGATGAATGGGAACCCTTTACAAAGTATTTGAAGACACAACAAAGTGAACTGGACTCCTTGGCTGGTTTTGAATAAACATTCACAAACTTTTTAATGATAATAATCAGCTAAATAGTTTGAGGATCTATACAACTGTGTAACATACAGAAAATAGCATTTTTAGAGAAATCAAAGACTGGAACTGAGGGAAGTCGGGGGGTGGGTTCTGTGGGGGGAGGGAGGAAAAATGGGGGGGGGATAAGGATGATATGTTTCTGGATAATATGTTTTGTTTTAATTTTGAATGAAAAGTTATTTTAAAAAAACAAAACCTATTAGTGCCACTTGCAACCATCAGCATGCATACAGAGAGAGAACAATGTTTCTTGTTGAGATTGTGTATGCAGAAATTGGGACATGTGCTTTTTAACTTGTTCATAAATGATTTAGGGCTGAGCAGTGAGTCAGCCAAATTGTTCAAGGCTGCCCAAACTCCAAAAGAATATCTCCAAACTTAACAAAAGGGGCAGTAAATTAGCAAATGCAGTTCGATATCAGCAAGTGATATACACTGGGACAAAACATCCTAATTTCACACATATACTCATGGGGCCTAAGCTAATGGGGACTGACCAGGAACAAGAACTTGGCAAAAAGTGGAAAAAGCTCAAGGAAAATGTTGACCCCGTGTGTGGCAGCTGTGAAAAATATGAATTCCATTCTAGAAATCATGAGGAAAGGAACTGAAAACAAAACTGCCAATATAATAATGCCAATATAGAAATCTATGGTGTGACCACACTGGGAATACTTTGTACGGTTCTGATGGCCTCAGCTCAAAAAGAATATTGGAATACCAGAAAAAAGTTCAGAAATGGGCCACCAAACTGATCAACAGGCTGGAGCAGCAGCTCTATGAGGGAAGGTGACAACATCTTGGGTTTCTTAGTTTAGAAAAAAGGTGTGTAAGAGGAAACACGATAGAGATGCATCACAGTGTCGAGAAAGCAGATAGAAAAATGGGTTTCTCCCTCTTGCATGACACCAGAACATGGAGACATCAGGTGCAGCAGAATGTTGGAAAAGGACTTTTGCACTCAACCAATAGTTAAAAAAGGGAAGCATCTTCAACAAGAGCAACTGATGGAAACCAACTTGGATGGCTTCAAAAGAAGATTAAATCAATTCATGGAGGATTAAGCTATCAATAGCTACTAGTTACCACGGCTATCCTCTGCCTGCAAACATCATGATATATCGCAATGTCTGAAATATGGATGGAGGTACATAGAGGCCATAGTTGTCAACTTACAGATTTGAAAATAAGGGACCAGCAGCCTCGAAAATAAGGGATCAGCAGCCAAAATAGGGGATTTTGTGGGTTCAACTTCTGAGCCCCTCAGGGGCAGAAAGCCCAGCCAGCAGCCAAATGAAGCCTCAAGTAGTGGTTCCCACAGCGCAGCAACCCAGCAAAGGGGATGCAGCAAGGAAAAGCACCGTCACCTCTTCACTGGGAAGCACTGAGCAAATGCGAGTCCCCAGGCAATGTGGCCGATTTGATTGGCACAAGGCATGCAAGCTCCACCTCCCCAGTTGTTCTTAGACTCCTTATTGGGTGAGCAACGCAGCCAAGCAACACAGTTGGAGCCTCCCTCCTCCCTGGCCGGCAGGGAGGGAGGGAGAGGAGCTGCTTCCTTTGAAACCCAGGAAATTTACCATCATCAATCCGGGACAGCAGCGGGAAACAGCGCTGGGATAAGGGTGTTTCCCGCCAAATAAGGGACGGTTGACAGCTATGGTAGAGGCATTGGCTTCACAGTTTTTCTCACATTGTGATTTTTGCACAGCACAAACACACATCATGATTTGCAATATATCACCAGGTCAAAAATTACGAAACGAGTATCACGATATGGACTGGTTTGGGAAAATATATCGCCCAATCCTAACACACATCAAGATTCGCGATACATTGCCAAGTCAAAATTTATGAAATCGGTGTCACATATGGAATTCCATCTGGTTTGGGATGATATATGTTGCCCAGCCCTACTTCTGAATTCTGGTTGTTGGCAGTTATCGATTGGGAAAGTACTCTTGTGGTCGGATCCTGCTTTCAGGCTTCCCATAGGTATCTCGTTGGCCACTATGAGAACAGGATGCTAGATTAGATAGGCAATTGGCTTATGTTCAGGCTTATGTTCAGTTTTGTTTTTTTGGAACTGATTTTTTAACAAATCAAAAACATAAACAATATGGAGCCTCACCATAAGCTCAGGTAGGGTTTTGGTTTTTTTTAAAAGGTGTAGCAACAAACACCAACAGAGAGCATGACTCACAGTGTAAAACTGGAAGAAACGACATGTGGTATGAGGTAATATGTGGCATAGTTCGGCCCTATCTCCCCACCCATGAACTGCAAACATAAGAACCTGATTGTCACCTGTCTTAACTCTAGCAAGGAAGACTCATCCATTCCCTCCCACATGGGCATGGCAATGACTTAAGCACTCCTAAAGTAACTGACTGGCTCCTAGCCAACCAGTGTAATAGTGCAGTTCTGTGCAATGTTTATTTAGAAGCACATCTCACCTAAACTACTACGACCAACTCCTACAAAATCTACTGCAAAGATTGCAGCCTAAATGGGCTTTGATCCTTTTAATACTTAAACTCAATTTATTTGTGGACATTTCTTTGGCACAGCCCTGCGTATGTTTACTTGAGAAGAGTCCTACTGAATTCTGCAGTTTACTTCTGGGAAAAACATGGACAGAATCGGGCAGTTGCTCTGCACCTCCTCCCAAAAGAAGCTTGTTGCCGTGCTGGACAGCATAGCTGACTTCAATTAACAGAACAGGGCAGTTTTGTTCTGGAAAGCAAATTCATACATCTCATGGCTACCGGAGAATGATAAATGTGCTAAAAGCCCAGGAACAGGAGAGGAAAACTTGGGAAGCAGGTCAGCGACGGAGGAAGGAAGTCGCTTTTGTGATCTGTTGCCTGCCCACGCCCTAGTTCTTGATCTCCGTACAAATTTCCTTGTCCGATCACTGAACTCCTACCGCCCTTGTACAACGCCAAGTCATCAGATATCGATGAGATGCTAAATACTGCAGCAAGATTCTGAACTCATTAAGCTAAAGCATGCCGTTTCACACTCTCGAGTCAAGCACCTGGATTCTAGTTTGTGAAAAGGGATCAATATATTTTCCCAGCATTGAGGATTATTCATTTATTTATTCATTCATTTATTCATGAATATTTATTTATTCATGAATGAATAGGATTATTCATTCATTTAAATGTACCTTTTGTAAACCAAAATGCTATTCTGTGCTTATGAAACACTTTGTTCTGATTCATCCTTGTAGTTTTGCTGCTCTACAACGAAGAGTGACAGAAACTGTTACACTTTCTGATTTCTTTCACGGTGGGCTCCGGCCAATAATTCCATGCACCCGGCCATGGTTTGCTCTGCAAATATTTGTAGGGCAGAGGATGCAATTCTTGTAAATATTTGAAAGCGCGGCACTTCTCTGACATTATTTAGGTTTTAAGAGTGGGCAGAAGGGACTGAAGGCGCTGAAATCTGCTAAGCATGCCTGGTGGGTTTCGTCTTATTATTATTTATGCATTATGTGTTTTGTTTAGTTACAGATTTTGCTCTGTAAACAGAAAACAGTTTGAAATTTGAATCTTCCTCAGGTAAAAAGCTGCAATCCTATAATACTTTCTTTGCAATCCTATAATACTTTCCCTTTACACCCGGTAAGATTTACTTCTGAGTAGACATGCATAACATTGTGCTGCTAAGTGGCTGAAGCATTTTTTAAGAAGTCTATTTACCACTATTTGAGTTAGGCCTATTTAGTCCCAATGAAATCTTCTGGACAAAAGCTAATCCACAGGTAAAAGCCCAGGTAACAACTCTGTGAGTGAGCTGACAGAGTCAAGTTGCTGCGTGATACTTAGTTAATCCTTAGGCACAGCTGCCTTTTCTATATGTCTTTTCTATATACCCATCCAGCAGTGAGGAATCTCTGGCTCATGTGCCTAATTCGGTCCACAAAGCCATTTTCTCTTAGCTATGCCCACTGGTCCTTCACTTGGCATCATATATGGGGTGCGCAGGAACTGCCAATCAGTTGACCTTAGGTGCCTACACATCATTGAACCCATGTGGTCTGGAATAATTCAGGGAAAGGAAATGGTGACATTAAGGTGTTGTCAGGTGACTGGCAGGTGGATGGCCCTACCCACCTGTCAAAATGGTGTGCAGGGGATGGTGAAGGTAAGGATCCTGCTCACTGGTTGGAAATGGCTCCCCACCCCTGAGTTGGTTTAAATCAAAACTATTATAATTATTACTTATTGAATTTATATACCACCCTATACCCAGAGGTCTCATCCAGATTTGTATTACAACTTGATCTTCCAAAGGATAACAGAAGATATGCTTCACAACACTTTGAGCACCACAATCAGGGCACAGGCACTCTTAAGACACACACATATATTGTGCAGGAAACTCAGACTTCAGACAATTGATGAAGGCAACAACACAGACGTGAAAGAAACAAGACAAACATCAACTACATATATGTGTATCATATTTATCACTCTGTTATCAATAAATTCCTCTAACTTTCTGTTCTTACCCTCCAGAATACATAGAGGAGCTAAGCTGGTGCCAGGTGTAGACTTGCAGAAACACACGATGCTGCACCCATCCCAAGTCAGACTTAATTCATCCATCTAGTCCCCTGCTGCCTTCTTCCTGAGAAGCAGCATTCGCTGCCCTGAGCAAAGTTCTCTTCCCCATCACCTTGGCAGCTCAGACCATGTCTAACCGGAGGTGTAGCCAGAGACAGCCTGCTGCTCTTCTCATGCGCTCTGCTGCCCTTTAACCTGCAGCCACTCCCTGCTTGATGGGGTTTTTTTGGGGGGGGGCAAGGAAGCAGATCCTACACTTGCTGCGCCTCTGAAACTCTTTAGGGATGACACAAGAGTCCCACCTTAAAGATGTATGCAGTACCTTCGTGGTTCAGCCTGCCTATTGCAGCGCTTGGGACCAGGGGTGTCAACTTGAATAAAATATTGGGGGGGGGGCACAGATAAGAAGACTCGATCACATGACATGGCACATGGGAACCATTTGAATGACAATGCCCATCAACTTTTTTTAATGAGATCCAGCACCAAGGGCCTTCCCTCATTGCGAGAAGTGAGGTTACAGGGAACCAGACAGAGGGCCTTCTTGGTAGTGGCGCCCGCCCTGTGGAACGCCCTCCCTTCAGATGTGGAGGGAATAAGCAGCTTTCTTTTCTTTAAAAGACATATGAAGGCAGCCCTGTTTAGGGAAGTATTTAATATTTAATGCTGTATTGTCTTTAATACTTGATTGGAAGCTGCCCGGAGTGGCTGAGGAAACTCAGCCAGATGGGCGGGGTATAAATAATATATTATTATTATTATGGGGGCAGCCCCCTCAAATATTTTATTGAGTAGGGGTGAAGGGACCCTAGGAGTTGGACCCTATGCCTGAGACCCACCGGGAGAGTCAGAACGGGGCGCGTGCGATGCTGCCCCCTTCCCTTCCCTTGGCACACAAAGACACGCGCTGTCTGCCTCTCCCTCCCAGCCTGGCGAGGGGAGCAGAGGGCAGGGCACGACCGGTCTACTCACCGCTCAGATAGTTGGTCCACTTGTACAGCACCCCCTCCATGGTGACAAGGGCCCCCCCATCCAGATCTGCCTGGGACAGGGGAAACCTCTCCCCCTGGCCTTCCCGCCCCCCCAGAAACTTTTAAGCGCTCAGCCCCACGGCTGAAGCACTGGCACCCAGGGCCATTCCGAGGCTGGCAGAAGCCCGGCCCGCCTCCCTGCCTTTCTCCCGCACCCGCCCACCCGATCCTCCCCTGGCCCTTCCCTGCCAACCAACTACGGGGCACTACGCCGGTAGCGTAGACGTCGCACCCGCAGGACTCGCTCCTTCTCCTTCTTCTTCCTTAAGGAGAGGCGTAAACGAGTTTCGGAATACGGGCTGACCACGTGATCGCGGGGAACGGGCGTGGCCAAGAACGCCTGGGAAAGCGGCGAGCCAATGAGGCCGCCGCTCTCGCCGCCGCGCCAGCCAATGTCCGCGGCGCAGAAGCCGGTTGTATTGTGCTGAGGGATTCCGAGATGTACACGCGGCGTTCTCTTCCTGGAATGTTGGGGCAGCCAATCGCCGCCCGCAGCGACTCGGGAGGGTGTGTTTTGTTTGTTTCAGTGTATCGTTTTGAAGACGGGCAGCTCCGTGGCCCAATGGAACGGCGGCGTTGCCTGAGTTCTGCCCCACGGGGAGGAGCGTGGGGGGGAATGAATGGACGCGAAATCGTCGCGTTCTGGGGGCGAGTTTGCCACGTCTGCGGATTCGAGGAGCGGGGATGACGGGCCGGTGGGATGCGCGGGGCTGGCCGGAAACGGGAGCCCGCCTTCATTCGCGGAGAGCGCTGGGAAAAGCGTGGGCTTCCAAAGTTCGGGAAAGTTGCTGGGAAGCGGAGCTTGCATGGAGTGGCTGCTCCAGAAAATAAACATTAAAAAAAGCCAGCATTGAGAATCTCGCACTGAAAATAAGATAAAATCGCCTCTACGAAATCTGCAAAGGCTTTTTTAAATTTTTTAATTCAGCGTCCTGGGGCCATTTAGTATTGTGTCCGAATGTCTCCCCGTCTTCTTGTTTTTAAGGGAAATGCGCACGTTGCCTTTTAAACTGAAAGATTGCACACACGCTGCACACACGGCGCTGAAAATGAAAGGTGCCTTTTGGACTCTGCTTGCCTTTGCGTTCGTGGCTTTGGGGGCTGCGGGTCTCATCCCAGAACCAGAAGTGGAAATCGAAGTGCTCCAGAAACCGTTCATTTGCAAGAGGAAGACGAAGCCGGGAGACATGATGTTGGTGCACTACGAAGGCTATTTGGAGAATGACGGCTCGCTCTTTCATTCGACGTGAGTATACCTCCCTCAACACACGTACACAGACTAAGATGTATGTGCAATGGATGGTGGAAAACTACATCTGAATTCTTTTGTATTAGACTCTGTAAAACTGCAGAATGCATGAAATCCCATTGCAGCTACAGTGGTACCTCGGGTTACATACGCTTCAGGTTACAGACTCCGCTAACCCAGAAATAGTGCTTCAGGTTGAGAACAGAAATCGTGCTCCTGCGGCGCAGCGGGAGGCCCCATTAGCTAAAGTGGTGCTTCAGGTTAAGAACAGTTTCAGGTTAAGTACGGACCTTTGGAACGAATTAAGTACTTAACCTGAGGTATCACTGTAGTTGGGCCTGATTCTTTGGAACAGCAGTGGCTAACCCAGGGATTCCCCCTCTGAATATTTGTGGAACTACAATTCCCATGCTCCGTGGTCATTCCTTGGCCTTGTAGGCTGGGGTGGATGGGAGTTGTAGTCCAACATGACTGGATTGTGCGGTCAGTTTTCAATGCATCTTCTAGGGGAAGGGGCACAGGTTAGCCACCCCTGCTTTAGAAACCACATTCTTTTCACTAATAATTAATAATAATGATACATTTAAATTTCACCCTTTTCCCAAGTAGCTCAGACGTACGTGGTTCTCTTGCTGCCTCTATTTTCATAACATCTGAACAGCTCAGTTGGTAGAGCATGGGACTCTTAATCTCACGGTTGTGGGTTCAAATTCCACGTTGGGTGAAAGATTCCTGCGTTTCAGGGTGTTGGACTAGATTACTCTCGTGGTCCATTCTAACCCTACAGTTCTAATGAATCTATGAAACAACAAGCCTGTGAGGTAGGTTCTTAAAAGGGATTGGCCAAATTCATGGAGCATAGCGCTATTGATAGCTGCTCACCACAATAATCATATTCCTAATTTACTGCCGGGGTGTAGTATGTAGTTGCTGGGAATCAAAAGTGGGTAGAGTGTTAGGTTTGTGTCCTGCTTAACTGGTTTCCTATAGACATCTGGTTGTTTATTGTGAGAACGAGGTGCCAGACTAGATAAGCTTTTGATCTGATCCATCAGAACTCTTTCTTACATAGGTGTGGCTGAGAGAAAGATGCTGGTCCCAGTTTGGACAATGAACTTTGTGGCTGAGAACCCAGAATCTTCATGTCCAAAAATCTAACCCATAGATGGAGAACCTGTGGCCATCCATTTGCTGTTGGACTAAAAATTCAACCACCCCTGACGGCTGGCTGGGACTGATGTAGGTGTCAGGGAACTGCCATCAGTGCTGGAGGGAGAGAGCAAAATCCAGAGGGATTCCGGAGAGCGTCCCGGGATTGGGAGAGGCAGCCCATCTTCTGGGGAAGAGAATCAGCGTAGCACCAGTGGAGAAGGGGGGCAGATGGGGGAAGCGGCAAGGCGGTCCCATGACTCCTTGCCGGGGACCAGCGGGGAGAGTAGAGGTCCTCCGCTGCCCACGCCCTCCTTGCGCAGAAGGCTTTCGCGCAGAGAGAGATTAGGAGGAGACATGGCGTCAAAGAGCTTCTTTGCTGGAAGAAGTTTAAGAAACACCCACTGACGGATTCTGCCAGCGATTGAGACAGCCACGGGTGAGTGGCTGTCTGGACAGAAAAGGTTCACTCAGGCAACCCAGCCAGGTGTTTGCACCGGCTTACGCACGAGCATCCCCTAGAACCATTACAGCAGGTTGATTCAACAGCATCTAGAGAGGCACAGGTTCTACACACACACACACACACACATCCCCGAACTAACCATGGTATCACATTTTCTTAAAAAAATTAAAAGATTTCAAAATAAAATCAAATTTAGTTAGAGCAGAAATAGGAAACCTAGCTCGATTTCACATTTGAGTTATTAACTTAAAAAAAAATCTTTGATTTGGAAAACTGTTAAAAGGATATGCATTGAAATTCAACCAGGGGGATGCGAGGAAGTCACTTAACAATGTTAATAAGATTAATTTTAATAAGGTTGTGATTTATGTTTGTTTTTTTATTTGTGTGTTTACAATTTTGTGAAAACCAATAAATAAAAATCAGTGGCTTTCGAAAGGATGGGAAGGCGGCAGTTGCAATTAAAGAAGAAAAGGCACAGAAAGTTAGAACCGCCAACCAATTAAACAAAGTTAAAAAGTTGCATAATGTAGCTCTTCTTGATTTGATGAAATCTGTCTTATCTTAAAAATGAAATACACTAATTCTAAAGACAATCTGGTTACGTCATTTTCAGATGGCGCACACATGTGCTTGTAACGGGCATCATCTTAGAACATCTCCCCCCATCCTAATGCCCATTTATTTATTTATTTGCAATAATTTTTATTCGCCCTCAGCGCAACATAAACCAGTAGATCAGATGAATACATCACCATAGCTGAATCACCCATCAGGGAAAGGCATCACGAAGAGATAAGTTTTTAAAACAAGTGCCTACATGCCAATCTTGTATACACCTGCCTTACGTTTGCTGGATGCAGGTGTTCTTAGTAGATAAAAGACAATCCTTGAGAGTATATAGCTGCACTAAGAGTGTCTCCTAGTACTTCCTGCCCCAGGCAAATTTTTAATTAAAGCGCAATTAAATATATAGAGTGATTCGTCCTTCGCAAGGCTGCATCCATGTGGTTGCACAATGGACTATCTCGCTGTGTTAGTCCTTTGAAAGTATTTGACCCCTGGATCTTAAGTAGGTCTTTTGGGCTTGCTTCCTAGAAATTATCCTGCTGAGCAATGGCACCTGCAAAGGCCCTTTCCAACTGGCTTCTCAAGTGCCAACGATCAGCTTATTGTGACTATATATGGCACCTGACTCAGTAATGTTTCCTGTGTGTGTGTTTCAGCTACAAGCATAACAATGCCCAGCCAACATGGTTTACTCTCGGTATAAGGGAAGTTATCATAGGCTGGGATAAAGGTTTGAAACAGATGTGCGTAGGAGAGAAACGCAAGCTAACTGTTCCTCCATCCCTGGCTTATGGAAAAGAAGGAAAAGGTAATCGTTCTGGAGAACTCTCTCCAGGTTCAAGGAATCCTTAACATTATTATTTAATGAAAACACATTCTGAACATCTTGATCATAGCATGGAATGATTTAGAACATGGGGAGGCAAACTATGGTCCAGCAATAGCTGGAAGGCCACTGGTTCCCAATCCCTGTTTTATCGGAATCCTAATGATCACGTTTTTTTCTACTATATTTTTCAATAACTGCACAAAGCCCGCCAGAATAAAGGATAAAAAACAGGAATACTATGTTTTGTGTGTCATCACTAGCAAAACACTGTCAAGAGACTCTTCTACAATTTTATTGACTTTATAACTTGTAGCAAACACTTTAGCAGTGGCGTAGCGTGGGTTGTCAGCACCCGGGGCAAGGCAAGTAATTTGCGCCCCCTAACCCGTGGATTTGCACCCCCTAAGCCTACCCTCCAGATGTTGCGCCCGGTGCGGCCGGCCCCCCTTGCACCCCCCATGCTACGCCACTGCACTTTAGGCACAACTGTGAAAAATAAAATGGGACTCATTTTAGAGTAAACAGGTACAGGCATACCTCGGGCTGAAGTAGCTTCGGGTTGAGCGTTTTCGGGTTGCGCTCTGCGGTGACCCGGAAGTAACGCGACACGTTACTTCCAGGTTTCGCCGCTCATGCATGCGCACACGTTCAAAATGACGTCACGTGCATGCGCGGAAGTGGTGAATCGCGACCCACAGACGCGGGATGCGTTCGCTTCAGGATGCGAACGGGACTCCGGAATGGATCCCGTTCACATCCAGAGGTTCCACTGTACAGAATTGCACTTTTAGAGCACGCTTGTATAGAATTACACTGCGAAATCTCCCTAACAATGGATGCGATGTTTGAAAAGAACTAAAGGAGAATAATGGAAACAGATCAAACCCCAAGCCTTTCTAAATGTTATCACATCTTCATCCAACGTAATTCAACCAGATTTGTTCTTCACAAACACAAAAAAAAAACTAATGGAGCTTTTCACTTCAAGTTTTCTTGCTTCTATAATCAGCAATGGAGATTGCTAGGTAACGGAAAATCAAAATACCTTTGAACTAGCCTAACTTGTACACCACTTTATATTTCAAAAAGTCTTTAAGCGGTTGCTTTATAATCTTGTGTATTCTAAATCAGGGATCAGCAAACTTTTTCAGCAGGGGGCTGGTACACTGTCCCTCAGACCTTGTGGGGGGCTGGACTATATATATATTTTTTGGGGGGGGGGAGAATGAATTCCTATGCCCCACAAATAACCCAGAGATGCATTTTAAATAAAAGGACACATTCTACTCATGTAAAAACACGCAGATTCCCAAACCATCCATGGGCCAGATTTAGAAGGCTATTGGGCCAGATCTGGCCTTGGGCCTTAGTTTGCCTAACCATGCATTACACCAGGCTTCCTCAACCTCGACCCTCCAGATGTTTTGAGACTACAGTTCCCATCATCCCTGACCACTGGTCCTGCTAGCTAGGGATCATGGGAGTTGTAGGCCAAAAACATCTGGAGGGCCGAGGTTGAGGAAGCCTGCATTGCACCATAAATTCATAGCCACTTAATGCGGTGTTCTATTCCTTTGAGCACAGTAACTAATGAAACAAGGCAAGCTGAAGGGTGCAAATTCACACTGACAATGCTTATCTTCTCGGTTACATTTGTAATTTTGTCTCAATGTTTATGTACCATGTTGGGTAGGAAAAATTCCACCTGAGAGCACTTTGATCTTCAACATCGAACTTCTCGAAATCAGGAATGGACCGCGATCTCACGAGTCCTTTCAACAAATGGATCTTAATGATGATTGGAAGCTTTCCAGAGAAGAGGTGAAATGCTTTCTACAATTGTGTGTTAATGTATTTAACAGGAAAATAGAAATTTAGGTTTTGCTTCCCTTGAGGTTATGCTTTGCAACTACAGTGGTACCTCGGGTTACATACGCTTCAGGTTACATACGCTTCAGTTTACACACTCCGCTAACCCGGAAGTAGTACCTCAGGTTAAGAACTTTACCTCAGGATGAGAACAGAAATCGTGCTCCAGCAGCGCGGCAGCAGCAGGAGGCCCCATTAGCTAAAGTGGTGCTTCAGGTTAAGAACAGGTTAAGAACGGACCTCCGGAATGAATTAAGTACTTAACCTGAGGTACTACTGTATGACATTTGTAAGCCTTTACTGTGGTGTTTTGAGCTGCCGCAGTTCCAATTTCCTTTTACACACTCAAAACTCTGGTGCTCTCTGTGCTCTCTATTCAAGGTGCTGATTTTAAAATACATTTTAAAATTCAGTAAGTATTTGTAGTGCAAAGGCTACTTGTGCCTGCCTTTCTGAGTGGCAAAGAAAGGGACATTATTTCTAAGATTTTACAAATAACACTGCGGGGGGAGGGGGGAAATTCTCTTCAGTAAATTAAGTCTGGTTTTGGAAATAATTGCTGCATTACTCTTTTACTGATTGCATCTTCTGGTTTTCGAGTTTCTGAACAAAATTGGCGTTTTCTTTGACAACAGTAATCACAGTGAGGCTGAATCTTTTTGCTTCCATTTTCAGCTAACTACAGTTTCATTGACAAATGTCTGTGGTTGCTGCTACCTAGGTAGGGTTGTCATATATCCTCTTTTTTCCAGGCTGCTTTCTCTTTTTTTATGGGTAGAGTCGTCATAGCGATCCATAGTTAAAAGTTGGGAAACACTCATGTCTTAACAAATGAAACTGACCTGTAGAAAATGTAACTTGAAAAAAGAGACATTGCACATACTTTTGTAAACCAAGAAATCTTTAATAAAAAATACATTTTTAAAAAAAGACAACCCTAACTATGGTTTGTATGTAGAAGGCATCTACCACAATTTGAAGTTTGCATTGTTTCAGTCAACCATAGTTAACACTAACCACCGTTTGTCCAAGTTTGGACGTAACAAGAAACTGTGGTTAATTTAAAATAGAGTCAAAAGCCTCTGATCTCCTTTGCAACCATATTCATAGGGAGAAGGAGTGTTTGAGGCTCACACGTACAAGCTACCGTATTTTTTGTCCTATAGGATGCACCGTCCCATAAGGCACACCTAGTTTTTTGGGGGGGAAATAAAGGGGGGGAAATTATCTCCCCCCCAGGCGTGGGGCTGGGCGGGGGAAGCCCGAGCTTCCCCCGACCCCAGCCCCCAAACAGGCAGCTTTCTGCAAGCCGTGGGAGCCCAGCGCTGGCTCCCGCTGCTTGCGGAGAGGTCCGCAAAGCCTAGACGCGCTGAGCTCAGCGCGGGCAGGTTTCAGCATGCAGGCAACTCTCCGCAAGCAGCGGGAGCGCTCCCGCTGCTTGCGGAGAGGTCCGCGAAGCCTGGATGCGCTGAGCTCAGTATGCGCAGGCTTCAGCATGCAGGCAACTCTCTGCAAGCAGCGGGAGCCCAGCGCTGGGCACCCGCTGCTTGCGGAGAGGTGCGCGAAGCCTGCATTTGCGCCATAGGACGCACACACATTTCCCCTTCATTTTTGGAGGGGAAAAAGTGCGTCCTATAGGGCGAAAAATACGGTAAATCTCTTCTGTGGCCCTTACCTATGAAATTTGATCATGGAGAAAAGCTAAATAGGCGCCATTACTGATCTTCTTTGAAAAACAATAACTTTGAAATTATATCTTTTTAGAATGCCTACAGAGTTTAAATTGAGATACTGACTAATGGAACTATTGCCCAGGGCTAGTTTCCCCCCAGGTTTATCAAAATCATAGAATTGTAGAGTTGGAAAGGGGACCCTGAGGGTTGTCTAGTCAAACCCACTGTAGCGCAGGAATCTGTTGATTAAATGCAATGGTTTTAATATTTTTGTTGCTATATTAACTGATTTGATGGATCTTATGGATTGAACACTGCTTTGTGAGCAGAAAAAGAGTGCAGAAGGCTTTAAAATAAAAATAAAATTGTGTTCAGTCTTTCATGTGAACACAGCCAGTTCCATAGATTTACAATCCATTTGGGAATGCTACAGCTGTTGCTTTGCACAGATTATTATTACCTGTACTGAACTTACTAGAGAGGATGGGCCATTTTACATTGGCTTGCTTTCTCATATCCAACAGATACGTAATGATTAAAAGCTTTTTCCCCCTTGTGTTATTCCATAGGTAAAAGTATACTTGAAGAAAGAATTTGAAAGGCATGGTGCACCAGTCAATGACAGCCACCATGATTCTTTAGTTGAAAACATATTTGAGAAGGAAGATGAAGACAGCGATGGATTTATATCTGCAAGGGAGTTTGTATATACACATGATGAGCTATAAAACATTTTGAAGCAATTCCCAACGAGAAAGTAATGACTGACAACCTGATGCTTCCAAATTTATAATATATATGTATTCTATTTGGAGTTGCCTGTTACGCATTTTGGGGGGGGGGGGATGTGTTGCCCATTTTTCTACTTGAACTACTATTGATACAAAACATTGAGACTTGTTTTTATAAAGTGGGAGCATCTGTTCAAATGATACTTTAATAGGAAAGCTCTGTGCATTTATTTATTTAGAAAACTATGAAATAAAAAACACAGCCTCTGTTTATTATTACTGCTTATAAGCACACTCCAACACTGTTCTCCCCCTGCCTGCTCTTAAATTCAAACTCTTCTAGCATTTAAGTATTTGGTCTATTTTCTTGTGTTCTGTCAAGAAGCTATTGATTTTTTAAAAAAACAAAACAGTATTAATATTATAGTGCATCCCTATGCATGTCTGCTCAGGTAAACACCATTGAATTAAATCAAATGGGACTTATTGCTGGTTAAGTGTGCTCATTGTTGCAATTGTAGTCACTTGTGGTGAAGTGTGTCTCGCTATTTTAATTGTTCCAAATGGCTTGCCTTCCTAAGCAACTTTGTGCTTAGGATGAAACACACTGACTATATCTCTTTCCCATAAAGCAGCAAAAAAAGGACAATAGAGCAAGTAGTGACGCTGAGTTTTGGGTGTGGCAGCAGTTTGGAGCCCAACACCTAACTTGCCCATGAGAAATAACAAGCTTTTCCCCAATCCCTTTGATATAAGCACCAATTGTTTGCTTGTCTTGTCAATAAGGCTATCCTTAGTTGATCTATCCCATGGGTAGGCAAACTAAGGCCTGGGGGCCAGATCCGGCCCAATCGCCTTCTAAATCCGGCTTGCGGACAGTCCGGGAATCAGCGTGTTTTTGCATGCGTAGATTGTTTCCTTTTATTTAAAATGCATCTCTGGGTTATTTGTGGGGCATATGAATTCGTTCATATATTTTTTCCAAAATATAGTCCTTCGCTAACACCTGAGCCCTTTATTTGTGAAGCTCCTGTTCACAATATATTTGGCAAACCTTTTATATCCTGCCTTTCTGCTCCTTTTCACTGTGACCTTGTCAGTGTAGGATAGCGCCTACACTGGAGCTGGGAGATTCCTCCCCACCTTAAATGGATCTAGTTCTGCATCTTAAAAGGAGGAATTTTGACAACCCGAGCTACATTAAGTAGCAGTGCTTCTTTCCAAAACTGCCTACTATATTTGACATACCTGCCTCCTGATACTATTTTTGTGTATGTTAGAAGAAAAATTGCATGCAATCTTAGTGGCCTCATTTTCACATCACAATAGCTGATTTGTCAAAAACATGGTTCCTGTATGGCTCCCCTGCCCTCAAAACAAGTGATGTCTTATTTTCTGAACATGGTCTATGGTTTGTTTCAAACAAGCCACGAGCAGCAAGTCAGAAATAAAACCAAGAACAAATGTTGGTTGGTTTCTGGTTTGTCACTAGTGGTTTGTGTGAAATGTACTATGGCTGGTTTGAGCTGTGTGTGCATAGCCACACAAGTGAACCATGGTTAAAATAAGACAAACTGATTGCGACATGCAACCATAGTCTTATGAGTCCTACTGTTGGCATAGGACTGGGTGGGGAACACTCTGGGCATGATGTAAGGTACTGTGACTGGAATCTTGGTTGTGCTTGCAGACAAGATCCATTCCTTGGGGATGATGCAACAGGAATCATCACAAGCGATTACCGCATGGGCCAAATTTCACTGAAGTAGCTCTGCTAGCCTGTCAGGCCACCTTCAATGCACCCTCCAGATAACATTTTTATTGTGCATTTGTGAATATTGTTGCGGTCACACGCGATGCAGGTTTCAATGCTGTCCATGCCTGGAGAAGTTTTGAGTGGCCAGACTGCTCCATTTTCATTCAGCAGACACTCCATAGCTTCCTGCTGAAATCCTTTAACTTTACACCACGAATGTTTTGGTTTATCTTTGTTTTGTTGTACTGTAGCCCCTCCAGACAGTGATAGCCAGATGGCACTGGGGAAGCACAGCAGAACAAACCCACCAGCTATGCACTATTATGTCAAGAACATGTTGTGAAATAAACCTGCAGCAATAAAACACCACAGCCTAGAAGAGCCCACAGTGACTTAAGTGTTGGTTGAGTGGTGCTCACTGTTATCAGGTGCATGGAAGCGTTTCTTACTGTAGATACAAAGGATCAAAGACCATGAAATAGAGGTCAGCCACCAGGGCGTGCAATTTTAGGGGGGGGCTGAAATTTGTGCACATTTCTTCAGTAAGGGGTCTTAAAAATGTGTTTCGGGTGTGAGGAGTTCAAATCTGCTATTCTTTGTGTGGCTGGATGACATTTAGCTTGGTAAATCTACGTTTGATTAAAAAAACATGTAAACTCTCAGAAAAGCAAAAAAAAATTAATGCTACCTTCTGAAAAGGTCAGGTAATGCTACAAAAAAATAGTTTCTCCTTACATGGGTGTGTTTTTAAATACGTATCCCCCCCCCCCCGTTAATGCATCTGATGAAATGAGCTCTAATCCAAGCTTATCACAAGAAATGTGTGAGTCCAAGTGCCCTGAGACACGTTGCTCTTCATAGGAAACCCTGCAGTGCTCTTAAGAGAGGGATGCTTCATCATAGCTGTCAACGTTTCCCTTTTTTAAGGGAAATTCCCTTATTCCGAATAGGATTCCTCGCAAGAAAAGGGAAAAGTCGACAGCTATGTGCTTCATGGCGGCTCTCGTCGTTCGTTGCTTTGAGGCTGCGGGGCTGTTTCCAGCCGACTCCGGCATTGCAATGAGCTAAGCAGCAGCTCGAGCTCCTCCTAGCCGTCACCTCAGACGCCACTCAGCTGCGGGAAGTCGGCGTCCCTCTGTGCATGCTCAGAGGCGCCCTTCTCAGGGCTCCATCACCCAGCTCGGCTTCCGCTAGCCGGAACCCAAAGGGCTTCTTCCTCGCAGCCGTCCTTCCCCAGGCCAGCGGAGGGATACTCTAGACGCCCCTTTCCGGCCACAAGACCCTCCCGCTTCCTTGTCTCGCCTGTTCCCACGGCTGGAGCTGCACGCCCGCTAGGCGGAGCCCTGCGCAGACGCGACGGCGCTGAGCCGCGAGGAGGCAGCGGCGCCTGCTGGCTCCCTCCCTGCTGGCAGGCCGCTCACGTGAGCCGGAGCGCAGCTGTTACCTGGGAGGAGAGGCCGCCGCCGCCGCCGCCGCCTGCTCGCCCTCAACCAGACGGAGCTGCAGGCGGAGGGAAGCCCGAAGGGAGCAAGCAAGCAAGCGGCAAGGTGAGGTCTCTCTCTCTCTCGCTCCGGGGGGGGGGTCTCTTTTTGGGGTTTGCTCGTCTTCGGCAGCCACCGTTCGTCGACTGAGGGAGGAGGCGGCGGCGCTTGCCAAGGTCTCTCCCATCGCAGCGAAGCGGCCTCAAGGGCGCACCTGGAGGTCCCAGCAGGTGCGCTGCTGCTGCCGCTGCCTCCGCCGTCTGCATGGGGAGCCGCGGCCAGGGCTCGCCGAGGATGCGCCCTTCTGCTCGCCGGCCTCTCTTTTTCGCAGGTGCAGCCATCGGGGATTCTGCAAAGAGGCCGGTCACCTCCTGGCTTTCCCATCCTCCCCCTCATGCACATACATACAAACGCTTTCCCTCTTCTCCAACCCAGAAATCAGGAGAACGAGCTCTAGCAGGGGTGCCAACTTGAATAAAATAGGGGGGGGGGGCGGCGGCTCAGGTAAACCCCACCCTGCATAAGGGATCACAAGATGCGGCTCGCACACCCTATTTGAATGGCAATGCCCATCCATTTGCGGGGCCCCTCAATATTTAACTGGGGGCCCAAAGGGACGTTGGCCCCTAGGAGTTGGCTCCTATGAGCTCTAGGGCCAGGACTCCCCCCCCCCCCAGGCAGAACTCACCAGAACTGAGTTTCGGCACCTCTCAGGTGGGTGCCCTTGCCATTTTAAGAGAATGAGGTGAGTTCCAGCACCTTTCCCAAAATAAATAGCACTGTCTAGGGCTACTTTTCTCTTGCCCCTCCTTGATCTTTGCACTTGATGACTCATCCCTGGGCTCCTCTCTCTGCTGCATGTGTTAGTGGCCTCCCCCTGGTCCACAATTGCCGCTTCACACAATCGTTGGATTGTTGCAAGCTCTTCACTGGATGGGAAGAGCCTCCACCTCACCCCAGACCTCCCTTTCACCTTTTGCCCCTGGGTGTGTAGCTTCCTGCCTGGGGGAACAGAGTCTTAATTCACTCAGGCTGTAGATACTGCATCTGAGATTTTTTGGAGAGGCGGAGGTCCTTGGATGCTGTGAGGCTTTGGGTGTATGACTGAAGGGCAGGTGCATGATGCTGAGATGCTGTAGTGTAACAGAGCTGTATCTGTAGAGATGCTTGCAGGGTGGAAATGTAGGCTTGCTAGCTGTAGTAACTCCGTTGCTGCTAAGTTCCTGAGCTGTTTTAACTGCCCGTTGCCCCAGTGTCTTCTTGCGCTTCTGACATTTCCCATCCATCTTCTGTGACCTTAGATCAGTTCCACTGCTTCTTCCTGTGGTTTTCTGGCAATTCCTATCTCATTTGCAAAGGTTTAACAGGTGATGTCTATCTAGAATCTAGTGTGAAGTATAACATGGCTGCCTGCTATATATAGTCTAGCCTTTGTGCTTCATCTGACTCATCTGAAATCATTTCTACAAACTTGCTTTTCATTGTGGCCCCTGGCTCCTTCCTATTTAAATATGAGCGTGGGCACAGATTGCTAGTAGTAAAGTGAGATTTTGCTGCTAATAATGCATGGTTTTCTTTTCTAAAATTGTGAATACTGGAACATGAACTGAAAGTAGGTTTATTACTGCCTGGTGGGTTTTTTTGTTTTTAATAATTGCAAGAAATGCACCTGCTCAGGTGGTCTCTTTGGGACTTTAATTCAAAAGTTCTTCAAGGCTAAAGTACTGGGCTTTACTGAAATGTTTTCTCCCTCTGTCCATTGTTTGATCTACTTACATAAAATAGCAAGCTTTTAGCTCAAGGTTATGGTTTTGAAATGGCATTGTGGGTTTTGGAGATTCACGTGCATCTTCCTTTTCACAAAATGGGGTTTTCTGGTTATTTTTAGATCTTCATGATCTGTAGTTTAAAGCACTATTGGCCTTTGTGTAGCTGTGCTGCCCTGTAAGGCAAGGCCTTGATATTTTAGTGGATTTCTAGACTGACCCCTGACCTACTCAGCTGCATAGGCCCAGTGGGCTACCTCTGTATCAGTGCCTGTAGTAGTGTCCATTATGCTTTCCTTCTCACTTAGATTCTATGAGTGTTTTCACCTGGATGGAATGTGTCCTTGACCTCTGATAGTCATAGTGCCCTTTGCTTGCCTGGATAGAGGACAAGATGGGTGTGTGTAGAAGCTAGCCTACTAGCTCCACCCACTTTTGCCTCTGGCCCCGCCCATCACTGGCATGTAAAATAAGGGAATGTGGCTTTCAGTATACAGTGGTACCTTGGTTTAAGAACAGCTTAGTTTATGAACAACTTGGATTAAGAACGCTGCAAACCCAGAAGTAGGTGTTTTGGTTTGTGAACTTTGCCTTGGAATAAGAACATGTTTCACTTCCTGTTGAGTGTGTTCCATTTGTAAATTGAGTCCCCCGCTGCTATGGGAAAGCCTGCCTTGTTTTAGAACGCTTTGGTTTAAGAACAGACTTCTGGAACAGATTAAGTTTGTAAACCAAGGTACCACTGCAATTATTTCTGGTGGCTCATATGGAGAAGATCCTTTCTGGAATCGTCACCAGATTTAGGGAGGTGTGGGTGGTTTATCTGCCCAGGGTGCCAAGCCAAGGGGGTGCATAATAATAATAATAAATTTTAACAACCTGATATTTATGCAGGTACCCACTGAGAAGAGACATAAAAAAGCAAGTGTACCAAAATGAAGTTTGTGTGTGTGTGTGTGTGTGTGTGTGTGAGAAAATAAGAAATATTTAAAGGGGAGAGGTGCCAAATTTTGTCCTTGCTTAGGGCACCATATTACCAAAGTCCACCCCGCTAGAATTATTGCAGAGCTGCTGCTAGATTCTTTCCACACTGTATTTTTCTCAGGAGGGTAACAATGCTTATATTTTATAAACGCCTTTCACTAATGTATCCAAAAATTGTTCATCCTGCCTTTTTTTTGCAGCAGTGGCTTGTATGCAGCTTGTGATAGAGGAATCGCCCCATGTATTGTTCCATAGCCGTAATTTTTCAGCTAAATTACAGTTAATAAATGTTGTTGGTACCACAGTGATCAAGGTTTTGCAGGTGTGCATCCTGTGGCATGTGTTGCGTTGTTATCACGCAGTGGCATCGCTCCACGGAGGTCTTATTGAGACAAAATCTGCTGAAGGCTACTGAGGTATAGCATTCTGGTAGAGATTATTGCCAGACCCCTGGTGAGTTGGCTATGCATGAGAAAACTTTGTTTCTACTTTACAATAACTCGTGAGGGTTCACCAACTCCTGGTTGTGTGAACCTCTTGTTTGAGCCAGTGGCATCATGGGAGGTGAGGGGGTGTAGACTATTTCTCCAAAGCATTTTTACACCCCCCCCAAAAAAAAATGCCTCTCGGAACATCTTATGTATGTTTAACAAAGGGGGGGGGGGGAATAGTGGCGGGGATAGAAAAGGGTAGAGGTAAACTCAGGCACCAATCATTAAATACAGTGGTACCTCGCAAGACGAAAAGAATCCGTTCCGCGAGTCTTTTCGTCTTGCGTTTTTTTCGTCTTGCGAAGCAAGCCCATTGGCGGATTAGCGCTATTGACAGTTTAAGCGCTAAAAACGGCTTTTTAAGGCTTAAGGGATTAGCGGTTTTGCTGCTAAAATGCTTTTAGCAGTTTAGCGCTTCAGAAAAAGGGGTTTTGGAGCGAAAAACCCCCTCAAAATTTTTCGTCAATTTTCGTCTTGCGAAGCAAGCCCATAGGGAAATTCGTCTAGCGAAGTGCCTCTGCAAACGGAAAACCCTTTCGTCTTGCGGGTTTTCCGTCTTGCGAGGCATTCGTCTTGCGGGGCACCACTGTAGTAGTCCTTCTAATGGCCAGCTAGAAGGGGATGGGGGAGCCAATTATAGCTGTCTGCCAGCAGAGCCAATGGGGTGACCCTGATTCCCATCACTTCCTCTGTTGCAGTCTGGCGGAATTGCTTGCTGCACTTTGTGAGTCATACACTGGGATGACTGGCCTATATATGCAAATAAAAATCTGCAGCCGAATTGTTGAACATCTGGAATTCGAACAGATTATTTTAAAAAGCCTTTTTGTTGCTGCTCCTCATGTATAAAAATGCCATATTTTTTCCTCTATAAGACGCCCCCATGTATAAAACGCCCCCTTTTGGGGGGGGACTCAGATTTAAGGAAATGGGGGGAGATATATCTGTGTATAAGAGGCCCCCCTAATTTTTGACATTATTTTTTAGGGGGAAAACCTTGTCTTATACACAGAAAAATATGGTAAGATTAGAAGTCAGATTCTTCTTGTCTGCTGCAGGTCATCTAGTGATCTAGCAAACGAAGGTAAATTATCTCTTGCCTCTCCCTAATCTGAAGAATAGTGAGAACTCCATGTCTGACCCCACTATCACAGAGCAGTGCAAACCTCTTGAACTCAGACCATTGGGAACTGTAGAAGCATTTGGTTGCCCAGCAACATCTCTTTTGCAGTTCAAATGTAGCATTTCAAAGTGTGTAAGACTGAGACAAGCCATGGCTTAGTACGGATGTACGGGCTCTTGGAATGGAGATTACAGACATTTTGCTCTTGTGAGCTAGGTCTATCTTAGCTAACATGTCTTCTGAACGCAGGCTTGTGATTTGCCTTGAACTTTAAACAAAGAGCAGACATTGGTTACAGCTCATTATTTATCTGGAGCAAAACAAACCATGAGCCCAGGTTCATAAAGCATGCTAAGCCAAACCATGGTTTAGCTTGCCGCAACACACCAGAGGTGGAGCAGAGCTCCCAGGGAGACTCACCTAACACCTTCATTGCATATCTTCAGGCAGAAACGTTCCTCTTTCTCTCAGGCCTGTGGCTAATTAAACAATCTACAGTGGTACCTGGGGTTACGTACGCTTCAGGTTACAGACTCCGCTAACCCAGAAATAGTACCTCGGGTTAAGAACTTCAAGATGAGAACAGAAATTGTGCTCCAGCGGCACAGCAGCAGCAGGAGGCCTCTTTAGCTAAAGTGTTGCTTCAGGTTAAGAACAGTTTCAGGTTAAGAACGGACCTCCGGAACGAATTAAGTACTTAACCTGAGGTACCACTGTATAGCTTTTTAAACTGGTGTGTGTTGTTGTTTGTTATTATGTTATGTATTTTTGTGTTTTTATACTGTAAATTACCCCGTGATCCTCAAATGAAGGGTGGTATATAAATTTAATGAATAAATAAAATAAATAATAAGAAAAGTGGGTGTGGCTTAGTGCAGACATGGGCTCCTAGAGAGGAAGTTTCAGCCACTGTGCAATATTATTTGTGTGACATTCATTTATCAGAGCAGAGACTTGTTTTGCATATTGTAGCAAATCCTGACGCCGTTTGATAGATAGGAATGTGATTAATGTGACTGCCATCCTGCTGGTACAAAACGTTGGGTTTTTTTTGTTGTTTTTGCAAAAAGTTGCAGAATCCAGTCTGTTCCTGCTCCTCTGCAGATCTCAACGGCTGATGTGTCGCATGAAATAGCAATTACCGCTGCAAAATATACTAGCTATATTTCCCGCCTTGAGGGTGAACTAAACTAATTGGAATACAGATTTGAAATAAATTAACAGTATATATATATATCTCTCTCCAGTCTCCTGATTTCATTTTGCTCACCTATTTATTTCATTTGTAGCCACCGTCGTCCCAGAGGCATCAATACAAGTTTCTGAATTACCATGAGTGCTGCTGCATATTTCCATTACCATGGCACGCCTCCACTGGCATAAGTGGAATAAGCAAACCAGGAAGCATAGGCACAAACTTGAACAAAATATTGGGGGGGAGGGCTGCTCCCTGCACTTCTGCCTCCCCCACTGCACTTCTGTGGATCGCACCTTCCTCTGCTGCACAAAACTGGGCACAGGTCTCCGCATCCTCCCACCCACTTGCCTCTCACCCCCCCACCACAATACGTTTCTGCCCCCCTCGCCTGCTCACCTCTCCTACCGGCCTGCCTCTTCTGCCTGCCTGCTTGCCTGCAAGTGGCTGTCCAAGGGAGGGAGGGAGGAAAATGCCAATATTGGGGGGCAGCCCCCCTAAATATTTTATTGGGGGGCAAAGGGACCAGGGCCCTATAGCGTTGGCACCTATGCCAGGAAGGATATTGTATATGAACCGAGGATTGTGGTATGTTGCTACTTAACAAGCCCATGATCTGATCTGGAAGCCACATGACTAAAGGTTGGCTAATAGCCATGGCTTCTAAAGGAGAAATGGACCGCAAAACCCTGTCTTAGGTATAATGGGAAGCCAAGGCTACCTGGTTTGTTGATCCCACTTATACCAGGAGAGAATTGGCAGTGTTTAGGCAGCATGAGTATGCTATTGATTGGTTCACAGGAAGTCAGAAACTCTTGACTTACCATCAGCGTGGAAGCATCATCGGAACTACAGTGGTCCCTTGGGTTAGAAACACTTCGAGATACAGACTCTGCTAACCCAGAAGTTGTATCTCGGGTTAAGAACTTTACCTCAGGATGAGAACAGAAATAACACGGTGGCAGCGGGAGGCCCCATTAGCTAAAGTGGTACCTCAGGTTAAGAACGGTTGCAGGTTAAGAACAGACCTCTGGAACGAATTAAGTTCATACTCAGAGGTACTACTGTAGAATGTTGTAACCTAAGATTCTGTAGCCTTTTTTTTTCTTCCTCTCTCCCAGTTCCTTTTCCCTTTTGTTATGCCCTTTTAGCATGAGGTCAGGGACTGTTTTATGGCTGACATTTGTAAACTGTTCTGTAAGTCTTTTTGACTGACAAGGGAAAATTCCCCCCTTCCTTAAATTATACTGGGTGAGACTGTAGCCCCATCCAAAGTTTTGCACTGTTTCTGGAAGACGCTCGGGTGTAGGGGCTGTAGTGTATTTGCAGGCGAGCTTCAGTGTACTGCTGAAGAGCTGCCACATTTCTGTGTGGCCTTGAAATTCAAAGATGGTGCAGCTGCTTGATATTGGAGGTAAGGTAAAGGGACCCCTGACCATTAGGTCCAGTCACGGACGACTCTGGGGTTGTGGCGCTCATCTCACTTTATTGGCCAAGGGAGCTGGCGTACAGCTTCCGGGCCATGTGGCCAGCATGACTAAGCCGCTTCTGGCGAACCAGAGCAGTCACGGAAACGCCGTTCACCTTCCCTCCAGAGCGGTACCTATTTATCTACTTGCACTTTGATGTGCTTTCGAACTGCTAGGTGGGCAGGAGCTGGGACTGAGCAATGGGAGCACACCCTTTTGCAGGGATTCAAACCACCAACCTTCTGATCAGCAAGCCCAAGGCTCTGAGGTTTAGACCACAGCGCCTTTTTATGCAGTTCCCAGAGGATTCCAGACTATCTCTGCATTGGGTCACCCTATAGTGAGAGTGGAGCTGAAGAATGGTGAGCGTGGCAGAGTTGGTAGAGCATGAGATTCTTAACCTTAGGGTCGTGGGTTTGAGCCCCGTTTTGGACAAAAGATACATGTATTGCAGGGACTAGATGACCCTTGTGGTCCCTTCCGACTCTACAGTTCTGTGATTCTGTCTGAATCGGGGCCTGTGTATTTACAAAGATAGTCGATATGTATTACTGTGCACAAGAAGATCCCTTTAGAATGTGGAGATTCTGAATCTCTTTTCTAGAGCATTTGGGGTTGGCAACCATAGATGCATTAAGAATTCAAGTCACTTTGAAATATTCATATTTAATAAAGAAAATGGTAACCCAGTCGTACTATTTATACTTGCATTTTGCCTGAAGGGGAATGTAAGAGGTAGCAGAGCTGTGATTTATTGTTTCATCATGCAGGCTTTTCTCCCAGCAGAAATGTCCCCACCTGCCTTAAGTTCTTTTAATAGGAAAAATGAGTCTCCTTTGAACAAATGCTTTCCTGCAATGCTTATGCCTTTTGCTACTGCTCAAGAAACATGAACAGAGGATACTGATAAGGGAAAAAAGCCTTCCGTATAACCCAAGCCATTTATACCAGCATATGGTTCTTAACTAATTAGTCTAGGTTTGTTTTGAATATGCATGCCTGAATGTTCCCCAACGTGTAGCAGGTAGTAAGGAGCAACTCGAGGTTGTTTCATGGAAACAAAGGGCACCAAATTAGAAAAGCAAGTGGAAAAAGTGTTTAAAGACCACCCTCCCATTCAGTCCAGTAAGCAATTGTTCACATTGCAAAGCAAGACTGGCTTTTCCCACACTTGGTTAGGCTTTTTGTGGGCTGTTTCCTAGTGACTGTATTTGCACCAGAAGCTAATGGCTCTAGCCATCTGAAACAAAAGGCAATTTGGTAGACAAAACCCCAGCTCTCCCACCCACCTCCTCTCCTTGCAATCTCATTGTTTCGGCACAAACCATTGCAAAGTATTGACCTATTTCCCGGGCTAAAAATGTGTGCTGATTTTACCAGCCCTGCCTGCACATCTTTCAGCGTATAATGGAAGCAGACTAAACACGCTCTAATTAAAAGTCATTAGAGCTGAGAATTAGACACTTTTAATATACATATGAACAACCTGAGAAGCATCACAAGGGGTTGTCGACTTGCCAAGTCTCACAGCGTACCTTGTGCTTGTCACAAGTCAGAGAATGCAGCCTTGCATTCATGCAGATATATGCATAAAGGAAAGAAAGAAAAATAAAACTTTGCTTCCCATAATAGCAGTCCTTAGTTCATGCTATGGCTGGCAAGTCACAAGTCCCGGAGACAGCCCTGAGTATCTGTACAGATGAGCTCTTGACGGCGGTTCTTATTTTAATAAATAAATAAATTTCCCCCCATTTAGGCTCACTGAAATGTCTTACAAAGAATTCATTTTACATGTTAATCAAAGCTATTTACTCTTCGGCATACCAGCCTATTTTAAGCACATTGGCATAGTAACTGAAAAGGCATTAGCTGCACAAACAGCAGCAAAAATAGCAGCACACAGTCGAATTCCCTTGAGATTAATTTTCATCAAGAAGCACTAGCCGGTGAGAAATCACTTGAAAGTTGTCACTTCAGGTAGTCGCAAGGGAATTGGATATTGCATTCTGACCATTGTCTTGTCTGATAAGATCTATATCAAAGCAACCTGCTAAAATTGTGTCTTGGAGCTAATTAACTGTGCATGAATAATACAGTTCAGCTCTCCTGGGATTTTTGAAAGATGTATCCGTCTCCTCATTCTGTGGATTTATGCCTTTTGAGACAAGGGATATACTCGCAAGCAGCATACCCATCAAGCTTTTAAAAAGTGAGTGATGCTTTGTATTGTACTCAATGAGAAATTTGTGGCTGGGGAAACACAGCTTCTCTAGCTGTTGCAATAACACTAGAGGAATCAGCATCCATCCCAGTGGTGAATGTCATAGTCCGCATCCTTGCTGTGTGAGCTGAGGCCATTTTTATTTATGTTGGACCAGAGGCTGGAAGCTTGCTCTGTGATGGCACTAGCTCATAGAGCAAATTCTATTAAATGGCATGGCCAACGCAAGGAACTTGGTAAGGATTCCTCCCCCCCCTGCGCCCCTACTTAACGTGTCACTGAAATGTAAAAGTGCATCAAATAATTGGTGATGTTGGAATATAGTTAAACGCTGAATTGTGTGTTGTGTTTGTGTGAAGACAATGAAGAGGCCAACCTATTTGGTCAAAGGCCCACTTTGAATATCATGCCAGGCTAAACTTAGAGCCCCCAAAATGTGTTTTTTTGCTAACAGACACGAGCAAATAAGTTGGAACTCCATTTCTGCTTTCAGATTCCTTTTGCTCAGCATTCTGACTACAGTCATACCTCGGGATAAATATGCTTCAGGATAAGTTTTCGGGTTGCGCTCCGCGGCGACCCGGAAGTAACGGAGCGCGTTACTTCCGGGTTTTACTGCTTGCGTATACACAGGCTGTCAAAATGATGTCATGCACATGCTCGGAAGTGGCGAAACGCGACAAGCACAGACGCTCAGTCGCGTCTTATGTTCTATTCAGGATGCGAATGGGGCTCCGGAACGGATCCCGTTCGCATCCCGAGGTACCACTGTATAGCGTAGTAACCTTCAGAGGCAGAGACTGGACAGAATTATGTTTCTGGCCCACCTGCTAAACATTAAGATCTGCCTCAAAGGCTGCCTCTCAGACGCTGCCATCTGAGGCAGGACACCCTCCGTGGTGGCACCCCAACTTTTGAATCGTCTCCTCAGGGATGCCCGCCTTACAGTTCATTAGATACCTTTTTGGCTACTGGTGAATACATTTTTATTCACTCAGGCTTTTATTGATTTTTTTAAAACATGGCTTTTATTTTGCTTGCTTTGCTTTTGTTTCATTTTTAATTGTATTAGTACCAATTTGAATATTGGCTCAAATTAATGTAATTGCTCTGAGATGCTTTGAAGTGTGATAGATAAATAACCGGTTGCCCTTTCAGACATTGTACCAAACTACGGTTTGCAGCCCACTTTGACCCAAAGTGTCTTATTCTTGTTGTCTTTTATTTACTATGAAAGACATTGTTATAAACCATCTTTCTGGGACACAGCCTATTCAAGGCAGCTTCCAACAATACATAAGGCATAATAAATTTAAAACCCAAAAATACAAGCATTAATAAATAATAGTATCTAGTGGTAAAATCAAAACCCAGCCCAGAAAAATCCTAAAACTTCAGGAACAGTTAAAGATATAACGCCATCAAAAATACCAACACCCCAATTGCAGTCTTTAAATGATGAGAACACAGCAACAAATGGGTATGTTTTTGAGGATTTCAATCATTAAGCATGATTTCTTGCCACAAGTTTGGAGTTCTCAGGTTCCACCACCAATGGCAGCTGGTTGCAAATCATGATTTGACATGATGTGTGAACTGAGCCAAAATATTGGTCCAGAGTTTTGTGGCAGTTGGTCACTAATAGCACAAGATGTGTCGGGTATTCTCCAATTATTTAAGACAATTCTCTGTTGAGGAAGTTAAGACAGTAAAAGAACTAACACACAGCTTTCTGCTAATGTATATCCAATTAGGGCTGCAGACGTTAATTAATGGAAACAAGTAGACTTAAGTGCATTAAAGCGTCAGTCAGTTAATTGGTGGGGCTGAGATTATAAGAGAACACCAGTTATTTTTCCAAATAACCTTGTCTCAGGTGTAGCATGTTTGTGGTACTTAAAAATCCTTGCCTATCTCTCTGCTAAAACATTTGAGTTAGGAAGTACATTTTACCTGGCTATACTGTACCTGGCTATAGTTGTTTGTAAGAGAAAATAATCTATTTTAATTATTCAAGCAGATCCCACTATTCTTTCCACTAATTCTTCCATCATTCTCCTTTCACACTCAAAAGACTTTGTTTACTGAGCTGCAGTAAGTCTATTTTGGATGACTTTCTTTCATTAAAATGGGATTATTTAGCTGGTGAGACAAGAATAGCAACCAGACAAATGCCAGTTTGGTCAAGTTAACCAATTTGGGGAGAGTCTGTAGCTCAGTGGGAGAGCAAATCCTTTGTGTATCTTGGAGATCCCATGTTTAATCCTGGCATCACCACTTAAAAGAATCAGGTGATGGGAAAGGCCTTTCTCTGCCTAATACCCCAAAGAGCTGCTTGTCAGACAGCAAATGCAATACTGGGGTAGCTGTCGGGCCGGCCCTATCATTAGGCATGGTGAAGAGATAACGTGTCTTGTAAAGAGGCGGAAAATTGTTCTTTCTTATTCTGTTTTTTGCTGCCAGCAAGAGGGGTGATTGTGGGATTTTCTGCTTCGGGGGTCAAAATAACTTGATCAACCTTGGGCACAATGCCCTGTGAGAAAGGCTCGATTTTACTGCATCGCTTCAGGCAGCAAAATGTTTTGGACCAGCCCTGGCTAAATGGAGAAATAAAATGGCCTGGAATAAGGCAGTTTCTTATGATCCTAAAATGTCCCTTTTTCTCTAGGATGGCTCTGGCACCTCCCAGTTACTGTTTTGTTGCGTTCCCACCACACACTAAAGATGGCCTTGTAGTCATTGGGAAAAATTCTGCACGGCCCAGGGACGAGGTACAGGAAATAGTTTATTTTGCTGCTGCTACTCATGATCCAGGATGCAAAGTTGAGGTAAACAGCTTTATTTTGTGCTTAATTTGTGGGTTTGACAAAGGGCATGTTTGTCAGATGTGACATATAGACTCTCACGGTCAATATTGTAAAATGGCATGTTGCTCTGTTCTCTTTCTCCTGTTCTCACCTTTGGATCCATTTACCTGATAGTGAAAATTTATACATCAATTGAAAGCCGGAATCTTAAAATAAGCCTGCTATCTTTGGCTCACAAATACCTTGGAGTTATCCAAGTCACTTTCCTTTTGTTTTCATAATGAAGAGCACTGACCAATCTCTTTTTTCTGTGCTTTGAATCCAGGCACTGCCAGTCTAACAGCAGCTGGGTCAAATTGCAGTTTATACAACAAAGACTTTAGTCAGAAAAATGGCATATTCTGCTTTCTGATGAACGATTATTTCAGAATCTACAGAAACAGAGATACACATACTCTTGCTTTTCTGCTCCCCTTATGAAGTCTTTTTCCCCCTGAGGACTGACATATTTTTGAACATACACTATATACTTTCATTAGAGAGAGAACCTGCTTATCATAACCAGCTGCGTATTTGATATAAAACATCTGCCATAAAATCAAATGGATTTTTCTCTCCTAATGCTAGAAATTCATGCATCACTCCTCTACCAGTACATGTTGAAATCCAATGGAAAGTGACATGTTTGGTCTTTAAAAATATTTAATATCAACTGCCTGTGTTTTATTTTTGTCCAGTATCTTTTGTGTATTCATGGTCAGTTTTGCAGCTAGAATTAGGTAACCTTTGGGGCTGTTGAGAGATCCTTTAGGATACACTGTCTAAAACAAGTTTGTATATCTGAAGGAGCGTCTCCACCCCCATCGTTCTGCCCGGACACTGAGGTCCAGCTCTGAGGGGCTTCTGGCGGTTCCCTCACTGCGAGAGGCCAAGTTACAGGGAACCAGGCAGAGGGCCTTCTCGGTAGTGGCGCCCACCCTGTGGAACGCCCTCCCATCAGATGTCAAAGCGATAAACAACTACCGTATTTTTTGCTCTATAAGACTCACTTTTTCCCTCCTAAAAAGTAAGGGGAAATGTGTGTGCGTCTTATGGAGCGAATGCAGGCTGCGCAGCGATCCCTCTTGCTGTTCTGGCTTCTGGGATTCAGAATATGTTTTTCTTGTTTTCCTCCTCCAAAAACTAGGTGCGTCTTGTGATCTGGTGCGTCTTATAGAGCGAAAAATACGGTACTTGACATTCAGAAGACATCTGAAGGCAGCCCTGTTCAGGGAAGTTTTTAATATGTGACATTTTAGTGTATTTTTTATCTTTGTTGGAAGCCGCCCAGAGTGGCTGCAGAAACCCAGCCAGATGGGCGGGGTACAAATAATAAATTATTATTATTATTATTATATGTAAGTTGCCACTGTGGCAAGTAAAAATCTTTCTGTGGCGACATGTCAATATGATAACACTGTACTTTCTTTGGAGAAATGTAATCTGATTCAGTGAGGCCTTGTCTCCCTCTCCCCCACTGCAGTGCACATACATTGAGATTGACCAGGTACCCAAGACCAACGCTGTTGCTCTGAGCAGACCTTCCTGGCTTTGGGGCGCAGAAATGGGGGCAAATGAACATGGAGTCTTCATTACCAATGAAGCCATTATCACCAAAGAACCAGCCTCGGAAACTGAAGCTCTCCTAGGAATGGATCTTGTCAGGTGGGTGATCAGGGTGGATAAAAATCAAATATTTTAATTTTTTTAAAAGGATTTGAAAATTTAAATCGGTTTCTTTTTATATTTAAATTGGATTTTTAAAATAAAATTCTTTTGGAGGAAAAATCTTTCTAAATATAGTTTTCTATTTAAATTACATTATAGCCCAAAGGCTATTCATCAGGAAATAAGGATTTGTTTTAAGTTTTTCATGTGTTCTAAAAGTCAGTCTAAGTGTTTTAATTGTTTAATCACATCAGTTAACAAACATGGATACATATGCCATAATGTTATTGTTTTAGTTCAATAAATTGTTATTAAGGAAATGATTGTGTTTTCCCTTCCAATAAAGTACAGCAGAAAAGTTGTCCAAATATAAACAGTTATGTAGTTCTAATAGCATAACCAAATCAGTAATTTTTGATATAACTGTAAAAACTACTCTGAAAATTTATTATTCCAAAAATGAAACCTTCATCTGGTTATGGTATTAAGGTTATGCCAGCAAGAATCAGTCTTTTAAATCAAGTCTTACCGACTAGTGATTTAAATTGATTTGATTTAAATCAAATCCACCCCGTGGGTGATTAACAACCACATTGTGGATGGGTTGTGTAGCCTGATAAGTGTTCTGAGCAATGAATCAGCTGTTCGAAATATCAGCAGAAAAGCAAACCCTCCTCTTGGTAACATCACTGTTTTGGTCCACATATGGATAACACTGTGCGCTTTTAGACATGAAGTACAATGCAAGTGTTTCTTTTCATCTTTGATACATGAACTGCCATGTCTCTGTGCCTTTTAGAATCGTATGTGATGTATTCTTTGGGCTTGAAGCTCTGGGAATGGCGAGCACGGTACACAAACTTTAAAGTAATAATTGGGCACTCTTTATTTTAAAAAAATGGTTTGCCGATCTGCCAAGATGCAGAAAGTCGGAATACAACCTAGTGTGCTTTTAAAAGCAGCAGTTGCTTTGTAAATCGGCTCAGCCCATGAGCTTCATTTTAGTCTTCATTTTCAGAACAGCCTACTGTGACTTAGAATTCTTGCTTGTGTGCTTCAAGGCGGGGAGGTGGGGGAACGGGGACTCTGGAATAATTAAATCATTGTCAGGCATACTGCATCTCATGCATTCCAATGGAAAACCCGTTCACTCAAGTGCTGACGAACGAGCTCCAGAAAATCGTTTTATTCTAGCCCATCTTGATTGACATGGTTCCTCTGGCCAGTCTTGTTTGTATAGTACAGCGAGATTAGCTTAATGTCAGTAAGAACTATTATGGCTGGAAAAGAGATACTAAGAAGGAAAGGGTGGAAAAGAAATGAGATTGGCTTCCATGCTAGAAACTGCAATAGGGCTATAGGCTGTTGTTGGAAATAATAATAATAATAATAATAATAATAATAATAATAATAATAATAATTTTATTATTAATATGCCACCCATCTAATTGGGTTGCCCCAGTCATTCTGGGCAGTTCCCAACAAAATATTAAAAACACAGTAAACCAACAGCCATTAAAAACTTTTCAGAACAGGTCTGCCTTCAGATGTCTTCTGAAAGTCAAATAGTTGTTTATCTGTTTGACATCTGACAAGCTGTCAAGCAAGACTGCTAAGCAAGCTGATTGGATCTGCCTGATTCTCTCTTTTTGCATGAACTCTCCCCGTTGCAAGCAGGTCTCAAGCATGCAGGTCTTATAACTGTCCTTGCAAGATTTGAATCCTCCTTTGGGAAAACACAGTTGTATCCCGTTCAGTTTAGTTAGAAGATCAATTCATCACATGACTGATTAGAAGTATATTTAATAAGCTGGGTTTGGTTTTTTTACATTAAGCTCCTCTTTTCCATTCTTCAACCAATGCAGATTTCTACGCTGGAATCTTCTTTTATCTGCCCACTTTGTTATGAACAGGAGGCACTTTTATTATTCACAAATCCATTTTGCTTTTCGAACTTAAAAACAGCAGGAGACTGGCAGTCACTGACTTTAATGGGAATAAATCGGCTTATATCCAAATACTCCAGCATGAATGGGTTCTGGGATTAATTCCCTAATGGCAACAGCAGACCAATACTAATCAAAATTATGGGTGTTTGAAATGTAACTTTCTAATAAGAGTTTGCTTTGGTCCTTACTAAAGGAGCTAATTTTAATTAGGTTATAGAAGGCAGGGTGAGGTATAATAATGCTAATAATAATTTATACCCCACCCATCTGGCTGGGTTTCCCCAGCTACTCTGGGCGGCTTCCAACCAACTATTAAAAACACAATACAGCATTGGTTCCCTGTAACTTCACTTCTCACAGGGAGGGAACTGCCAGAAGGCCCTCGGTGCTGGACCTCAGTGTCCGGGCTGAATGATGGGGGTGAAGACACTCCTTCAGGTATACAGGGCCGAGGTTAAGTTATGACCATCAGACGTTCCAGTTCCCTTATTTCACCCTGTGACAATTCCTCTGAATTTTCCAGCTACGTAGGAATGTTATCTGCTAACATTCTGTTTTGATTTAGTAAATTGGTGGTGGGACAGGGCAAAATGTATGCGGCGGGAAAGTAAACGGTGTTTCTGTGCGCTCTGGTTTCCATCACTGTGTCCCGTTGCACCAGAAGCAGTTTAGTCATGCTGGCCACATGGCCCAGAAACTGTGGACAAAGGCCAGCTCCCTCGGCCTGAAAGCGAGATGAGCACCGCACCCCATAGTTGCCTTTGACTAGACTTAACCGTCCAGGGGTCCTTTACCTTTTAATGGGGCTTTGGGAGTCGGGTTCATGATTGCTTAACCAAATGATGATCTTGTTCTAGATTTTGTTTTATCGTTTGGCAGGCTGGTAAGCTTGCTTTGACATGGCCTTCCATTGTTGCTGTAGTTGAGTTGCTTCTTCCCCACCTCCTTTGGTTCCCTCCCCAGGCTTGGTCTAGAAAGGGGTGGAACAGCTAAAGAAGCCTTGGATGTCATTGTCTCTCTGTTGGAAGAGCATGGCCAAGGAGGCAATTATTACGAAGATGGGAGTGTATGCCATGCTTTCCAGACTGCGTATCTGATAGTGGACAGAAAAGAAGCTTGGGTCTTGGAGACTGTTGGGAAACACTGGGCAGCAGAGAACATTACAGGTCCGTTGTAATTTTTATCCCAACCTGCTATTTATGAGGAAGCGATTGAGTACATGAACATTTGCCATGGCAATGATGAGTTGTTCATGAATGAATTTCCTATTTCCATTTAATGTTTGTTCCTGCTTTCCAGATTGTAATGGTAGTATGTCATTTAAAGCAGGTTTTGTGTTGTTGTTTTTAATTGTCAACCTTAAGGACAATTTCTTGAAGTTTCTAACATATTGGCTTGGTTGAATTTTATGTCAGGATTCAGAAAGCTTTTTCTGCATTAGGAAATCTGTTTCTGCCTGTGTGGCGTTTTGTTTTTCTCACTCAAGCAGAAATAACAGTTGATTGACCAAAGATCTTTTCTATCTGCAGGTCTTGTTCTCCCATTCAAGGTTAATTGTGCACATTACTTTCACATCTGTCCCTTGAAATTGTGGCTCTCTGACTTGCTGACATTTTCATGTCAGCTTCAGATTGTCGCTGACATTCACTGAACCTTTAAAATGGTGCACCATCAAATTTAAGTCTCCCACGCGCAAATTTGTTCCGGCTTGTAAGTTTACATAGAAATCATTTTTAAGTTTTAAGACAAATTGTGCAACTGGCCTTATCCAAACCCCTTTTTGCTCAGTTCTTCGTATACTCTCTCATGCTCATATGGAGCCTCTACAGCAGGCTTCTTCAAACTCAGCCCTCCAGATGTTTTGAGACTACAGTTCCCATCATCTCTGACCACTGGTCCTGTTAGCTAGGGATCATGGGAGTTGTAGGCCAAAACATCTGGAGGGCTGCAGGTTGGGGGTGCCTGTTTTAATGGCTGGCACTTTTTTGCGCACACAGTAATGTGAGCACTTCCACTGAAAGGAAGGTGGACTTGCTCTGTTTGCACATAGGGCTGTATCTGATCATAGTCCTTGGCCAGCATGCTAACAGGGCAATCCTCATCATGCCTACTCAGAAACAAGTCTTGTGGAATTCAGTGGGGCTCACTTATAGGTAAGTGTGGATAGGATTGCTGCATTGATCTCCAGTTTAAAATGATTGTGTGGCAGCTGTTGGGAAAGACCTCTAGTTGAGACCCTTGGAGAACTACCTCCAGCCACAGTAGATAATACTTGGCTTGATGGACAAATACTCTGACTTCCTTTAAATAAGGCAGCTTTCTGCATTCCTGTGACACCACAGGTGTAAGGTAGACTTCATATTTTGCTCTCGAGTCCATTTTTCTAGTAAGTTAATTTTGGTGACACTATATGGTCTTATACAGAAAGAGACAAGTGTTCTCTTGTATCTGTCCTAGAAAAGGGAAATAATAATAATAATAATAATAATAATAATAATAATAATAATAATAATTTATTATTTATACCCCGCCCATCTGGCTGGGCTTCTCCAGCCACTCTGCGTGGCTTCCAACCAAATATTAAAATACAGTAATACATCAAACATTAAAAGCTTCCTTAAATAGGGCTGCCTTCAGATGTCTACTAAAAGTTTGGTGGTAGTTGTTCTCTTTGACATCTGGTGGGAGGGCGTTCCACAGGATGGGTGCCACTACCTAGAAGGCCCTCTGCCTGGTTCCCTGTAACTTGGCTTCTCACAGTGAGGGAACCACCAGAAGGCCCTCGGCGCTGGACCTCAGTGTCCAGGTAGAATGATGGGAGTGGAGATGCTCCTTCAGATATACTGGACCGAGGCCATTTAGGGTTTTAAAGGTCAGCACCAACACTTTGAATTGTGCTCGGAAACGTACCGGGAGTCAATGTAGGTCTTTCAAGACCGGCGTTATGTGGTCTCTGCATCCGCTCCCAGTCACCAGTCTAGCTGCCGCCTTCTGGATTAGTTATAGTTTCTGGGTCACCTTCAAAGGTAGCCCCATGTAGAGCGCATTGCAGTAGTCCAAACGGGAGATAACCAGAGCATGCGCTACTCTGGCGAGGCAGTCTGCAGGCAGATAGGGTCTCAGCCTGCGTACCAGATGGAGCTGGACACAGAATTGACCTGTGCCTCAACCCAAAGATATGTCTTAGAAAAGCGATATGCACCAATTATTTGGACTGCACCAACACAGATACATGTTGGTAATTATTTCTGTAGGTTTCCCTTGTGAGTTTGTTGCACAGAGGTGGTCCTTGTCTCTTTTAAGATCCCTTTGGGGGAGGTTGGGAAGATAACCACTGCACTTTCCTGCTCCACTGGGTAGAAGGAAGACCTCATGCTGCATTGAATGATCATCTCTGCATCATGAAAGGCAGTGTATTGGTTCACAGAGCTAATGGGCTTACGGATGGAGAGGAGCTACTTCTTTCCTGCTCTTGTCCCCTACATTAGCATATTGCATTTGAAGCGAACTATGTTAGTTCCAGTTGAAATAAATAAAACTTCAGCTCAACTAAGTCATGACTAACTTGGCTCATTGACTTAGTCTGGATCCAGGCCTCTGTCTTTTGTAAGACTGACGATCAGGTGTGATGATGCCTGATTCACTCTGCACATTATTTACAAATAATCCTCAAAAGTATTTGACTGGGAATGGTGATCCCAACGGAAATGAATTTTGCCACCCGCTTTTCGTGATCTCTGCATGGCTAATTGATTGATATTGCACGATGTAAAATAGATTCAGCTTAAATTTGCATTTAATGAATGATAATAGAATAAATGATTTTTTTTTCCATAGAGGGAGTCAAGTGCATTTGCAACCAACTTTCCTTAACTACAAAGATTGATGCAGAGCATCCTGAGCTTAGAAGTTATGCGGAAAGTCAAGGGTGGTGGACTGCAGATACAGAGTTCAACTTTTCTCAAGTATTTTCTCAGGCTGATAACCATTCAGATTGCTGTTTGGTGAAGGAGAGCCTAGAGAAGCAAGAAGGTACGTAGAAAATCCACCACTACTCCACTTTTGATACATGATTTTTTAGCCAAAATCATGAACTGAGTTTTGAAAATTTCACTTCTGTTGGTAAGATTATGCATTTCCTTTTTTGGAAGGAAAACGTCGTATAGACCTTGAGTGTATTCTGTGTATAAGTGATGCTTTAGAGATGCATGTTCTTGTAAGCGAGAGAGACTTGGAGATCTTTGGCTGCCTTCCAGCCAAGAGACCTATGGAAGCATCAGTGCCTCTGATGGTGTAAATGTTAGCAAAACTTTGATCACTTATTAACATTTAGAGATCCTTCCCCCCCCCCCCTTTATGGGATTAATCGGTTTGAGTTACAGACTGAGAAGGGACCCAACCATTGAATCCAACCCTCTGCCCAGTGGAGGAGCAGCAGTGTAGGATAGACCTAAATTTATTACCCTGTTAATGCCTCTGTTTTGATATTTTTCCAGGCGCTATCACTGTGGAAATGATGATTGACATCTTGCGGGATAAGTCTGGTGGTATATGTGTGGATTCAGAGTCTTTTCTTACTACATCAAGCATGGTGTCCGTATTACCTCAGAATCTTAGTTCCCCGTGCATCCATTATTTCACCGGCACACCAGATCCATCAAGGTATATTGGAGAAGGTGCCTGGCAGGCTGCCAGTACTTTTTCAAGCCTCAAAAATTAATTTCTAGTTTTGCATTTTAAAAACTTATTTATCGGGCTGATTCCACGTTGTTTACTGATGCGAAGTTAATCGATGCAGGGAAGCAATCAAAGGGTCTCTTCTTTGCCTAAATCCGTTTCTGCAATCGCTGCCCTCAGTCTAGATAAGGCAGGTTGGGAAGTCAAAACGGCAAGTGAGTCAGCTGATATAACAACAACAACAACAACAACAACAACAACAATTTATTATTTATACCCCGCCCATCTGGCTGGGTTTCCCCAGCCACTCTGGGCGGCTTCCAACAAAACACTAAAATACAATAATCTATTAAACATTAAAAGCTTCCCTAAACAGGGCTTCCTTTAGATGTCTTCTAAAAGTTTGGTAGTTATTTTTCTCTTTGACATCTGGTGGGAGGGCGTTCCACAGGGTGGGTGCCACTACTGAGAAGGCCATCTGACCTATGGCAGAACCTACTTCAGTTTTAACATGGCAACCCTATTAGCCTGTTTCATCCTGCCTTTGACTAAGTACGTAGAAGCTACGTTGACTCAGCAGAAATTCCTACAGTGGCTCCTGCTGCATCGGGGCTATTTATTGTTTTCCTATCTACCATTTTGAGCCTGAGAGCTAGAGCTGCATTGTGTTTTTAACTGCATCAGCATTTATTCTCACACTGCTAATCCATTTGCTGTAAACTGCATGCAAAATAGTTCATCAAGATCTCTCTTCTGCCAGTCCTTTCCTACTTCTCCCCTCCATCGGAATATTAGCACTGAGATGTCTTTGAATGTTTACTTCTGCTGTTTAGAGAGTTTTACCTAAAAATCTATAGGTCATAAGGCTTGTTCCTTAAGTGTGGATAAGACCTCTAACAGGAGAGAATACTGGATCATATATTGAATAGGCTGGTAAGTTTCCCTAAGAAAAGTAAATGTGAATGTAGTGGATCATTTTTGGTCATGCACCAAACTTCACTCAAGACTATTTAAGAGCATCGGTGTAAAGTGAAGCACTTTTGAGTCGCCATATCCTTTGTTTTCCGTCAATGCAATTCTTTGGATCATTCTTGTCATTTTCAGAACAAGGGTTTACAGCTCTTCTACTGACTGCAGTTGATGAGAACCTCAATTTACTCTCTAAAGTATTTGGGGGAAATAGCAGCCATTTTGCAATTCCTGATGAAAAGATCAATAGTTCTTCATTAGCATTCCATGCAGTAGGTCTTACCCTTTAATCCTCCTTGTGGCATTTATTGCTTGTTCAAAGTCCCGCCTTCAATAATGGAAGGGAGATTCTGAGTAGAAGCAAACCCCTTTAATGTAATATCTTCCATAAATGAAAGGGATGAAAAGCAAAAGGATAAGCAGAAAGCAGTACACTTAATTTAATTTGCTTGCTTTCCTTCTCAAGGAAAGCTGCAATTTATTATTCAGAAGGAGATTTGCTGTTATTCCAGTTTCCTGGTCTTCCCTTTTTGGTGCAATTTATTCGTATTAAAAAAAATTCTCCTCAAAGCTAGAGAAGCGAAAATGTATGCAAATCTATCTAAAAAGTTTTAGCACTTCGAAAGCAAATGTCAGTGAATCCCAAATGCTGGTTCTTCCCTTTTTAATGAAAGCGTGTTATATTAATGGAGCCCCAGAGTAAAGGAGACAAAGAAGATTTGAACATATCAATTTGTACAGGCATTTCTTAAAAACAGCATCATTGTCTTGTAAATGTTGCTAAACACATTGTGCATCTATTCTAATTTTTAAGAACAGCTCTGTGCAGAATATTTCAGGATTAAAATAATATATATTTGCTGAGCTATTCTTCATGGCATAGACTGGCTTATTCCCTAACAAAGGAAAGGGAAGTCCTAATCTGCAAACAATTAGAAGGAACTGATTTAGTATATATGTTTAAAAGTAAGTGTAGTCTGTTTTATGGCTTTTGTCTCTGTGTTACTGTTAATGCCTCTTTTCAGATGGCCCAGTTATTTTGTGCAACACATCAAAGTTTGTGTGATAATTTTTCTTTTCTTTCTGTTTTTAAAACAAGCTGAGCAAACTGCTAGGTGATAATATAAAATGTAGCCTTAGCTAACAATTAGTGATTCCTCTGGTCTCTTCCAGGTCCATATTTAAACCTTTTATCTTCGTCGATAATGTGAAATTAGTATCAAAAGTACAGTCACCCATTTTTGGTAGTGATGATCCTGTGAAAAAAATCCCCCGGTTCCAGGAGAAACCAGACCGTAGACACGAATTGTACAAAGCGCACGAGTGGGCGCGATCAGTCATGGAGAATGAGCAGGTAAACCAGCACTCTGAAAATACACCAGTGAAAATTTAAAAAATGAAGATTGGGGAAATTACATTTTGTGTTCTGTTTCGTTCCTCCTGAGCCCTTGAAATTCAGTCAAAGACCCTTTTAGGTCACTGTAAACTTTAAAAAGAGAGGATATTTCATATCTGAGCAACATGTACAAAATCTCCATCACCTCAAAATAACCTTGCCTGTGGAAAATCCACACCTGAAATATTTTTAACCTTCTTTCCCTCCTAAAGTGCTAGTTTTCTGTGCGCAGAATTCTCCCCCTCCCTCCCCCCCCCCCCGGCACCCAAATGCACTTAAAGGCATCATTCAGTCCTCTTGCATTTTGTAGCGCTACACAATTCAGGAACTGCTGTGGCACATTCTCTTTCTGAAAATGTAGTTCAGCTCTAAATTTATTGCATTGACCTATTATCACGCTGCTCAGCTATATAAAAACATGTAGTAGTCAAATTGCATACTAGGAAGCAACAACTCCTAATGCAAGGTAAGCAGCAGAGCTGACGAAATTCCGGTGTTAGATACATCTAAAAACCTGGAAGAAATACTTGACTCCAAGAACTGCATGAGGAAGACTGGGAGCCTGATATTCGTCCCTTCAGATGTTGCATCACCCCTAAACAGTGGCCATGTTGGTAGGGCTTGATGGGAGTTGAAAGCCAACAATATCTGAGGGCCCACAGCTCCCAATCCCTGCCCTAGGGGAAGGGATTTCAAAAATAGGGCTATGTATCTGGTCAGCGCCCACCTTACGTCTGATGAAGAAGGGGCAGAGCAAGCCCTTAGGAATAACATGATGCTTGGGCAGGTTCATGCAAGAGGAGGTGGTCTTTTTGACATTTCAGTTCTTTAATGCTTGCATTCGAATTTCCAGATGCCCGAGTGATCGGGCACCTCTTGGATTTCTCAAAATAAGTTAAAGAGGGGTCCCAAAGGAATGGTGCAGCTGTTGCAATTTGATATTTTGTTGAAAGGCCCGTTGGCTGTTGGGAAATAAGTTTCTTCGGGAAGTTTAGGAGGAAGTACTTGTAGCTTAGGTCTGGAAGACAGCCAGTGCAGTAGTCTTGAGGGTTAAACCATTATCTGTTGAAAACTGAAATTGATAATCTGCCAGTTTGACAAAGTGTACAGTGTAAGTGAACGAGTTTCCTTTCCAGCAATACATAAATTAGTTGTAATGGATCCAGCAAGAAAGTCATATGAGGAAGCTTTATTCCAAATCTCATTCCAGCTATCTGGCAAGCTCATTTTCCAAGTATAGATCCTTAATATAGGTGAAATGGCATCATCCATACCCAAGTGGCACTGGTGAGGGTGACCCTCAAAGGTTTGCAGTAATACAAAAGATGCTTCGGAAAAAATAAATCCAAAAAAGGGAAGGAAAGCCCCAAACAGCTAGAGCATGGAAGGCAGACTGGACATTGTGGCGGGGCAAGTATCGTGCAATAAAGGCCCTGTTGTCTGACAAGGAATCCTCTACACCGCAACATTTTGTTGCAGTCCCACTTGTTGTATGAAGCAAAAATGGCCTCTAAGCTATTTTTAAAGTCCAGTAAATGTTACCATTCTCCTTAAGAAGAAGAAGAAGAAGAGTTTGGATTTGATATCCCACCTTTCACTCCCCTTCAGGAGTCTCAAAGCGGCTAACATTCTCCTTTCCCTTCCTCCCCCACAACAAACACTCTGTGAGGTGAGTGGGGCTGAGAGAAGTGTAACTGGCCCAAGGTCACCCAGCAGCTGCATGTGGAGGAGCGGAGACGCGAACCCGGTTCCCCAGATTACGTGACTACCGCTCTTAACCACTACACCACACTGGCTCCCTTAAGGCACATTCTTGTCCTTTTCCCCTCAGTACTGATAAACTTTGAGGGTGATGAACATAGGAGTCTGTGGTTCTCTCCCACAGAATTGGCTGTGATAAGCCTTGCCTACATGGTTGAGGGACGTTAAACATTTACCCTAATGCTGCTGGACTGACCCACAGAAAAAACACCACCTAGAGTTATAGTGTAATGTTTAAAGATCTCCTTCCTCGAATCTTAAACTCACATACTCTTCATTGCAGAGAGAAAGGAATATGTAAACTAGGCTGTTTGTTTTTATTTCAACATGATCTCTGGGCAAAAGCATCCTTTTTTCCGGAACTGGTATTTCTAAACTCAACAGAGGTACTGCTGTGGTTTGACTGTTGTGCTATGTTTGTGCAACGGCACAGCAGATAAAGCCCCTAAGTTCTCCCTGAACCTAACACATGGATGCACATACAAGTTTTGAGACGGTTCTGTTGGATCAAGCTTTCAGACGCTTCATAGGTGTTTCATGCTGGCCATTGATTTTTGTAGGAAAAAGGAGAGAAGTTGAGAAGGACCATGTTAGACCTCGAAAAGCAAGGCTTGGACGCAATGGAGAGCATCATTACCAGCTCGGAAGTTCTTGATCCTTCTGAAGTAGAGGACCTTTTCTATGACTGTGTTGATACAGAAATTAAGTTCTTCAAGTGAAGTGAGTCATTTTTATATCCTCATACCAATAACTACTTTTTTTTGGAAATATAAGTTGGCTTCAATGTTTAGTCCAGCCTCTTTGTATCTCACTCCCAAATCTGCAATTGCGAATAAGAACCCGACGTTTTATGGGTTGTGGTTATTTTGCAAAGTCTCCTAATGGATTTGGATACTCCCACCCTGCATTTAAACTTGCATTTGTAATTAACAGTGAATATTAAAGCTTTGCTTTTTCTCATTTCAGTGACCATAGACACCTTTAGCCTTCACATAAGAAGACCACAAAGCTCTTCAGGCCTTGAAAGATATTCTCGCCATATTGCCGAATTTTTGGAGGAAATTTCCCTCTTTTTAGAGAAAAGTTCCTTAGTAGCTGTATCCAATTAACACATTCCTTTCCCCCCTTTTAATTTCCTCCTGTGTGTGTTATGGAAAGAGGGCCTTCACTGACGGTGTGCATGTAATGTAATGCAGAATGTTTTTTCATTCATCTGGGCAACCGAAACTAAGAACGACAAATAGCCCGAGTCCATGTAGTTCTCAATATTGCAAATCAAAATGAGCCTGCAAAGTTTTGCCTGAAAAGTTTGATCCACATGTAAAAGGAAAAAATATAGCAGGTACATGTGTGCTCCTAAAGAATTTTGCCACAAAGAAATTATGAACTGAAAAATGGGCCTTGCTAATGGTATAAATGTCAACAGTGGAATAAGCTGCTCACTTGTTCTAGTTCTGGCGATTTAGAGTTGGGTCTATTGAGCTGTGTGCTGCCTCACCTATGCACATATTGGGCCAGTAGCTTTTCCTTGTCTTTTTTTGCTTCTCTCACCTATCGTTCCATATTGCTGCATATCAGGCTGCGAAGATTGCATTTAAATAATCAATTTCTCCCCAAAATAGAGTTCTGAACAGTGTGAATTGGCCCTAAGCATTTAGAGAGAGAGAAGCAAGCTCACAGCTGAAGGTAAGATCAAGAACCTTAATTTGGTTGTGGGAACTGTACCATAGCTGCTTAGGAAAGGCAATTGTTCCAGTGAAATAACCAGAATTTGTTCAGATAATTTGCTTCCACCAAGGATGGGGAACTTACGGCTCTCCATATGTAGTTGGAAACACAATTCTGATCATTCTTGCCTGCTGGTCATGCTGGCTGGGACTGATGGTAGGCAGTAGATTTCATTGTTCCTTTGTGCTGTCTTTGGGACTTAGTCGAAAAATATACAGAGGCATACCTAGGGGGTGGTGAAACTGACCCCTGGCAGGGGCACAGAACCAGGGAGGTGGGGACATGCAAAAATCAGCATGGGAGAGGAAGGGATGCTAGGCCCCTTTTGGATGTTGCAGCACCCAGCAAGAGAGAGGGCTTTCAGAATATTGAGTCTACCCTCCTGGCAGGCTGGAAGCACCATCGCTCTCCTCCTTCCCTCTCCCCGCCATCTGCCAGTCAAAGTTAGTGAGTCGGGAAAGGCTGCTGCGGCAGTGAGCCTGAGCAACAGCCACCTCCTCTAGTTCGCAAGCATTTTGGGAAGAGCCAGAGGCAGGGGGGCTGGACATGCCAACTCTGGAGAAGGGTGCCGTCGCTCACAGCCTGTCACTCTTGGTAGAAGCACAAGACCAGGCAGACGAGAGAGCAAGTGCGTTTGCAGAAGCCGACAGAGGGTGCTGGTGCTGTACAGGATGGGAGTTCTGAAGGCTGCCCTGCTGCCCGTGAGGTTCCTCTCCAAACTAGGAGGAGGAGCGTCAAGGCAACTTGGCTCCTGCTTCTCTTTCCTGCCAGGAGGAGCAACTCCTCAGCGGGGGTGCCTAGAGGTGGAAGTCCGGCATTTCCTTTCCACCCTTGCCCAAACTCACCCTGCCAGTTCCTCACTCAGATAAGATGGTTCTTCTCCTCCCCCTTGATGTATGTTAGATGATCATTTAAATCACTAATTACAGCAACTGTTTTCTGTTCAATTACATTTCATAGGCAAGGCAAAATAGATCACTGTATATCTAACTATTTATAGTTTGAAAGCTAAGTGTGAGGTCTTATACATTTTCCTGATGAGCTCTGAGGCTGTAACCCTGTGCACACTTTTGCGTAAGTAAAGGCCATGCTAAGGCTGGGTAATATATGGCTTTCAACATTGTGATGTACCACCAGCTAAATATCACAATATACCAATACATCTCAATGTCTGAAGTATATGGAGCTATGTAGAAGCATTGGCTGGCTTCGTGGTTTTCCCCCACAGTGTGATTTTGGCATAGAGTGCACACAAATCATGATTTGTGATATATTGCCTAGTCAAAAATTATGAAACGGATATCATAATATGGACTTCAAGCCTGTTTCGGCCAATATATTGCCCAGCCCTATGCCATGCCTGTTGAAATATTCTCTCTTAACACAACTATTAGAAGGTTCAGGAGTCCGCAGTGATGCCAATCAGGATAGGGCTTTGGGGACAGAGATACCAGGGACCCACTCAGCAGGGTGTTCTGGAGGGGCCCCAAATGTAGCAGGGTTGGCTTACAACAAGGGTTGCCAACCTAAGGCCCACGGGGGTTGTTTAACAGGACAACGAGCCGCCACCGAACCACCCGCTTGGCAGAAGTGCAGTGCAGCGTGGGGACTCACTTCTGTGGTGCAGGAAATTGCGAGTGGGTGCGCTCACACTCACGATCCAGCCCACAGAGGGCTCTCCGCTGGAGTGAACCGGCCCAGGTGAGGTAAACCTTGCCAACCTCTAGCTTACAACATTTTGAGGCAATATGCAGGCCAATATAGCTCCTTGCCAAGGGATCCTAGGTACGCCTCTGATCCCATAATTGTAGCAAAACAAAGCTAATGTACAATGTGAATCTCTCTTTTCCTCACATGGGGAATCTAAATTATTGGCTCATTGGCATCGTGAAATTATGTGAAATGGCTGAGGATAAACATGATACTCTTCCCTGATTGTTATGTTCATGTTGAATCTGTCTTCCTTTGTGTGGTTTGCTTTGTTGTCAGTGTTGTGTAGATTAACATGAGACATGGTTAAAGTGGAAATCTAACTCGGCTTGCCATTAGTTGAAATGTACGTAAGCCTTTGCTTCTGTTCTTAAAAAAAGGACGAGAGCAATCATACACCTGTAAGTATCAAGCGAACATGATTAAATTCTAGAAACTATGGTGCTAGTCCTGTAGATTAAAATGTCAGGGCTCTGATTCTGCACAGGAAAATTTCCTACCACCAAGTGAGATGTGTGTGTTCACAACCCTTAATTTTTTTTCTTAAGAGGGGAAAACTCAGACATAGTCCATTGCTGAACAACACACAGATCTTGAACTTTCAGTGTAAGTGTAATTTCTGCAAGAACCTGGCGACTGAGGAGGAGACAGAAGCAAGTGCTAGAGTTGTGGGATGGCTCTCCTCTTTGTTCTTCCTTTCAGAAACTAGCTTGAGACTCAGCCGATTTACCTCCTCCTTGCTTGCTCTGTTGCATCTTTGTGGAGCCCACGTAAATCCCTCATTGATCAAATACTATGTCAGAAGTGCATGTGCGCGCACAGTTTCTAAATCAAATGCCTAAAATATAAAGTAAGTTGACACGTTACTGCTTATTTCAATCCACAGAAGAGGCATCAAAAGGCAGTTGGAAATTATAGGGCTTGGTGAATCTTTGACAGGCTAGAAGGCAATAAAAGTGCATTTGGTTTCTGTAGTTTCCTCTATAGCAGATACAGGGAACCTTTGGCCCACCAGCTGTTGCTGAACTACAACTCCCATCATCCCTGCACATTGGCCATGCTTGCTAGGGACATTGGGAGTTGGAGTGCAGCTGGCAGGCCATATGTTCTCCACTCCTGCGTTACACGTTAACCAAAGGCTTGGGGTACATTGAGAAAAAATGGCCCTGCTGCCTCACCCAAGATATGTTGGCATGAGCAGCATCCAGTTGAGTCAGAATCTGTAAATCTTTGTTTACATATTTCTCGTGGGAACTAATATGTATGGGTTTGCAATCATCTGGGATTCGTGTATTAGACAATGCTGATTGACAAAACTAATAAAATGGTTTCTGCACAGAGTAATCTCCTGAGTGGCTAAATACTTCTGTACACTTTCCTCCTGGTTTTTCTTTCAGTGAAGAACAAATTCCAAGGATAAAAATTACTACAGAATTAGACACCGTCTCTTGGTTACCAGTGCAAGCTTAGTTTTAACTCTGGCCCTCAGTGTTTTCTACCAAATCTAGAAAGTTTTTATAGTTCTCAGCATCCATTGTAAAATATTAGTAAGCAAAACATGTGTTTGATGGCAATTTAATATATGCAGATCTAAATGAAAGCACTTTTCAACCATTGACTTGACTTAACAGGCTCAAAGAGAAGAAAAAAGATGAAGTTACATTTCGCATGGCATTTTAAAATGAAATCACATGGTATTTTTCATACTATTGAGAACACTTCTTTGTTTTTAAATATCCAATTCACAGAAACACTTTGCTGCTATTTTGCTAGGTGCATACGGACTCCCATTTTGCATTTCTTTCTCCCTGCTAGAGACAAAATGGGTAGAGTTCAGTAGTCAAGGAGGCCAATATGGATGCTTGCTCCCTTATTTCAAAATCAAGAATCATTAAGCCCCCACAACCTGCTCATCTTTATTCCCTAATGCAGACTGATGCCCCTGTTTTCTGGTTGCTGCTGTCTCATAAGCGCACTAGGAACTTGTGGGTTAAAGCTAGCCAAAAGAACAGGTGTTACATTGCTCTTTTCCACCTCTTAAACAACATTTATTTACCGTATTTTTTGCTCTATAAGACTCACTTTTTCCCTCCTAAAAAGTAAGGGGAAATGTATATGCATCTTATGGAGCAAATGCAGGCTGCGCAGCTATCCCACAAGCCAGAACAGCAAGAGGGATTGCTCCTTTCACTGCGTAGCGATCCCTCTTGCTGTTATGGCTTCTGAGATTCAGAATATTCTTTTCTTGTTTTCCTCCTCCAAAAACTAGGTGCGTCTTGTGGTTTGGTGCATCTTACAGAGCGAAAAATATGGTAGAACTTTAGTTTGTTGCTAAAATCAGAGGTGCTAGCAGCCTACTCTCAGGAGCCAAGCTGAATATCACAGAGCGCACACACATGTAAAAAAGAACACCTGCTACTCTTCTTACAGATTTTTGCTATATGGTACCTAGCGCAGCCCCTACGAGTAAGATACTGGCATCTCTTTTCTCCCCCCTTTTAATGCAAAGCAACCAGGGGACACTGCCAGTTTAAAAGCAGGAACAGAAGAGGAGGTATCAAACCCCATTTTTCCTTATACAAAATGTTTCCCCTGCCGCATTTCCTCCAGCTTCCTGTTCTTGCTCTTCACCTGAAGCAAAATTGTTCAGAAACTATTAGAGCCATATAACCATCTAGTTTGGTCCTTCAGATTTGCTGGGGATGTTAACATCATAAATATGCTATGCCAGGACAGCCAGGAGGCACAGTTGTGTAGTGATGTAGCCTAGATGCTCATTAGTCGATATACATTCTATTATTCTTTGCCTCATTTCAATAGTCAGCTGTCAGGTTTTCCTCCACTTCCTAATCAAAGGGATGGGTGGGACAGAGCATCTAGGAGGGATGTTGGTGACATGTGAAAGGCAGCAACATGGCAAAATTCAGGAGAAGGTATTCCATGCTTGCTAATCAGCTGGAGCTTGTGCATTTTCCAGTGAACACCTGTACCATCCTCTGCTGTGCTAAGGAAGGTTAGTGCCGATCACCTACGCACTGAAATATACATATATGCACACATGCTGCGTTCCACTGGCAATCCACACCACTGCATTAACTGGAAAGCCATTTTTGTGTAACTACAGAGAGGCGAAGAAGGGGATTTATATAATATATATATAAATACATATATATAAAAGATACAATGCACAGAATTCCTAAGAGGGGGTGGGTGGGAATTTGCATACATTTAAATATAGCAAACCTAGTTTGAAAGCATGATTTTCGTGGTCGAATAAATTATATCCAGCAGATAGTACAGGCAGAAACTTCAACCATTGTCGTCTATGCAAACTCGTTTGCATTTTGAACAGGTTGAACACTCATGCTAAAATAAAGTATGACCCACACAGGTGGGCTACTATTTCATGTTTTATATTTATATATATATACTGAGTATTCCACAAAATTAAAAACAAGTCTCAGCCCAGGTTTAAAGCAATTGAAACGGAATTATACAACAATAGTTTCCAACTGCATCTTAGTCCAGTCAATCTCACCGTTTACCACCTATGAGCTTGGATGTAGTGCCAGTTTTGCCTGCATGTACTGTGCGGTCATCAAAACAGGGTCCTACGTTGCACAAAGCTCCGTTGATCCTTCCAGCGATGCTCCTGCTACCGAGATCTCTCATCTGACTTGTGTCCTTAATGGAGGGTTGTTGGTGCTATCTGAAAAAATAGAAAGGAAGCTAGCTAGAAAACCTAAATGACAAAAAGCTACAGCCGAACAACCAAGTCTGTAGATTTCAGGCATGTTTCTGACATGAAAGGAGAAGCCACTTTAGCTTTCAGTGCCTTCAAATCCAACCAGGCAGGCGTCCGAGTCTTGTGGCTTGTTCTGGTAACAGAATCATGAGTTTCAAAGGTGGACTCAAGTTCAGAAAGCTAAAGGAGATTCTGCAATGAGGATTCAAGCCAGCTGACCCAAGCCAATGGCTTCCTTGCACATAGAAACAAGTCCTTTAATGCTAGCTGCAAAACTCTCGCAGATTATTTTTATCTACACGATCTGACCAAGCAGACTTCTGTCTAGTGAGCATCTCCTCTATTTCTGACCAGGCCACTGTTTCTTGAAAATTTCTAAGGAGTCATAATCACACAACCGTTTCTAGTCTTTAAGCAAGAGGAGTAGAATAATTTAACTATCCTGAAGTGATCAGACTGTAACAGAACTTTCTGACTTACCTCTAGCTTCCTGGCTAGGATAAATTTTCTGGCATGGCTTAAACTCATCAGGAGGAGGGAATTCTTCCACGGAATGGAAAGTAAATTTAGATTCAAAGTCATCTGGAGAATTAAATGGAAAACACCCCTTTGAGTTACAACAATTCAACCAATTCAAGGAACTCTAGAAAAATGATAAAGGAATGGTCTAAGACAGTTCTTGGAATAAAGTCGTTTGAGGCAACAAAGTTTACTGCACCAGTTCAAAAATCTCTGAACTACACCCAAAGTAGTTCCCATCATTGCCAAGTGAACTGAGTGTGAATTAGGTTCATTTTGGGATAGAACTTTGAATGATTTCTAGTTAATCTTCAACTCCATTACCTTACACACACACACATCTTCAAACTCATTGGGCCATTAAGCTTAAAGATCACAATCATTGAGAAAGATAAAACCATTCACATCCCACTGTGTGCATGTTTTGATGTTTCCTTAGTCTTCTCAAGTGTATTTTATACTTCAATCACAGAGCTTATAATATTCTGAATGCTGAAAAAAATAATTAGCTGGGATTCCTGCATTTGGATGAACTTGAAGTCACCTGTGAACTGTATGTGAAAGGAACTAGTTTGTTTTGTAAAACAACCCCAGGAAATTGAATTAGTTCCTTTAGGAGCATGTTGAACCTGAAAATTGTTTGCATGCTTTTGGGGTGGAGGGTGTTCCATGTTACTTGTGGTGTTTGAAATTATTTTTTAATAAAACAACAAGAGCCAGAATGTTCATGCTCAGCCATTAAGTGATTTGGCATGGCAGAATTTTTACAACATCAGTAAAGATACTTACGGTATAATAAAACTGTTTCACCTTACAAAGAGTTTGAGGGTGCATGTAAACAGCTTTCAGTTTTTAGATAGCTGCTAAACATTATTGATATTATTCTCCCTCTGTTTCTAAAAAAAGTTTCCACCCAGTTACTTCAGCAAATATCTATTTCTTAACCTCAAAACAACATGAAGTTACATTTGTATCTGAAATCTACAGCAAAAGAAGCTCAATGCTACATACTTAAAATTTAATTTGCTTTTTTTCTGTAATATCATTGTTTAGGTTCTTCTCTTGCCATTCCTTAGTAAATTAGTAAACACCTCATTTGAACAAGCCTTCATGGGTGAATACCCCATCGTTTTGGGGGAAGACAAGTTCCTACATTCTTTAAGCTTGCCATTTTTATCTTTGGGCAGGGTAGAGACATAGGTTTATCAACATTACCCATTATGTGGACTGCCCCATTCTTAATTGCTGAGCAGAGGTCTGGGCTAGGCAGCCAGGGAGATACTTGAGCATACTGGCATTTGCTTGAGAGTTCAGTTGTCGGAGACCTTGCAGGAGGCGCTGGGGGTGGCATCAGCTTTCCTAAGAGAAAATACACATTAGAAAAAGGCTCAGAGAAGCAAACATTGCACCAGACATACTTGTTTTTTACTACACTTATATCTTATCCTCCTCCCAAGGAGCTCAGGCTAGCGTAAATAACCTGTACACCATCCCTGTGAAGTAGCCTACAGGCAAAGAGCAGGTCTAAATATTCAGAAAACCCCTATGTTGCAGCCCTATTGACATGTGACCACTTTAAACTACAGGCTAGGAAAGATAAAGGGACCCCTGACCAGGTCCAGTCGTGGCCGACTCTGGGGTTGCGGCGCTCATCTCGCTTTATTGTCCGAGGGAGCCAGCGTACAGCTTCCAGGTCATGTGGCCAGCATGACTAAGCCGCTTCTGGCGAACCAGAGCAGCGCACGGAAATGCCGTTTACCTTCCCGCCGGAGTGGTACCTATTTATCTACTTGCACTTTGATGTGCTTTCAAACTGCTAGGTTGGCAGCAGCAGGGACCGAGCAACGGGAGCTCACCCCGTCACGGGGATTCGAACCGCCGACCTTCCGATTGGCAAGTCCTAGGCTTTGTGGTTTAACCCACAGTGCCACCCGCATCCCAAACTACAGGCTAGTTAGCATGCAACCTGCATAAAACAACATTAGTAGCCCCTTTTTGCAGTATCTGCACAGGAGAAATGCAGTGCTGCTGATTCTAACATCATGAGAACGTATCTAGTCCAACAGCCTGCTTTTACAGTGGTCAGCCAGACACCCAGGACCTGAGCACAACAGGACTCTCATTGCGAAATAAATTTCTAATCTTACCCACTTCCCAATGTGCTTGCTTTCGATGGACAAGGATGATCTTATTATTATTTATTAAATTTGTATACCAACCTATACCCTGAGGTCTCAGGGTGGTGGCAATATAAAACCACAAAATACGTAATAAAAATAAAAAACAACCCAGTAAGCCCCACCCCCTCCCCAACACATTTTAAAAGGGTATTTATTGTTATTATTGAAAGAACAAGTGAACATTCAATTTGTCCTAAAGCAGTGCATTCCCAGTAGAGCTGTACAATGGCAAGTGTTCTGAATGTGGAGTTAAAAGTGTCCGAATGGTCCCATGATTATCCCTCTTTCTCTGCGTCCCATTCATTTGTTGCTGCTATTCAAATATACTTGTCCGCAAACCTGCCTGTTCACTAGATTTCAGTAAGGCTGCATACACACCATATATTTAAAGCAAACAACTCTTCCCCCCTCCAAGAATCCCAGGAGCACTAGCTTCTTAAAGCTAGTGTAATTTGTAGCTCTTTTTGTGGGGGGTAAACTACAGTTTCCTAGATTCTTTGGGAGAACCAGTGTGCTTCAAATGTTAAGAGAGACCTTTTCAAACATACGCTTTCGCTTCCTCTGATTTTTACATACGCCCATCAATTCTGCAGTTGTGTACAAAGATGCCTTCCGCACTGCCAGCCCCACGCTTAGTTTAGATTTTGCTCTCTACAAATCAAAGCATATACAAAAGAAACACATGCCTGGCTGAACTCAGGTCTGGCATGATTTAGCACAGGCATAGGCAACCTTCGGCCCTCCAGATGTTTCGGTCTACAACTCCCATGATCCTAGCTAACAGGACCAGCGGTCAGGGATGATGGGAATTGTAGTGCAAAACATCTGGAGGGCTGATGGTTGTCTATGCCTAATTTAGCACTATATGGGCAACTCCTCACATTTATATGTGGGGGTTACGTTCCGAGGCACCATGCGTTTAAATGAAATTACATATACAGTGGTACCTCAGAAGTCAAACGGAATCTGTTCCGGAAGTCCATTCGACTTCCAAAATGTTCAAAAACCAAAGCACAGCTTCCGATTGGCTGCAGGAAGTTCCTGCAGCCAATCGGAAGCCGTGGAAAGCCCATCAAATATTTGGGTTCCAAAGAATGTTTGCAAACTGGAACACTCACTTCCGGGTTTGTGGCGTTCGGGAGCCAAAATGTTTGAGTTGCAAGGCGTTCGTCAACCAAGGTACGGCTGTACATATTATGAACGCCATAGAAAAAGCCTGAAAACACCAAAATCACCAAAATCACTCTTTGCTCAAACTCTCCACGGGCCTCAACAGTCGGTGCAAGGGCTTGTGGGATTGCCATTGTCACATTCCTTTAGGGCAGTTTTTGCCCCTTTCCGTGCCACTTCCAGGTTCGCAGCAAAGACTACATCTCCCTCCAGCACCAGCCAGCGTAGGGGATGCTGGAGGCTGCAGGCCATGGCGCTGGCCTACCCCTGCATTTTGGACTATGGTACATTGAAATGGACCAGTGCTGATGCAGCTAAAGAGTGCCATTCCTACCTCCGCCTCTGCCTTGTCTCCTCTTGTGTGTCATAGCCACTTGCTGGGTGCTTGGAGGGGCTGGGGGAAGAGGCAGCGACTGAATGCTGGGCTTCTGCATCTGGGACTGCACAAACGGCGACTTGGGGGGCAGCGGAGGCGGGGCTTCGCCACTGCCGCTCGAGGCACTGAGAGAAGTTGGCGAAGGGGGCAGCGGCAAAGACGTCCTGTGTGAGGAAAAGGTGGACATAGAAGGCACTGGAGGTGGTGGTGGTGGCGGAGGGGGCACGGAAGGGGAACTGAGCCTTAGGTCAGGCTGGGAGGCTGATGGACTGGGGCACTCGCTGGTTTTGCCTGGGAGTGAAGTAGGGGGCCCTAAAGGCAAGGGAGGGGGAGGAGGAGGCATTGGCGGCGCCGGCATGTGTGAAGGGGATGCTGGGGTTTTGCGGGGAGAAGGAGCAGCAGCGCTTGGGGAGGGGAGGCTCTCGGGATTCTCAAGCAGAGGAGGGGGAAGAGAGGGAGGAGGGGGAAAGATAAGTGAAGGTTTGCTGGAGGAAGGCGATAGCGGCAGTGGCGGCGGCGGAGGAGGAGCAGGGATGTTGGGACGAGCCGGAATCGCTTGCTGGGCCTTGGATGCTTCCGATGGACTTGCTGGTTTGGGGCTGTCAGACGCAGTTTGAAGGTTGCCGCTGGCCTTCCCATTATTGTTCGGTGGGTCTGGACTCTTTGCAGGAGGAGATGTCCTCACAGCGCTTGGCTGACCCGCCCGACCACCTGAGGAAACCAAATAAAAGTTTTAGGAAGCAGCAAATAAACCAAGGTAACAGTGGCGCGGGCCACTCACTTTGAACGACGACCAAAAAAGAGAGATGTGAATTTGTCCTGTCAGCCTCTTCACAAATCTCGTTTCCCTTTGCCACAAACCCCCATTGCCTGCCTGCCATTCCAATCCTACAGATTAGCTGTCAGACGCTGCAATATCAACAGTGACTCGGCCATTTCCCAGGAGGCAGAGCAGAGGTGGCTGAAACCCCGACACATTTTGCTCTGACGCGAACGACAGAAATTCACAGCCTCCTACTCAACAGAATGAGCAATCATTCCTGTATATCTCAAGTTATGCTGCACTGAGGCGAGGCAGAAGCCCCGGGGCATTTGTGGTACGGACAGATCTGGGTGTTTTTTGCCCTTTCCACCCAGCTTATTAAGCCTGCCATTTCCGATGCACATTTCCCCAAGAAACTGTTTGCTTTAATTAGATTTCTCTCATTGGAATGAGAGCATGTGTATATAGAGATAAACCTGGCCATGGTTCTGAGTGGCACTTGTCACGTCGCTTTTTAGACTGCTGCAGTGTGTTGCTGGTGGGGCTGCCTTCTGAAGACTGGGAACTGCAGGGAACGCAAGAGGCAGCACTGGGGTTGTTAACTGGGCATATGGAACATCTCAACACCAGCAAATGCTACACTTAATTGCTAGTCAATGAACTAGCACAAGTCAAAGGACCGGTTTTCGCTCAATGGCTTGGGACCAGGGGAATCTGCCCTGCCTCAGAGGCCTTGTTCCGTGTCTGCTGCCTTCTCCCTCCCTCCCTTGTCTGACGTGTGATGGGTGATGAACAGAGACGGAGCATATTCTGTGGTGGCACTCCATCTTTGAAATGTCCTTCCAAGAGAGGTTCTCTTGGTGGCATCTTGGTGTTATTGTCAGCTCCAGCCAAAGGGCCTGAATATGAAAGGACCCTGAGGATCATCTAAGTTCAACCCCCGCAATGCAGGAATTTGCAGCTGTCCGTTGTAGGGATTGAACCTGCAGCCTCGGCTTTATCAGCGCCATGCTCTAACCAACTGAGCTATCCAGTTTTTCCATATGGTTTTTTTTGTCACATTTGTTTTTATGGGCCAATCCGAAAACTGCTCTTGCGAGCCATGGCTGAAGAGTGGTTCGTGGTGGCTTTTAAATATATAAAAATACTGTTTTGATGGTTTTCCTATCCTGGGCCAAAATAAGATTGTTGCTAGGGAAACTGAGTGTAAAGGGAAAGTCAAAGAAGCTTGCCCTACAATGTTTTACTGAAACAGATTATATATATAGAGAGAGAGAGAGAGTGTGTGTTTATTGTTTCTGAAGAATAAATTAGTGTCTCTTTCAAACATATCATAAGAAAAAAACATCGTGTTTTGTTTACCCAGGCTCTAGTTACTGCAAGAGGACGATGTTTTTAAATAGAAAAATGTTTTTTTTTACCTGTCAGATCCCTTTGGCCTACTGGTCTCAGAACAGGAAAACCCTCTGCAAAGAGGTTCCCCAATGCCTGAGGGATGTCACTTCTGCCTGTTCCTGAGCTTCCTCCATCTCTGCTGGCCCTCCTCCTAGAGTCTGTGACAAAAGAATAAAATAAAAATTAAATCTGGGTTATTCTATCAAGCTTTCCGAGTTACTGGCCCTTTTTATTTTTACCCTCGGTGTCTTTCCCTGCAGCATATAATGAATAAGAAAGCCACTTGATGCAACAGCCACATACACAATTCCCCACATCCTGAAACACAGCACCCTCTGGTGTGTGAATGAAGGCAGGGATCTTCTTCTTGCTAATCTATCCATCTTGACAGCAAGATTCCGAGACCATACAGATCAAACATTTAATAAAAAGTGGAATATTTACAGAGAATAGATAAAAGAACACTGTAATAAAATTAAATTTGCTGGAATATGTGAATCCTGCCTTTTTACAGAGAAAATGGCAACTATTCACAGTTCCACTTTCCTTGTGACACGGGCCAGTGAACAACTGACAAGTTTTCAGAAATGCTGTTAAAGGAAAGACCAGGCAGGGGCTGGGTGGGAATCTAATAAGAAAAAAGTAAAGGATGAACAGTGTCCAGTCTGCATTTAGAACACCCCTCTCCAGCAACATAATAAACTTTTTAAATTGGGGTTAGGGAGTCTTAAGAAAGAATCCACAACACGTTGCCTCTCCTGGGCTGGTCAGAAAAAAAGATATAGGCTGTCCACCCCCTTGCTATATATACAAAGAAGTTGTACATTAATACAGACCAAAAGGCAGCAGGAGGCTTATAATGGGAGGCTTGGTCCTTGCAGGGCGGGGTGTGGAACTGGACAGGCCAAACCTCAAGAAATGTGGCCAATATAAGCAGCTTTCAGCTCATAAGTAGAAGAGGCTTATCTACGTGGTGCTTTTCCGGGGTTTGGTAACCAAGCAAAACAAAAACAAAAAGCCCACAGGGACTTTCAGCCTGGAAAAAAACAGCTCTGTGACCATTGCTTTGGAGAAGTTCTGGAAGCCGAAGACTCACTTTCAATCTGCGGTGCACTTCGGTCATTGGTCTGCGGTACTTTCCTCAGCCGAGTCCCTCTCTGGATCTCGTGCAGCAAAGCACTGCGGCTTTTCGAGTCCTCCCTCCTCTGCTTGGGCGGTTCGGAGTTTGCCTGTCAAGGAGAGCAGACAGTGAGGCTCGCTGAAGAACAAAGAAGCACAAGGAGATGCAGGGCAGGTTGGTCCATTAGGGCAAGTGGGGCCCAGAGGTGACTGGTGCCCATTGACAACACAACAGTAGGCGGAGCTAGAACCTATGACAGGCGGATCCGCTCCGCCCCCTGACTTCTTGTAAGAAAAGAGGCAGTTTGGTGAAGGCTGGCTGGGAGCAGGCTGAAATTGGTGGGGCAGTGCTCCCCCTTCTCCCTAATGGACCAGCCTCAACTGGTCCTTAACCAGCCTCCACCTGTCATTGGTCTGCCTGTCACTGGTTCTGGCTCCGCCTCCTGCTGGTCTCCCTGCCTTCTGCCCCTCTAGTCCCAATAAGCATCAGTCGCCACACAATGGAGGTGAACAAAACCACCTGGTCATCAATCACCACCTGCTATGTTTATGCTAGCTATTCAGTACACAACACGGTGCCCTCTAGATGTTATTAGCCTCCTTCCCCCAACAGCTCCAGCCAAGCATGGCCACTGATCAGGGCCAATCCGAGTCCAGCAATCTCCGGAGAGCACCGTGTTGGCTACCTCTGCGATATGCAACGAATGTGTCTTGCAATACCTGCTTTAGGAAACAGCTCTGCAATATACTTGCATCACAGGGGGTTGGCCTAGATGACTTTCAGGATCCCTTCCAACGCTACAATTCTATTATGAATTATTTTTTGGCTCTGTTTCTTCAGACATCCCCCCCCCCCCGACAATAATCACAATCCCACTGTGATACTGGTACAGTCCCACCACTAGATCCTGTATTTACAGCTTACGGACACTCACTGAACATGTCAATCAGTTTCTCACTGTTGCAAAGACCGCGGAAACCAGATCGATGCAACTGGAAGCCGGTGAAACTGAAAGCAATGGGATTTACTTTCACTTCACCTGCTTACGACCAGGGCAAAAGACAGGTGTGTCTTAAGACTGCTGAAGTGTAGGGACTGCCAAACATATCTTATGCAAGTTGAATGCTGTTTTCTTGCTTTTTTCTACTCTAACAGGCATGGGAAAATCTCTTGATGAAGTCACACAATATAGGACCACTTTTGATCAGCTTGCGCGGTTTATTCCGTTGACCATAAGTGAGCTGGGACAAAGGCAAGTCTGGAGGAAGTGAGTCAACATCCCAAACTCTGCAACTCTTGGGCTATATACACATTAGCCAGGGGTCAGCAAACTTACTGCACCTGGGTCCGGTGTCCCCAGCGCCGATCACACGGCGAGCCAGAGGTCAGGGGAGCGCAAGCGCACACGCTATTCCCGGCACAATTCCAGGTTGGAGGAGCACTGGGAAAAGCTTGTGCGTATGTGCATGGGCCTCGTCCAACCCAGATGTGCACCAGAAATAACGCTTGCCCATGCGCAAATAATGCACATGTGCACAAGCTATTTCCACTGCTCCTCCAACCCAGAAGTGGGCAGCTGTGCAGTGCAGCACTGGAAAAAGCGGCCGGCAGGGGTCACTGCGGGCTGGATAAACGAGTCCCCCAGGCCTTATCTGGCCCGTAGGCCTTAGTTTGGGGACCCGTGCATTAGCGGCTTAAAGTGCAGCAAGTTGGTTTCCCCTCCTGCCGCTTTTCAAGTTGCATCTGTGTGCTGTTGTCCCCACAGGAGAGGAGGCTGGGATGTCTCTCCCCACTCCAATGCACATTTCCTATTTGGTTTCCCTGCCCTGGCAAGCATCCTCCAGCTCCTATTCATGAAGCTGTCATCTGTGCACATGCTGTCATCGGCGCACGCGCAATGGCTGTCTCCAATGTACACACCTCAGCTTAACCGCAAAGTGAGTGTGGCTTAAGTTTTCCTGGCATTCTGAAGATGATCTGAGGGTGGGGGGCAGACACCCAACAGCGACATTTCTTTAGAAACGACAGTTGCATCATTGATGTAAATAGATTCAAGAGCCAGTGGCAGGAAAGCACAGGAGTCAGAGTAAATGGAAATCTGTACACAACTTTAGTCATGTGACAGGGAGGTTTGCCTCTAACCACAGCTGTCATGAGTGATCTCGTTCTGCAGAAAAGGCAGCTCCACTACCTGAAATAACCCCCAAGATCCATTTGACGGCTAAGCTTAATACACTTTTATTCTTCCCATAGCCAGACTTTATTATAGCATTCCTGACATTGTCAAATAAGCTTATCTAGAAATGCCTACTCCTTTCTCTGGCAGAGTTAGACTGACCTGGACATTCATTCGCAGTCGATAAAAGGGGCAAACGTAAGGAACAGCACATTTATCTCCATGGCAATACTCCGCTAGGACACAAAAGTGAAACACTTTTCCAGAGTAAAAGGAGCTGACAAAGGACACAGACAGAACTGTAAACAGCATTTCCTTCAAAAAATAAAATTGTGCTGCTGTGCTTGTGTCTTTCCTGTGAGATTTCAACAGGGTTTTTGTTGTTGTTGTTATTGTTGTTGTTGCCACTGTAGAAACAGTGCTGAATCTTTGGTTTGATCCAGCAGATCCTTATCTGAATGTATGATATGTTATTGCTTTTTTATTCTGCTGGGAGCCACCCAGAGTGGCTGAGGAAACCCAGCCAGATGGGTGGGGTATAAATTAATTTATTATTATTATTATTATTATTATTATTATTATTATTATTATTATTTAAGGGTAGGACATCCAGGTGTGACATCCAGACAAGACTAAGCTGCAGCAGTGACCAACCATATGCCGATGAGATTTTTTCCCTGGGGGGACCCTTTCCCCACATCAAAAATAATTTTATACACCTTTATCATCATATCCCTGCTTTACTCTCCTAAAGCTCTGTATGTTGTCACCTGCCCTCATAGCAGCCACTGGTCCTCTAGGTTGCACTTTTCTGAATATTTTTTTCAGCTCTGTAATATCCTTGTTGAGGTGTGGTATGGGTGTGTGGTGTGGTGTGTGGTGATGACAAACAAAATAAAGACAAGAGAGAACTTCTAGAATACAGTGGTACCTTGGTTCTCAAACTTAATCCGTTCTGGAACTCCGTTCCAAAACCAAAGCGTTCCAAAACCAAGGCGTGCTTTCCCATAGAAAGTAATGCAAAATGGATTAATCCATTCCAGACGTTTAAAAAACCCCAAAACAGCAATTTAACATGAATTTTACTATCTAATGAGACCATTGATCCATAAAATGAAAGCAATAAATAATATACTGTGGTCACACAATCAGTCAGTAGCTGAACTGGGTTCCACACAGTCACAAAAACAAAACAAAAATCAGAAGTGTAACACCCAAAATGGAGCATGCTTGGCTTCCAAAAAAAGTTCACAAACTGGAACACTTACTTCTCGGTTTGCAGTGTTTGGGTTCCAAGTTGTTTGAGTACCAAGGCGTTTGAGAACCAAGGTACCACTGTACAGAGAATAAACAATTGCAGCAGCAGCAGCAGCAGCAGCAGCAGCAGCAGCAGCATTGCAGTACATTAGAATGTGTTTGATGCCACTAAGTAAACACCCGAAATGCTCAAAGGACAAGCTATTATTTGTCTGAAAGAGATACCCAATATAACACAAATAGCACAAACCTACCTCCTAATGATAAGCTAAGAACTGCCAGTCTATATATTAGCATTTTAAACAGCAGGTTCCACGTTTTCCTTTTCTTCTAAAAGTGCATAAGCTCCTCTAGATGGCACACTTGGGTACTGTCCTGTTAGAAACATTCCTGGGGCAATGATGTAAAATCCCTTTAATAGCTTGTATTCTTTAAGACTACATTTGTTGCAAAAAATAAATAAATGCATAGATGAATATATTGCTTTATAAATTAGCTTCCATAACTCAATCCTCAAGTGCCTTTAGAAATTTCACAGAGAGACAGTGTTATTTACCATCGCGACCGAAAACCTGAATGAGTCATATAATTAGCAAATGCTACAGCACACGCAACAGTGGAATTTACAACCAATTTCATCTATCTTCTCTGGAAGAATAAACAATACATACTGTGAAAAACTGAAGAAACATCACTGGAACAAACTAACTCCTTGCTTCTTGTTTTCCAGTGCTGTTACAAATAATTTATCTCAGCAACTCCCACAAACGGTTTTGCCGTAGCTCTGCTGCTTGGGTGAGATAGCAGGACCTCGTAGGTTTAAATTTAGAACCAACAGCTGTGGTTTTGTTCCTGGGTTCATATATCTACAGTTTGTGTCATCTCTGCATGCTAAATACTAGCTCTCCCCACCCCCCCTTTCCAAAATAAGTAGATAATTTTGGGGGGAGGACTGGACAGAGTAGTAAACTCTGAACATACACAATACTTATATTCAAGAATACATTGTGCATTTTGGTGGATTAGGGGAGAAATTGGTCACTTTGGGGCATTCAATCTTTCTTCCCTGGTACTTCAGATGCCAATAAACCCTTGACCATTGTGGAAATGGCTAGGAATGCCCAGGAACGGCAAAAGCTTACAACATTTTGGTTGGCCTAATAGTGGCATTGCCCTAATATGGATTTCAATTTGCCCAACACAGCTATATTTACTTTTTGTAGGAATAGCAAAGCAATACAGACGTACCTTGCAAGTCAAACGGAATCCGTTCCAGAAGTCCATTCGACTTCCAAAACCAAAGCGTGGCTTCTGATTGGCTGCAGGAAGCTCCTGCAGCCAATCGGAAGCCATGGAAGCCCCATCAGATGTTCAGCTTCCAAAAATAGTTCACAAACCAGAACACTCACTTCTGGGTTTGCGTTGTTCTTGATCCAAAACATTTGAGAACTAAGCTGTTCAAAAACCAAGGTACGACTGTATATTGTCCTGTGTTTAGGGTGGAATACGCTGTTTGCCAAGATCCTAATCCAGCAAGTGTTAAAATCTAAAGGAGGACTCAAATTCCTGGAAAAGCTACCCTCTAACATTTCTCCAATGAAAATAAGGATGACCTATTCAATAATAATAATAATAATAATAATATCCCTCCATCTGACTAGGTTGCCTCAGCCACTCAGGACAGCTTCCAACATATATAAAAACATAGTAAAACGTTAAACATTTTAAAAAAACAAAACCTTCCTAATACAGGGCTGCCTTCAGATGTCTTTTAAAGGCTGTATAGTTACTTATCTCCTTGGCTCGGAGGTTGCATAACCATACCCTCCAATGCTTCACCAATGGAAATAGAGGGAAAGTGGGACATTGCAGGATCAAATCAGAATGGCTTCTATAAATCCAGGACTGTCCCTGGAAAATAGGACACTTGAGGAGAGTCTGCTAGCTTCATGGTGTGGTCATAGGTGATTAAGGTAACTAAGGAAATGGATCTGTGCCGGATAGAAAATGGGTGGGCCCCTCTCGACTGACTGCTAGTTAGAAAAACAAAGGTCAGAGTGGAGAGTTGGAGTTATGCGTGCGCGAAGCTGGAAGCGAGACAGCAGGCTGAGAAGGCACAGGGTCAGAGCCATGCATGATTTCTGCTGGAATCTAAGGCTGTGGCTACAGGAGAAGCAAGACCCTCTTGGGGTCTGAATGCTGCAAACCCCTCCATCGTAGGCTCAGGTTGTATATATGTGCAAATAAACCATATACCATGAAAGACACCGCAGTCTCCTCTGTGCCTCATTCCAAAGAAAATACAAACCCTGGGAAAGCTGGAATCTCACACCACTGGGGTACTTTGGGTTGTACCCAATCATACTCAAAGTAAGCCCACTTAAATTAATGAATATGACCAATTTATGTCCATTAATTTCAGTAGGTCAACTCTGACGATGAGCAATCTTGGGTACACACACATCCCCGTTTGCTTTTTTTTTAAAAAAAAAAAAATAGATAGCCCTTTGAAACTCTGGCAATGAATGGAAAATTAATTTTCTTCCAAGGCTGCAGAATTTGTAAGCAGAGAGACAGCGAGAAAGGTGTCAGTCTTGTTCGGCCTTTTATGTTATTAGAAAAGCAAAGGGCACACCATTAGAAAGAAAAACATTTGGGCCTTTTGCCAAGGATCTGAAGACGACAGAAACTGGAAGACAGTGTGTTTTACTGAATCCCTCAAATTGCTCCGGTAGATCAGGATAACATTAATTTCTGTGACCCAGGCTTATTAAATTAGAACATGTTCACTTGGCCCTACGTTTACCTTGTCACACTAGGAGAATTTCTACTCTTCCGCATATAAGAAATGTCAGGTTAGATAAGAAGTGTAGCACCTCCCTCTTTCCTTTCCTTTTTAAAACAAGATGGAATGAGTCATATATTTAATAGGCTGACTGTTCAGCAGAGAGGGTTATTCTATTTTTTACCACACAGTATCTTTGCTCCCAAAAATGTGTGTGTGTGTGTGTGTGTGTGTGTGTGTGTGTGTGTGTGTGTTTAAAAAAATAGAAGGTTCAAGTGGGAAGCTATGAAAAACTTACATAAATTTTTGGGCAGAGGGGGAGTAAGGCCACTGTTGGATTGCTGGGGGGAATGCTTTGCGCATGTTTGCATTTATTTGCGTTGATAACACACTAATTGACATGGTTTGATGTTACCCTTATCTGTGGGGCTTGGGGTGCTGGGCTCTGAGCCCAGAAAAGGGAGCTATCTGTAAGAACTGGGTATTGGCCACCTATGTCCTCTTCTGGGCAGGTGAAGTGATGGGAAGTCCTAGACAAAATGACACATGATGCTTTGTGCATAGAGAACATCTGTACATCTGCTTGGGTGCAGAAAAGCCGTCTCCTTGCTGCAGTGTCCATCCTGCTTCTACAAAGGCTAGGAGAACTGGTGGGATGCTTTGCCGCAAGTCTACGCCTTCTTGAATAAAGCACTAGAACGGGCCATTCTCATGTTGTTGGCACCCTCCTTTGGTATCCCTGCACCCAACCATCCCTACAAGCCCTCCTGCGGGCCAGTGGATCAGAACAGCCACCCAACACATTCTTAACCCCATTTGAGTGTTCATGCTCTTATATTCATCAATGGGTATGGGAATGCACCCAAAAAACCCTGGTTTTCAAGCGAAGAGTGCGACTGCTAAGGCTGGGCGATATCTGGTTTTCAACATTGCGATATACCGATACCAGCTAAACATCACAACATATCACAACATATCACAATGTCTGAAATAAGGATGGAACTATGTAAAGGCGAACTGTAGGGCTAGGCAATATCTGGTTTTCAACTTCATAATATATAACCAGCTTTTAACATCAACTTTGTTGAACTGGTCATGTTGTGCGGATGCCTGGTGATCGTCTTCCAAAGCAATTACTCTATTCTGAACTTTAAAATGGAAAGTGTAACGTTGGTGGTCAACAAAAGAGGTTCAAAGACTCTCTCAAGGCAAATCTTTTAAAATGTAGTATAAACACTGACAACTGGGAAACACTGGCCTGGAAGCGCTCCAATTGGAGAACAGCCTTTACCAAAGGTGTCATGGGCTTTGAAGACTCTCAAAATCAGGACGAAAGGGAGAAATGCGCTAAAAGGAAGGCACGTTGGCAAACCCTCACCGTGATCAACTCCCGCCTAGAAACCTATGTCCCCACTGTGGAAGGACGTGTGGATCCTGAATTGGCCTCCACAGTCACTTACAGACAAACCGCTAAGACCGTGTTCATGGAAGACAATCTTACTCGGCTACAAGTGATCACCGAAGAAGGAGGAGGATATCACCAGCTAAATATTGCAATATACTAATATATCACAATGTCTGAAATAAGGACGGAGCTACGTAGAGGCATTGGCTGGCTTCAAAGATTGTCCCACATTGTGATTTTTTGGCATAGCACACACACATGCAACATGATTAACGATGTATTGCCAGGTCAAAAATGATGAAACTGATATCATAATACAGACCGGTTTTTGGATAAGGTATCAATATATCGCCCAACCCTAGCAATGGATGGACACTTCTGTGTGACCGAGAACTATGCACAATCAGGATTCCAGGTTCCAAGGAGGATTTTGTGGGTACAGATGGCTGTACAAAGGCTCCCTTGTTTCCAATAAAAGCTTTTTAAAAAATTGCTTGCCATTTCACTTGGCAGGGCTCAGCCCTTGCCCAAATGGACCAGTTGAATCTTACTTCAGCATTGGAGACGGGACAGCCTTTTCCATGGGCAGCAGGTTAGCACAGGGCAGTGCCACCTGATACAATGACTCATCTTGCCAAGACTGCCCACTGCATCTGCCATCTTGGATGGCTGCCTCATTTTGATGGCCTTGTCCATCCAAAATCTTTCCCTTGAAAAGCAGGAATTGCATTGGGGCGGGCCCTATAATTTAAACTGTGGGCTCAACTACAGGAAGTTGAAAATGCTTGGTGTCACGGAGGCCTCAAACTGGGGCTCTTAGAAGTCAGGTTCTTGTACCTTCCCTCCTGAACATGGCAGCTGGGATGGCTCAGTCAGTAAAGAACGTGAGACTCTTAATCTCAAGGTCATGGGTTCGAGCCCCATGTTGAGCAAAAGATTCCTGCATTGTAGGATGACACCCACACCCACCCTGGCCCCTTCCAACTCTACAATTCTATCTTTCCCTGCAAGCCCAGCACACTGAGCACAGTGCTCTGAGTGTGCTATCTAGGCTTGTAATGGCGCTTTGAGTTAAACCAAAGAGCCTAGGGCTTGCCGATCAGAAGGTCGGCGGTTCAAATCCCCATGACAGGGTGAGCTCCTGTTGCTTGGTCCCTGCTCCTGCCAACCTAGCAGTTTGAAAGCACATCAAAATGCAAGTAGATAAATAGTTACTGCTCTGGCGGGAAGGTAAACGGCGTTTCCGCAACCCCAGAGTCGGTCACGACTGGACCTAATGGTCAGGGGTCCCTTTACCTTTAATACCTGAGCATACCTGACCCAAGGGCCAGTCACCACCCACCAATCCCTTGAATCAGTTATCACTCCTCAGTCTGCAGGAGCAACTTGCTCTTTATGTGAAGACTCTCCCTAGGCACCTGCTACCTAGCTTTGATTGCTGTTTTGGATTTAGACAGCTACCTGCTTTCAATTATGTACATGCTTCCAGCCCACTTTATCATCTGGCTTGTTACTTAAGTTTGCAGACCACACCTGCCTCTGGCAGATTTCACCCCCAGAACCCCACTGCTTTGAGAAGTGGGGGAGGGGGGAACCTGTAGCTTCCAGATGTTGATAGACTCCAGCTCCCAAAGACCTTAGCCAGCATGGTCTGTGATCAGGGATAATGGGCGTTGTAGTCCAACGAGCTCCGCACCCTTGGGCCTAGAGCCTACCTTTTACCTAGACCTCAGGTCTAGAGCCAGGCTTTGGCAATTATGTTCTGGGTAGGAGGGGGAGCTGGCTATCTGCCCAGGTCAGCCACTCAGGTGTTATCTAAAAGAGGCAAGATGTTGTTGTTGTTTTTAACTTTGACTGTTTTAATTAACTCATGTTGCATTTTTTTGTGCTGCTGTAAACTGCCCTGGTGTCTTTTGTCAAAGGACAGGCTATTAATTAATTTGCTTTCATTAATTAACTAACTAACAGTAAATAATGCAGTAATGGAGCGTAAAGAGCAACAGACATTCACACATTTCGTGAGCTTGCATCCGTCTGCAGACAAAATAAATTGAGATGGCTTCAAATTTGTCTGCGTTTTCCACCCAGCACAATGCTGACTCAGAAGTAAGCCCTATTGGATTCAACGAGGTTTACTCCCAAGCACATGGAGACAGGGATAAAGGTTGTGATATTATTTTTCTTCTTAAAAGAGGATTCTGTTTCAGCACTAACAGCAAGGTGAATGGGTTGCTATTCGAGAAAAGCATTAATTATTTTGGATTTGTCAAAGAAGCATCTTCTAGTGTTTGAAACAGTGCAGTCGCAGGAAGTTCATAAATAAGTATCTCCCCCCCTTATTTACATCGTTGCCACCATCTGCCTGCAAGGATGCCTTCAAGAAAATTGTTTCTCGTTGCAATAGTATCAGACAGAAAAACAGAACACCTATTCAAATGCAGGAGCTTGCAGTAATTTTCCAGACAGCTTAGTGTATTGAAATTCAATGTTACCCCCTCCCAGTGAAAAATAAAGTGTTAAAGGTTTTTTTAAAAATCCACAAAGCAATTTATGTAATATCCTTCGTGATATCCAATACAATTTTCTCTTTTATTCTCACTCCTACATCAGATGCCAGACTCCATGTTAAATTCCCACAACCCTAGTTAAGCTCAGAGAGGTGTTTTTATTTAAAGGTGACAACAATTAACCAAGAACAGTCCTATTGAATTCACTAAGGTGATTTAATATATGTCGGATTTAATACAATCTAGTGAAGTATCCTAAGAAAAACATTGATTGCTTAGTAGAAAGGCAGAATAAATTTGGCTGTTTAAATAAACCCCCAGAATGTTCTGCTTTGAAAAGCTATATTCTGTGAACAGAGTCATATGTGCAAATTATTCAAGTGGGCTTCTATTCAAATTCAAATTCTACTAATCACAGAAAGCAAGAAGGCACCGATCTCCTAATCCCCAGTTAAAGAAAATGGGACTCGGTTTTATGATTATGTCATTCAATTTAAAAAGTGTTAGATGGTTTATCATATGAGTCTTAGTCCATTGATCCCTCAATCAGTAGACTGATCCTATAAATGTTTGTTTATAAAGAAGTCCCGCTGTATCCAATTACTCTCTAGGAAGTGTGAGTATGTGTGCGTATTCAAAATTTGCGCATGTGTGTGAATTCACAATTTGTATCATATGTATTATTTGTATTTATGTATTCAGGGGGAGAAGACTCCCTGGAAAAGACCCTGGTGTTGGGAAACATTGAGGGCACAAGGAGAAGGGGACGACAGAGGACGAGATGGTTGGACAGTGTTCTCGAAGCTACCAGCATGAGTTTGACCAAACTGCGGGAGGCAGTGGAAGACAGGAGTGCCTGGCGTGCTCTGGTCCATGGGGTCACAAAGAGTCAGACACGACTAAACAACAACAACAACATTTATGTATTTGTATCATTTGTATTATTAAAAGGCCCAACGTGAGTCTCTAACCGGAAGTGGTAGAAATGGCTTTGTCAAAAAAGAACACTGTATTCAGGTAAACCTTTTTTTAACAAATAGCATCCACAATACTGGGGGGGGGGGACCTGTTCTCAATAGGTGGAGGTGATCAAACGATGCAGAAAACAGAATGGACAATATGCAAACATCTTGGACGGTTGCTACAACTGCAGGACAGGAAATGCATACGTGAGGCCTCATTCCATTTACATTCCTTAAGCTTCATTCCAGTTTCCTCAGAAAACCTAGCAGCTGCAGTAACAGCTGGGTAATATTAGCAGGTGCGTGATACAGACACCAAGGCCTATAAATTCTCTGTGCAAATGAAGAAACAAAAACCTCCTAGGGGTTGCCATATTTCAAAAAGTGAAAATCTGGACACAAAAGTTTTTGAGGAGTTTTTGAGCTACTTTAAGGGGGAGGGGATAATTAGCACTTTTCAAAGGGTAAAAGAAACACTTCCGACATATGTTGCCCCAAACGTTTTCATTGATTTTCAGAAATTCCGGCAATGTCCGGGAAGTTGCAGACATTTGGCAGCACTACAGCCTCTGAAGTTAGGATATTAGGAAGCACAATGATGGACCATGTGCCTTGCAAGCGGAAGATGTCTCGGAACTCCAGGTCGGGTTGGGAGACACCTAACCTGAAACTGCCCTATGATCCTTGGATGAAAGGTGGTACAGTGGTACCTCAGGTTAAGTACTTAATTTGTTCCGGAGGTCTGTTCTTAACCTGAAACTGTTCTTAACCTGAAGCACCAATTTAGCTAATGGGGGCCTCCCGCTGCTGCCGCGCCGCCGGAGCACCTTTTCTGTTCTCATCCTGAAGCAAAGTTCTTAACCTGAAGTACTATTTCTGGGTTAGCGGAGTCTCTAACCTGAAGCATATGTAACCTGAGGTACCACTATATAGAAATTTAATAAATAATAATCGCAGCTACCAGTTGGTTTATATAAACAATACTGAACTAGATGGATTAGTGGTCTGTCACAATGTAAAGAATCTTCCTGTGTTTCTCTGCCTTCGCAACCATGTTTTCACAGAAGCACAGACTTGTAGAGTTGAGGGTCATCTAGTCCAGCCCCCTGCAATGCAGGAATCTTTCACCCAACGCGGGGTTCAAACCCACAACCTTGAGATTAAGAGTCTCATGCTCTACCGACCGAGCTACGGATTATGTCAACAGACTCATTGGGAACATTGGGAATGGTGACAACCAAGTGGATGGAGAAATCTGCAATAAACGGAAGAATGTCTAGGCATTCAAGACTAGTTAATTTTTCTCATTAAAAAAACAACCACCTGTATTTGAATAACACCTACTGATAAGACATCTTAAACCTAGGACTTTGTAGCTAAGTTTCTAAGTCCAAAACAGAATTTTAATTGTGAGACCGCAATGTTGCAATCACAATCAAAGGAAAAAATTGAAAGATGAGCCTTACCAAAGGGCATGAAGATGGCAGTGATGGTGGGCCTCCAGAAGATGATGAAAAAGAGGCAGGTGGTGGTGGTGGTGGTGGTGGACATCCAGAAGAAGGTGATGGAAGGGGAGGTGGAGGCGGGGCAGGTGGTGGACCTCCAGAACAAGAAGGTAGAGGAGGAGGAGGAGGAGGAGGTGGAGCTGCAGAGAAAGATGGCGGAAGAGGAGGAGGAGGTGGAGGAGGTGCTGGTGGTGGGGCTCCTCCAGAAAGAGATGGTGGAAGAGGAGGAGCAGGTGGTGGCAGTGGAACAGGCATCTGTCAAGTTTCTATTTTCAGTCAGTCCGCTCTCAAAGATCACAGACAAAATGATCTAGGAAAAGAAAAAAGAAAACTGAATTTACATCCTACATCCACCAAAGAAGCCTCCAGGTTGGTCATGCATAAAGCCGAAGGCTTTTAATAAAACCTAAGTTCTGGGTGGAATCCATAGGTCCTTCACTCCTTTCCCACACACATGAATAACAGAAGTCTAAGCAGGGGCACCCACACCTCAGGGCCCCCACACAACGTCCGAGGTCTCGCAGGGCCTCAGACAGCATCTCTGAGGCATCAGAGATGTTTTCTGAGGCCTTCTAAGACCTTGGAACCTGACTTCTGGTACCACGCTGGGCACCCATAACCTAGGGCCCAAATTGACTCCCCTGAGTCTAAGTTGCCGATCAAGATGAAGGTAATATTATTATTACAGTGGAACTTCGGCTTCCAAACGCCTTGGGAGCCAAACGTTCTGGCTCCCAAACGATTGAAAACTGGAATTGTTCCGGTTTTTGAATGTTCTTTGGGAGCCGAACATCCAGCGCAGCTTCCGTGGCGTCCAATTGGCTGCAGGAAGCTCCTGCAGCCAATCGGAAGCTGCACCTTGGTTCCTGAACCGTTTTGGGAGTCAAACGGACTTCCAGAACGGATTAAGTTTGGGAACCAAGGTTCCACTGTATTAGCTTGAGCATGGAACCTGCCCATGTAGGAACACAACTAAATTTCCATTGACATCTAATTTTCTATGTGAAGACTTTTAAACTTTTTTAAAGAAAGAAAGTGCATTCAGGTATGATCCCTCATGGGACAGTCTGACCTGATACAGTCCAGACACACATAATTCACTTCATTATTTCTTCCCTCTTGCCTCAGATTCTTATTCCTCACTAGGTTGCCCATGGGCCCTACCAAGCCGACTGAGACTTCCCCTCTTCCGTTCTTCTACCTTCACCATTCTCACGCTCCATAAATTCTTACTCATGGCAAGCGATGACGTTCCAGCTTCTCTACAATAGTGAATAACTCTCGGCCCGCGTCAACCTTTCTAGCACTTGTACTTTTATTTTATTCTGCCCACTGCCTGACTCAAACACTCTTCCCCTGGAACAATATGCCTCAAGTTTCTGAGCACACCACTGTTTGCAATGATTGCAATCATTCGGCGGCGACCTTCACCTTCAACGCCAGCTTTGCAAATGGAACCTCGTCCACAAATGTTAAAGCCACACTCTGCTATTATTCCTTACAGCAGAGTGTGCCCTTGAAAGGAAAGCTGAGAAATAAGTATAGCATTTACGCAGTGCTCTGCTAACAACCACTTTCCCTCCAGATGGAATTTTCCTTTATGTCTGAGGCGAGGAACCTATGGTGGTTGGAGTCTAACTTCCATCAGCCCAGCCAATGGTCAAGGGTGATGGGAGCTGTCCTGCAGCAATATCCAGAAGGCCACAGTTTCCCCTCCCTGCTTTGAACAAGGGCTCTTTCCCCAGTTGTCAGCTCAAACTGGGAGCAGGCACTGTGTGGACCATGGGAATCCCAACCAGGCACTTTTTGTCTGGCATACAAGCAGGGCTGGCCTGTTGCAGATATTAATATTGCACAGTTTAAAGTGACTGGAAGCATAACAACTGACTCCTTTTGGAATAAATCATTGCCCAGGCCCATAAACATTTTAGGGCAGAACTTTCTTCATTAAAACATCAAATGTACTTTAAAAAAATACCCACACAATGTTTTGTGTGCTGTCCAGCACAGGCTCAGCATCTTAGAAAATATGAAGTAATCCCAAAATCAAAATGGTGCCTCTCCCCGCCCCCCCCATCCCAGCCTGCCTAAGGCGAAGCAGCTCTTTTTGGAGAGCTATTATCACATGCTTTTGTTTTCTGCGGTGTTTGGAGAAAGACTAACAGCCACCACCTTTCAAGATGGCGAATTTGCAACCCAATACCTTCAGTCTCAGCACAGAGAAACAACCAACAGGGAATCCTTAGAAACTTAATGCTTGGGAGGAAATCAATGTTAGCAATTGAATTTCCCCATTTTAAACCTTTATTAATGCATATACATTTTCCATTTCTGTGTGAATTAAACCTGTTATGTACTAAGGTTCTCACCCTGGGCCAGCAGGGGGATACTGTAGATAGTTATGCAAATAAGGGGTCGAAAGTGACGTTCATTGATTGGATAGTTTTAGAAAGTTGTCACAGTGACATTGTAGTTGAGCTCTATATAAGCAGACTGACTGAACCCTTCAGTTCAGTTCTGTCCTGGCTTGTGAATAAACAAGAGCTGTTTGAAGACTCGCTGTGTCGTCTGATATGTTCACCCACAACTTAACAAAACCTATTACACTTAATGTGACCACCTTATTAGGCAGATGCTGGTGGGTGTGGATGAGCCAACAGCAAAAGCCTCTCAGCTTTCCCTCCTCAGCTGTTCCTCTCTGTTGGACAAGAGCTCTGCCTGAGTCACCTGAGTCACCTAAGCTAGTCTTGGCTGCAGCAGAGGACACCTTCCCCTCACCAATGTTGCCGTAACATTCACCTGGCAGTACAGTCAGCTTCTGACATTTTTGTCAGCAACCTGTTTGGGGCTGACCTTGCATCAGTTGGAATAATAACGTTTCTAACGCTGCATTCATGGAGAGCAGCTCAAAGAGGAAACAAGAATAAAAATGCCATGTATGCAGTCTATGCTTTGCTTGGTTGCCCTCCAAAATTCCCACGCCCTCCCACAGCACAGAATGCAATTATTAAATCCTATTAAGTAACTTGGAAGAACAGACTCCAATAAGGTTTTTTGTCGTGAAAAATAAAAGCTTCAGCTTAAGACTGGTACCATGGTGATATGAGAAATTATCTAAAAACCAATTTAAATTTCTAGCTCTTCACCTCCATAGAGATTCCTATTTATTCCACATTTATAGAGGTTTCTACTTATTCCACAAGGACCAACTCTCCTCATGCGAACTGACCTGGAACCATCATCTGAGGCCCTTCTTTGTGTGCCCCAAGAAGAGAGGCATGGAAGGCGCCAAGATGAGAAAGGGCCTTTTCTGTGGTGGCTCCCCGTCTGTGGAATGCTCTCCCCAGAGACCTCACCTGGCGCCTTCATTACATATCTTTAGGCCCCAGGCGAAAATGTTGCCTTGGGTGGATTAAGCGTGTTTGTGGGAGGGGAGTTATTTGTTTTTTGTTTTATTATGCGTTTTGTGTTCTCATTTTGCATTTTTACGTTGTGAATTGCCACTGTGATCTTCGGATGAAGGGTAGTACACAAATTTAACAAATACAGTCACACCTCGGGTGAAAGACGCTTCAGGTTGAGCGTTTTCAGGTTGCATCCCGCGGCGACCCAGAAGTAATGGAACGGGTTACTTCCGGGTTTCGCCGCCCATGCATGCGCAGACGCTCAAAATGACGTCATGCGCAGAAGCAGTGAATTGCGACCCGCAGACGCAGGTTGCGTTCTGCTCAGGTTGGAACAGATCCCGTTCACAACCAAAGGTACCACTGTAGTAAAAATAAATTATTGACCTCTTGGCATAGTTGTCAACTTACAGATTTGAAAATAAGGGACCAGTAGCCTCAAAAATAAGGGATCAGCAGCCAAAATAAGGGATTTTCAGAGCACAGGTATGTTCACCTTCTGAACCCCTCCGAGCCAAAGGCAGAAAGCCCAGCCAGCAGCCAAATGAAGCCTCAAGCGGTGGTTCCCACAGCGCAGCAACCCGACAAAGGGGATGCAGCAAGGAAAACCACCGTCACCTCTCTTCTGGGAAGCGCTGAGCAAAGGCGAGTCCCCAGGCAACGCGGCCGATTTGATTGGCACAAGGCATGCAAGCTCCACCCTCCAGTCATTTTTAGACTCCTTATTGGGTGAGCAATGCAGCCAAGCAACACAGTTGGAGCCTCCCTCCTCCCTGGCCGGCATGGAGGGAGGAAGAGGAGCTGCTTCCTTTGAAACCCGGGAAATTTAAGGGACATCATCAATAAGGGACAGCAGCGGGACACGGCGCTGGGATAAGGGACTTTCCCGCCAAATCAGGGACGGTTGACAGCTATGCCTCTTGACCAAAGAATCACAGCTGATCTTTCTGAGAAACCCCAGGAGTCTCTGGAACATAGTATGAATCAACCATTTCCTAATGGCCTACAGCACCACAAACCTGCATCTTTGTCTGAATAATGTTCTCAAGAGTGTTTATAATAACAGCAGCACTGTTCGCTTATCTGCTTCCATCAAATTCCCTTTCATGCATGGAAATGTCACGAGCGATTCCACCCGTAGCCACAGCTTGTTTTCCTCCCTCAAGACATCTCGAGCACACGCTCACCCTTCGTCCTTGGCTCTGTGAGTCACAGGAACCAGCAGCAGCTGTAGGTTCCCTAGTGATATTTAGTCTTGTACAATTTGATCCCGCTATGCACACCCTCAAGACCTCGCTCAAAATGTTCCCCCATCTCGCCGTTTCCACGGTTTCCACTTCTGTCCTATTTGCATCACGGCAATCTCACATCGGTGCACTAGATCCACCTCTTCCTTGTAACTGAGCAAGCAATCCCCCCCCCCAGGACATTGCATTTTCATTTTGAGTTTTGCACAAATGAGCTTATTGGCCAATATCCATTTGCTAGGATCTTCAGGGCAACATACCTGTTACTAGTGCACCAACCCCCCCTGAACAATATCAGGATATGGAACTCAAGAATGTTATTTAAGAAGCAGGTATTTTAAGCATCGTAGCCCTAGGAAAAAGAAAGCAAGAGGCACTGTTGTTTTTCCAAGTCAATACTGTAAATTAAAATGCAATACAATTCACCCAGGCAGTTGTTTGACTTTTTTTAAAGAAAAAAAAATCTTTGTTAGTTTGTTCCATCTGTACATTTCATTTACCTAAAGCTTGAGGTGGGCATGCTGAAGGTCACAGAGTCATGATCCCAAATATAAGGCAGGTTCATCTTGATAGCAGCTAGATCTGCTATTGCCTAGACTACAATAGTCATTAGAAATCTGATTTATACCAAGTCGGACTACTTGCTCATTTAACCCACTATTTCCTGCTCCAGGGGTACACTATGCGCTGCCTTCTGGGTGCTGTTGGACTACAACTCTCATCAGTCTCGGTGAGCGTTGACAATTGTCAGGAATGATGGGAGCTGCAGTTCAAAAACTTCTAGAGGGCTCCATGCTGTCCGTGGCCTACTCAGACGGACAGCAGCTCTCCGAAAACTCAAGCAGGTCTCCTATGACCTGCTTCCCACTCCTTCCATTGGCAATGCCCAATATCTTCTGTATGCCAAGCATCTTCTCTGTTCCCGAGCTGCAGTCCCACCCCAGGTTTATAGGGTTATTGAGTAATCAGAGTGAGAAGGGACCACGACATCATCTAGCCCAGCCCCTGCAATGCAGGAATCTTTTGCCCAATGTGGGGCTCGGACCTACAACCCCTGAGGATCCAGCGTCTCTATAATCAGAAGCTTCCTGGGAATCACTTGTCACCCCACAAGCTTGTTCCCTCATCTGTGTGACATCCCTTGAGTTATTTGAAGATGGCTACCATATCTCCTCTCAGGGTGGATCTACACACAGGGGGAAAAACGCTGTAAGTCAGAAATTAAATTGTTATAACAAAAGAAAAAAACACTATGTAAAAATTGCATTGATTTTCTTTTGCTCTCTTCCGCCATCTGGTGTTGCATGTTTATAACACAGCCAAAACATTTTTTTACTAATGTAGCTGAGTCCTCAGTCTCCTCTTTTTGAGGCTAAACTCCCCTCAACCGTTCTTCATAAGCCTTGGTTTTATCGTGTTTTTAATATTCTGTTGGGAGCCACCCAGAATGGCTGGGGAAACCCAACCAGATGGGCGGAATATAAATAATAAATTATTATCTTGGTTTCCAGATCCTTGATCATCTTGGCCACCCAGCTCTGCAGCTTATCAATACCCTTATCTCCAGCTTATCAATATCCTTCTTAAATGGTAGTGCCCAGAACTGGACATAGTATTCCAGGTGGGATCAAAATTATATAGAAAACCAGGATTGTATAATGACAGGAAAAAGGAGGAGGAAAAGAAAAAAAGAAAACCAGCATTGTACATCTGTTCAAGTCATCTTTCATATCTGGAGAGGAAGATTAAAAGATTTACCGGGTCTACCACTTGCTGCTGCCAGCTGGCTCTAAATAACAGCTGAAGTTATTGGTGCAGGTGTGCTACAAAGGAGGCTGTGTTGGACGGACAGAATAAAATATGAGTAAACTAAAGCCAGGTTTTGAATACATAGGGTTGCCATACATTTGGAATATTCCGGACATAGCTGGGATTCGGCCATTGGAAACTGTGTCTGGGCGGAAATTGCTAAACGTCCGGGAAAATCTGGACGTATGGCAGTGTAGATTTTGGAGAATTTGATGAAAAACAGCCAAAAACTTATTTTTAAAAAACTAGAACAAAGCTCAACAACTTCGGCAAAAAAGAAGACATCAACAACTTTGGTGTCCAGATTTTCACCTTCTGAAATATGGTAACTCTAGAATACATTAAGCAGCAAGAGTGTTTTTTCATAACCTAAAAAAAACAGCCCTTGCTTATCAGGCAAATAAACAATCATTTTAAATGCTTACAAAACTTCAGATGGCTTCTTAGAAGAGGTATTCCCCCTCTCCTCTCATACAGGAAATGATTTCTCTTCTGAGATGGCACCTGGCATGATTTTCATTTCCTCCTTCTCTTCTTCATCCGTTATTGCTTTAAGCATAGGCACATTTATCCTCATGACTATCCAAGGTAGCTTTCTCTGAGATGCTGGCAGAGATGGAGGCCAGCGCAGGTGAGTGTTTACGTGAACTGTAAGTGAAACCTGACTTCTGACATTTGGTATCAAAAAGGCTCAGCAGTAGCAGCTTTTAAACTGACCCCTGGGGAAACACTAGCAAGGAACATCCAATTTGGGATCATTTCAGTGGTGCTTTGTTTCCAAACATCTAATCATTCTGGTCTTTTATCATGTCTCAAAAGGTAGGTCTTTATCTCCAGGTGAGCATCTCAGAGATGCTGTGCTCAAATACTGTGTTTGTCTAACTATCACCATATCACTACCATCACAGAAAAGTGACCCAGTTTTATGTTCTTTTTATATTTTTACCTTTGGTTTTTTATTTACTATGTATATTGCTTTGAGAAGATTTTCTTCTTCTTGATTTAGCAGCATAGAAATTTATGCAGATATAAAGAAAAGCAAATTACCCAACCCAGAATAGTGAGTTGTGTTTTGTGTAGTGAAGCCCGACATCTTGAGTTAGGTGGGAGGAAGTGAGGAAATTTAAGTGTTTGCATTTATTTTGGACGTTAAACTAGTCTGTTATGCTGGTCATTACATAAGTAGACTCATCAATGCCCATCCACACTTCTACTTAACTTGGATTATGCAGCTTTTAATTCCTCCTGGTCTATGCTACATTCACTGAAAGCAGCTGCTTTCACTTTCTCCCCTATAAATCCAGATTTTCCTCTACCTACAGTGGTACCTCGGGTTAAGAACTTAATTCGTTCTGGATGTCCGTTCTTAACCTGAAACTGTTCTTAACCTGAGGTACCACTTTAGCTAATGGGGCTTCCTGCTACCAGCACGCTGCCGCCATGCAATTTCTGTTCTGATCCTGAAGCAAAGTTCTTAACCCGAGGTACTATTTCTGGGTTAGCGGAGTCTGTAACCTGAAGTGTCTGGAACCTGAGGTGCCAGTGTACAGTGGATGCTCGGGCTGCGAACGTGATCCGTGCTGAAAGCACGTCCGCAACCCGTAGCGTCCGCAACCCGCAGCACCGCATCTGCGCACGTGTGGGTTGAGATTCAGCTCTTCTGTGCTGTTCCAGTACTTCCGGGTTTGGCGTGGTGTGCAACCCAAAATCGTGCAACCCGTAGCATCTGTAAGCCGAGGTATGCCTGTACAGTGGTACCTCGGGTTAAGTACTTAATTCGTTCCGGAGGTCCATTGTTAACCTGAAACTGTTCTTAACCTGAAGCACCACTTTAGCTAATGGGGCCTACTGCCACCGTGCCACCAGAGCACGATTTCTGTTCTCATCCTGAAGCAAAGTTCTTAACCTGAGGTAATATTTCTGGGTTAGCGGAGTCTGTAACCTGAAGCGTATGTAACCTGAAGCGTATGTAACCTGAGGTACCACTGTAGTTGGTTTTAAAACCAATGCACACTTATGCCTTTCTCATTTTTTTCCACTGTAGACAGTTAATCCACGAGGACTGGGGTTGGGCATTGCTGGAAAGAATGAATAATGGAAAACCCGGGAGCAGAACAAGAAACACCAGATTCTAAAAACCATATACCAGAGCACAAGGAGCTCAGGTAGGACCTCAAGGTGACAAACCGAATACAGAAACTCTGGGCTTTGCAGGCAAGTGTGGATGGGCTCTCAAGATTTGCACCAATCTCCTGTTGAAGGCACCCAATTCATGTGACCCCACAATGCTACCTCCAACAGAAACATCTTTTCCCATGCACTTTCATACCAACCCAGGAGATCCAGCGACTGCACTCTGGTGCCAAACAGTCTCCCTGAGCAAATTTAGCACAAAGGCATACATTAAAGCCGATCCTTGGCAGAGTCCCTAGATTACAGTGAAGCCTTGACCATCATCAATCATTTCCTACAAAGGATGAAGATAAACATGCAAACAATATTTCCTCCCTTGCAAATATGCATAGGACTATGGTCTTAAATTCATTGCCTGAATCAACATGATGACAGATTAGAAAAAAAAGAATGCAAACAATAAAGGTACCGTATGTTCACTGAGGGTGGAATTCCACTTCTTGAAACTGAGTTAAATCAACCATAGTTATACATTTAATGTTTTTTGGTTCTAAATTTTCTGTGATGTTCTTTTTAAACAGAAACATAGATTTTACCCATTGTTGAAAAACAAAATTGAAGGAGGGGAGAGAGGGAGAGAGAGAGAGAGAGAGAGAGAGAGAGAGAGAGAGAGAGAGACCCAAGAGCCATGGTATTGCAATAAGTTTGGGTTGGATTAACTGGGTTTTTGATTCATAGAATCGTGGAGTTGAAAGGGACCCAAGGGTCATCTAGTCCAACCCCCTGCAATGCAGGAATTCCTCTCCCAGCCTGCGATTTTATAGCTAAAAGGTGAGATTTCTGCAAAAAAAAGAAAAAAAGAAAAAAAAAGAGAAGAGGCAAAATAATAAAAAACCAGGTCTGCTAAATAACTGCTTTGTAATGTGAGCTAGGGCAAGGAGCCATCTATGTGGGGCTGATAGGGCTGGTGGTTCAAAACACGTGGAGGGCACCAGAGTGGGGAAAGCTGTCTTAAAATATGTATCCCTCTGTCAAATGCATGTCAGATACCACATCCTAGGTCCCCTGTCTGAAACCCTGGAAAGCTGCGGCCAGTCTGTGCAGGCAATACTGAACTAGACTAACCAATGATCTTCCTCTGTGTAAGACAGCTTCCTAGGCTCAGTTTTGCTGGCCACTGGTAAGGTGAGGGCAAGCAAAATCAATGCAGCAGAAGGCTTTTCAGGTGGGCCCAACACTTAAGGGGCACTGTAGGAAACAGGACGTTGAGGGCAGACTAGCCTTCTTTAACCTGGTGCCCCCCAGATGTTTTAGACCACAGCTCTTCAATCATGCAATAGTGAACATGCTGGTTGGGGCTAGTGGGAGCCGTTGCCCAAAATATGAGGGCACCAGGTTGGGTAAGCCTGGGCTAGACGGACCTTTGTTCTCATCCATTGGGAGCTATGGTATATTATATTCCATCCTTCCTCCCAAAGGAGCCCAGGGCTGCAAACACACACATGGGGGGGGGGGGACACCTCTGAAAACAATTCTAATACAGAAGCAAGCTGGGAAAGATCTCTACTTCCCCAGGGCAGTCAAGGCCACCTATAGGTTTCCAAGTGGTTAGAAGACATCGGGCAGTGCAACTCGAATGCCAGAAAAGAGGGGAAGAATCTACAGGCAAAGTTATCTGGGGCCCCACATTGATCAGCTGACTGTGGGGACAGACCCCACAGACCTTTGTGCAAACTCAGGACCCATCAGCCCCATGCAGTTTTTTCCAGTTGCTCAAAACAACAAACGACAACAGATGCTCATATACTTTTGCTGCTTCTCCCTTTCTAACGGCTATTGAGCTGAACCTGCCTAATATCTTATTTTTCAGTTTTTCAAACATTTACAGACACACAAATTATAAAAACACAAATCACATACATTTCTAATACACATATATTTGACTCCCCCCCCCCTTTTGTGGTTCCTTTAATTTTCATACTGCATTTTCCACATTACTCCATCTTTGAGTTATTCTTTAGTTTCTCTTAGTAATATGTTTAACTGCTTGTTTTACATTAACCCTGCTAATGAGCTTAATAATAATTTATTTATACCCCGCCCATGTGGCTGGGTTTCTCCAGGCACTCTGGGCAGCTTCCAACAAAATACTAAAATACAGTAATCCATCAAACATTAAAAGCTTCCCTAAACAGGGCTGCTTATTTGCATACAGGAGTTTTTCAAATATTCCACAAATTTTCCCCAATCTTTAATAATTTCTTCTTTTTATTACACCCGTTAACCTTGTCATTTTGGCATAATCCATTAATTTAATTAGCCACTCTTCCTTGGTTGGTACTACAACTTCTTTCCATCTCTGGGCAAAAACCATTTCTAGTTGCAGTTGTAGCATACATAAAGATTTATTTTTTGGTCTTTTGGTATCTCAGTACCTATGAGCTGAACCTTCAGAATAGCTAAACGACAAGCACCACTGATTCTAATGGTTGCAGATCATTGCACTATAGAGTTGGTGTCAATCCATCAAAGCTGTCCACTAGGAGGAATGTTGTCTGTATATACCTCTTTAGGAGATTGCGCTATCAAGGGGTGAGAGGGCATAGCCATCTTTTCTCCTAAGAACCTATCACATATGACAGTAAAGTTGTTTAGCTTCTGAACTCAGTTCATTTTTTTTAATTGCAAGCCAGCATGAAGATACTTAAATTGATGCAGCCATAGAAGCATAGGAAAACATTAGAATCCTTGACTGTAACATTCCTTTTTACTATTTTAGCCAGAAAAGTATTGATTATAACTGCCAGGAAGGAAGATAATACAACAAAGAAAATCCCCTGTGTTGCAAACAGAACACTCTGAACAACAATGAGCAACATGTCGGCTAATAATATACTGACAATATTTTTATAACACTATAAAGGTAAAGGTAAAAGGACCCCTGACCATTAGGTCCAGTTGCGGACGACTCTGGGGTTGCAGCGCTCATCTCGCTTTATTGGCCAAGGGAGCCGGCGTACAGCTTATGGGTCATGTGGCCAGCATGACTAAGCTGCTTCTGGCGAACCAGAGCAGTGCACAGAAACGCCGTTTACCTTCCCGCCGAAGTGGTACCTATTTATCTACTTGCACTTTGACATGCTTTCGAACTGATAGGTTGGCAGGAGCAGGGGCTGAGCAACGGGAGCTCACCCCATTGTGGGGATTCGAACCGCCGACCTTCTGATCGGCACGTCCTAGGCTCTGTGGTTTAACCCACAGCGCCAGCCGCGTCCCTTATAACACTATGCTATTTCAAAATTCATAAACAGAAGACATATAATATGTGCATGGAGTCACAAACTAATAAGCATCAAAATTAATGTTCCATGAACAGGAATGGTAGGCGTGGTAATTCACTGTTAAAGATCACTGAACTGGAGGCAGAATGCCTTTTCAAAGTCCATTTCCTACAAATGTGAGGTGATGGGTGCTCCAAACGTAGCAATAGGGTGCTGCAAGCACAGCAGCAGACAGAACAGTTCTTCCAGGAAAATGAACTGTTTCAATGATAATTCTTCATCAGCAAATTGATTGTCCCCAAAGGTACATCAAATGGTCATGGATCAGCAATCACTTAAAAGTGTAGTAAGCGTAGGAGGGAAGATAAAGCAGATACTGCTAAGTATGACAAGAGAGATTTTCTTAGGGTGCATCTGGACATGCATAGTTTCATGGCAAGCCTCACAACATATCAAGGTACAGATCAGGATACGGAGATCTTCCCCTCAACTAAAGTTCAGGAGCAGCCTGTTCTCTCCCCAGTTTGCAAGAGAAAAATGAATCTGCAGGACAGTGTGATCCAATTAGAGTGCTGGACTAGGACCTGGGAGACCAGAGTTCAAAGCAGCAATGAAACTCACTTGGTGACTAGGGGCCAGTCACTGTCCCTCAGTATAAACTACCTCAGAGGGTTGTTGTTGAAAGGATAAAATGGGGAGGGGCAGAACTATGTGCTCAGTATTAACCAACCACGACAACAACAACAACAACAGAGAGCAAGCAACACATTTAAGGTAACATGTAGTTCAACCAAATAGATGGCACCTGCTGCAACATCTACCATCTAAAAAGAAAGTCTGCATATTTCCTCCCCCAAAACTACTTTTTAAAACCATACGCAAATGAATTCAGATGGGCAGAGCAATCCTAAGGGGGGGGGGAGAGTGGCGCAGCAGAACCGCTGCCACATCCTAAGCCCAACCACCTTGTGTCAGTTGAGGTGGAAAGTGGGTGGTTGATGCCCTGTCTTCAACTTCACCAGTTCCTGGCTGGTATAGCTGAGGGGTTCAATGACTGGACCCCCTGAAGGAGCCATGGAGCTCTGGATACAATGGACCCCAAACCAGTGGTGACCTACCCCTGAAACACCCCATGTGGGAGCTATTTGCTACCATTTGGTAGGAGAACTGCCAAACATAGTTTTCCATCTCCTTGGGCATAGTGCAGCGGTCAGCAAGGTTTGCCTCGCCTGGGCCAGTTCACTCCAGAGGAGATACCTCTGTGGGCCAGACCGCGTGTGCACATGAGTGCGCGCAGCTGCGATTTCTGGCGTCTGCACAGACGTGATTTTTGGCATCTGAGAACGTGCAGACGCGATTTCCGGCACCACAGAAGCGAGTCCCCATGCTGCGCTGCGCCGGTTTAGCGCCACACGCGGGCACTTGCCAAGTGGGTGGCTTGGTTCGGGGGCGGCTCATGGCCAGTTAAACGGCCCCTGTGGGCTGCTTGTGGCCCATGGGCCTTATGTTGCCTACCCCTGGCATAGTGGGAGGGTGTCTCTGCTGCAGAAAAGCCACACACACCCCTTGCCTGGGGGGAGCAGTGTTCTCATGTCCCAGCAGAGAGGTATTCTAACCACCACCCCATGGCTAGTAGAGATGTATCTACAGGGCATTCGTACCATCATCCTATAGCCATCAACATTTCAGGCCCTGAGGTAGGACTGCACTCTTAATTAAATCTGTTTTGTTTAATTCATTAAGATTTATCCAGTTGGATGGCAGCCCTAATAACAACAGTAATACACCAGTGCATCATCCTTAATTAATGAAATGAATATTCCTGTTCAAGGACAGACATAAAGCTCAATGAAATATATATATGCAATTACATCTATTGAATCCGGCATGCTTCAATGGGAGAGAAACTAGTACCAAATCATTAGAAACATCCAAGTCATTCAAATGCCAGCAGAACGTCACAGCCCTAGAACTAATTTACTTTTCTTCTTTTCGGTGACTAGGGCTATCAAGCTTATTAGAACAAGTTTTGCACAGTGTCTAGAAAATGGAGGTCAGAGACTGACTGGGGGGGGGGTGTGGAATGTGGATAAAAGTAAAATGGAGAATTTGATAAGATCTTTTCCAACACTTAATACTTCGCATACACACTGTTTCGGTTAGATATAACTTTATAGGCAGCTTGTCTTATATAAGCACGTACACTTTTCTGAACAGCTCTCAGTGCAATCTGGTAGATGTCTACCCAGCAGCAAGTTCTTCTGAGTCCAATGGGGTTTACTCCCAGGTAAGTGGGGATGGGATTGCATCATATCCCCAAGTTTCTGAAGATGGCCACCTCGATATATAATGTGCTTCTTGCAGAAAACATCAGCGTACCTGAAACAAATCCAGTTGCTGCAGACGAGCATCCTTTTGCCAAACACCTGATTTCCCCAACATTTTTTTAAAATAAAACTCCCTCCAGGCTACTGAGAAGTATGAGGGTTGCTTTCCTTCCTCTTCCAGATGCAAAATTTGCAATTCTGTGTATTAGATTGCCTGCTGGCCTGACTGCCCCTCACCTCCCCCCAGGGAAAACTCACCACAAAGTGACTGTTGTCCACAGCATTTCAATCAGAGATGTTCTGTCCACTATTTAAGCCTTAGTTTTTAAAGCATTAGGCTGCAGCTGCAGCCAACCTGACCCTAGCCTGAAACAGGTGCTCTTACTTACAACAGATGATACACCTTCTTTCCATCTATTCATTTGGCTCTGCAATTATTATGCATCCCTCCCATTCAGGATCTAGTATTTATAGTCCCACATTTTCACCTTTCTTATAAGTAAGAAAATAACTTCACGAAGGGGGAAAAACAACTCTAGAACTTGATTGATGGGAATATATAGAAGAAAACGGAGCAAAAACTATTATGTACAAAGCTCTGAAAGTCATTATCGAGCAATATATATGCAGCATAAAGAAATAATGAAAATAAAAAAGTCCAATGGAACTTATTTTCAAGAAAGCACACTGAGCAGAAGCAGGAAAGAGAAAGAAAGAATGTGCTACATAATTACAGCTGCTATAAACAGGTAATCATTAAACTTGCAGGCTCAAAGGAAGCATGTTTCCATATACAGATCCACCTCCAGAAGCAAACCTCCCCCAAACCTCCAGGAAAATCCTCCAGTCTCCCAAGAGCTTGGCAATTTCACCTGCAAATTCCATTTCCGAGTATTTTATAAGCAAAAGCAAACATGGCTCCTGTTTGGCAGCCTTTCATAAATAATACAATGATCTATTTCAAGCCCTTGTAATGGACCCACCTTGACAACTGACCAAGCCTATACTTTTTCCAGGGCTGTAAGGCCAGGACAGCCTGAGGCTTTAAGAAATAAACAGCCCAAACCCAGAGAGCCAGACGCAAAAGCCATACATTCAGAAGCAATTCTTCTGAATCTTCCCACGTTTTCCGCACCAGGTTCTGAAAGGGGTCTAATAACTCCCTAATGCTGAAAACCAAGTGGGCACTTTAGTAACACTGGCAAAACAACCCCTTTTGTGGAGATACCTGGTCGCTGCGGAACGGGGGAACTTTTCAACAGAGGTGAGCTGAAGAAGAGAGATCTGGATTTGCAAAGGATCTCTGGTCCCCAATGGTCTGACCACCAACAGCAGCAGCATGCCTGCTACTCGCCCGCCTACCTCCTAAAAATTATACTGCTGAAATCAACAAGGCGTCGAGGAACCAGGAGTGGAGTTTTTTAATGTGTGTGCGCGTAAGGAAAAGCAGAGTCCCTTTCTGTTCCCCAAAACAATCCGCCGATTAGCAGCGCAAAGCCTAGAAGCGTTTACTCGGAAGGAAGCCTCGCTTTGTTCAACGAGCCTTACTCCCTGGCGAGTGCGTTTTTTTAAGGACCTTGGGATCGGGGGCGCAGCTCTCGGCTCCATCCCAGGTAGAGACTTGGAGCGGACAACCGCGCTTCTCTGGTGCGCCCACCTGGACGGCAGCAGAGGCAGGTGCGCGCACGACTCTCTCCCTCTCGGGTCCCTTTCCCCGCTGAGCCACGACCAAAAAGCGGGACGACGGGGGCGCCGCCGGGTCCCCAGCACTCACCTGCCCTGCACCGACAAGAGGAGCCGTCGCCGCCGCCGCCTTCTTCCCAGGTCTGGAGTCCGGCGAGAGCGCGGCGCCACTGCGTCCGAGGAAGGAAGGCGGTGGGAAGGGGGCGGAGCGCCGAGCTCGCCTTGCCCACGAGTTCTTGCGGGGCCTGGAGAAGTCGCTTAGCTCACACGCCGCCCCGTGGCTTGGTTTCGCTGTCCGGGGTTCCTGGAGGGGCTCGACGGCGCTTGGAGGAGGAGGGAGGGAGAACACGCACACAGGTGAAACAGATGGAGCAGATGCCGGACAGGTGAGCCCCCGATTTCTGGAAAGAGCCTTGTTTCCCCGCCCCCTAGAGCTCAGTTAAGACCACAGAGCAGCGCTCAGCTTCGGAACCTTTTTCAGCAGCCGAGGTGGATCCAAGAACAACGAGGTTGCTTCTGAGCGTGTGCAGAGCGTGGGCGCAATTGCGTCTGGAGTCAGTGGGAGGGCTCCGATCTGGCGGGGTGGTTGTATACCACCTACTTGTTTTCAAATCACAAAATCGCAGAGTTGGAAAGGGACCTGAGATTCATCTAGTCTGACCCCACCCCCCCATGCGGGACTATGCAGCTGCCCTATGCAGGGATCGAACCTGCAACCTTGGCATCAGCACTGCGCTCTGACCAGCTGAGCCATCTCGTTCCTATGTGCAGGTAGGTGGCCAGAAGGAGGGCACTCTTGGATCCACTAGGGCTGGATCTAGACACATCAAAGGAGCGTTTCAGTTTAAAGCGCCGTAAAATTAAACAGGGAAAACAGGTGGAGAAAAACGAGGCTCCACGTCGCCGTCTGGTGGCACAATGTTATATCGCGCATATAAATCGCTTTTTTCTTTACCAGTCTGGGGACTCAGCTAGACTGGGAAAGAAAAAGTGATTTATATGCATTGTATGTGTGATACAACATTGTGCCACCAGATAGACTGAGCTAGACTGGTAATGAGCCTAGTTGAGTCCTAGCTCTGCATGATGTGGAGGCACAGGGATGGTCAGACTAGGCTTGTTAAATCTAGTTTTATTTTTTACTAGAACCCAAGATCTACAAACCTGCTGAGGAGACAATGTTCAGCTTGTGTCTCCGGGTTGGCCTTTTTGTTTTGGTCATACAGCTCAAGTTGCGCTCACAATCCTTTTGACCCAGAGTCTTAGCTAGCTTAATTTCAGCAGCCTAATTTAGGTGGGGAAAACTCATTGTTGGCCATGCTGTGGTGTGGCTCGACAACATAGGAGCCGACTCCTAGGGGCTAAGGTACCTTTTGCACCCCCCAGTAAAATAATTTGAGGCGTCTAGGCCCCCTCCCATGTGACGGGTTTTGCCATTCAAGTGCTGTGCATGTGGCGCATCGTATGATCGATTAGGCACAATGGGGCTTACCTGTCCCGTCCCCCTATATTTTATTTACGTTGACACCCCTGCTAGACAATTGGAGGGCATTTGTTGCAAATCACCCAGAGATCTACCAGTAGATCCTGATCTGCCTTGGGTGGCTTTGAAAGAGCAGCAGACAATTTCATGGAGGAGAAGGCCATGCTCTGTGTCTCCACTCTCAGAGGCAGGTATGCTTCTTAAGACCAGTTGGTGGGAATCTCAGGTGGTGGCGAGAGGGCTGTTGCCCCCAAGTTCTGCCCATGGGCTTCTCCCAGGCATCAAGTTGTCTACTATGAGAGCAGGGTGCTTGGACCAGATGGGCTTTTTGAGCAATCCACCAAGGGCTGTTCTTAAATTCACATGTCTCCTGCCCACTCCTCCTGCCATATTCTATATATAATCACCCATACGATCAGCATTTTGAATGCAAGGCCAATTCCACCCAGAGACTCATTCTCGAAAACAGCTTCTCTTTCACTGGAGGGAGGCATTATGGGTAGTTTTGTCTTCACTCTTGCCCCCTATGCCTTCGTGATTCTTCAGAGCACCTGCATTAATTACAATTTTTGTGTGTGTTTCATTCCTGTATAAACCCTCCGGCAATCCAGATGAGCTGCTTCCTTGAATCTAGTACTTGTCAGCTGCAGAATAAATTGCTTTCGGCTATGGCCAAAGCAAAGGAAATATCATTTTTAAATGGAGGCTTTGGCATGGTCAGAAGCGGTTCCCAAAATCCTACCCGGCAGCCCTCAACTAATGGCACAGATTCCTGTCTCCTTTTATAAACAGCTTTCTAAAGAAGATGCTTTGATTGTCCCAGTGACTTTCTTTTTTCACCACAAATTTAAATGCATTGTTCAATGCATTATTATTAATAATATTGATTGTTAAATTTGTATACCGTCCTATACCTGCACGTCTCAAGGACAAAAATCACAACATAAAGACATAAAGGGCACAATCAAAATAAAAGCAGAAACAGCTCAAGCAAAGCTGAAGGGGAGATGTATATGCAAAATGCTTTTACTATGCAAAGTAACCCTTCCACCCCCATTTGACAAACTGATGTGACAAAGAGAAGAAATGAACTTAAGAGTGGGAAAGAGCAGGGTGGCAGGAGTGTAAAAAAGAGAAACTGAAGAATTCACCCATCCCTGGTAGTGAGTCTGGCCACATGGGAGCCAGTGCTCCAGGTTTGCCACGCCTTGTTCCCCAGAGGTGAGGAACCAAGAGCCATGTTTCCTTCTGCGCAACCTCCCGGGGGCCGCATACCAGTGGTGGGTGTGGCCAGAGGCAAAAGGGGGTGGGGCAATACATCCGAATTCTACTTTTGTACAGAAGACTAGCTTCTTCACACTCACACGTCCCGCTCGTCACCCTCCATCCAGGCAGGCAAAAAAGCTTTATTAGATTTCAAGGCACATTTTATCCAGGCAAAAACACTGAGCTAGGGGACAAAGCAGGACTGGCGAGAGGTGTGGCTTGAGAGGGGGCGTGCCCTCGGCAGAGTTCTGAGGGGCAGGGAAAGAGGCCCCCCCAGGCCTGAGGCAAAGTCAGATCTATAGGTGAAGTTGCATCGGGCATAGAGCTTCTGGAGCACTGCAGCTATGACATCCAACAGAAGGCGAGAGGCAGGGACGGATTTTGGTGTTGCATCGGGTGCCGCTGAAATTTGAGACGCTGCCTGGGGTTCCCCAACCCTGGTCCTTCCTTTGCTGTCCTGGGCCTGTTTCCTTCCTTCTTGTTCTCACAGATGACAATACAGCTGCAGTTGCTACTGCAGTCAGTCTGCCAAATACAGTGGTACCTCAGGTTACAGACGCTTCAGGTTACAGACTCCGCTAACCCAGAAATAGTCCCTTGGGTTAAGAACTTTGCTTCAGGATGAGAACAGAAATTGTGCGGCGATGGCAGCAGCGGGAGGCCCCATTAGCTAAAGTGGTACCTCAGATTAAGAACAGTTTCAGGTTAAGAATGGACCTCCAGAACGAATTAAGTTCTTAACCCGAGGTACCACTGTAACTGTGCCTAGCTCTTGCTGCCTACTGTATCTTAGCTGCAATTTTCACTATTAGCTTTGAACAGCAGTGAGATTTGAGCAAGCTCTGCTTCGCATTTTATTTTTTGCTTGCTTTAATTGTGCCCCAAATTCCAACGTGGGGTTCTGCAGAATATCTTTTGAGAAATGAAACACAACAAAATGCACCACTTTGGACTGTTTGGAGGTGGATGGCGGGGATGTTGTTGTTGTTGTTTGCACAAAGCGCCGCTCTTTAATGCTGTTTAAAAGCAGCAGCATAAGTATCGCCCCTCCATCTTTCATTTATTAAGGATCTGTGTGTGCAAGCCGTGCTGTTTTTCTTCCCTGCGATACTTTGCCTGCTTATGGCCACGCTGTAACCTGAATAACCTCTAAAGAGAAGCCACAATTAGCTTTTCAAGGCTCTTGTCACTGTGCGGGAGAGGGGACTTCCCTCCTCCCCCTCAGTCCCTTTCACAGGCTGTCAATTACCGACTAAAGTAGTTATAATTGCACCGTATTCTGCCACTTTTCACAGTACGGAAATATCATGCAATCACACCATGTTATTTAGCAGTCGGCACAAATGCAATCCCTGCAAGCTAAGGGACGCAGTTGTGTTAGCAGCACACAAGTGTATATCACCTATGCAAGCATCCTTTATCCTCTTTGCTCTTCTCTCTCACCGCAAGGAATGCAAGGGCAAACAGTTATGCTGCTAATGAAGATTATTTTTAATTCTCTTGACAGCTTGCTACCCCGATGTGGCTTTTCCTCCAAGAAGAATACGCACCGAGAATGAAGGTCCTAACAGCAGGTGATTAGGCTGGCCTGTTTGGTACCAACAGCGAGAGGATGGAAGCAGGAAAAAACCTTGATGTTGTGGGTGGAATTACACAAAGCTCATAAGAGAATGTCAGGTAACGATACTGGAACTTTACCCCAGGCATATGAATGACATCTACAGTGCCAAGGATGGACAAGACACTTTCCCCACTGTTGTTGTGTCCCTCAATTCCCCACTTTTGTTTTCTTTGAGAAGCAACATACTCCAGTTGATCACACTCCCCTGCATTGTTCAGGTAAATAAATGTTTGGGGGTGAAAGGAACAGTCCTGAAAAACCAGTACAGTGGTACCTCAGGTTAAGTACTTAATTCATTCCGGAGGTCCGTTCTTAATCTGAAACTATTCTTAACCTGAAGCACCACTTTAGCTAATGGGGCCTCCTGCTGCCGCCGCGCCGCCGGAGCAAGATTTCTGTTCTCATCCTGAAGCAAAGTTCTTAACCTGAAGCACTATTTCTGGGTTAGCGGAGTCTGTAACCTGAAGCGTATGTAACCTGAGGTACCACTGTACAGGAACTTCTGAGGCCAGTCCGGTGGTTTGGAATTCAAAAGGTGGGCCGTGTGTGTTGGATTTCGTTTTTCATTCTGCGTGGGGGACAGAAGTCACCCCTCCAGTTAAAAGGGGAAGGATCATGCAGCAGAGGGAAAAGTACGTGTTTTGTACGTGTTTTGTATGCAAAAGGTGGTTGGTTCAATCCCCAACATCTCCACCTAGGATGGGGAGAGACCCCTGCTTGAGGAGCTGCTACCAGTCAGTGTGAAGAGCACTGGGCAAGATGAACTAATGGCACGAGGCAGCTTTCTGGCAATCTCCAATAATGGGCCTGGGAAAGGAGTAGTGCTGCCTGTCTTAAATCGGCTGTCCTGGGATAAGTGGACCATTTTATTTCTTATCTCCCACCTTTCCTCCCTGGAGCAAAAGGCAGTTTCCCCATTTTATCCTCACAACAGTCCTAAGAGATACTGAGTGACTGTGACTTCATGGCTAAGTGGGGATTTGGACCCAGAACGCTCTGACCACTATGCAAAGAATGACTAGAATAGAATAGAATTGTAGTCTTGGAAGGGATCTCAAGGGTCATTGGGTCCAGCCCCCTGCAATGAGGTTTAGTTGGAATCTCCTATTATATCTTGAAGCCACTGGTTTGGGTCCTCTGAAGTAGGAGAAAGCAAGGGGTGCCACGAATTTGCAGCTCGGAGGCTCTTGAAGTCTGGGGGTAGGGTATGTGAATTACTTGTCCACTTCTTCAAAGAAGAACTGGACATTGAGGGCTACCCCATCAGTGTTGCCAAATTATTTGCAGATTGCTTGTCTACCAATAGGGCAGGCCTATGGCCTGGTCGTCCTCTTATATACCTGCTGGGATTGACAAAGCTGCCTCTGATTGGTTGACAAAGCATTCTTTGATTGGTTGACAAGGCATCTGACCCTCACCAATTAACCAACTCATAGCCAAACCAATCAACCAACTAGAAGGATTACTGTTAATCTCTTTTCCTTGGGGTGTCCCTATTTTCAATGGAGAAATGCTGGGGGGGGGGTGCAGTTCTCTGACTCCCGAGCCGTCGGAAGGCAATCCTGTACAGTGAAGGGTGTTTTTAAACGTTTAATGTTTTATTATTTTTATATGTTGGATGCCGCCCAGAGTGGCTGGGGCAACCCCGTCAGATGTGTGGGGTATAAAGAATAAAAATATCATTATGGAATGGGGCGTCATCAGAGAAATGTTGGGGGGGCATGCTAGGTATATTTCAAAAAGGTAAGAGTATGAAAAACAATGGATTGGGAGAAGGTAAAGTGTGGGAACCAATTAGGGATGCCCCATTCCATAATGATAATTTTATTCTTTATACCCCAGACATCTGACTGGGTTGCCCACTCTGGGTTGGGACACCCTAAGGAAAAGAGATTAACAGTAATCCTTCTAGTTGGTTGATTGGTTTGGCTATGAGTTGGTTAATTGGTTAATTGGTGAGCTATGAGATGAAGGGGAGGGTCAGATGCCTTGTCAATCAAAGAATGCCTTGTCCACCAATCAGAGGCAGCTTCGTCAATCCCAGAATGCTTTGCCAACCAATCAGAGGCAGCTTTGTCAATCCCAGCAGCAGGTATAAAACAGGACGACCAAGCCTGCTGAGGCCATAGGATCTATGATCCCTGACCACTGGTCCTGTTAGCTAGGGATGATGGGAGTTGTAGTCCCAAACATCTGGAGGGCCGAGTTTGCCTATGCCTGCTTTAGAAAGCTGGCGACTATGTGCTCTGTTAGTATTTCTGCATACTTAAAACAGCTTAGTGATTCCTTATTTTCTCCATACAGCGTATAAGTCATTTGTGAATCATATGGGTAAGTTAACAAGGGGCTGTGGAACTTGTCTGCATTTTTATTTCCACTAGAGGGAGTGCTTGCTATGCCACATGGTTTCTGGTTCCAAGTTACTGCTCTCACATAATGTCCTAACTTCCTTTGGCTCCTTGTCACCCAGAGTATAGTCCTCTGGGGGCTTGCAGTGTTCTGAAATAGGCAACCTTTGGAAATAATGGGCACCCTTTAGGATAAAGAATACCTGACACCTGAACCTACATCAGGAGAAATGATGGTGGCAGTGGTTCTGTTGGCTGGTTAAGCCCGGACGTAAATCTCTGCAGGAGAGAGCTACATCACTGCGGTGGCGTGGCTGTTCATCTTCCAGCACACTGTCTTCCTGAGGTCTCTGTTTTAGCTGCCTTGCTTCACGGCATTAAGATGCTTCTGTCTGAATAAGCAGCACTGAGGCAACCTGGTGCAAAGGACAACAGAGGCGTGCCTTTTAAGAGTTGCGTAGAAGGGGGCATTGCAGCAGGTGCCGTCTCTTGTCAGAATGATCTCCCCCACAACTCTTAAAGTGACCCTCCTTTTCATGAGCAAGACCCTTTGGAGGGTTCTAAGCAGAGGCTGGATGGTCTGGACCATAAAGAAGGCTGATCGCCGAAGAATTGATGCTTTTGAATTCTGGTGCTGGAGGAGACTCTTGAGAGTCCCATGGACTGCAAGAAGATCAAATGTATCCATTCTGAAGGAAATCAGCCCTGAGTGCTCACTGGAAGGACAGATCCTGAAGCTGAGGCTCCAATACTTTGGCCACCTCATGAGAAGAGAAGACTCACTGGAAAAGACCCTGATGTTGGGAGAGATGGAGGGCACAAGGAGAAGGGGACGACAGAGGACGAGATGGTTGGACAGTGTTCTCAAAGCTACCAGCATGAGTTTGACTAAACTGCGGGAGGCAGTGGAAGTGGAGTGCCTGGCGTACTCTGGTCCACGGGGTCACAAAGAGTCGGACACGACTGAACAACACAAAGCAGAGCCTGGATGGTCATCTGTCATGGATGCTTTAGTTGAGATCCCTGCATTGTAGGGGGGTGGACTAGAGGGCCTTGGGGCGGGTCCCTCCCAACTCTACAATTCCATGACCGCAGTACCTTCACCATCCCATCAAACATAGCAAATCATCGAAAGGGCTCCTTACTCCCCCACCCCTTTTGCTGTATGCACATCCAACTCCCACCTGGGTGATCTAAAACATACCTGAGGTTCATCAGTATGTTGAGCAGGGCAGCAGCTGTGGAAGCACACTTGCCTTTCACTGATCAGAAGCAGATTTTAAGGGCTCCTGACACAAATTGCACTGGGTGCAGAGCATAGAGCGTGCTGCAACTATTGTGTACAATATTATTATTATTATTAATAATAATATATGTCCCACCCATCTGGCTGGGTTTCCGCAGCCACTCTGGGTGGCTTCCAGCAAAATACTATAATACAACAATTCATCAGATATTAAAAACTTCCCTAAACAGGGCTGCCTTCAGATGCCTTCCGAAAGTCAGATAATTATTTATTTCTTTGACATCTGATGGGAGGGCGTTCCACAGGGCGGGCACCACTACCAAGAAGGCCCTTGCCTAGTTTCCTGTAACCTCACTTCTCACAGTGAGGGAACCGCCAGAAGGCCCTCAGTGCTGGACCTCAGTGTCTGGGTTGAACGATGGGGGTGGAGACGCTCCTTCAGGTATACTGGGCCAAGGCCGTTTAGGGCTTTAAAGGTCAGCACCAACACTTTGAATTGTGCCCGGAAACATACTGGGAGCCAATGTAGGTCTTTCAGGACCGGTGTTATGTGGTCTCGGCGGCCACTCCCAGTCACCAGTCTAACTGCCGCCTTCTGGATTAGTTGTAGTTTCCAAGTCACCTTCAAAGGTAGCCCGATGTAGAACGCATTGCAGTAGTCCAAGCGGGAGATAACCAGAGCATGCACCACTCTGGCAAGACAGTCCACAGAAGGTGAAGGGGGTGCCAGATTCTGGTGCCACATAAGGCGCTGCTGAAATTTGAGATCCCAACAGCAACAGCTGTGATGTGCATCTTGAGGATAGATCTGCCACATGCCGCCTCCTAGGCAGCACTGCCATCCCACCTGTACAGTGGCCTCTTGACAAATAGGAGGCACTGCTGGTCTCTCCTCCTTCCTGTTCTCAAAGTAGATCTTTATCTCCTCCTTGCTCCTGATGTAGATCTTCACTCACCCCTTTTTCCCTGGTGGCAAGGTGAGGGGGGTGTCATTCTGTGGTTCGCCTCAGGTGCCAAAATGTCTTGGGCAGGCTCTGCTCTTATGGGACAAAGCTTTAGATAGAGGCAAGTACTTGCAGACTGATCAAGCATTTTGGATAGATCTGGGTAGCCTTTGCTGTGGCCTGAGAGAGCCTAGCATTTCCTTCTTGTCTTTGGCTGCTCATGACAAATTGACACAGCAGGTCTTGGGAATCAGCCATCGCTATGGAAACAGCCTTGATTTGGAGAGATAATTTCAAATTGCCACTGTTAATCTGCAGTGTGCTAATTAAAGCCAAATTTTAGAATGCAGTTTACGTTTCATTTTCAAGCATCCCCTCCCCGCCCCCACACATTCAAATTACTTCCACATTTCAGACATTTTCCAACAAGGAATGTATGCATTTAGTATATGACATAAAGAAATAAGGCAGTCCTTTTAAGGGGGGAGAATGCATTTCTAGCAGTCAGTTATACATAGGTTTGTGGCACTGTGCATGGAATTAAATATGAGGCTCTATAACAGTTAGCGGAGGTGCTTTTTGAAATACATACTTATCATGTGAATGGACTTCTCTCCATCAATATCCACTTTGGTTATCTTCCATGTTGCCACCTGCAAAAGAAATGTTTATGTTAATTTATATTTCAGTTCATATGCATGTTTATGTTACTGTTTTCTTACGTTATTGAGGTTGAAAACCTCAATAAAACAATTTTGCTCCAGTGCAATGGCCCCAAACCCTTTTGGTCTTAACCATTCCTCCTTTACTTGTTACTCATAGGAAAATGACACCTGACCTCTGGATTCACCCAGGCTGAACCTTGCAGCCTGAAACCATTCCAAAGTTGCAATCATACTCTAAAGTCGGGATTTTGTAATGGCGTTTACTGCAGTTGCCTCCAAAGATTGATGCCTTACTTACATATCCTTTCTTTGCAGGAGCAGTTGCTAGCCTTTCTGGTTCCTCAACGCCCCTTCAGAGTCTGGTCTTCTCCAGTTGATTTCCATTCATCATGATACATGGATAAACATCTGATAGAAGGAAAAGATGCAGCACACTAGAGCAGGAAAGAGTTAGTAGGCCTACAGGCATTCCACAGATCAGATCCAATGACTCAGGAAGAAATTATAAACTGGGGTGTGCTAGGCTCCGGATTGGTCCCTTTCGCTACAGAAGGTAGAAAGGGGACCCGGAATGTGCTGCTCCCTACCACATTGTCCTCTCCTGTTCATCTTGGTCCTCAACTCTATGGGCATTGCTGTCATTTCCTTCACACAGCTGCCGTGCAAAACAGCCTTGGGCTGTTATGTTTCCACACTACAGGCATTTAGAAGCTGCTTTGCACTTTTGTACAGTACTTTCAACACAGTAATGGTGCCAGTGGGGAAAAGATTTCTGCCTTATGGAAAGGATAAGGCGGGGTACTGAGAAAGTGACACAAACGGACACCAACCCCCATTTTGGAATGTTTTCGGCTGCTGAGCCTGTCTCAATTTATGCATATATTAGAATTGTTATTGCTGCACTGAGTGATGCAAATGCATCAGAAGGGCAGGAGATAGGTTTTCTGAAATAAATAAACTAAATAGGAGCTCTGCAGCAGCTGCTCCTGATTTGGAGATAAGGATTAGGATGAAAGACCCTAATTTGGGCCCTCGTAGGCAGCCAAATCCGTGATTTCAAGAGGATCAGTAATCAGGAGTTGCCAGATTCTTTCTTCTATAGCCCTGTCTTTCCATTGCCGTTCTTCCAGCATAATTCTGCCAGTACTAAATCAAATGTGCAACGTAAAGCTGCAGTAACAAAATGTTAAATCAAGCTGGGTGAGTGGATGCTTATCCAGTGGAAACAGCTGCCAAAAACGTGGTATTTCATCTCGTTTTCCATGCATAGTAATGAAGGCTGCACTAATCCCTGAAATCAGATATTTCACGAATACCTTTTAAAGATGCACACACAAAAGAGTTAAACAGAACTCGAAGCCACAGATATTTTTTTAAAAAAAATCTAATTTCTATAATAAAGGGATATCACAAACCGCCATTGCTACTGTGAAAAAGACCGAAAGGTCATTTTTTATAGCATTAAGTCTTTTGGGTTACCAATCCTGAAACAAAAGTATGAAAATGCATTTATAATCTTGCTTCCCTGTGCATATTTTATGTAGATCTAGAACAATTGCAGAAATAAGCCTTTCCTCCAGGTAGATGCTTTCATCCAAGCGAATTAGCAACCTGGACATTTTATGGTAACATGCATTATGGATAGCGGAAGACGTTTGAAAAGGAGCTCTTTGTTTAAGTGGCTTGGTAAGGAGCCACACTGCTGGTTCACAGCAGGTTGAGTTTCTGGGTTTGCTTTTATTGTGGAATTGATGTGAAATTTGAGTTTGGCCAGCCTGGCTAAAAAGGAAAGGGGAATCAGATAGGCGTTGCAATGCAGGGAAGCTGTACTGTAACCTTTGCCCGTGTCTCCGTGTTATACAGCCTAAATGTGAATGCTGGCTTTGAGAGGCTCAGCGCAGTCTCCTGCAAACTTTAAATGTTGCCCAGCCCTGACAAGGACAGACTTCAGTGGAAATGAGAAGTAGCTCGTTGGATAGCATGCACAGGCAGTGCACATGTAGAATAATGTGTGCACATGGAATTCTTGGGCACCTCTTTCATGCCTCGTCTTCCCTGTACTAAACATAATCATCATTTTCTTTAATTTTTAGTCATACCTTTTCCATTCCCTTGAAGGAGGAGAGCCAGGAGCACCCCAAATCCTGTGTATATCACTGTGCACATGGGTTCTGCATTGGGGCAAACTGTGAATTGAATGTGATATTTCCAAAAAAATGGCAACTTACGTGCAAAGTTTATTGGGAAGGAACCCTGCGGTTACTTTTCGCTGAATTGACCACAATAACAAGCCAATCACTTTTAAGCAATAGGCCATTTATTCCCTTGGACTACCTAATGAAAAACCAAACGCCATCAGTTTGCGATAATTGTGAATTCTCCTATGCATCCTTTGCTTATACATCAGAATTGCTTTGCCTTCAAAAGCGTCGCTCTAGCAGCAACAGCCCCTAGGTGGCGCTCCATCTTAAAACAATTTATTTGCTGACATGAATCGGGTATAGAGTAGGGGAGCTATACAGTTCTCTAAACATGGGAGAATTCAGCATTTGGGGGCGGGGAGGGGAAGAAAACAGTTGACAAAACATCAAATTCAAATGAGACAAAAATCAACAAGTTACTAAACAGATGATAAATTTGGTATGGCAAAAGAAATAAGGTAAAGGACCCCTGGACGGTTAAGTCCAGTCAAAGGCGACTCTGGGGTTGCAGTGCTCATCTCGCTTTCAGGCCAAGGGAGCCGGCGTTTGTCCACAGACAGCGTTCCAGGTCATGTGGCCAGCATGACTAAACTGCTTCTGGTGCAACGGGACACTGTGACAGAAGCCAGAGCACACAGAAACGCTGTTTACCTTCCCGCCACAATGGTACCTAGCTACCTACTTGCACTGACATGCTTTCAAACTGCTAGGTTGGCAGGAGCTGGGACAGAGAAACGGGAGCTCACCCCGTCGCACGGATTCAAACCACCAACCTTCTGATCAGCAAGCCCAAGAGGCTCATTGATTTAGACAATAGCACCACCTGCATCCCACTAGCAAAAGAAATAATCTAGACTTAAATACATATATATATATACACAGAGCAAGAGGCAAGTTAACAGACAATATAATTCCAGATGCACAGAGCCCCAGCAGCCTGGCTAAAATGTACTGCGGAGCCTGTTCAGGATTCTAGAAATCACCTAGGACTCAACTACACTGGCAAAGAAAAAGTGCTTTATATGCGTTATATCACAGTGGAGTCCCATCTTTCGCCAATGTGATTTCCCTTTATGAAGGGTAGAACGCGTTTTCCTGAAACACTTTTTTGATGTGTCTAGATCTAGCCCTAGACTCATCATTTCTCCGAAGGTGACTAACAGCAGTAAAGGGGAAATTGCTGGGGAGGGCGAATCCTGGAAGTTCCAGCTGCTGGTGGTACTAGCCTTGTTGCTATGGATCTCTATACTTTCAGTTACCTTCTTTTCTGCTGGTGTTGCGGGGCAGAAGAAGAGGAGGAGTTTGGATTTGATATCCCGCTTTATCACTACCCGAAGGAGTCTCAAAGCGGCTAACATTCTCCTTTTCCTTCCTCCCCCACGACAAACACTCTGTGAGGTGAGTGGGGCTGAGAGACTTCAGAGAAGTGTGACTGGCCCAAGGTCACCCAGCAGCTGCATGTGGAGGAGCGAGGACGCGAACCCGGTCCCTCAGATTACGAGACTACCGCTCTTAACCACTACACCACACTGGTGCAGATAGCTGCATCTTCTCCCAATGGCATCCATCTCATCATATAGGTGCCTACCCCAAAGGGATCAGACACAGGGCTGGCCCAATCATTGAACAGAGTGAGGCAGCCGCCTCAGGCAGCCGATTTGGATGGTCATGGAAGGGCAGCAAGGTGCTAGCTGTTTAATGCATCATCATCATTTATTGTGGCTGTGCTTAGGCACTTGTGGGCTTTTCTGCCAAAAGAACTTGACTAGCCTTGGGTACAATCCACCTGGCTTGACAAGGAAGGAGTGCCATTTGCTGCTCTGCCTCAGGCACCGAAATTTCTTGACTGGCCCTCAGCAGAAGACATCAAAGTTCTAGAACTCCTAGTGCAGAATTAAAGGTTAAAATCCTTTAAAAGGGACCCTTTCCCAAGGAGTGTGATGACCTTAGTATTACAGCCTTAGATGTAGAGTCGGCTCAATTTTGCCTTCCTTCACTCTTGTTCTTGGATAGAACAAATGGTGTAATACAATACAGACCATGAAAAATATATTCCTTAAAAAACCACACACATCAACAATGAACCCGTTGTATAGCCTGATTAATGCAGGCCCATGCTGTAGCTCTAGGCTGCTTTAACATTTTGTTACGTGAATGAACTTACCTACATGGGAGTCATGGGTAAGATGGTAAAGGGGGGAGGGATGAGCAAGAACTTCCCTAAACATGGTGCTAACAATTAGTCGTCTTTCCCCATTTTTTAGATGCTCCACTGACCGAAATACCTTGGCAGACAAATATAGGTCAACAATGTGAAAAGGTCTTAAATGCCAACATTATATAAAATCAAAGAGTGGCAATTGTGAAGATTGGATGAACAAATATGGGAGACTGATGTAAGGATGTGAAATATTTTAATGAGTGCCGCAGATCCAGCAAAACGGCAGTATGGAGGGAGATACAGGAATAATTTTAATAGCTTTATTTCTGTGTTAACGTGATACGGTTCAGCCTGTGTATTCTTTAATACTGCATCCCTAGAGGTATTACACAGAACTAAGTCCCATTACTCTCGGCCAGATTTACTTCCAAGCAAGCTTATGTAAGGTTGCTTGATTTAATACTAGATGAATGTTGCTTCTTCATAAACCAAATTGTGTGACCACAATTAAGTATTAGGACCGGGAACATAAAAGCCCTGCTGGATCAGACCACAATCCCACCCAATCCAACATCCGATTCTCACAGTGGCCCACCATGTCTATGGGAAATTTGCATGCATGGTTTTTGCAAAGCAGGCAAACCGTCTTGTCCTTGACAAACTGCAAACATTAAGTACTGTGAGCAAAGGTTAGCAAGGTATTTGGACACCGCACCCAGTTACCAATATATTAGCCACCCGTAATTCCACACAAACACACTGCCGTGCTAGTTATAGTTGAGCAGTTCATTGTCCTCCCCTTCAGAATCTTCAGAATTATAATCTTATCATAGTACACGCTGGAAAGGTTGATAAGCATGGCTTACACCGCTTTCCTTGGAAGTGGGCGCCGTGACTGTCTGGTTGCTGAGCCAACTGATATGATGGCTCAGCAAGAAGCTGCAGGCCCCTTGAGAGATATACGGTACAGTGCTAAAGCAAAAGCAAGATCCTACACCAACAGTGAGAAAATGCTTGATTTTGTATTACAGATGCAAGCCAATTTGTCTCTGCATTGCACGATCTGTCACAAACTATTGTGAAATAATTTTGTTTAGTTTTTTTGTCTACTTTCTTCATTAAGCAACATGAGCAATAAATAGGCTCATTGGTTTTATATGTGCCATCCATTAAAAGAAAATTCCAAGTCTCTGGATAACATGAAGATAACAAGCAGATTAAATACCTAGGAATATTGGAGGCGGTCTTAAGACTAAATCAAGCCAGAATTGTGGAGCCAAACTGGCAGGAGCTGTCAAAGGTTCCCAACTATAGACTTTCCCAACCTGACCTGGAGATTTCAAGAATTGAACTTAGAGATTATCTGCATGCACAAGAGAAGCACTAAAAGTGAGCTGTGGTACTTACATGTCTTGGGCATATCATGATAAAATCAGAGGAGCGGAATGACTGTGCTGGTCATTTACACATAGTACTTGAAAGTCTCAGAAAAGGTATGGTGGGAATGCAAGGAGGTTAAAGAATATTGGGAAATGATATATAATCAATTGGAAAAAATGTTGAAAAAAACTTTTGTTAAAAAACCAGAATCTTTCTTGCTTGGAATTTTAGATCATGATATGAGAGGGAAATTGGAGATTGTTTATGTATGCGACAACAGCAGCAAGAATTTTATTAATACAAGTATGGAAAACAGAGAAAACACCAACAAAGGAAGACTGGCAAGCTAAGCTTATGGACTAAGCGGAACTGGCTAAGCTGACAGAGGATACATGAGAGAGACAACATCGATTTCAAAAAAGAGTGGGAACCATTTATAAACTATATAAAAAGACAGTATAAAGATTTGGACTCAGTGGCAGGTTTTGACTAAACTTTCACAACTATATGAGAGGCAAAATCAGCAGGATATAGAATTTGTTTAATAAACCAATATAGAAATACGGGGAAGCCAAGGAGGGGGGAGGGGATATATATATAAAAATTAACAAATTTTCCACAAATCTTAACTGAATGTTATAATTTGAAAATTCAATAAAAAATATTATTTTTTTTAAAGAGAGTCTCAGAAAAGACTGCAAGGATCAAATGCATTAGTCCCAAACAGATGCTGAATGTAGTTCCATTGATTTCACAGTTGTAAGCCCTGCTATGCTACAAACCCAAGCTTATTTTCAAAAGCACTTCAATGGCTTGGGTCAAATAATAATTTATTATTTTTACCCCGCCCATCTGGCTGGGTTTCCCCAGCCACTCTGAGTGGCTTCCAACAAAATATTAAAAATACAATAAAACATCAAACATTAAAAACTTCCCTAAACAGGGCTGCCTTCAGATGTCTTGTAAAAGGAAGATAGTTGTTTATTTCCTTGACATCTGATGGGAGGGTGTTCCACAGGGCGCCACCACCGAGAAGGCCCTCTGCCTGGTTCCCTGTAACCTCACACTTCTCACAGCGAGGGAGCCACCAGAGGGCCCTCGGCGCTGGACCTCAGCTTCCGGGCACGATGGCTTTCTGGCTGAGTTGAGAATTCTCTGCTGGAGTCCTCTGGTTCCCTTGCACGACTCTGAAAAGGGCTGCAGCCCACTTGACATTTGAACTATTGGAAGTTTTGCTTCCCAAGCAAAGAGGTGTTGGGAGGGGGGAGAGGGGTCTAAAGCAGGTCTGCAATGGGAGGCCAAAGCCCCCTACTCATCCCTACATCAGGATCTGGGAAAGGGTGTAAGTCAGCGGTGGAGCACCTGTGTTGTCCACAGATGCCAACAAGATCAGTCTCTAAGACTGGGTGAAACCCCTGCCTGAAACTCCAGAGAGCTTCTGCCAGTCAGTGTAGCCTATACTGAGGTAGATGGACCAGTGGTCTGACTGGGTATAAGGCAGCTTCCTAGATCTGTGTCTGCTAACTCCTAAAAAAAAGAAGAGCCAAGTGTGTTAACTGTTAGGATACAGTCTCCGTTCCACCTTAAAGGGGAACAGGCTTTGAAGGGAACATGCCTAATTCGTTCCACATATCCTGGCCACAGTCTGAACTGGGGCATTGCAGTGTGGATATGCAGGCAAACCTGTTCTAATTAACTCCCCTACATTGCTCTACGTTTTCACATACAGTGGTACCTTGGGTTACATACGCTTCAGGTTACATATGCTTCAGGTTACAGACTCCGCTACCCAGAAATAGTACCTCGGGTTAAGAACTTTGCTTCAGGATAAGAACAGAAATAGTGCTCCAGTGGCGTGGCGGCAGCGGGAGGCCCCATTAGCTAAAGTGGTGCTTCAGGTTAAGAACAGTTTCAGGTTAAATACGGACCTCCGGAACGAATTAAGTACTTAACCCGAGGTACCACTGCATAAGAGGCTCTGAACCAAAAGGGAGCCACCTCTCTCTCTCCCCCCCAACTGAGTTTATTTCCAGCAACTTCTGTAATGGTATTATTGTGAGGTCTACATAACCCACTAAGGGGATCTGTGGCACTTACCTGTCAACTGTCTGGGACTTCCCATTTTCTTGGGCGGGGGTGCTCTCACTGAGAAAACGGTGCCCCAAAACAGGGTGTTCAAGACAGTTGATGGGTATGTACGTTTTTGGGTGCCATACTCTCACATGGGAATGCAGCCCAGAAAACACGTGGCTCGGTTTTACACTGTGACATGTTAGAGGGTATGGTGGCACCATTCACATAACAAAAAGTACTGTAGAGATAGCAACATTTTCAAAAGCAGTGGGTCCATGACTTGGTTTCAAAACAAAACAAAACAGGGTCTGCAGTACTTAATTGGGAAACAATGATGTGGTACATTTTTTCCTGGTTGTTTGGCTTTCATGAAGAAGCCAGAAATATCAGACCCTGAAGGCTGTTTCAGTGCTGCTTCAGCAACTCATTTTGTACACCAGTCAGTATCAACTCATTAATTACATTCACTCCTTCACACTCTGTCATCTGATCCAAAAAAACTATGTCCCATAAATATACAGGTGATAAAAGGGTTCAGTGAATCTTCTTGCTTTTCTAACTTGGCTGCAGAGGTATCTTTTCATAGGGAGGAGACCCGCAAGTGATTAGTAGCTTGAGAACTGGGTTTAGCTGTGGAACATATGCATGTCTGGAAGTAAAACTGCAAAAGTTCAAATCACTGCTTGTCCCTGCAGCTAACTCCTCCACCACATAGGATTTATTTGCTTGAAGTAGGGATTCTCTACAATCCAATACCTGCTGGTTCTCCTTGGGTTCCATACAGTGCCAGGCCTACCATTAGGCAAAGTGAGGCAGCTGCCTCAGGTTGCAGATTCTAGATGTTATATGGGGCCATAGCTCCCTGAGCTAGCCTGCTCCCCTGAAGAGTGGGGAAGATGCTGTCCCTCTGGTGGGAATGAAAAGGGTCACCTTGTCCTTTGCCTCAGGCAGCACAATGTCTTTATCTCTGTATCTCTGCCCTGCCTTTGCAAACGGGCACCTCGCCAGTTGCATTCAGCTTTTGTCAGTCACATTCTCTCTGGTTATCTTGATAAATTTGTTTATTCCTAACCCTGCAGCTGACATAATGAGACAGAGCAATGCATATCAAATGTACTGTCAGGAAAAGGGGGAAAAAAACCCATAAAAAATAGTAATCCTGCATTCATTATGGAGATAGCCTTGTTGGGAAATTACAGTAATCCTTAATTTTCCAGAGTGCTGGTTGGGGCCATTTCTATGATGCAACATCGTCATTTCATATGCAGCTGATTCTAGCCATGCAAGCTAATCTGTCCGCTCACTAATATATTCAAACATCTTCCCCAGCTTTCTGCAAGGAATCAAATTGCACACAACATAGTGAATGTGGATCTATAGACTCCCTGCAAAGTTTCAGACATCAGGTTCTTGTTTTCTGTTTTAATTTGCTTTGTTTTTTCCTTTATAAGTTGCTTTGAGGCACATGTCAAAAAGCAGGGCATAATTTTTTTAAGCAAACATCTGGAACGGCATGATGTTTCTTGTTTTAAAGCTCAGTCCTATTTTGTACTGCTATTTAAAATAAGATCCTGTAAAGGAAGTGTCCTTATTCCCACACCCAACTCCAGAACCCACTTTTACAATATGCTTGCCAAGGTCTGAATTTTTTCATTCTCCAGTCCCCTTAAAATGTTATTTTCAGGGCTTGCTAGGCCAGGCTAAAGTTGCTATGAGGCAGCTAAGCTATTTTTATTGATGGTATTCATATTTTAATTGGTTACTTTGAGGCATGGACCTTGTTAGAGTTATGTCATTGAATAGGAAGCGTTAGAAATGAAAATAAGTAATTGAGGGCACAGTCCACTCACTTGGGAGTAGCTCCCCTGAACACAGTAGGACGTTCTAAATATAAAGGGTTGCATGGCACATTGTAATATGTAGTGTTTTGTATCTATTTCAGCTCCTACAAATGGAGGCCTCGGCAGTTGCACAGCTGAATGTGATTTTCACACTGCACATTAGCACAGTGTGTGTGTTTGTGCGTGAGAAACAGATTTGTTCTTTTTAATTGCTTTTCTGATCCAAAAAAGCCGAGATTAAGAGAAGCCTACGTTGGTTCCTCTTTAAACAAAATGGATATGAATATGAAAACACAGGGGGGAAAACAATCTGATGCTGTCAGGGCTGGCTCCGGGTCCCAGCTCACCAAGGACCAACGCTAGCCGATAGTACAGTATCAAAGTCTTTATTGAAGAATAGTCTCCATTTACAAGTCTCAGCGTCCCAGCCCTACGTCTGAACTTTAGACCGGCGAAGCTCTGTCTGGATCTCCACCCCCCGTGCACCAGTTCAAGACTCTAATCTTACTCCACCTCTTCCTTCTTTCTCTCTTCCTCTGGGTCTTACTACCCCCCGGGGTCTCATTCCTCCTGGACTCTTCCGACGCGGAGCTAGACCCCTCTGACTCCTCCCCCTCTCTTCGGCGGGCTTTAGGACCTGGCTCCTTACCCGGGCTGCCCACCTTGCCGCCCTCCTGTACATTTGAACTTGGCGCGCGCGCGCGTTTTACTTTCCGGATGACCGTTTCCTCGCTCCCTGACGAGGGTGTGGCCACTCCTGCCTCACGTTCTCCCTCTGCCTGCGCGCTCCCTGATCCCGATGCCTTAGACTCCTCCCCCCTACTGCTCTCTGGGGGGGACGCTGGTCCGGATTTCCAGCTGCTACTCTCTGAGTCCCCTTCTTCCCGAGGTGTCCCCCTGGGCACTCCCCTTGCCCTGACCATGGGGGCCCCTTTCTGTGAATCCTCCGAGTCACTGGAGAGACTCAGAGATCTTGGACTACTGTCGCCGCTGACATTTCCTTCCGACTCCTCCCCCTCGCTCTCTGTTTCTTCCCTCTCCAGTGACTCTGCTCCTGAACCCCTGACATCCATCCCCCCCTCGAAGCCCCCCCTTCCCCCCTCCCCTTCCTCCGGCGGGGGTGCTGGGTGCTCCGTCGTTGTGGGGGTGAATGGTGGATACAGTTCGTCCCCCGTGGCGTGCATCCAGTGAGAGAAATCCGGCTCGTCCTCCATGTCTTCGCCGACCTCGTTCTCCTCTGCTTCCATCTCCGTGCCGCCATGCTCGAACCCAACGTCCTCCCCCATCACGTCCATGTCCCTCTCACCCTCGTTCCCCTCTGGGTCCGTTGCCTGCCAAGGGCCCCTCAGCCACCTCTCCTCTCCTCGATTGTCCCACCAAAACGAGCGGTCTGAGGCAAACCCCGAGGGCGAGCCCTCCGGTGAACGTGTGTCTAAGGGTGGTTCTTCGTCCGAGGTGAATCCCTGGAACGTGCTGGTAGAAAGCGTGGGTGTGAAAAGCCAGTCGTCGAAATACTCGGCTGGCATGGGCCTGTGTGGGAACAAGGCATGAAACTCCTCTTTGAGGAGAGGCTCGTCCAGGGCATAGTCCGGCACCCAACTGTTGGCGCTGGCCGGGGTACCTTCCCTTGCGAGAAAATATTCTACTCCCTCTTCCCCCCATCTCGAGTCCAAAATCTCTGTGACCTGGTTGATGGGTTCCTTTCTTGGCGACTCCCTCCTTGGGGGGATCTCCTTATACTGGTCTGGTGCCGTGCCCTGCGCCTGAAATCGGTGAGGTGCTTTGTAGGGCGTGAGCACCGACCTATGGAATACTGGGTGCATTCTGGATCCTTCCGGAAGTGTCAACCGGAAGGCCACCGGATTGATCTGTGCCTCAACTAGGTAAGGTCCTAGCTGCTTATGTCCGAGTTTCTTCTTAGCTAAGGATCTGGTCGGCACTGCGTGGGCCGCTAACCACACCCAGTCTCCCACCTGTATGTCTTCACCAACCCTCCTGTGCTTGTCAGCCTGCAGTTTGTATGCGTGCTTTGCCAGCTCTAACTGCCTCCTAAGCTGCTCGTGGACTTCCTGCAATTCCGCCGCCAAGACTTCCGCTGCCTGTGGCTCCCCCTCCCCCAGTCTCTCTAAACCCGGGAAGGTTCTGGGATGCCTCCCGTTGTTGGCGAAGAACGGCGTCACCCCTGTGGACACGTGCTTCGTGTTGTTGTAAGCGAACTCAGCGAGCGGCAGGTAGTCCACCCATGTCGTCGGCTGTTGATTTGCGTAGCATCTCAGGTACTGCTGCATGACGGCGTTGACGCGTTCCGCTTGTCCATTGGTCTGCGGGTGTCTCGCCGACGCTAGGTTGATCTTGACGTTCAGGAAACCCATCAGCTTCTGCCAGAAGCTCGAAATGAACTGGCGCCCCCTGTCGGACAAGATAGACCGTGGCAGTCCATGCACTCTGAAGACGTGGTCTATGAACAGTTTGGCGGTCTGTTCTGCCGTGGCGACCTTCGCGCACGGAATGAAGTGGGCCATTTTAGTGAACATGTCCACCACCACTAGCACTGCCGTTTTACCCCTTGAGCTGGGTAAATCCGTGACAAAGTCCAGGGCCACCCTCTCCCACGGTTCGCTTGGAGTCTGCAGCGGTTCGAGCAGTCCCGCCGGAGGTTTGTGGACTGACTTGGCCCTTTGGCAGGTGTCGCACCTCGAGACGTACTCCGCGACTTCCCCCCGCATCTTGGGCCACCAAAAATCTCTGGCAACGAGTTCTGCCGTCTTCTCCTTGCCAAAGTGCCCGGCGGTGGGTGCGTCGTGTAACTGCTGCAGTACTTTCGCCCGGAGGTCGTCTCCCGGTACGTAGAGGGCCCCTCTGCGGATGAGCAATCCGTCTCGTACTTGGAACTCGTCGTCCTTCACCGTGCCCTTGTGCACCTCCTCCATCTTGGCTTGTGCAAAGGGGTCCCTCTGCAGTGCTCGACGGACCGCCTCCAAGTCCACGGTTGCTGCAGCGCACGCCCACGCTTTCGGAGCGAAAATGTGCTTGGCCGCTGCTGGTGCCGCCTCTTCGAGGTATTGCGGCTTCCTGGACAGTGCATCCGCCATGATGTTGTTGTCGCCTGGGATGTATTCTATCCTGAAGTCGAAATCCGCGAAAAATTCCGCCCATCTGATGTGCCGCTGGTTTAGGAATCTTGCCGTGCGCCAGTACTCCAGGTTCTTATGATCCGTGCGGACCTGCACGGTGTGCTTGGCCCCGACGAGGAAGTGTCGCCACGCCTTGAATGCTGCATGAATGGCCAGCAACTCCCTGTCCCAGATGGTGTAGTTCTGCTCCGACTTGCTGAGCTTCCTAGAGTAGAAGGCACACGGTCTCCAGTTCCCATGCGGGTCCTCCTGCAACAGTACGGCGCCCACGGCTCTGTCTGAGGCGTCTGTTTCAACCCTCATCGGTTTGCTGGGATTCACATGCAGTAGCTGCCCTTCGGACGAGAAGAGACGCTTAAGGTTCTGAAAGGACTGCTCCGCTTGCTCCGTCCAGATGAACTTCTTCTTCTTAGAGCTGAGCGTGTCAGTAATGGCCGCCGTCTGCATCGCGAACCCCTTGATGAACTTGCGGTAAAAGTTGGCGAACCCCACAAACCGCTGGACCTCCTTCCGATTGCGCGGGCTCTTCCAGTCCAACACTGCGCGAACCTTGGCGCTGTCCATGGCCAGCCCCTTGTCCGACAGCTTGTAGCCCAGGAAATCCACCTCCGTCCTGTCGAACTGGCACTTCTCCAGCTTGGCATACAGCCGATGCTCCTGCAGTCTCTGCAGAACTTCCTTGACGTCACCTTCGTGGGCCTCCTCAGATTCTGAGAATATCAGGATGTCGTCCAAGAAGCAGACGCATGTCTTGTAGAGGAGACCCGCCAGGACGTGATGCATGAAAGCTTGAAAACAGTGGGCGCCATTTTGTAAACCGAAGGGCATAACTCTGTATTCATATGTGCCCAGGGGCGTGAACATGGCAGTCTTCCACTCGTCTCCTTCCCGTATGCGAATCAGGTTGTACGCCCCTCGCAGATCCAACTTTGTAAAAACGCGTCCTTTCCTCGCCGTCGCCAGCAGGTCATCTATCTTGGGCATGGGAAAGGCCGCGGGCTTGGTTCTGGAATTTAAAATTCTGAAGTCTACCACAAGTCTTTTTTGGGGCGTGTCCCTCTTCTTCACAAAGAATACAGGACTGCCCCCCGCTGCCTTCGACTCCCGGATGAAACCGCGCTTCAAGTTGAGGTCTATGAACTCCTTGAGCTCCTGCAGCTCATCCTCAGACATGGAATACAGTTTCCCGGCTGGCAGCGTCGCTCCTGGCAGGAGGTCAATCTTGCAGTCATAGGGCCTGTGGGGGGGCAGCTTGTCCGCTTCCTTCTCGCAGAAAACCTCCAAAAACGCTGCATACTTGCGAGGCACTGCTTGCAGCGTGCCTAATTGTAGCTGCGGGTCGTCCCCTCCTTCTTCCGGGCTAGGAAGGATGCAATGTTCCGCGCAATAGGAGGAGCCGAAGGTCAGTTGGCGTTGGTACCACGCCAATGCTGGGCTGTGCCTGTGCAGCCAACTCATGCCGAGGACTACAGGCGTGTCCGACAGGTGTGTGACATTAAAGCTGATAACTTCTCGGTGATTTCCAATCCGCATCACCATTGGTTGCGTTTGTTGCACCACCTGCCCCCCTAACAAGTCTCTGCCATCCACCGTGACAACGTTCAGGGGCAGCGTGGCTGGTAGCAGTGGTATATTGTGCTGCTGAATGAATTCCAGTCCTATAAAGTCAGCGTTGCTGCCGGAGTCAATGGTGATCGGCACCTCCAGAGTGCGTCCATTGGGCAGTTGGAGAGACGCTGTGAGCTGCACCACTGGTTTGGGTGGGAGGGGGTCTGTGGGTTGCAAAAGTGCTGGGGATTGTTTCATTGACTTGTCTGACTGGACCCCAGTGCCTCTTCCTCCAGCCAGACTCCGTCGTTTAACTGTTGCTGCGTTTTCAATTGAGCTGCTTCAGCGACTGTTGCGGAGGCTGCAGTGTGCTTGTGGAGCCTCTGGGGACACTCTTTCGCCATGTGTTGAGCACTGTCGCAGATGTAGCACTTCCTGTTCCCTCTAGGAGGCTTCGTTTTGGCTGCTCCCGGTGTTAGGGCTCTGTTAGCTGACTGAGCCCTGGCACCTCCTATCTCCATCGGCTCTTCTCCCCCTCCCTGCGAGGGTGTGGAGTGCGCACGCGCTGCTTCTCTGGGAAAGAAGGGAGGTGCTCTGGCTGGTGCCCTTCCCCAACGCCCTTCTTCCCTGTTGCAAGGACGTTCTTCCAGATGCACCCCGATCTCCAGAGCCCTCTGGACTACCTGCTGGGTGCTCCTTGGTCTCTCCCCTCTTCCAATCTCCGCTTTTACATCTGCATTCAACCCCTCCCAAAAGAGGTCTCTGACTGGCGCAGAATCTTTTTCCCACCCCAGGGCATGAACCAGTCCGAAAAATCGAGTATGGTACTGCCGCACGCTGGCTTTGCCTTGTTTAAGTCCATGTATGTCCCTCCTGGCAATATCGACGTCTACCTTTGATAAAAAGCATGAGTCCATTGCTTTAATAAAAGCCTTCGCATCTTGGAGCGCTGGATCATTGTCCCTCCATAGATTCCGCAGCCACGTTTTGGCTTCCCCATGCAAATGGGACAAGATAAACCCCACTCTCTCTCTCTCATCTCTAAAGTCTTTGTCAAGTAAATCCAGCGCAAACAGCAGGTCTGCTCTGAAGTTGGGGTACTGCTGCAAACTCCCGTCGAAATGCGATACAAGGCTTCCTCCCCTTCTCCCCAAACCTATGCCTTCTGCCTTGGCTCCCGTTTGCCCCTCTTTGGAAAGCACGTCCAACCTGGCCTGGAGATCCCGGCAGGAGGTAACCATCTCCTCCTCTCTCTTCCTGGATGCAATTACCTCAGTGCTGAGTTGTGTCACCGCTTCTTGCAGGGCTTTTATCTTCTCTTCCGTCGTCATCTTGCCTGAGTTTTGTGAGCTCTGTAAGCACCCCTCCTCTGTCCTCGCTGCGCCGACTCACGTGGCGAGGTTCTTGGTGCCAAAACTTTAAAATTGGAGACAGAGCTTACTGTCAGGGCTGGCTCCGGGTCCCAGCTCACCAAGGACCAACGCTAGCCGATAGTACAGTATCAAAGTCTTTATTGAAGAATAGTCTCCATTTACAAGTCTCAGCGTCCCAGCCCTACGTCTGAACTTTAGACCGGCGAAGCTCTGTCTGGATCTCCACCCCCCGTGCACCAGTTCAAGACTCTAATCTTACTCCACCTCTTCCTTCTTTCTCTCTTCCTCTGGGTCTTACTACCCCCCGGGGTCTCATTCCTCCTGGACTCTTCCGACGCGGAGCTAGACCCCTCTGACTCCTCCCCCTCTCTTCGGCGGGCTTTAGGACCTGGCTCCTTACCCGGGCTGCCCACCTTGCCGCCCTCCTGTACATTTGAACTTGGCGCGCGCGCGCGTTTTACTTTCCGGATGACCGTTTCCTCGCTCCCTGACGAGGGTGTGGCCACTCCTGCCTCACGTTCTCCCTCTGCCTGCGCGCTCCCTGATCCCGATGCCTTAGACTCCTCCCCCCTACTGCTCTCTGGGGGGGACGCTGGTCCGGATTTCCAGCTGCTACTCTCTGAGTCCCCTTCTTCCCGAGGTGTCCCCCTGGGCACTCCCCTTGCCCTGACCATGGGGGCCCCTTTCTGTGAATCCTCCGAGTCACTGGAGAGACTCAGAGATCTTGGACTACTGTCGCCGCTGACATTTCCTTCCGACTCCTCCCCCTCGCTCTCTGTTTCTTCCCTCTCCAGTGACTCTGCTCCTGAACCCCTGACAGATGCACAAAGCCAAGAATAGCCGTCCTTTCCTAACTGAAGCTCAGGGGAACTGCAGTAAGTTGCAGGCAATTATAAAAAATGGAACAGGAGCACAGCGCCCAGCAGTTTATTATGCCTTTCCAGGAAGCAGCAACCAGGGATCATTAATGACTACAAATTAGATGATAAAGTCATTCAGATCAACAAATGATTGAGAGTAGCTTGTTGATCTCAAAGTCTAAGCACAAAACGAGCCCTATGGCAGTGCTATGCCTGAATGCAGGCTTCCACAGGTCTTACTTCAAAATATTGCTTTCAATTATGATGATCTTAGTGCCCTCTGAAATAGTTTTAGAATACCATTGAAGACTACTGAGCAATCTATTCAGTTGGCACTGGGGATTTCAAATAAGATGGTGTGACTGCCATCAGGCCTCTCAATTTTTGTTATATAAATTAAGCCATGTGTTATAGGGACGCTGCCATCAGGCATTAGTAGTTAATGCATTTGTTACAGTACTTTAAACCACATGAGAGCACTGTTTGTCTAGTGACCTAGTCACCTTGTTTGAAGCTTCTTTGTCTAAGTTAACTCCACCCTTAAAATCTGAGCCATTTTTCGTTTGCCATTTCTCTCCAGACAAGATGTTTGCTATTTCTCTTTCTTAGCTCCACTCATCCTATAAACAGTTCCTGCATGAATAAAGCCTTTGAACTCCAGAAACTAAGTTGAAACAACAGAACATGCTTTTTTTTTTTTAGCGCCAATACTATACTATACGAGCTAGGTTCATCTTACCTGTAGTACGTAAATTCCCAGGTCACACAGAACTTTATACCTCCCTGCTACTTCAAGGTGAAAACCCAGATGTTACATACTCAGTTGCTAGATTCTACACTGCCATGATGGATATTAGTCGAAGGATGGTTTGTGCCACAAACTAGGTCCAAAATGCAAGACCTTTTAACTGTGCCTGTTTCTATCTTTTTAAGTATGTATGACATAATCACCTCTTAATTGCTAGTTTTTATTCCTTACCTGTTTTAAGTCTTATGTGTTCAGTTTATCCATATGCTTTATCTTTTGTTGGTCTGTGACCGAAATAAAACTTTGATAGCGATACTGTAAGTGATTACTCCAATCTAATTCACCCAACCTGCAAGGTCTGCTAACAGCCTATTACACTTAATATCAAATTGCTGTGGAGATGGATGCCAGTGCCTGAAGGCCAGTTCAGAACCCTTTGTATGCTTCCATGCATATGCAGAACACCTACATGTCAGGGCAGTGCCATGCAGTTCAAGAAAGGGGCAGAGAATATCACGCCCTCTGCTTTTCATCAGATGAAAATAGGCAGACGTGCCAACTGATGCTGATAAATGTGCTTGTGTATAAATTCCCTAGCACACTCTTCAATAGCGGAGACATTTGCTTTAGGTATGCTGCCAACTTCCTACAATTTAATGTTGGTGAGCCACACCAACAGCAGTGTGATGAGAGAAAAGAGGCAAGTGAGCAAGTGGCGCATGTGGGGGGCAGCCCAGGCGACCTGCTGAGGAAGGTGTCTTTGAAGGAGGGTGGGATGCACTTGAGAGAGTGGTTTGGCGAAGAACTCTGTGAGGCACCATGTTAATTGTCACTTCAGAGAGGATAATAATAATATTATAATAATTTATTATTTATAACCCGCCCATCTAAAGGGACGTGGGTGGCGCTGTGGGTTAAACCACAGAGCCTAGGACTTGCCGATCAGAAGGTCGGTGGTTCGAATCCCTGCGACGGGGTGAGCTCCCGTTGCTCAGTCCCTGCTCCTGCCAACCTAGCAGTTCGAAAGCACACAGTGCAAGTAGATAAATAGGTACCGCTCCAGCGGGAAGGTAAACGGCGTTTCCGTGAGCTGCTCTGGTTCGCTAGAAGCAGCTTTGTCATGCTGGCCACATGACCTGGAAGCTGTACGCTGGCTCCCTCGGCCAATAAAGCGAGATGACTGCTGCAACCCCAGAGTCAGCCACTACTGGACCTAATGGTCAGGGGTCCCTTTACCTTTAACCTGCTCACCTGGCTGGGTTTCCCCAGCCACTCTGGGCGGCTTCCAACACAACACTAAAATACAATAACCTATTAAACATTAAAAGCTTCCCTAAACAGGGCTGCCTTCAGATGTCTTCTAAAAGTTTGGTAGTTATTTTTCTCTTTGACATCTGATGGGAGGGCGTTCCACAGGGCAGGCGCCACCACTGAGAAGGCCCTCTGCCTGGTTCCCTGTAACACCGCTAGAAGTCCCTCGGTGCTGGACCTCAGTGTCCGGGCAAAACGATGGAGGTGGAGACGCTCCTTTAGGTATACTGGACTGAGGCCGTTTAGGGCTTTAAAGGTCAGCACCAACACTTTGAATTGTGCTTGGAAACGTACTGGGAGCCAGTGTAAGTCTTTCAACACTGGTGTTATATGGTCTCGGCAGCCGCTCCCAGTCACCAGTCTAGCTGCCGCATTCTGGATTAGTTGTAGTTTCCAGGTCACCTTCAAAGGTAGCCCCACATAGAGCGCATTGCAGTAGTCCAAGCGAGAGATAACCAGAGCATGCACCACTCTGGCGAGACAGTCTGTGGGCAGGTAGGGTCTCAGCCTGTGTACCAGATGGAGCTGATAAACAACTGCCTTGGACACAGAATTGACCTGTGCCGCCACTGACAGCTGTGAGTCCAGAATGACTCCCAGGCCGCGCACCAGGTCCTTCAGGGGCACAGTTACCCCATTTAGGACCAGGGAGTCCTCCACACCCGCTCGCCTCCTGTCCCCCCAAAACAGTACTTCTGTCTTATCAGGATTCAACCTCAATCCATCCTCCAACCAAGAGTTCGCCCACTTCCCTGACGTCGCATTGAAAATTAGCGGAGAAGAGTTGTTTGGCAGAGTTGTGAGGGAAGGAGGTGGGATTTGGGGTGAGCTGTGGGTGGTGGTGGCGAGGGGAGGAAAGGGGGGGGGAAGGAAGGGGATAACAAAGGAGTGAGGGTTGGTGAGAGAACCAGCAGAAGTGGCAGCCCCTAGGATAACACAATAAAAAGAAATCATTTAAGCTGCCTGTGACATTTCCTAGGGATGTGCCAGTTAGCACACAAATAGTTTGATGTCAATTTGTGTTCAAATAATGTAAGCCAAAATTATATATTAGTAAAAAAAAGCTTACAAATGTTAGGCTGGTAACTACAGAATCACCCAAGATTGTGTTTATATGGGTTTGGTTGGGATCACTCATCATAAACATACATACCTTTGACTTCCTTACATAAATATTTGAATATTTTATCTTCGTAACACCAGCCAACATCCTGTTCTGATTCTCAAGTGAGATTGCTCTTTTCTCGGTTTCACCATGAAACATGATAATGATGTTCAAATCCTCAACAACTGCCTCAGTTTTTAAAACAATGGAATTATAGGATCCATGTGTGTCCAAAAGGCCAGTATTTATTAGCAGTTTCTAAGAAGATTTGTGCATGATAAATGCTTGGTCAGCGCAAGAGACAGTTCTGATGAAGACTTAACAGACTTCATAAGAATAGTGGAATAGCACAGGAGCTCAAAACTCTTGCAGTGTGTTGTCTACAGAGTTGTTATGAAGGCAGCACAACAAAAATTCAGGTCTACTTCACTTGAAAACAGAGTGGCACAGAAACTGCTTAAAGCTGCATCTGTGTGACAGATGCACCCTATGGCCAGGCATTTGTATGCAGCAGCTTAGCACACAAATTTGATGTCACCATACCAGAGGCTTCTGTGGAGCCCCATTTTGATTTGCCACAACCTCAGGGGACATTGCAGCTGGCTACCTAGGGCAGTCTCCTTGAGGGAATTTCATACTGAAAAGCTAAGGCTATCCCTTCCACTGTGGTTTTTGTTGATGCACATGTTAAAGTCTGTCAGTAAATGTGTGGCCTGTGTAATACTATTTAGTGGTGTCTCTCTTCCTCCTAGGGCTGCCATATTTCAAATAAAAACCAGGACACCCCAAAAGTAGTTGAGCTTTTTTTTAGGAACATGCCACCCCCCAAATTGAGCCTTTTAAAGGAAAACCTGAAAGTTGTTGAGCTATTTTTTACAAATAACAAATAAACACACCCAAGAAAAGCACAATTTTACGATTTGCCTATGACCCAGGACAAAGTGCCTCTTGCAACCTCCCCCCCCCCGGGCGTCAATTCCACCTTTGAAATCCAAGTCAAGGAAAATATGGACGTATGGCAGGCCTACTTCCTCCACTTTCCTCTTTAGCTGCATTGTAGGTGCCAATCTGTATGGGAGCCATGGTGGGCCTCACCGGGTCTCAGTCAGCCTCACCAGGCCTATCCACAGCCATGGCAGGCCCAGCCAGGCACTCCCTTGGCTACAACAGGCCCCACCAGGCACACATATAATTTACTTACTTATAATCTTGCATTGGTTCACAAGGCAGCAGTAAAAATTGAGCAGGCAAAATACAGTGGTACCTTGGGTTAAGAACTTAATTCGTTCCGGAGGTCCGTTCTTAACCTGAAACTGTTCTTAACCTGAGGTACCACTTTAGCTAATGGGGCCTCCCACTGCCACCGCCACCGCTGTGTGATTTCTGTTCTCATCCTGAAGCAAAGTTCTTAACCCGAGGTACTATTTCTGGGTTAGCAGAGTCTGTAACCTGAAATGTCTGTAACCCAAGGTACCACTGTACTTACATTGTATAACAAGCTTCAGGCATGCACCTGGAGCAAGTGGAGGCATGTCTGCATCCATCTCTGGTCAAAGGAAGAGAGAGAGGAACAGGAAGTACTATATGTTCCTTCCTCTCTGGGAGAGGAGGGGAAGTGACATCACACAGAGCCCTCTCTACCAATTCTATTTCTGTGGTCTGAGTGTCAGCAAAGCAGCTCTGTGGTCGTAGCCCCTTCTCATGCTAACAAACAATAATATGCATTTGTTAGTTGGGGCTGCTAATCCCTCACAGACTTGACCTTTGTTAATATTATAGCTTAATTGTGGTTCAAAAACAGATAACATCCTACTTTATGATAGCAATACTTTTGCAATGCCGTGATATCCCTGCAGAGGAACTTTTATAGAATTGTCATAAATGTTGCCTAGGAACATAAATTACCTTGCGAATCTCAGTCTGCCAAGCAGCCAGAAGAATCATGCTTGCCGTGCATGTCACTGCTACCTCATGCATTGAGTTGGAATGTGGCCTCTGCATGCATGGGGCGAATATGTCCCTTGATGCTGCCCTAAACAAGCACAATCGAGGCAAGCTATCTCTTTGATGAAAAACAAAACTTGGATTAATTTTACATATTTAAAACCTTCCACTACACTGATTGCCTGGAACAGCAGGAATGGAAAAAGAAACCCAGGCAAAGTTGTAGACCAGTGCCATTTGGGCTTTACATTAAGATTTCCTGCATATTCAAATAGAGAAGTAGTCTTCAGCTGTCTCATAACTGGGACCTACCTTTAACTCAAACACACATCTGTTTGTATGATGATAGTGCTGCTGTTGAAACCCACCTTAGAGCCGACTGTGAACCAGTTCTGGGTCCCGGCTCTCCAGCTGAAAACCAGTGATCTAGTGCTATCACTCATAGAATGGCCACAACAAGTGTTTAGGCATGTGCAGAGCAAGAACCAAGTGTGGTGAGCAAGCTACAGCAGCCTTTCTCAACCTTGGGTTCCTAGATGTTGTTGGACTACAACTCCCATTATCCCTAGCCAGCAGGCCCAGTGGTCAGGCACAGGAGCAGACTTCGGTATTCTTTCAAAATATGGCGCCCTGGGCGAGGCCAAAATTTGGCACCCCCAAATAGATCTTCTCAATTATGGGTCTTCTACATTTTGCGCTTGCTCAGCTCAGCGCCATGTGCGGCAGAACCGGCCACACTGCCCGAAATCCATGATGCGAGTTGTAGCCCAAAACTTGTGGAGGGCACCTTGTTGGCAATCCCTGAATTAGAATCTTAGAAAGCTGATCATCAAATTCTCCGAGTGAAGGCTGTGCCATAAAATATCATCAAAAGTGTAACCGTATAGGGATATTTGTGCTTTAGAGAGTTACTAGAACCAGCATGCATGCAAACACAAAGGTGTTATCTGAAAGAAAAAAATACAAGAAAATCCCTAAAAGCTAACAACCTTTCAAATCTCCATTGGGAAGGACTTTGCAGGGTGTGATTCGTCATGAAGGGTGTGACCCTAAGAAATTATCAGTTCATTTGACCTCAGGGGTGTGGAACTTATTTTACTGCTTTATAATTGCTTGTGTTTATGATTGCATGGACATTGCCCATTCCTAATAGCTGCATAGCATGACCCTGGTCTGTTTTTTTCTGCTTGTTTCAGGCTTCCTTTATCAAATATCAAAGAATTAAAGTTGAATCTAACTGAGAATATATGAGTATGCATTTCTAGAATCATTCCCATGGCTTCCCAAGATACTGCTTTGCCACAAATTTCAACTAAGAGCAATGTGGTCGAAAAGAAACATCACACCATCCTCATAATCATTCATGGCCAGTATGATGTCTATATATTTTAGCCTCTCCATCTCTCTCTCTTGCAAGTAATTGCTCTGAAAACTACCCAAGCCCTCTGTGGCCATATATCAGCTATCTTATATGTAACATTAACTTTGTTATGAGCCCCAGTGCTATATATATTGGGGGGGGGCATTTCCCAATTTATAAACTGGTATCCAATTACACACCTCCTTATTGGAGATAAAATATAATAAATTTCTTCAATTAAATATGAAGTGCATAGCTTCAGAAAACATATAAATTACAGCTGCAACTTTATACATAATATTAATTGACATATCAGTATTATGTTAGCATATTATTGCCCTGAAGCACGGGGTACCTGGTGGCAAATGCCAATGGAGTGCACAATCCCATAGTAGATGCTAGTATACAGTCCAGCAGGCCAACAGCTCTGGAGTCCAGTCAGGCCAGGGTCCCTCCTCTGCAGCCAATTCAGGGGTCAGGACACCTGGAGGTCAGCCCTGAAGCGCTCCCTTGACCATCCAAGCCATGGTCCCACCAACGTGGGAAGTTCAGCAGACACAGCACCAAATCTCTGCTGCCCTTTTATACTTTGCATGCTGATTGCAGCATCTGGGCTTGATGAGGCAGGTGACCCTCACCTGTTCCAAGCCTACTCCAGCAGAGGAATCACACACTTCCTCCCAGAGCTAACAAGTCCCACCTGACCACTGGTCTTGCTAGCTAGGGATGATGGGAGTTGTAGTCCAAAAACAGCTGGAGACCCAAGTTTGGGAAACCTTGTCCTAGAGAGCCTGCCGTGGAGACAGGGCCCCCTCTACCTCTAATGATGAGCCCTGCTGCTCTGGTTCCTGTGCACTGACACCCATCCCCTCGCCATCCTCTGTCATCCCATGGGTGCTTCCTACACCAACTTCTCCTTCACCATCTCCGGCATGCCCTGGTGTGTCCCAGTCCTGGCTACAACCCTCATCAAGATCCACTTCCTCCTCCCCGTTGTCCTGTAAGTTCATGACAATTACAGTGGTACCTTGGGTTAAGAACTTAATTCGTTCTGGAGGTCCGTTCTTAACCTGAAACCTGAGGTACCACTTTAGCTAATGGGGCCTCCCACTGCCGCCACGCTGCCGCCACATGATTTCTGTTCTCATCCTGAAGTAAAGTTCTTAATGCCAGGTACTATTTCTGGATTAGCAGACTCTGTAACCTGAAGCATCTGTAACCCGAGGTACCACTGTATATTACAGCAATGTTTTATTTCTTCGCATTAGTAACTTTAAAAAAAATCTGATAAATAAAAAGCTGTAATCTGTGTATGATTGTGGGATTTGGTGGGCCTCCTAGAACCTGGGGTGCGTGTGTGTCTTTGTCCACTGCGACCCAGGAATCCAGGGTTCAAAGGCCCAAATCAGCCATTAACTCAATTCATGACAACTCTCACGTAATGCAATGGCAAAATTCCCACTGACTTATTTGGAAGTCCAAGAGAGCACTGAGAATGCCTTTGTTCTAGCCAAGATCCTACAAACAATGATCCAGATGAGTGCCTTATGCACACATAGATTCAGAATGTGATCACTGGAACTGGAGATGTAAGATGGGCCCAGAAATGCCTACTGTCATAGCTACGGTACTTGGTGGAGACAAACAATACGTCTGCAAATATGAATTTATGAGGCAACTAATTCCTCTGCACTATTTGCTCTCCTGTTGTTTTCCAAGAACTTTGTAACTGTGATTTTACAATTCTGCGATATTTCATTGTTTTATATGTAAGTGTTGTGTCCAAGGATTGAGGCAGAGGTAAATAATGAGGATTTTATTCTAAGAAAAGAAGCAGCAATCATAGCAAGACTAAACAAGTATGCTTAGGCCTAAAAATTCCCTGGTGTTACTTCCAATCTTTTTACTGAGCTGAATCTCTTCAGTTGGCTATTTTTAAAAGGAGAATTAAAGGGGGAAATCCCGACTAAATTACCACCATAACCCAAGAGGTGGGGATATATATTTTAAAAATTAAGCATAAATAAATCCCTTCACAGATGTGGACACATTACTGGCACTGAGACTGAGGGAAAGGAAAGCAGAGCTCTGGTGTTGCTTCAGGTCTGTCCTGCTTGCAAGCTTCACATTCACTGAAAAGTGCCTCAGATTGCTCCGATAGCCATTTACTCCAAGAGAGCACTATAGATTCTGGTTGTACTGGGAATTCTGCGATGGAAGCCAGAGGGCAACAATGTGACACCCTTGGGCCACAGAGGAACTGGCACTTCAGTCACGTCTGGTGGAAGTGTTTCTGGGGTTGACCCTGCACACAATTCTGTTTCTGATTCCGAATTTTTAACCTCATTCCTCAAAGAAGGGGATTCTGACCCCAGGGTTATGATATGTGCCCTGAGTCTCTTTTAAGCACCTAGGAATGTCCTTGCTATAAAGCCTGGAGGGCATCATGGTCTTCAAGTCTAAATTCTCAACTTGTGTTGGCAGCAGTGACTAGTTCTGTGGCACCTAAAAGTCTAACAAATGTTATTCTTTCATAGGCTAGAGTGCAGTTCATTAGATGCATCCAGTGAAGTGCACTATAGTCCCTGAAAGCTGATATCTTAATAAAATGTGTTCTTCTTTCAGGTGCCACAACCCAAGACTCTTTGTTGTTGCTCTAGTAGGCTCACATAGTTACCCCTCTGGGAATTTTTGTAATTAGCCTTGCCAAGCTTACAGAAAGGTTATATAGTTCAGCAAGGATGTTATAGACTATAATTATTGTGTAATGTTTTATTTCTGACTATCGGTCGAATAAAGAAATTGATTGATTGAGTTCAGCAAGGAATATCACTCAGGTACATTTTGGATTAAAGTATCTTTATTAACCACATAACAAATGTCCATTGAGTTATGATGTAAATAATGTTGATTGCTATACTACTCCGCTGGCTTCACAATGTGAACTGGAATCTCTGCCAACTTAGGAGGAGGGATTCCTTCTTTGAAAATGCACCACCACAAAAGCTCTTTACATATGGAAACTGGGTATTATGCAGCATCCTTTGCACATGTGTTTCCAACAAGTGATCCACCATTTGCTCTCATACAGACCTATGAGAAGGTTATAGCACACATTTGAATCCCCTCTGATTTCCATCTGGCAGCTCAGAGAACGTTTAGTCTTTTGACCTAGATCAGGCTGACTGCATGTGTTTCACCCAACATCACATGATGTGTTTCATATCAAAGCATCAATTTGAACTGGCTTCCTTATTCAAGGCAAAATTGATGTATGTTTGCAAGGGCACGCCCACAACCATTTTAATTCTAACGCTGTCGTGTGTATGAAGTTCAGGGATCTGAGCCAGGACACGACAGCTGTCTCCCTCCTCGTGGCTTAAAGGACCATTGCAGGCTTGCACAGTGGTTTACCCTGACCTCCAGCTGAGCATGTTCTGCTGCATCAACGGTGCCTGGTTTTTCACCGCTGAAATTCCCATCTCGGAGAATAATTGCTGGGCCCTAAATCAGGAATGGGGAACCGAATGCATCCCTTCCCAAGTGTCATGGACTGGCTGGATGCAGAAGAGTGGTGGGTGGCACCAGGTGGGGGAACCCCCAAGGGAATCCCCAGGGGAAGAAAGCTCAGAGTCAGGGGATTGGTGGTGGGATGACAATGCATGGTCGAAGGGAGAAAACTGGGAGGAGGAAGTGTCAGAAGCTGAAGAGGCAACAGGGTTTAGTGAGCAGGAAGAGGCTGTGGCAGAGAGCAGTCCAGACTCAAATGCAGTAGAGGAGGGGAGCCAGGGGACAAAGGCGAGGCAGGCTGCAGAAGAAGGCAGGGAGTCTCCGCCTCCTGCTGCAACCAATTCCCTTCACCGCTGGTCTCCCAGAGAAATAAAATGGGTGGAGCAACAAGAGACAGGATGACAGAGCCTTAGTGTGCTGGGAAAGGAAGTAGGGCAGGAGCCTTAGAGAGCAGTGGGAAGGCGGAGACCTCCAGTCCTCGCAACGGCCTCATTGGGGCAAGACCTACTGAGAAGGGTTGCTGTGATCACTAAGACTGAGCTGTTTTGTTTCTTTAAAGGAATAAGGTGCTTAGCCTGAAACAGATGCCTCACCCCTGCCCTAGGTATTTTCTGTTTTTCACAGAAACACTGCACCAGTTCCTAGCATGACGGGTAGTTAGGCATAATCAAGCCAGTACCCCCTGCAAGTTACCGGACAGAATTTCAGCAACTTGCTTCTTTAAAAGCTTACTGGTTAAGCTGGTACATTTTCATGCATTGCTAAGTACTCAATGAAAGCAGAGAGAACTGGGAGCTGCTGTGGTTTATTTAGGCAACAGGGAGGTGTTCTTTCTGGTGAAGGAACAGATCGAGATTGGCAAAAGGGTGTGTTCGCAAATGGCCAAGGGGGGAGTGAGTCATAGCAAGGAAAATTTTGGCTTCCGAGAAACATTCAGAAACAACGTCTTATGTCACAATATCGGCAGCATTGTGTATGCTTAACAGTCAGTCAGACAAACAAACAGAAAGACCCTTAGACACACAAAAACCTGGTTTCTACAGAAAGTGTGTTGCGAACAGGGGGTTAAAGTCTACATTCCAACTATGACAAATGTGTCTTTTTTTTGTTCCACTAATTTCCTCCTGTTGCATAACTTTATGAGAAGATAAATAAAGGATTTAAATGCCAAATACTTTGCTCAGTGTTATTGACCACTCTCATTTGTTTAGAGCTTTACACCACACCTCAGTCCTTAGCGACGTTCGCTTCTAGTTGTGTTGGAAATACAACTTCCTCCAAAGGAGGCCGGGGGCGGGGCGGTGGCATCTGTCTGCTTTCAATATATTAACGAAGAGCTGAACACCAATTGATTCATTAAAATGGCTGAATACAAATTCATTCACAAGCATCACGCCTCACCTGCATTTGCCCAGTCGCTGACAAACCCACCTGCAACGGCTTCAGAAGAGCTGGCTATGCAGCTTGTTATTTGGGTTAGATTGCAAGTGTGTAAGGATGTCCTATCCTTCGGAGCAGCTGTGGGCATCAACTTGAGCCTCAGCTCAAAGTGAAACCTGTCTCCCTTTGGGCAATTGCACTAGGAATGGTGCCAGCGAGACGACTTCTTCTTCTTCTTCTTCTTCTTCTTCTTCTTCTTCTTCATTGTATGCTGGCGGTTTTGCTTATATCAGAAGCTTCTTTCTTTGAAAGAATTAGAACTAGTTATTTTCTAGGGATACTTCCTATTTAGAGTTTAATTTTCCAAAGGATGAAATGTAATAAATAGTCACCGTTCTCTTTTCCCCCTTTAAATATGTAAAAATATATATAAATAAATAAAAGAGAGGGGGTGAGAAGATAGGAGAATCCTTTAAGACAGCATTTACAACAAAGGACTGGATAGCATTTGCATTACTGCCCAAATTGGATTAACAGGATCGAAAAGGCATCTCTAGAGTCTCCAAGGATGGATATTTCTGACATTTTAAAATAATGAACTAAAATACTATGGGAGAGTGGGTATCACAGCTTATATTAAATGGTGCTTTTGTTTTCCTGCTGCAGAAAAAGGATTTTTTACCGCCGACTTAAAAGGGAGAGCGCTAACAATGCAGTCAGAAGTAAGTCCCACTGAATTCAATGGTAAGTATGTATGGCATCATGGCACGGCACAACCTTCACTGGTGGGTGGCCCCTGGAAGGTTCCACAAAAGGAAATGCGGCCCTTAGGCTAAGAAAGGTTCCTCACTCCTGTTCTACATACAGGCTGGCTAGAGCCTTCATGAAGAATTACCAAGGGTGTGTATTGAGAAGCATGTTGAATTGAAACCTATGAGACACAGGGCTACAAAAAGCACGTCTGCTTCCTCCAAACACATCCAGTGCAATGCCAGAAAACATACCAGGATTTGTGCTATTGTCTCCACGGCAGCATGTCTGGCACAGAGACTTTCCAACACACTAGCACAGCTGTAACAGTTCTGCGGCGAGCTTTGACACAGCAAGAATTATTTGAAAGCAGCCACACTACAGCTGTAAAACAGAAAGTGTGTCTTACTTTTTTTTAAAAAAATGTTAGGTCTCCAAATTTTAAATTGCAGGTGTCCAGTTAATATGTAGTTCATATAAAAGGTAAAAACAAAAGGTAAAGGACCCCTGGGTGGTTTAATCCAGTCAAAGACGACTATGGGGTTGCGGCACTCATCTCGCTTTCAGGCCATGGGAACCGGCATTCGCCCACAGATAGCTTTCCAGTTCATGTGGCCAGCATGACTAAACCATTTCTGGCACAATGGAACACCATGATGGAAACCAGAGTGCACAGAAACACTGTTTACCTTCCCGCTGCAGTGGTACCTATTTATCTACTAGCACAGGGGTGCTTTGAACTGCTAGGTTGGCAGGAGCTGGGACAGAGCAATGGGAGCTCACTCTGTCGCGGGGATTCGAACCGCCAACTTTCTGATTGGCAAGCTCAAGAAGCTCAGTGGTTTAGACCACAGTGCCAGTAGAGTGCTCTACCAAATAAAATTTCAATATATATATATATATTTAATTCCCATCAAAATCTCAAAGCCACACACTTTCCTATCCTACAGATAACATACATCTTTCCATCTGAACTTAGAGAAACTCCTGGAGATATTTCTGTCATTCTCCTATGGTCTGGCACCAGGAGGCATTGGGGGATTTCGAGCTGCAGGGTTATTGGCACTGCACTGAGCAGACAGCCCAGCTCTGTTCTCCTCCAGCAGTCCTTTTACCCAGAGGTATTTAGGCTGGGTCCCTTTTGTTCAGCTTCTCCAGAGGAGGTATCGGTTACTTGAGAACCATAGTACTAAAATGTATCATGTTCGTCTCTTAACAACGAGAATGACAAATATTACTCCCTTATTGCGTTCCAGTTGAAGCAGCTGCTTCTAATTACCAGAAACAAAATGAAATGTTGTTTCCTTTTTCTGCTTCTTTGTAGAGAATAAATTTGGGAGCAAGAAGTGTAGTACTTCCCCAACTATAATCTCCCTCCCTTCCCTTTATAATCCACTGAATAGCAGACAGATTCGTTTACTGACATTTCTACCAACAGGAATACAATTGTTAAGAATCTCCAGGTGCCACTAGAAGGTTTTGGCCTTGAAATAAGATAAGATGGAACATTTCCAACTCCCTCTCTTCCCAAAAGGAGGCTATTAAAAGCATACTAGACTCACAAAAAGCCTCCTTGGCATAAAGGAAAGAGAACCATAGGTTGTTGTTTTTTCCCTGTGTCTTTTTATTAAAATGAAGTTATTCATTTGGGACTGTAGTAATTAGTTCTTTGTAAAAAAATTACAGCATGGCCTCTTTTATTGCAGGAGCAGCTGAAAAAGGATAAAATCCACATTTCCATTTTTAATTTTGTTTCTCGGGAGCAGCTAATGCAGGAGATTGGAATTCTGAATCTATTTGCATGACAGTGACTTGCAAGAGCAGACAACTGGGGTCCCTGTTGCAGGTCACCTTCAAAAACAGGTTTGTAACGTGTTCTGAAATCTCATAAAAAAGGCACCTAGGAACCCCCTCTACTTATTTTAAACCTCAGCATTTTGGTGTGCCTTTTAAAAATATATATACAGATGTTCCACTTGACTTTATCAGCACTAGGTCTCTCTGCCACTCCAACTCTGTCCCTCCTGGCATCTTCAGGGAAAACCTGACATTACTGTACTGTACTTGCTTAATGGACCTCAAGTGTTGCTTGGGCAACAGCAAGACATCTTCATCTGACCCAGAGCAGCAGTAAGTTTTATCAATGCTGCACATTGATATAGGTCACCAGTGGGCTATTTACCATGTTTGTGTGTTTGTTTCCAATTTGGGACATCTACTGCAACACCTAAACATAGGACTAAGTTGGGGCTGCATGCTAGACTTCTTATTCTCCATTATCATTATTATTCCATATAGCAGCATATTGCGCACTGGCGGTTTTCTGCAAAAGGTGGTGGTGGGCGTGAAATAAACCACAATGACGATTTCGTTGGGGACACTGCCCGCTGAACACACTTTAATTTCACGACCGGAAAGGGCAGCTGAACTTCAGCGGGTCTCTTCCTTATTGCATGTTCCTATTGTCCCAGAGATCTGCGGCCCTCCCCGTGAAACAGGAGACCCCCGTGGTCGACTAAGGCGCCCGCCTCGCCATCATCTGTCCCCTCGGCGAGGGCGAAAGAGGCTTTGCAAACTCGCGCGCAGGATCCTCTAGGCCACAGTTCCCCAAAAGCGCAGCCGAGCGCGCGCGCACACACACGCTCCTCCCCTCGGCCGGAGACGAGGCGGCAACCAGGCCGCCTTTCCCCAAGATCCGACAGGCAGCTCCTCCTGTGGGCCTGGCAGGGGCCGGCGGGGAGGCGTGGTCACTGGCACGGCGTCTCTTCGGCGGGGCGCGCCGGGGCGGGGTTCCCGGCTGCGGCTTCCGGCGCCCCTTCGAAGAGCTGCTGGGGACTGTCCGCCAGCAGCGTGGCGCGCACTTTCCGCTTCTCCTTGAAGCGGCCCGAGCGGGAGATCTTAAGGTTCCGGCGGCTGCCCGAGTTGGGCTGCTGGGTCTCTTGAGAGTCCGAGGGGCTGGGCGCGGCGGGGAGCATCTCCGAGGGCTCAGGCACCTGCCGAGGAGGCCACGCAGCCGGAGTCGCAGCCGCTGGCGATTCCTTGGGCTTTTTCCTGCTGGTCAGCGATTTCCACCAGGCGCCCGAGGAGCCGCCTTTGGCCGCGGGCCCCGTCGAGGGGGCGGCCGTGCCGGCGCTCTCGGCCATCTTCCGGAGGGCAGGAGGCGCCCGCGCGCCCCTTCCCGGTCAGTGGGGTCCTGGGCGATGCGCTGCACTCGGGGCCGGTGGCCTGGAGGGGAGAACAAAGAGGAGGGAGGCTTGTTTAGTTGTTTAGCAGCAGGAACTGGAACCCTCACCGACTTGGGGTCCGCGGTAGGGAGGAGACATTTAAGGGGGTGCGGGAGACATCGGACGCACGGAGCGCGATTAGTAGGCTCCGTTGAAGGAACTGTCTAAGAGGGTCGTCGTAACCATACGCAGAGACTCCACTTCCATCTCATTTTATTATTTACTCGCTTCCAAATTGTGACGCCAGGGCTTTCTTGAGGCCGAGTGCCCCCTCCCCCCCCCCAAAGGCTGCGCCAAAAACGTTTTGGTTCATATAGGTCCTGAAGGATAGCGCCTTTGTTGAGCCTGAGACTCTTAATCTCAGGGTTGTGGGCGAAAGATGCCTGCACTGCAAGGAGTTGGACGAGATGATCCTTGTGGTCCCTTCAAACTCTACAGTTCTATAATTCTACCTGGAGTAGGACTAACATTGAATATAACCCTCCCCCTCCAAAAAAGAGGGAGATAGGTAAAGGGACCAGCCAGAGTACAGCTTCCGGGTCATGTGGCCAGCATGACTAAGCCGCTTCTGGCGAACCAGAGCAGTGCACAGAAACGCCGTTTACCTTCCCGCCAGAGCAGTACCTATTTATCTACTTGCACTGGTGTGCTTTCGAACTGCTAGGTTGGCAGGGGCAGGGACCAAGCAATGGGAACCACCAACCTTCTGATTGGCAAGTCCTAGGCTCTGTGGTTTAACCCACAATGCCACAGAAATACCACTGCATAAATAGGAAGTGACCAGCTTGGGGGCATAATGGGGCTGATGAAAGCACTATGTTAGGAATGTGGGGGCTGGGCACTCCTGGTGATATTGGAGTGTATCTCCCATCACCACTGGCCCTGGTGGGGACTGATATGGCCCTCCAGTTACTGTTGGACTCCCAGGTACCCCAACCCTTTCAGCCCAATAGTATGAAGTGAAGATTTGTAATCATTTCCTTGTAAACCTATTAATAAAATAAAACAAAAACACATAAAGCAGTTTTCCAAATATGTAGCACCCCTAAATGTGCTAGGGTGCAGAGCCAACCAGGTAATACACTTTGCAGCAGCCCTCCTGCAAGATGCCGAAAGGAAGAAAAGCACTCTTGTTTTCTGCCCAGGAGGAGAGTTAATAAATGAATAAAAACCCTGAAGAAACAAGCTTGTGAAAAATGACGTCATCATACTAACCGAATCTCCTGCTAATAAATATGTATTTTATTATTTATTATATTTATATTATACACAGAAGAACCACCAGCATTGGTGCTTCAAGTCGTCTCACAGTTTTTTGAGAGTGTCAGTAAACAGTTATTTGAAGACTTTGGGCCTGCTCCTTATTAAGAATCCCAGAGTGGGCCACAACAATATCTTAAACCAGAAGCAGCCATAAAATATCAAAATTATATACAGCCCAGTGAGGAAGAGTGAATTCTCAACGTTCTCACCCAAACTCCAGGGTAAATAAGTTTTCAAAAAGTGTCCAAAGGACCAGTGGGAGGGCGACTGCATTTCTGAGGTGTCTGAATTGAGAATATAGGCAGGATTCAGTAGACATTATGTACTTAAATTTCAAAAAACTTTCAATAAAGTCCCTCGCCAAAGACTCCTGAGCAAACTAGAAGTCATGGAATAAGGAGACAGGTCATGGATCAGTAACTGGTCCCAGAACAGGAAGCGGAGAGTTGGAATGAATGGACTGTTCTCAAATGGGAGGGATGTAAGAAGTGGAATCCCTCAAGGATCTGTACTGTGTCACTTCATAAATAATATGAAGTTAGGAGAAAGTACTGAGACGCCCAAGTCTGCTGATAGCACACAACTGTTGAGGATGGCTAAAACAAAAAGGGGTTGAGAAGAGTTCGAAACAGAACTCTCCCGAATTGTCAGAAACGCATTAAAATGCCAAATATGACTCAATGTAAGCAAGTATAAAGCGATGCACATTGGGTCAAAAACAACAACAACATCCCAAACTTCATATATGCCAGTGGTGTCTGATCTGACAGTGACTATCTGGAAAAGAGATCTTAGGAATCATAGTTAATAGGTCAGTGAAAATGTCCAACTCCATGTGTGCAGCTGTAAAAAAAATCAAAACCCATGTCTACTAAGATCATTAGGAAGGGAATTGAAAAGGAAACTGCATAATTCGGTTGTACAAATATATGGTGTGATAACACTTGAAATACTTTGTATAGTTCTGGGTGTCATACCTCAAAGGAAATATCCTAGAAAAGGAAGAAGTGCAGAAAAGGTGCATCCCAAATGATCAAAGGACTGAAGCAACTTCCCTATGAGGAAATCTACATTTGGGACTTTAAAGTTTAGGTGGGAAGTAAGGGGAGACAGGATAGAGATGTATAAAAAAAGAGATGCATAGTGTGAAGAAAGTGGATTAGAGGTATTTTCTCCCTCATACTAGAAAAGGGTCAGCAAGCATTTTTTCCAGCCCAATGGCTGCACTTACCAATGGCCAACCTTCTGAGAATTGCATGCAAAAGTGGGTGTGGCCGAAGTGTATAAGTGGGTGTGGTCTTAAAAAAAAAATACACACTTGGAGATATCACAAGTACCTTCTGGCATTCCATAATCACAACAGGGGGTCTTGAAGGAGTGGTCCATACCAGAATATGTGTGTGCGTGTGTATAATTTTTTATATTTAGAAATTTAAGAAACCTTTCTGCATGGATCGTTAGGAATGGTCATTTAATTATTATTTTTTTAAATGACAATTATGTACTGCTTGAAGGCTTCAAGTTATTTGTTCCTGTACAAGAGCCTGGGGTCATGCAATGAAGCTCTTGGAAGATTCAAGATGGGCAAAAGAAATGCACCACACAGTACATAGCTAAATAGTGTACAGTAAGCCTGTAACTTAAGTGGGTGTTATGTTTTGGGGATCGTGCCTAAAGCCAGAATCACACACAGTCAAAGCACTTTGGGTGCAATGGCAGGTGAGATTACCAATGTATTTTTTCCTGGATGTCTGCTCCCTTAAATTTATTTATTGTTAAGTACATAAAGCGGGTGGCGCTGTGGGTTAAACCACAAAGCCTAGGACTTGCTGATCAGAAGGTTGGCGGTTCGAATCCCCACGACCGGTTGGGCTCCCGTTGCTCGGTCCTAGCTCCTGCCCACCTAGCAGTTCGAAAGCACGTCAAAGTGCAAGTAGATAAATAGGTACCGCTCTGGCAGGAAGGTAAACGGCGTTTCCGTGCGCTGCTCTGGTTTGCCAGAAGCGGCTTAGTCATGCTGGCCACATAACCCGGAAGCTGTACGCCGGCTCCCTTGGCCAGTAAAGCGAGATGAGTGCCGCAACCCCAGAGTCGGCCACGACTGGACCTAATGGTCAGGGGTCCCTTTACCTTTACCTAAAGCTGAATGTGCCCAAGTTAAATGCACATAAGTTGCGGGTTTATTGTAATTCTCTACTACTGTATGTAGTAATGCCCAAAAACTTGGATGGTTTCAGAAGGGAATTCGACAAATAATGAAGGATAAGGCTCTCAAAGGCTTATTGAGGATGTGTGTACCACCACTACGAAAGACAGTGTGCTGGGTACCACAAATGCTGTTAAACTTGTGTCCTGCTTGTGGGTTCCCCATAGGCATCTAATTGGCCACTCTGAAAATAGGATGTGGGACTAGATGGTCCTTTGGTCTCGCTCAGTAGGCCACTTCTTATGTCTTGCTTACGTTGTTTTTGAACTCTGCTTCTTGGTCTAATGTTCATTGAGAAGGCTTAGGGTTGCAGTTTATTAATGGCAAAGTGCAAGCTAATGGTCTTGAAAACCAAGAGGTCTAATGTCCACAGAACTGGGCAACATTTTGCATTAAGACAATTTGTCAGTGTCTTATCATATTTGCTTCTAACAGCAGTAGCCTACGCATGTCTACTCACAAGTAAGTTCCATTGAATTTAATGGGACTTACTCCCAGATAAAGACAGGATTGAGCGGGACTCAGCTGTTCTCAACCTGCCACTGTTGATAGATTTCATAGGATAGGAACTGTGTCCATTCCTAAGCACATTGGTGAGGAAACTATGCAAACTTTAATTCATCTAGAATGCTGTGGAGAGTTAAAACCTTTCCACACTGCATAACCTTCTTTTGTACTAATGAAGTCATTAGCAGTAGTTAAACCTTTCCAAGACTGGCTAAGCAACCAAGAATTCAGTTGCTTAGCACAATTCATCAAAAGCTTCTTTGGTTTGAAGATTTAAACAGAGACTTGTAGTATTTCCAGTACACTGGGTTTCTGATCCAGCAGTACCTCCTGACAAGTCCAGCTAGAGTTGAACATTTGCAGCAAAGTTCAGCACCATCAGCTTACAAAAATTTGCTAAGTGGGATTGAAATGTTAACTTTTCAGGTTTGTGAATTTTGCATTGGTATGCTGTTTACAGCAGACAATGGGAACAAAATGATTTGGTCTTAGGCCAAAACCACCCAAACTGAGTGAGCAGAAAACTGCAGTTCAGCATAAGTTTCACTGAACTCAGTACCCCAACTTCCAAGTAAACATGGATAAGGATGGATTGTGAGCCAGTTGAGACCTAGCCACCTTGTGCAGAGCAAAATTTGATTCAAAGTAGAAGAGACATAATTAAAAATGTATTCTATATTCTAGTTTCAGCATATCTGCATAATCAGATATACCAAATTATCAGTGCTGTCTCGGTTGGGATTGTTTCTTCTCTTCTCCATTCCCTTTGAACGCATGGCACAAATATAGCTCATTTTTCTGCACTTTCGGAATTTCTTTTTAATTCATTCCTTGAAGGCGTACAGACACCAGATACATGTACTGTAGATCTCATTTGCTCCCTAATTGTGGCCTACTGTCTGATCAGACTTAAATGCAGTTGTCCATCTAAGTTCCAATAATTGACAGGCAGATACCTTAAGGAAATATTCAAACAAATCACAATAGTAATGGCTACTCCTTTTTCCCCCTCCCAGGACCTGGAAGTCAGACATATATATACACCCACCCTGGGGGTATCTTATGACAAAGGGTGAGATGTTAATAAATAATAGTACACTGTCTCTGAACATGGAGGTTCAATTTAGCTATCATGGCTCTGTGGCATGGAGACTGAGGATCAATTTCCTAGGACTACTTCACCCTGGGAGTTGAACTGCTAGGAGGAGACAGTCACATGCGTGCCCCTTCCGTTCTGCAAACTTAACTCACTGGTTTTCTATTTTGTGCACACATCGGCTGAGTCACTACATAAGTGGTTGTTCTCCATGCAGCTGCAGAAGCCAATGATAAATGTTTCTGTAAAAGTTCGCTGGTGGTGTTCCTTCAGCTTGATAAGGAAATGGAAGGCAAACCTTGCTCCTTCCTACAAGGGAGCTTTCAGATTTTGCACAGCCTTATCACACAAACAGTGCTATGGTTTGTCATCATAAACTGATGATCATGACAGGTAGGGCCAGGCACTTTAGAAACTCTCTCCTAAATCTTCAACATGCTTTCATTTCTGAGAAGTTTCCTGCTTGCTTGTGAAGCAAGAAAACATTCTTGCTGTGTTGAATGATGGAACATTCATACTGGCTGCACTGGGGCCAGGATTTCACCCACAGCGTGTGGTATTTTGTACACGTAGAATCCATCGAGCAGAGTGCAACTCACTGAATTGCTGCAAAGACCAGAATGAGGCAGGTTCCTTCGAACAGCAGGTAAAAGTGATAAACTAGGTTTTTTTTGGAATGGTTAATTGCAACATTTATCTAATAGTGGCGGCCGCCTTTGCAGCAGGACTTGGATATTGAGGTAGCAGCTCTATGTTGCGTTTGTTAATTAAGCTTGTTGCAAGTCATAGCTGGAGGGCCCAAGTTGCACCTGTACTGTGCAAGGAAACAACTCAGCAGGTGCAATTGAGGACACAGCAGAAAAATGCACTTTATAACTGGGTTTTTTTTTTATGGCTAGATAACCCTTAGCTGTCAACATTTTGCTAATTTGAAAGGTGGGGTGAAACTGGGGAATTTTTTAATAGTAGAGCTATAATCCCCAAACTGCATCGCCCGCTATACACATGCTTCTTTAGGATTGCCCTTTACCGGTTGCTTAATCCAGAGCTACTGGAGGAAAAACATAGCCTGTTGGATTTCTGCCTATTATGCAGAAAGGGAGGGAAGGAGTGTGTACATGTGTAAATAGCAACCCTCCATTTCAGAGCTCTTCAGAGATTACAGTAGTGTACTGGGACCCTCAGACATAGTTGCCGTTAAGTTCATTCAGCGGGATTATAAAACTGACCCCATGCACCTTTAATCAGAAGAAAGCCCAGATATCTTCAGTGGGGCTTGCTGCCAAGTACATGACCCAGGATTGCAGCCTTGGACTGCAATCTTGTACATACTTAGCTAGCAACAAGTCCCACTGAAATGAAAGGGGCTTTCCTCAGAGCAAACATGTGCAGAACGGCACTGTTAGTTCACGGCACGTGCCTTTGGGATTGAATCGTAGAACCGTAGGGCTGCAAGGGACCCAAGGGGTCATCTAGTCCAACCCCCTGCAACGCAGGGATAAATTAAGAGTGTTGGACTATCACTTGGGAGGCCAGAGTTCAAATCCCCACTCAGCCATGAAGCTCACTGGGTGACCTTGGGGCCAGTCACCATCCCTTAGCCTAACCTACCTCACAGGGTTTTTTGTGAGGATGAAATGAGGAGGGAGAACCACGTACACCACCTTGAGATCCTTGGAAGATAAAGGTAATAAATCTGCAAATAGTAATAAATTTATAAATAAATAAATAAATCAGTTTGATTCCCTCCCCCCTTTTTTTCCCTTTCTCCTCCTATGAAGAGATTGCACCCTAATGTTTTAATGTTGTATCTTAATCTTTTAAATTGTATTTTAATCAGCTTGTTTTTATTATTGGTTGTTAGCCGCCCTAAGCCCGGTCTTGGCTGGGGAGGGCGGGGTATAAATAAACTATTATTATTATTATTATTATTATTATTATTTACCAGATAGATAGATAGATAGATAGATGGATGGATAGATAGATAGAATCCCATGCACACTTCTTGGGGAATAAGTCCCACTCAACTCACCGTGCTAAAGCAAGAAAATCCCCAATTGCCCCGCATCAGCCACGCTGAAGCGCCCTTGCGTCCGCACTTAGGGCAGCTGACAGGAAGGAGGTGGCAGCCCAGCTCCGCGCCAGCCCACGCAGCATCTTTTGCCGGCTGCTCCCCCTCCCCCTGACCAGGCTCAGGAAGCCCCCCTCCCTCCCTCCCGTCTCTCAGGCGCGCCCCTCCCCCTTGCCTTTCATGTTGCATGCAAGGTGCGCTCGTGCCAGGTGAGCAGCGCGCGCCCTTAGCGCTGCGCGACAGGTGGGCGCCTCTGGGCAGATTCCCCCCCCCTCCAGGTCACGCGCGCGCAAGACGCAGGCGGAGAGGGCTCTTGCCGGGCACCTGTTGAAGAGAGCACCTGCCGGCTGAGGAGAAAGCAAGCGAAGGCGCGTCCTCGTGGGCTCTCACCTGTGCGCCGGAGAAGCGTCTCTTCTTCTTCCTCCTCCTCTTCTTTTTCTTCTTCCCCCTGAGAAGCGGGGCTGGAGGGAGTCAGTCCATCCTCTCGCCGAGAGCGTCGTTACCTGGGCGTCCTTCTCTGAGGGAACTACTCGCTGCCGCAGCAACAGGCTGACTCTTGAGAGCGCGAGCGAGCCAGGGGAACTTGGCCTCCTTCCGGCGCCCGCCCGCTCCAAAAGGGAGCGCCAACTTTCGCAGGTGAAGAACAATCCGCCGTCGGAAGCCGGCCTTTCAGCTAGCCGTCTCTAGGGACGACCGCGAGCTGCTGGGGGGGGGGGGCGCTTGGGAAAGAGCGGCCGCGCTGTAAGGGAGCCAGCTTTCTCTCGCGCGCGCTTTTCGTGGCGAGGGAATCCCACCCGCCCGACTCACTTTCCTCGAAAGGTCTGAGCGGTGCACCTGATGCTCAGGCAACAAGGAAGCAGGTGCAGGTGAGCCCTCGAGAAGGGACCCCGCCCCTTCTCCTCCTCCCTAAACGGGATTGGTCCCTCTCGCAGTGGCAGCTGGACAACGATTGGCCTGGGAAGAAGAAGAAGGAGTAGTAGCACGGTATAAATCAAGAGGCGAAGGGAGTTACAGGGCACAACTTTGATCTCTTTTGGAAGCTGGCCATGGCGGCAGCACACAACTTGGCTCCCTTCCTCAGCCCTGCGCTGATTTCCTTGTAATGCTGTCATGAGTTCTCCCCGCTTCTGGCAGTCTTGGTGCCCATGTGACCATTTGGCTAGGAGCAGGGATGAGAGAGAGCCAGGCACAGCCGTTCTCTTAAGGCTTCGTAAAACCCTGCTTGTTTCGTGGAGTGCTTTCCGTTGCCCACATTTTGTGTGGTGTTTTAGGCCGAGTGTTCCCAAGTTGTGATAAGTCTTAGGATGTGTCTGTAGGGGGTGGTTGTCTGGGCTCTGGGGGCTGAACTAGTGTGCCTGATTCACCCAGGCAACCCTAAGCAATCACAGCAAAACTGAAGCGGCTGCAGAGTCCACATGTCCCACAAAACACGGGATAACACAGCAGTTCCTGTTAATGGGCACTTCTGCAACCAGAATGCTCCTTTGCAGAGCTAGCTGGGGTTTTTTTTGCCCCGGGTGAAGGTTTCAGAGGGGCACCATTGAGGCTCCCCACTGTATGTATTTGAAATTGCGTGGGGTGCCGCCAAACAACTGGGTCTTTGATCCCACACACTTTCTTTGTATGAAGTTTTAACAAATTTGAGAGCATTTCCAAGTAAACTTGTGTAAGATCTGGCTGTATATTCATAGGAGTGTTTTTTTAAGTGAAACAGGTCATGTGCAGTGGCTTCAGGCAATAGTGTGAAGGCAGCGCTGCCCAATAGTCGAATGCTGGCCTTGGGCACTTGAGATTTGAGTTAACAATTAGATAGTTTTGGGCAAGTCATTAATTTTCACAACCTGGATCTTATCTATAAAAAACTCTCCTCATTCTAGAGAGCTCACCATTTATCTATCCTGCCACCTAAATCTCAAAATAATTTGAGAATTTCTTTCTCCACAACAGATTCCAGCCCTCAGGAATTTAAGGATGGTGTGTACAAGCAGCAATTGTTTTAGCCGCGTCTGGTATGTGTGTGCAACTAAACCTGGAAGCGACCCAAAAACGTCATGAAAGCATCACAAAAGGAGCAGAATGGGACAGGGGCGGGGACGGAATGGGGGCTTTTCCAATGGTGTTTCAGATATATGCAATTTCACTTAAACACATGGTGCCATGGAATGTAATCGCCATGTAAATTGGGAGTTGCCTGTATAATAAAATAAGCAGGTTCTTTGAGCTTCTCTGAAGTTGTTTTAGGAAGGGAGCCTTGCAAGGTACCTGAGACAGGGAACAGGTGGGCACAACAGAGTTAGCATGATGGATACAAAGAGCATTGGAGGGCTTTCTGAACTTGTTGAAAGTTATCAGTACAAAACAGTCGCAAGATTTCACACGGACTTCAGAAGACCTTTATGCACTTCTTGTGTTTATATAGTAGCAGTTTAGTTGGAAATGAAGACACTGTGTCCTGTTACTGACCCCTTTAAAGGCCTTGATATATTTGCCACCAGTCTACAGGCTCGCAGTGTACTTAAGAGTTTGGAGATGCATCAGAGAGCACAAGAGACGCTGGGGAATGTGTGTCAGGGATGTTTGTATGTGAAGTTCAAGGTACGCGAAGTACCCTTCCGCAAATAAATTGCGGAAGCCCACCAGTGAAATGATGGCTTTTTAGGCAGAGATCAGTTCTACCTCTTGAGACCTCATTGCCAGATTTCAGTATGGACTTTGGGCACAGCGCTGGGAAGTATTATGTAGTCATTGTATTATGTACAATGCATCTTGAGCTCAAAAAACAAACTGGCAAAACCAGTTTCCATAAAATAGTACAAGAAGAAACTTCTGTAATATAGTTCAGCGTGTTTTCTCATTCAGGCACTTAATAAGCCTTTGAATAATGTGATTCAACATACTGAGAGCCATGTGGAAGAAAAGGAAATAATAAAAGGGAGTACATTTCTTGGATAACATAATGTAGCTTTCTTCCATACTTGAGTTTTGTATTAAAATTGGTAAGATAATGATAGGTGACTGTAGTACTTAATACCAGGAAACTAAAACATAAAATATAGTATCTTCTATCTTGTTAAGATAGGCAAAGGAAAGAGAAACATGGTCAGGTGAAATGTAGGAAGTTGTATGAATCTTAGAACACCTGATAAGTCTATATATTATTTGAATTACTTTTATATTAGTTCTAGCAGCAAAATCATTTTTAAACAATTTGTTGCATGTAAACTGTATGAAAAATGTGCAGATCCTTAAACCAATTTTTTTTAAAAAAATGCATAGAGAAACCAAGTGTTTTCGCTTGCAGTGAAAATTACAGACAGGGACTCAACACATTTAATGGGATATTTCTCCCCCCTTTCCATTTACACTATCATAAATTACAAAGCATATTTCACTTCACAAAATAAAACCATTTCCATACCATTTTATGACAGTATTTAGTACATAAACCTACAACAATTGAAATCTGTACAACTTAGGAGAATCCCTTCTAGCATTGTACCAGCAAAGCAGACCTCACTTACATCTGGCCTGCAGCCTGGGTCTGTCTACTTAGCCCTTGGTGACCTATGTAAAGGATAACTGATATACATTATTTCATGTGCCTCCTTTTGTCTTTACTCTTTCTTCATTATCCATGTTGCACACTCCCCACCCCAATTTTAATAGAAACCTATGCTCCCTGAAATAATTCAGAAAACAGCATAATTGGGTTTTGAAACTTAGGATTTGTACAAATCAAGAGCAGAGCTCAATAGAGTCTTTTGTATTGCAAATTCAGTTTCGTAATAAACTATGCTACCTTTGTGTTTGAAATATTTGTACAAAAAAATCTCACGATGAGAAAATTCCATGTGAGAAAAAAGTCTAATATTAGGATGAATTTCATTATATTGCATTGAGAGGTCAACCTTTTGAAAGATACCCCCCCCCCCGAGATTTGGTAATATACCAATTCTCTATCCTTCACCTCTCTTTCCTTTATTAACAAATTTGTCAGAAGACACTGAAGAAAAGTGTGTAATTTTACAGATGTTTTACTTTTATAAATACAGAAGCAAAGTAATGCAACTTGATTTTTAGAAATAATAATAAAAAATTAACCCTAAATAAGTGCTAACTTTTAAGCAAGGCCAGGTAATATCCAATATTCTGGCATCACTTATTTTAAACATTACTGTACTCCAAAAAATGTGTTACGTGTAGTAGTTGATGCTAGTGTCTGTTTATAAACCTTTGAGCTCCTCTTTTTGGAAGGAGGTGGATAAATAGAATATCTTATTTGTATACCTCTAAAAGCAAAGAACATGAATTGCTAGAACATAACAAACCAAATAATATTAAGATGAGCATGAGAAATGAAGTCTCATTAAAAGCATTTGCAATGAAAGAGGTATGTCAGGGTAATACTGCACTAGTGGTAAATGTTTTCAATATCCATAGCAATAATGCTTAAGAGAACTATACGGAAAGTCATCAATGCACCGCATTGAATTATATCTTGCTAAAATAAAACGACATTCCTGCAGCTAACTAAAATAAAAATATACTTTAAATACATGTTTGTTTCCATTTAGACATAGTATAATTATGTCTTAATTAGAAAGAAATCGTATACCCCTATAAAAACTAATACTGACAAACAACCTGATCCTTAAGATATCGGACAAGATAAAATATCCTGAAGGTAGGGTCTTCCTTTTCTCCTGTGTGAATAGAAATGCTGCCCATGTACCTTGGAAGTCGAATGGAATCCATTCCGGAAGTCCGTTTGACTTCCAAAGCGTTCAAAAACCAAAGCACGGCTTCTGATTGGCTGCAGGAAGCTCCTGCAGCCAATCAGAAGTCACGGAAGCCCTGTTGGATGTTCGGCTTCCAAAAGAATGTTCGAAAACCGGAACAGTCACTTCCAGGTTTCGATCGTTCGGGAGCCAAAACATTCGAGAACTAGGCAGTTCGAAAACCAAGGTACGACTGTATACAGAAATTCTTTGTTCTGATACAAGGCATTATACAGTTCATAGAAGAGAACCAGGAAGACCCTGCCTGTACAGAAGCTCTGCTTGGAATCAGATCATGGACATTGTTACAATCCTACTACTTAATTTGCCATTATTTTCAGTAAGAGGAACACAACTGAAATAGTAGAGAGCATGTCTTGAGCGCTACATTATGGTTGTCATGGGGAAAATAAATCCCATCAAGTCCAATTCCACTTATTTCCACATAACTACCATGATCTAGAAATCATTGCATGCCAAAGCAGGATGCAAGAAACCTGTCCCCCCCCCATATATGGTTTACCCTCCTTGAATCAAGGTTTACAACTACAATCTTACAAGTCTGCTATGCTGACCCAGTTCTTTTCAATAGGAACTGTGCCAGCATAGTACTTTGAGCATCAGGTTGAAAGTACCTTTTTGCTTCAATGATCTAAATAAAATACAAAGTTTGTGTCCTTTAATAAGTTACAGTAGAACAGTCTGTAACCTTTCTACATCGTTAACACTGGAAGCAAGGCAAAAGATACAAGGCAAGATGCTTTTCTTCTGACCTTTGTTCTTTCTTAAATAATTAAAAAAGAGGCATATGTCTATAAGACATACCCTTTTAACTAAATGTTTTGGTGTTCATCTGCAACACTGCAGAAAATAATGTGCTACCCTTTTTTTTTCTTATGGGAATTTGTTTTCCCTTTGAACTTGTGTTTTCATAGCAGATGGCCATGAGTTTATAGCTTTGTTCATTTAAAACAAAACATCTTCATTTTCTATCAATATTTGCACAATGAGTTTCTGGTACCGCATGTCATTGAGTGTCGCAAGAGTGCTGTCTTCTGGGGGTCGCATTAAAGTAGGTCCAAACACTATTCCCAAATTTTCAGCGTTCATAAAATTGTCTTTTTCATTCATGGTAATCCTAAAGGTGAAAGAAAAGTGATATCTCTGTTAAACTGTTTTCCCACCCTTTCTTTATACCCAGAACTGATTGGGAATTCTAGGAAAACACAAAAAAAGTGCAGTTTTGAAAAGCTCAGTTCAGGCATAGGCAAACTCAGCCCTCCAGATGTTTTGAGACTACAGTTCCCACCATCCTTGACCACTGGTCCTGTTAGCTAGGGATCATGGGAGTTGTAGGCTAAAAACATCTGGAGGGCCGAGTTTGCCTATGCCTGGCTTAGTTAGCAATCTTGATTCAAGGTTATATCCAAACAGAAAAAAACCTGCTCCTTGATCTTAGGAACCATCATGCAAATTTTCCGTATATCTTAAGAGGTGTCCAAATGCATAGGGCACAGAGCTCACCCCCTGCTTCGGGCTGCAAGCTGCCGCCCCAAGCCTTGCGCGCCCGGCGGGACGCACCGCCTGGCGCGCAAGGCTTGCGTACATCTGCCCGAAGCAGGGGGCGGGCTCCGCAGCTCGCCCCCTGCTTCGGGCTGCAGGCTGCTGCCCCAAGCCTCACGCACCCGGCGGGACCTTGCGGATAGCTTCCTGAAGCCTGGAGAGCAAGAGGGGTCGGTGCGCACCGACGCCTCTCGCTCTCCAGGCTTCAGCGAAAGCCTGCATTTGCCCCATAGGACGCACACACATTTCCCCTTCATTTTTGGAGGCGAAAAAGTGTGTCCTATAGGGCGAAAAATACGGTACTTGCACTTTGACGTTCTTTCGAACTGCTAGGTTGGCAGGAGCAGGGATCGAGCCACAGGAGCTCACCCCGTCGCTGGGATTCGAACCGCCGACCTTCTGATCAGCAAGTCCTAGGCTCAGTGGTTTAACCCACAGCGTTGTAAAACTGGTTAAAATTTGAAGATACTACTACTACTACTACTACTACTACTAAAATTACTCATAATATTTTTATTATTTATACCCCACCCATCTGGCTGTGTTGCCAGAAATTTCTTCTGCAGTGACGGTTTAAAATGATTTTTGAAGAATATTTCTTTATGAAGAAAGAAAGATGACCAAGCCTCCTTTTATAGGCAAATTCGCTTACTTTTTGAGATGAATCATCAGGTATCTAAGAGTCTCGTAGTGTGCTGCAGGAAGTAACATCAACACTTCGTGGACAGCTTCTAGTCTTTCATCAGCATTGGAGAGCTCTACGTGATGCAAAACAAGATTCTTGTAAGCTTTATCAGATGCAGATTTCAAAGTTCAATAAAAAAAATACAGTTAAAGAACTCCAGTATTCCTGCTGCTGCAGGAGTTTTATAATTGTAGAGTTAAGGTCATGACAAAACTATATAAATAAATGAAATGCCTCAGTACTTACTTGCTGCATCTATAAACTTGGAATACGTATCGTAGGTGATAACCGGGATAGGCAGATCTCTGAAATACAGCTTCAGCGCTCCAGCAATAATATTTATGTCTGGATATATGTTGGCAGAGACGTCTGCCTTGTCACCATCTAGAAAAGAATGAGATGGTTTAAAGGTCTTTCATCAAAGACATTCTTGAGTTATCTTCTCAAACATTGCTCATGATTGGGTTTTGAATCACTGGAAAATGAAGAAGTTTCATAACCGGGACACTACACAGGATACCTTTTCACACATCCCTACCAACTATACCTCAGATGGAACTATACCTCAGATGTGCCTACGGGTCTTCTGATGTCAACCTCCGTGGATGGACATATGACCATATGGGAAGACATATTCCCTTATGAATGCTTGTCAAAACTCTTTTAAGGCTTCAAAGTGAACGCCTTGAGTTATATACCCCCGAGTTTATTCAGCCAGTGAAGCTAAAACAATCAAGAAGTTACACGTTCCCATACACTGGCTCCAGCAAACACATTTGCTGGATCAATTAGTACTAGCCGAAATGTTTTTCTGAAGGCATTTCAAAGACAGTCCCTTGAACGGTGTACTGTAGTAGACCAATCTCATTTTATTTAAAAGATTTAAGGATACCTTTCAGTGAAACTATCAGTGCAGCACATAAGGAACTATTATAAAACCATGACTATAAAATCTTATTTGTGTGGTGGTGGGGGGCAGGGAGAGAGAGTGTTTTAGGAACAGCTTACTAAGTAATTCAGTCTTCAGGCACAAAGTTTAAATTTGTTCAGAATTAATCCACTCTTCTGTCCCTTTAGAAAACAAGCGATAAACCTGCTTTCTCAGGTCTTGCTTTAAAATAGGTCCTTGTACCTATTCCTTCCTCTATGTCAAAGTACTTTGTTTTGCTTATGAAAAGCCCTGCAATAAAGTTTTAAAATGCATTTGTATTTAGCAGAATAAATAATCATTTTGCGAAGAAACCCGTGGCATTAAACTTGAAGCGACATGAAATATATCCACAAAAATTTTATTTAAAGCAGATGTATAGCTGAGGTGCTTGTGAAGGCCAAATTGTAAGTTTAACACCGCAGCAATAATCATACTTATTAGGAAGGAGCTAAATTGTAACTGAATGAATCTTCAAGTGTAATTATAAATGTGTTTGTGACTGGGGATCAAGTCTTTAAAACAAACAGTCTATGTATCTGATACAGCAGAGTGAACCCGCATATTAGCATTTACTCTAATACAGCACCAGTACTTCCATCACAGTGTTTATTCTGCACCAGCCAGGCTCATATTTATCCTCATATACTTGGTACGGTAGCGTTAGTATTATAGAACGTTGTTTGGACAGCTCTATTTAATTGCAGTACAATGAGATCTAAAGTGCTACAGTGAAAGCAAATGCTTTGGGGGGGGGGGGGGAATACTGCAGCTGCCTCTATATCCATCCAGATATGGTAAAGCAGAATGCCATATCCCCTTTTCAGGCTATCTGCACGTGACATTCATAGGTTATCATAGCAAGTCATATCATGGAGGAGTTTTACTTGGAAGTTGGTAAGTATCTCTCTGCCTGTAACTTGTTACAAGCTAAACAGATGGGGAAAGACTGAAGGCCACTTAAAAGGCAGGTATGTGCGCACCCTAGAACATGGGTAGGCAAACTAAGGCCCAGGGACCGGATCTGGCCCAATTGCCTTCTCAATCTGGCCCAATTGCCTTCTCAATCTGGCCCGCGGACGGTCCGGGAATCAATGTGTTTTTACATGAGTAGAATATGTCCTTTTATTTAAAATGCATCTCTGGGTTATTTGTAGGGCCTGCCTGGTGTTTTTACATGAGTATAATCTGTGCCTTTATTTAAAATGCATCTCTGGGTTATTTGTGGGGCATAGGAATTCGTTCATCCCCCCCCCAAAAATATAGTCTGCCTCTTCCCACAAGGTCTGAGGGACTGTGGACTGGCCCCCTGCTGAAAAAGTTTGCTGACCCCTGCTCTAGACACATAGCAAATCAAAAAATTAATTCTGATGAAAAGCACTGCTCAAACTGGAATTGCTCTAAGAATCTATGGTACCTATGGATTCCAGCACTGTATTTTTTCTTTCCAAACATTCAAAAGGCACTCCAGAAAACAAATGTACTCTTTCGTGAACTGCAATATGCCACAAACTGCAGGTGTAAAAACAGTTGCTCATTCTGAAAATTGGTGTTATTGGATGCTAATAAGAATCAGCCAGCTGGAGAAAATAAGTAGTTTTAGAGAGCAGTGGTACTGATAAAGGAAGCTGCAGTACTTTGGAGGTGTTTGACCATGATTCGGTCAAGGGGTCCATCACAAACAAGCCACATGCAGCCATCTTTGTTTGTTTGCTTGTTTAGCAACTTTGTCTTCAACAGCTCACTGTCCTGAATAAATTTTTTTTTATAAAACGGTAACATTTTGAAAGCAACCTAGGTGGGCATGTGGAAAATACCAATGATGAATGAACCAGAAAAATAACATCTTAGTCTACACATAACTATCTCTGCAACTGCTGAATTTCTAGAGTACAATTCTTGCAAATTTAGCAAATTCATACAACCTATAAGCTATTTTAAATCCAAACACAGGGAAGCTGTTTGGCACGATGAGCTGTTGGTCTGCAGCTGTTTACGATGTGGAACTGCTTTTTTAAAAATGAAATAGTAGTATATAAGCATTTTAATAAATTCCTATGTTAATTATGCAACCACAGACCACCAAACAAGTTATGGTGGCATGTTGAGGAACAGGTCACTTCGGTAGTCTCCTTGTGGTAGGAATCACATGCATCTCAAAGTTCAGTGGCCATATTTTAAACAAGCTGACAAGAGAAATTGTGTTTGCCCGTAGTTTATATCATATACTAAAGGTGAACCTACCCACAATGCTTAATGCATAACATGTATTACAACTCTTATTTCTCTTAAATTAATTGCAGTCATGAAGGGCAGAACAAAAGAGGAGATGAGGTTTCTCTCTTCAGTTGCTAGCCATGTCTCCCTGAATATTAACCCCCTCATGTGCCCATGAGGCTTAGTAAAAAAGTGCCAATGAGGCTAATGCCTCTTTGCAAAAAACAAAAACAAAATAAAGCAGAAAAAAATAGTGATGTAGATCCTTCTTTAGTAACAACCCTCAAATATGAGATGTGTGGTGCCAAGCAGGACAAACAACCAACTAAAGCTCAGAATGCACTTGTTACAATGAGAACTCTATGAACAAGCTGTACAATGAATGTTTTATATGCTAGCAGGAACAGAACTGGTCAACAATACCAGCACAGTGAGCGACTGTTGCTGTACAGCATCCATATTCATTCCGTGGAAGAATAAATAAACATTATTCCTATCAAGCTTACTCAGTGGAATTAACAGTCACAAACATACTGACCTGATTTTTACTCTAAAGCTCAACTGGCCTTATAGTATAGTGATAATGTAATTTAGACCCTCATTATTTTAGAGGTGGTGGGGCCGAATTTAATATGCAGAAACAGAACGTGGTATAGTCCTTCCTGAAACGAAGCAGTTCAAATAGGTATGTTTTGAGACGCTGTGCATCTTCCTACTCACACCAAGACATGTTTTAACATACAGTGGTACCTTGCAAGACGAATGCCTCTCAAGACGAAAGTGTTTTTCGTTTTCTGAGTTGCTTCGCAAGATGGATTTCCCTATGGGCTTGCTTCGCGAGACGAAAACGTCTTGCGCCTTTTTTAAAAAACCGCCAATGCATTCCTATGGGAAACCGTCAATGCACAGTGGTGCTTCGCCAGATGAAAAAATTCACAAGACGAAAAAACTCGCAGAACAAATTAATTTCGTCTTGCGAAGCACCACTGTATGTGGTAAATGCCAATAGAAACCAGTACATAATAAAATAGCCTGAAAGTATTGTGGGCCTCTCATTATTACACCATCAAAACATGTGCAACGCCAATGAACACAGGGTATGTACAAGCTTCCGAAAGCTAAAATATTGCCGACAGGCTTTCCACAGCTAAAATGTACTGTACCTCGATCAAAGGCCATTTTGACATCTTCAATGTGTTCAGTGAACCCCGAGACTCTGTAAATCCCTTCCGACTTCAAACCTGCAGGCAAAAATTTCATCAGCTGCTGTTTAGTCTAGGGATACATTTTCACACTCCAGTTATTTTTTACTTCTTTTCACAAGATAGCTTCTGCCTCCCGAATTCTCGGAACAAGAGAAATTACTCATCATATAGCCATCTTTTGACAGAGCTCTCACAGTTGGTTAGTTATGCCCCCTTTAGGCCCATAACAGCAATCATTAGCTTTTAAAGAATGAGGGTTTTTTCCCACACACACCATGTGTGTAGGGGAGAAAATTGGAGGATCGGTTTGAGGATCTATAACAGATAACTTAGAATCATAGAATCATAGAGTTGGAAGAGACCACAAGGGCCATCGAGTCCAACCCCCTGCCAAGCAGGAAACACCATCAGAGCACTCCTGACATATGGTTGTCAAGCCTCTGCTTAAAGACCTCCAAAGAAGGAGACTCCACCACACTCCTTGGCAGCAAATTCCACTGTCGAACGGCTCTTACTGTCAGGAAGTTCTTCCTAATGTTTAGGTGGAATCTTCTTTCTTGTAGTTTGGATCCATTGCTCTGTGTCCGCTTCTCTGGAGCAGCAGAAAACAACCTTTCTCCCTCCTCTATGTGACATCCTTTTATATATTTGAACATGGCTATCATATCACCCCTTAACCTCCTCTTCTCCAGGCTAAACATGCCCAGCTCCCTTAGCCCTTAACTTGAAATCCCTATGTTGGAAAGGGAGGCTGACACTATTTAAGCACAAGGGTGCAATTCATCTTGTAACAACTGAGCGTTGCAAGGAAGTAGAGAGATGCTTCAAGTGATGAATGGGACCATGGAAGGGCCTTGAAACTTCTATCCTAGCAACCACTCTCCAGGGTCTCAGGCAGAGAGCCTTCCAAGGCTTGCTAGCCTTTTCTCTCTTTTTTTAACAGGAATTTAATATAGAATTTCCTGCATGCAACCCATTAGTTCTCTTACTGAGCTGTATGACCTTTCCCACATAAGGATGATGACTTAATTTAAGCTAATGGCTTGGATTGTAGCGGAAATCAATTTGAGGAAGTGCCTGGAAGTTTCCCATCCTCTCCTTGTCCCTGCAGCCATCTGAAATCCTCCAAAAGGCGGCTCTTTCATTCTCTGAACTTCAAAGCTCCTCTTCCAGCAGCCTCAGATGCCACATCCCACATTGTCCAGAAGGGTGGATACTTGGGGGTGGGGGCGCAGGTGGCTTCAGGTGGGAAGAGGGCATCAAAAACTGCTGTAAAATTCCTAAATTTCACTTCTCTTGGGATCCACACAGGGCCGGATTTAGGTTTGATGAGGCCCTAAGCTACTGAAGGTAGTGGGGACCTTTATATATCAGGCTGTCCTTTGTCAACAACAAATTGTCACTGGTTTTTGTGTTGAATATATGCTATATGGTAATTTATGGACCTAATGGGTATCTAAAGTCATTTGCATGTGCAGAATGCAGGCACCCTATATATAGAAATGAGCAAACCAGGGATATTTTAGGGAGCAGGCTAGCAGGCGGGGCCCATTACTTACCTCATAGGAGCCTACACAACACAAAACACTGTTGCTGTATGTAGGTTTTATTTTATTTGTTTTTTATCTTATATTTTGGAAATGTACATCCAGTTTTTTCCCCTTTAATTTTTTTGGGGGCCCCGAAGAGACTGGGGTCCTAAGCTATAGCTTGTTTAACTTATACGTACGTAAATCTGGCATTGGATCCACACCATTGCCTTCTAATATCTATACTCACTCAGCTACTAAGATGATGTGGGTTAACTGGAAATGATTAACTTTGGTCTATTAACTTAATTAAATATATTCCAGTCCGTTTCACACTGTGTAGAACTTAATTGGACACAATCCCGGTGGCACAATAAAGAGATTTAAATTTCCTATAACAGTTCTAGGTTTGATTTATGATATACACATTGATTGATTGATTGACTGAATTTATATCTCACCCTATTGAAGCCTTCTATAAGTATTTTCTTCTATTATTTATAGGCTAAGAGTTTATTTTACATTAATATCTTAACATGCATTTGTTCATTTCACATTAGTTTCTGCAACATAGGCTTGGTTATCATTTTGAAAGCAACTGGACTTTACTATAGCTCCCAACAGTTTTAATTGGAAAGTGCAATATTTACTGGAAAAATTAAATGTGAGGGGGCATAGTTTTCTACATTGAAAAATGTAGCTAAATATATTAAATAATTAAAACAATGCACATTGTTTGTGTGGTGGTAGTAGTGAACTACAATTTGCTTCCTCAACCAAGTTGTTCTTCAAAGTAAATGCTTTAAACAATTTGTTCATAAAACTTTTCCCCACAAAGGAATATAAAGAAATCAGATTTTATATAAAACATGTAATTTAAAATTACTTAGTTTTCTGTAATATAATCTCTGATTACGTTTGTCAGTCAGTGATATTATATTAGCGTTCTAGTAACCCAGTGAAGGAAATCCTATTTCATCAACATGTAAATACCTCTTGCTTCGATTTCTCGAATACATATGTCCACTACCATGGGTCTCTGTGAATTGTGGGCCTTCACTAGTGTGGTGAGGTCACAGCAGTAGACTCGTTTGATTCTCTTGAGGTCTGGTTGGCAGTCATTGGGGACGTATTTTGAACACTGTTTGTGTACGTTCAATCCACAGTCTGTAAAGAAAGTATCAGTGTTACTTTGAGTTTTTTCTATTTTACTCTCAGAAAGAATGAAAACATTCTACATGTGAACATCTTAGCTCTCAATTACTCTTACTTTTCACCGCACACAGTAAATTTCAAGGCAATAGATCGATTTGTAAATATAACAAAGGTTGGCAGGCAAAAATATGCGAAGGAATGAAATTCTACGAGTATAGGGTTGCCATATTTCAAAAAGTGAACATCCGGACACAAAAGTTGTTGAGCTTCTGATATGGGCTGCCATATGACTGGGTTTCCCCAGAAATTTTAACCAATTTTTGAGAATTCCGTTCCGATCAATGAATCCCAGATGTATGGCAGCCCTATGTAATATAACATTTGAATCTTACTCTAATTCTCTAGTAATGTAGCAGGTACATGAAGCACATATGAGCAACTGTTAAGGCTGAAACAAAAAATTTTGGCCACCGTGTGGAGAATGTGGAAAATGCTTCCAAGTGCCTTTGGTTCTAATATATTTGAAATGGGTTGACAAGATGTTCAGATCATTTCAGTGCTAACTGAAATAAAGACAGGTAACTGTAACAACAACAACAAATTATGTGTATGCTGTCCATCTGACTAGGTTGTCCCAGCCACTCTGGGCAGCTTCCAACAAGTTAAAACAAATTTTAAGGACCAAGACTGTAATGAAGACTGTAATGGATACAGGAGCTCTTCAAGAAATCCAGGCCAATCCATGTGGTAAATATTACATTTATAGTAAAATTTTATATGTGTCTCCTCAGAAGCAAGCTCCACTGAGTTCAGTGGGACTTATATAAAAAAGGTAAAGGACTCCTGGATGGTTAAGTCCAGTCAAAGGCGACTATGGGGTTGCAGCGCCCATCTCGCTTTCAGGCTGAGGGAGCCGGCGTTTGCCCACAGACAGCTTTCCGGGTCGTGTGGCCAGCATGACTAAACCGCTTCTGGTGCAACGGGACACTGTGACAGAAGCCAGAGTGCATGGAAACGCAATTTACCTTTCCGCCACAGAGGTACCTATTTATCTACTTGCACTGGTGTGCTTTTGAACTGCTAGGTTGGCAGGAGCTGGGACAGAGCAATGGGAGCTCACCAACCTTCTGAACAGCCAACCTTCTGATTGGCAAGCCCAAGAGGATCAGTGGTTTAGGCCACAGCGCCACCCGCATATACCAGTGGGACTTACTCCTAGATTGCAGCCTAAGTATAGTTTCTGTCCCATGGCCCCTAACAGAAGCCTAATTGCAACAGGGGTGGAGTGATGTTCTAGGAGAGGGGGGCTGCCAACTCCATCTCCCTGTGTGCAATTAGGCTTCAAAGAAACTGTAATGGTTCTAGGGGTTGCTCGTGTGAAAATCGGCGCCACACCTGGGTGGGTTGCCTGAGTGAACCCTTTCTGTCTGGACAGCCACTCGCCCGTGGCTGTCTCAATCGCTGGCAGAATCCGTCAGTGGGCGTTTCTTGAACTTCTTCCAGCATAAAAGTTCTTTGACGCCTAGTCTTCGCCTACTCTCCCTGCACGGAAGCCTTCTGCGCAGGGAGGGTGTGGGCATCGGAGGACCCGTGCTCTCCCCGCTGGTCCCCAGTGAGGAGTCTTGGAGCCACCTCGCCGATTCCCCCATCTGCCCCCCTTCTCCACTGGTGCTACGCTGATTTCCTTCCCCAGAAGATGTGCTGCTTCTCTCCCTCCCGGGACGCTCTCCGGAATCCCTCTGGAGCCCTCCCTCTCCCTCTGGCTCCGATGGCAGTTCCCTGACAGAAACCAACTATTCTAGCCAAGAGAAAATAAGCCTTCTGTTGTATCTGGGTAGAGAAGGGTTAACCCCATGCCAGAGCCCTTCAAATGTACTCTTATCCGACCATCATCCCTGGCCCATTGGTCATGCTGGAATGACAGGCGCTGTAGTCTGCAATGTCTGGCTGGCATTAAGTGCTAGTTTGGGGAAGCTTGAGAACAGTAAAAAAATGAAGACGCGTTTAAAATATATGCTTGTCGTTTATTAGATAACCTTTGTACTCATTTGCTAGAAAACTGGATTTATTGCTCTTTCATTGGAACACGTGAAGTAATAATAAAAGTGTGTCTCTATGCATGTGCAGTCAACTACCCGTACAAATGACTAACCAGAGCTTGCCTCATTCATTAAGCATGGCTTCAAACACAGAGATTAGGGATTCTGAGCAGGCTTAGACTTCTGCACTTCTTATAAAAATTAACTCTCACAAGTACACAGTGTGATTCAGGATTATCACTGTCCCTTTCAGCCATCAACATAAAGTATTCTTGACTCCACTGTTCAACATGAACTGTTTCTTTCCTTGCAATATTTGATGTTCACAGGTAAAGGACCTCTGTGCCTATAACTAAATCTGTTTGGTTTATTGGGCTCGTTCAGACAGAAACTAACTGCATAATACAGTATTGTTCAGTGAAATCTAAACAAACCCAGGCAGCTGTACTTAAGATACTCCCTTTAGTTTTTTTTTTTTAGTTCTTGCTAAACATTTCCTGTGTAGTTAAAAACTTGTTTGTCTGCTTAGAGTTAAATATTGGTAACCTAATGAAGCAGAACGTTAAGCTTTGAACTAAATAAACATACTTTTTTTCACAGGTTAAATACTTAAAGAGAATGAAAGCAAACCCAGCCAGACATATTATGTTTAAATGTAGAGTTCTTATAAGAATAATTAGTTATATGTCTACTTGACCTCTTGTGTTATTGTCCAAAGGGAGTCTGCAAACTTAAAGGGGCTGGCAGTGACCCTGAAGTCACACAGGTCTCCTGTGTTTAGCATGGACATCTCAGCCACAGGCACCTGTGTATAGCTTTTTATAGGGGCTAAAACAATTGGGGCTGCTGGGAATTGGGAGTCAAGTTACAGTGTTGTTGGCAAGAACCCATACCTGCTTAAGTATGACAACTGACAAGAAATTACCAAGGAACGGTCATTTAAGTCATATAATTATATTGTGTATGGTTGACCGAGAAAAGAAACCAGCTTTAGGCACCGTAATATAAAATGGCAGTATGATGTCCCCACCACAAACCCAAGCGCTCTGCGGCACAACAGATCTTCCCCACCTAACTCACCTTACCCTATGGCATGTTAAATTGCAACTGCGCCTATTTTCTGGGTCGCACATTCATAGACCTACACCAGCTAATTCAGCTGTGGCTGTCTATCAAGCTTCATCAACCCCCGACAATATGTCCATTAGTCAAGAGGGACAGGAGTTGCAGTCCCCACAATATCTGCAGGACCACAGGTGCCTAACCCATGAATCAGCAGGCAATATTTTTTGACTTCATCACATGAAAGCTACGATTACCTATTTTTTGAATCTCTGTTAAAGGCTCAGAACATACGCTGTTAAGATTCTTCGGGACAGTCAACAACCCTGTTGGCAACTGATAGCTAACATATATTAAATGCCAACAACCAATAACAGCAATATGACTAGTACCCATTAACCATAGGTCCATGAGGTTAGAAATGGAGTCTAGTCCAGTCCAGTTGAGCAGTTTAGTTGCCAGACTATCAGCTCCATTATAACCCCCCAAAAGGCTCAAGAGTTACTCATATATTTTAAGCTTGGAATTCAAATTTTAGCCAGGATTTCCCATAGCAAAAGTTTCACTCTTTCCCAGTTTTGAACTTTATTGAAGAAAAAAATAGAAACACCAGTTGTTGACTTCATTGAGTGAAATGGAGACATCCACTTTAAACCAGTTACTATTATTATTATTATTATTAAGTGTGTGTGTGTGTGTGTGTGTATTGCTCTAGAAGAGGATTAAACTGCAGAATGCTTTGTCTTATTTAGGAGGGCATTGTCACTCTGCATCGTCCCTTGAAAGAGATTTACAGTTTTGTTTTTCAGGGGCTAAGGGCCTGGTCAATAAGATTTTTAAGATTACCTGAGCATCTGACTCCCTGAGCAATGAGTCCCCACATGAAGTTGGCACAGTATTCACACCAATGTGGACCTCGGAACGTGTGGACCTGTAATACAGAATGGAAAGCAGTCCAGGGTCATTGGGAGGCAGATGGCCTGACAGATGGAACAAGCAGAAGAAAGACATAAGCAACAAATGACTCAGTTAAAAGAACAAGTCTTCCTCACTGACAGCTGCATCCCAAATACTGAGAGTAATAAGAAGCCTGGGGAAAAGAAAGCTGCCTTTGGTCTCAGGGTCCTCTTCATTTCGCAAGGCAAAACAAACAAAACCTAATCACACTGGAGGGCATTGAAATCAATCTATGTAACTCTTTTAATGGGTTTATTGTTTCTCATATGCCAGGGGTGGCCAACTCCCAATAGACTGCAATCTACTCAGAGTTAAAAACTGGCAGTGATCTACCCCCATTTTTTAGGGGTTCAGGTAAAAGTTGTTGAGGTTTTTTTTAGGGGAGCCAGAGTTCTTGAGCTCTTTTTTTTGGGGGGGGGGGAGCCAGTGATCTACCAGTGATCTACCAGATCATGATCTACCTGTTGGACATGCCTGGTACAATATGAATTTCCTTGGAAACTTACCAACTTTGGGATTTGGTGAATTTTCTTTAGTGACACGATACCTAGTTATTCCATGGTAATTTGGGGGGGTCTGCTTTTTTGTGCTTTTAGTTCCCAATATTGAAATTTGAAAGCTAATTCCTTAATACCATCAAAGCTTATTAGAAACAAAGACTGTGCCTGTCATATGCTAGTGAAGTGCAAAGTGAAAGCGTCAGTACTAAAGCATGTGCTTCGCATGCAAAAGGTCCCAGGTTTCATCCCTGGCATTGGCAGGACAGGTAGGAAAGCAACCTTTGTCCGAGACCCTGGAGAGGCACGGCCAGTGCAGCAGACAATACGCTGAACTCAGAACAAGGCAGTTTCATATGGCCACCTGTTTGCAGCCTCCCTCTAAAAACATAATGTGTAAGTAATTCTAGTGCGACTGGCCGGCATGTTACAGCCACTTTGTAGATGACATTTTAAATGCCTGTGTATGGTTGCTGTTACTACATGGTGTATGGAAGAAGATGGAGGGGAGGAGAGATGACAGAGGGTGAAGGAAGAGCTGCGAGTGGAGGGGGGCCCCCTTTTCGCGTTCTTTGAACCACCTGGGAAACTCAACAAATCTGCTGCTTCTAGAACTGGGTGTAGCTGAATGGGACACATGAAGGCAGCCTAAGGAAGGCTATTCACCTTGGACCTGCCCATAAAAAGCAAGTCAAAAGTGAGAGACTAGAGTGATGCCCTCTTTCCAGGTCCTCTTCTCACTGTGAGACTTTTGTGGGTAAGCTGAGAGTTGGTTGGGACCCTGGGTGAGAATCTGGAGGCTGAGAGAGAGGGTGTGTCAGAAGGAAAATGAACTGATATTCATGTTTATATATTAGAAACTTTGTATTAATGTAACTGTGTCTGTATATATAACTGTGTACCTTTACGTAACTTGTGTTTTGTAATACAGTGGTACCACGGTTTTTGAACGTAATCCATTCGGGAAGACCGTTCGAGTTCCAAAACGTTCGAAAACCGAAGCGCAAATGGTGGTCAGCAAATTTAAGAGAGAGAAATTGAAAAAATCTCAGCAGAAGCTGTTCGACTTCTGAGGAGCGTTCGAAAATGGAAGCATTTACTTCCGGGTTTTCGGCGTTCGAAAGCTGAAACGTTCGACTTCCGAGACGTTCAAAAACCGAGGTACCACTGTATTTTTAAGTTGTCTGTTGTTGCTTTCGTTTCCTGTGCACAGCTTAGAGAGATATATCTTTTAATACATTAAGAGGTATAAAAAAATAAATAGCCTAACAGCCATTATGCTTGCATGCATCAGATCTACTTCAACCCCCTTTAAAAGGTGTTTGTGGTGGTTTTGTGAAAAATAGCCTGATCTGTGGGGTTTGCTGTTAGTAAACAGAAGAAGAGAAGAAGAGGAGTTTGGATATGATATCCCGCTTTATCACTGCCCGAAGGAGTCTCAAAGCGGCTAACATTCTCCTTTCCCTTCCTCCCCCACAACAAACACTCTGTGAGGTGAGTGGGGCTGAGAGACTTCAGAGAAGTGTGACTGGCCCAAGGTCACCCAGCAGCTGCATGTGGAGGAGCGGAGACTCGAACCCGGTTCCCCAGATTACAAGACTACCGCTCTTAACCACTACACCACACTGGCTCTCATATAACAGCTGTCATATCGAGCAGTAGGGGTCAGCAGAAAGAGGTGGTGAGGATGGCTGCATCAATTTCAGAATGTGATGGGGATGCGAAAAGAAAAACTAGTTGAAAATAAATGACAACTAAACTAGGCCGTCAGGTAGAAAGGTTCTGGTGCAGTTTGCTCTCTTGTTACTCTCTCTCTCTCTGTCTTTTAACGTACTGCAGCATTTGGTGTAGTGTTCCCAGTGAACAGTAACGAAATATACTGTTGTAGAGTTCAAAAGATGGTAGAATGGAAAACAGTATTATTTCTTGTGGTGGCTGCAACATGTAGAAATCTATCTCTTACTTGCTTGAAATGGTTGTGATCTGGACCATATGGGCAGACGTTTTCCACCTTTCTGGGAAGCCCATATACTGGCATTCTCTTCCATGCATACTAAAGACTTATTTCTCGGGGGGGGGGGGGGGATAAGGGATGCCTCTGAGCCCAGGCTCTCTGGGTGGCAGCACTGTGTGTTTCAGATTGTGGTACCAGGCTGCAGATTGGACTGAAAACTCTTTTAGTAAAAGAAACAATTCGCTGAATTGTAGAGGACCTTTTGAAGCAGCCCATTAAAGACAAAACAAAAGGGCAAGGTTCTGAAAACTCTGCATCCATTAATCTCACATTAGAACAAGAATCTGGTAATTTCTTCCTGCTTCCTAACAGCGTACATTCTTCCTGCTTGACTTCCAGGAGGGCTTTCTGGCATCTTCTTGAGGACAATGTTTCGACAAAATCTAAAAAGGGTGTAACCAATGCATGAAAGAATCCTGACACATTTCAGACCTTAAGTTCCAACTCAGGAAAGTAATATTTGTGCAAAGACAGATTTGCTTCCTTGGCATTTGAACACTAAAAAAGAAACTCTTCTCTTAAGAGTCTCCAAGACCAGACAATAAGGGTCATCTTTGTAGAAAAAAAATATTCCCTTGGGGAATAGCTAAAGAACAAAAATGCATTGACATTTCTCCATAAATATTGGTTTGGACCATTTTATTTTTCTCATGGTTCTGCTCTATTGGTGCCACCCTTCTCTGTTGTTGCAGGACAGGCACTTGATAATATATGTAAGTTTCATCTAATTTTCAATATTTAATTAGTCATAATGGATCATAATTAGAATGTAACTGTTGCATGAACCTTTGTGTAATTAACACACATCACGATCACTAAACAAAAGGGATCATTGACTCAAAAGGAATAACGAGAGGTTTGTGTAGACGCTGTAGGCAATTACAGACTTTTGCATGTTTGAGTCAACTACAGGCACAGGCAAACTATTTTTGTCTCCTTCTCCTCTCCAAGTTAAATAAGTAAACTTGTTTTATGGAGACCACCAAAATCCAAACAGATCCCTATTGAAAGAAAAATACAGTATGTGCCATTTTGCTACCAATCTCCATACAAGCCATGACAATGAACAGCATAAGATAGATGAAAAGACTATTTTACAGAAAGTGCTAGTCTCAAATCCTGCATTAATGAAGCAAATGAACACAGAAATCTTTTGAAATCTGAAACATGGTCATGATGTACAAAATTTTAAGACCAGTTTCTCCCAGTTTCTTCTGGATGATCCCGAGTTGGTTCAGCCAGCGTGGCCTTTACACACGAGTCTTATCATGATCTGGAAGTCCGAAGCAGCTCAAGTAATGTAGGCGTATCAGAGGTAGGGATCAAAGATGATACCTGCATTGTAGTTGCATATTTTGACATTTTTCAGAGAAATGTAATGTAGAATTAGTTTGAAGTTTGGCAAGTGTTGGGAATGTGGTGTGCTACTAAGACGTTCCAAGCCCTTCCAATCATGTGTGTAGCTGATGAAAATATACTTGGATAGTTAGGGAGAACAGAGCGAAATGCTACTCATTTTTTGCAAAGATGAAAGCTATGTTTGTTCAATTTTTGCACCGCCCGCTAAAAAGACATCAGGATTGTTATCCAAAATTTAGTGGAGTTAAATATGCTGTTTGATTGACCCATTGAATCTACAGATATGGGTCCAAGATGAGAGAAGGATATGGGAAGAGTGGGAATTTTTTTTTTTGTTCAGCTTCACAATGACCCATTTCATGCGTAATGCTAAGCCAAACCATGAATAAGCAAACTTGGGGGCTCCCAGAGAGCTCACGCATGCTTTGCTCCCCTTTCTGTCATTCTGCTGCTGTGCTGTGTTGAGCTAAGCAGTGGTTTGGCTTAGTGTGTCTTCCAAACCCAGGCTTGTGGTTTAGATCTACCAGGCAAACCACAAGCTGGAAAAACGACGGGGCGAATCTTGGTTGCATGCTTTGTCTTGGAGAGCTAAACCAGGGCCTCAGGTTTGGAAGGCACACTAAGTCAAACCATAGCTCAGCAAGACACTGCTCAGCAGCAGAACGACTGGAGCAGGAGCAAAGCAGTTTCAATCTTCTCATTAGGAGCCCTCACATTTGCACGTTCATGCCAAGCCGCGAACTGGCTTAGGGTTATGTGCAGATGAGGTCAGTGAAAGTGCTAACCAAAATGTTTATCGAAGTTAAATGCATTTGAGTTCATTATTAAAACAGTAGTTTCCTAATCTCCTTAAGCCGCTCTACGCAAGTGACAGGGATATTTTAGGTCTGCTTGTGACATCACGCAGAATAGTAATTTTGCTGGAGATTATTTAGCTAACTGCAGCTGATTATTTTAGAAAAGCAGGGGTGCTCCTGAGAATCTCCCCCTCCCTTCTTGGCGCCACTGCTGCACACAAGCCCTGCGGCCGCTTCCCTAATAGTTTCTGCCACCACCCCTTTTTCTAAGGTCGCTTTCAGCCCCAGAAAAGGGGGAAACTGTGGATGCCCAATTAACTATTAGACCTGGGAAGATCTAGCCTGGAGATGGTGCGAGGGGACAAAACTGCAAGGGCAACCCAGCTTTTAAATACCCTTTCATGGCCCCTGGTTATTTCTGATCAATAAAACCCACATTCGGGTATGCCACATTTTCCAGGCAGAGATCCTAACTACCCGTGTGCATTTGAATAGAACTAGCAGAAAATACATGATTGCATGGCTTAGAGCAAGCATAGGCAAACTCCCGACCTCCAGATGTTTTGAGACTACAATTCCCACCATCCCTGACCACTGGTCCTGTTAGCTAAGGATGATGGGAATTGTAGTTCCCAAAGATCTGGAGGGCCGCAGTTTGCCTATGCCTGGCTTAGAGCAGGGGTAGTCAACCTTTTTATACCTACTGCCCAATAATGCATCTTTCTTGATGGTAAAATTTCCTTACTGCTCACCAGTGCTCAATGGAAGGAGAATTCAGCTTGTGCCATAGAACCCCCTACCGCCCACCTAGAATCCTGAAACGCCCACTAGTGGGCTGTAGGGACCAGGTTGACAACCCCTGGCTTAGAGAAAGTGTGGGGGCAGGTGACCAGGGTTTTTGTGTGTGGCAATTATTTCCTTCTCTCCTTTGTATTATCAGATTGAGATTGAGATTGAATCCTGACAAGACAGAAGTACTGTTTTTGGGGGACAGGAGGCGGGCAGGTGTGGAGGATTCCCTGGTCTTGAATGGGGTAACTGTGCCCCTGAAGGACCAGGTGCGCAGCCTGGGAGTCATTCTGGACTCACAGCTGTCCATGGAGGCACAGGTCAAATCCGTGTTCAGGACAGCTGTTTACCAGCTCCATTTGGTATGCAGGCTGAGACCCTGTCTGCCTGCGGACTGCCTCGCCAGAGTAGTGCATGCTCTGGTTATCTCCTGCTTGGACTACTGCAATGCGCTCTACATGGGGCTACCTTTGAAGGTGACCTAGAAACTACAACTAATCCAGAACGCGGCAGCCAGACTGGTGACTGGGAGCGGCTGCTGAGACCATATAACACCAGTCTTGAAAGACCTACATTGGCTCCCAGTACGTTTCCGAGCACAATTCAAAGTGTTGGTGCTGACCTTTAAAGCCCTAAACGGCCTCGGTCCAGTGTATCTGAAGGAGCTTCTTCACCCCCATCATTCTACCCAGACACTGAGGTCCAGCACCGAGGGCCTTCTGGCGGTTCCCTCACTGCGAGAAGCCAAGTTACAGGGAACCAGGCAGAGGGCCTTCTCGGTAGTGGCACCCACCCTGTGGAACGCCCTCCCACCAGATGTCAAAGAGAACTACCAGACTTTTGGAAGACATCTGAAGGCAGCCCTGTTTAGGGAAGCTTTTAATGTTTGATGTATTACAGTATTTTAAAATTTTTTTGGAAGCCGCCCAGAGTGGCTGGGGAAGTCCAGCCAGATGGGTGGGATATAAATAAAATAAAATAAAATAAAATAAAAATAATTTGTATTATCAGGAAAGCAAAGTTCTTATTCATTTGGTGCCTACAATGTGAAGTGTGGATTCAGTTCTCAGACTGAAAATTTGTAAAACAAACAAGCAATAAGCACATGCTTTTTATGCAAAAGATTTCACATTCAATCCCTGGCATCTCCAGGAAGAAACAGGAATGTCTGAAATATTGGAAAGCCACTGCCAGTGTCAGTAATCCTATGTCAGCTAGACCAATGGTCTGATTCAGCATAAGGCAGCTTTCTGTGTTCCTTTTACAATAGGTTCAGTGGACAGAATGGGGAGCCAGGTAAGAAGAAAGCACCTAGCAAGTTCCTTGTCAAATCAGAAAGTTAGCTAAAATTGTTGGTTTTTAAGTACAGAAGGAAGTAAAGGGGAAAAGCTCCTCCAGTCAATCAAAAGCCTTCTCTAAGTGTAATGATAAAACCGCTAGCATACAACTGCGATGCTTGCAATAATTAATATTTTTTGAAGTGCTCCAGGCACTGTCTGTGATATAGCTGTCTATGACCAAGCCATTTTAATCACAGTTGACAGATGAACCAATAATATTGGTTCATCTATGAGCAAAGAGAGAGATGTGGTATCTTAGCATCGTGGATATTTTCAAGAAAGATATAACATGCTCTGAAAGTACCACTCATTCAACCTGTCTACAGCAGGGGTAGTCAACTTTTTTGTACCTACCGTCCACTAATGCATCTTTCTTGATGGTAAAATTTCCTTACTGCCCACCAGTGCTCAATGGAATGAGAATTCAGCTTGTGCCATAGAAACCCCTACCGCCCACCTAGAATCCTGAAACGCCCACTAGTGGGCGGTAGGGACCAGGTTGACAACCCCTGGTCTACAGTCACCTTGGGCCAGATTATTTAGTCTTCTCTCCAGTCCAGACACAGCTTTGCTATTTCATCTGCTGTTTGTGAGCATTGTTTAGTGCTATACATTTCAAACCAGGAACTTCCGTAACTCATTATGATGCACAGTAAAGCAATTATCACATTAACAAAATAAACAATTATCATTGCATAACATGTGGTGACCCTTAGCTTTGTAGTAGATTTTCTTGCATCTTTCTGAGTCTTTAGTTCTTTTGTGTGAAAACGAAAAAGGTCAAATGAAAGCTTGTGTTGAGTTCTGTTTTGTCCACTGAAAGCAAAGTTTCCATTAATTAATTAGAATCCATGTTCCAATTTTCACAGGACAACACTCTTTCTCTAGAACTATTTATTAACTCATCTAAAACAACATTAACAGTATGATGAGTCTATTGTTCATTCCTGGTTCATTCGTAGCCTAATAATTAAAAGAGTAATTATTTTGCTCAAGGAATGCAAGTCCAACAACTTCTTTTACTACATCCCTCTCATGTTCATCTATGATTCTGTTTTCGCTTCTGCGGGATCAGAGTAAATATAAACTTGCATAAGATGGACTTGATTTTATGTTCTAGATTTGGACTAAATTTGCAAACAAATGATTGCACAGCATTTTAAAAAGCTTTGGTTTGACAGCTTGATTTTGTAGAATCTGTTAGTGTCAGAAAATGAACTCAGAGCGAGGGGGGCCACTAGGGGGCGCATCAGAAGATGGCTGACAATAACATCTCTCCGACCCACACGAGGTAATTTGGAGGCTAGGATGGGAGTAATTAGCCTCCCTACCCCCCCAGGATGGTGGTGGGGGGACTGCCCTTGCCTGCTGTGCCCTATACCACCTCCGAATTTGTGGGGATGGGGGCACTAGGCACAAAGCCCTCCTGTGGGATTTCGGCGCTCCTGGACGCCGTCCCTGATCTGCGCCACTAGCTGCAAGAACTTCAAAAGAAACAATTTGGATGAAGGAATGCACATATTTCAAGGAAGGAGGGGGAGTAAAGACTGCTAACAGAAGAGATCTCTGATGAAACAAGACGAGTCGGAGGAACAAGAATAAATTATGAGAAGATACGCCAAGACTCGGTATGGCAAATGACTGATGGGGGAGGGGAAAAAACTTTCCTTTCTTTCCTAAAGTGATTAAACAAGAATCCCCTCCCCTCACAAGTCAGAAATGTCGGTTTAAGGACTTAAGCTGTGGATTTAAGGCTGTGTGGAGATAAACTTTCGAACTAAAGCATGTTTTAAGAAGAGCGTGGAATGTATAAGGGCTTTGGAATGACGCAGTTAAAAATGCCGTTGCCATATTGGGAAGTTCTGTCGGAGGTCTTGAGTCTGGGAGGAGAAATAGAGAAATAGAGCTGTTTTTATATTGTGGGTGAAACTCCTCAGAGGGACTTAAGAGCGACAGTTCTGTAATTAATGATGGAAAGAGCGATGTTATCTATGAAGGCGATGATATATGGAAACCATCTCGATTTGAGGATTGGAAGAACGGAAAAATCCACACAGGATTATTATTGGTGTTTATCGGCTTAAGGAGACTATCAGAAGAGATCATAAAGAAAAAAGAGAAAATATATGAACAAGATGTGATGTGGAAACAGCAAGATAAGACTGGATAGAATTATGAACTCTGTTTGGACTGATTTGGACATTAACGCAGTAGCAAGAAGATGATCAGAATCCCCCTTCGGATCTTGAAATATGGGTCGTCCCCCCAACAAAATTTAAAATTCGGCTTTGTAATTCGGAATTTATGTGATGTGATTTAATTTGATTTGATTGGCCGGTTAATAAAAATTATTTTTTAAAAAAGAAAATGAACTCAGAGCAAGTTTCAACCCAAGCAAAAGGAAGTTATGTAGGCATACACTTTTTAATTACATGGTTTTAATTACATGGTTTCACATGGGGACCAGAAGATCTAGACTCACATTTGCTAAACTTACATTTCGAACATATTGAGTCCTTGCAACCCGAAAGGGAAAAAAGTTGCAAGTGAATACTTTTTATTGTGATTATTTGACGACAGCATACGCCAAACATTCTGATGAACTTCTATGCCATTAACATGCTCTTCTTACATGCATTCAGTTCTAGAGACTATTATCCTAAACTGTTCTATAACAAGTGGCCAGGATAAGAGCATAAGAAGAGCCTGCTGGATCAGGCCAATGGTTCATTTTAGTTATAATTTTAGTTATTATTTAGTTCAACTTCCTGTCTTCACAGTGGCCAACCAGATGCCCATGGGAAACCCGTAAGGAGGACCTAAGCACAACAGCAATCTCCTCCCATGTGGTTTCTATCAGCTGGTATTCAGAACCACACTGCCTCTGACTAGTAGCCACTGATATTGTCTAACCACCTTTTAAAGTCATCCAACTTGGTGGCCATCACTGCCTCCAAAGGGAGTTCCATAGTTTACATTATGAGCTGCATGAAGAAGTACTCTTTTATCTGTTCTGAATATTTTAATATTCAGCTTCATGAGTTCTGGTGTTATGAGAACGTTTTGCCTTTTATCTGTGGCATAACTTGCTACTTAAATCAACTTTTGTAGTGTCATGAGACAATCACGGGAGAGCTAGTTTTTAGGTCCATTTTTATCTCTGCCACTGCTAAATTAAGATAAAGCATGAAAACGATTTTAACTTATTGTGATATTTACACAAACATGAATCCCATCATGAGAGGCGTGCTATCTGAAGAACTACATACAGATTACTCAAGAGTTCTTTCAAAACAGTTACAATCCTGCCAATGGTATTCAACAGCAAATGAGGCATGGAGGCTTAATGCAGACATGTTCCCAAAGAGCCAATAGGAAGACTATTCTGAAAATGGCTCCATGGATGCGCTGCATTGGAAAAGGAACCAATTGTATGGGGCCCATTAGTGTATGCGTTAATTCATTCGCCGGGAAGAGATAGGCTTCTTCCATGTGTGTAGTGTGACCCTGGCTAAAAGGTAAAGGTAAAGGTACCCCTGCCCGTACGGGCCAGTCTTGACAGACTCTAGGGTTGTGCGCCCATCTCACTCAAAGAGGCCAAGGGCCAGCGCTGTCCGAAGACACTTCCGGGTCACGTGGCCGGCGTGACATCGCTGCTCTGGCGAGCCAGAGCCGCACACGGAAACACCGTTTACCTTCCCCCTAGTAAGCGGTCCCTATTTATCTACTTGCACCCAGGGGTGCTTTCGAACTGCTAGGTTGGCAGGCGCTGGGACCGAACAGCGGGAGCGCACCCCGCCGCGAGGATTCGAACCGCCGACCTTTCGATCGGCAAGCCCTAGGCACTGAGGCTTTAACCCACAGCGCCACCCGCGTCCCTATGTGACCCTGGCTAGATCAGGGTAAATAGGCTTGATCTAATAGGAGCTGGTGATTGGTATAGTTTTCAAATGCACCTATTTATATGGCTGTAACCACAGCTTTTGACCAAAGGGAAATGGCCATAGATTGGGTATTCATGGTGTTAAAATGGCAGCCTTGTCCTTATCTAGAGGTCAGGCCTGGGGTCAATCATTAGCACCTTAAACTACTGCAATGTCAGAGGTGACAAAACTGGTCCCTACCGGGGACACAGGCTCAGGATGTGTGTGTGTGTGCAACCAAAAATCACTGTATCAGACTATGGAGTGTATGATGTATATGTATGGAGCGATGAAACAACGCTGTCACAGCAAGATCAAACACAAGAGAAGCTTTCTGTCCTTCTTGCACTGTGGCATAAAGTTGTTGTTTTTTGTGAGGGTGGAGGGGGAACCGATATAGCTCCTTGCCAAGGGCACAAGGGACCCCAGGTAAGCCTCTGTGCAAGGTATTCTAGGTAGGGCTGTCCCCGAAGACAGGTTGGAATCTCTAAATGGCCCAAAATGCAGCCACCAGGCGTTTGGCTGGAGCCAGAAGACAAGGGCATATTACTCCAATCCTTTACTAAGTGAACACATTACCAATTTGTTTCGAGGCTCGACTTGGAAGTGTTGGCATTGAGCTTTAAAGCCCTCAATGTCCTGGGCACCTGGGTATCTACAGAATTGTCTCCTTCCATATGAATACGCTCAAGAACTCTTAGTCCACTACAGAAGTTCTTGCCTGTGTCGCCTTTGTTATCAATGGTGCAATGGGAGGGCTGGTGACAGAGGGCCTTCTCTCTTGGAGCGCCCAGATTGCGGAAGAATCTTCCTGGAAAGCCACAATCCACCACTGTCCACCGACACTTTGATTTTGGCATACCTTTAATTAAACATTCACTCTCATTTAAATTTTAAGCTGCTACTGATTTCTTTTTAAAGATTTCTGTTTAATTATACTTGTGATTATGTTGTTTTATTAACTGTGAACTGTCTTGCATGCACTCCTCTTAAAAGGTTGGCTATAAATCATGGTAATAAATAAATAGCAAATAAGGTATTTTACTATAGCATTATACCTTTTTTTGTTGGCCAGTTGACATTTTCAAAGTACTTCTTAAAACCCACACTGAGTTGTTTTTTAAAAAAAAAAACAGTTTCAAGTCATGCATTTAAAGTTTTGAAAAGAGAATCATATGATTTACCAGTTAAATTATAGCCCTTTTCAAACAGGAAGCAAGAGGGCATGCAGAACAGCTAGAGTGAGCAAATAAAAGGTTCTGGGCACACATCCAGTTTTAAATCAAAGACCAAACAAGGGGAATTTTGAAGAGGAAAGAAAGAATGTATAGGTCAACGTGGAAAATATGCCCCAAGTCATGAGAAAATATTTTTCTGGCTAAAGTGAAACCATTTTTCATCTAAAATGATGATTATGGGGAATCTGCGAGCATTAAAGATCCTTTAAACAACAAAGAAGAATCCCCTTTCCCCCTTTGGAATGGTACAAAAATATATTTGGGGGGGATATTTCTAAGATAACCTAGATCTTATTTCTAAGTGTTTTTATATAGTACATGAAAAGAGAAACCCACATTATAGGAGTTTAATAACAGTCTAAGTGTACGAAGCATACATACAATAATTTCTTTTCCCTTTTTTTGCATTGGGAGGTGACAGACTAGTTAATACATTTGAAAAGTACTATTTCCAGCATGTATGACATATGCACTCATCAGATGTCTGTGCTCTAGTTTGTGCTCTAGTTTACCCTGCAAGAGCTGCCATCTGTCCCTCAAGGAAGACTGTAGTTTCAACCCTCCCCCACCTGGGAATAGATCCTCGATTCTCTTTTGTGAATTCCCCCTAGCAACTGCTAGAGATGGGCTTGTTTATAGATAGTAGTAAAAGACAACCTAAACTTCCTAGCAAAGCAAGCACTAGAGGAATACAGAACATGTGCCCAAGGCCTTATGAATAAAAATCATTGTTCTCCATTCCCAGTAAACATCCAACAGGAGTTTGGAGATTTTGAACTGTGATAGCGGGAGTGTGTCTCAGCCTGGAACAAATGCAGTTCTTCCCACAAATAAAAAAGACATTGAACAAGATGCTGGGAAGCCAAGTTTCTAAAGATGAGTCACCTCTTCTATGTATGTATACCCTCTCAAACACTGTCTGACTCTCTAGATATAAACCTATACTGTAGAACTTCAGCTGTTGACGCTTCACTCCAGGAATGCTTCCTTGGCACACTGACCCAACAAAAGAGATTAGACAATGCCATCACACCATTCTGGTTAGGTGCTGGGGCTGCTGTAGTCAACTTTGCGGTTGACATGGATGATTGACGTTAAGAATGAGCTTCACAGGCAAAATTTAAGATAGGGCAAACACATTTTTATCCATTTCAGAGAGAGCTTGATGAGAACTGCCACAGAGGTATTGTGAATCCATTGAGCTGGTTTAAAAGCATAAGGACTGCTGTCCTGAGTCTCGTTTTACCCATGTTTACTTGTAACAGATCCAGCTCTTTTCTTAGAAGTCTTAATGGTGTGGTTCCTATACATGTCAGAAAAGACCCACTGAGTTCTCAGGAAAATGTGTATAGAATTGCAGCCTGAGTTACATGTACATACACTTTAGTTTGCCACCCCCATTGCTTTCAATGAGATTTAAGATTCAGGAACACAACCCACATTTTTATTCCAGCAAGGTCCAGTGAGCTTGTTTTGAGTATTCAGCCTGTCTGTCTGTCTTTCTTTGTTCCTTCCTTCCTTCCTTCCTTCCTTCCTTCCTTCCTTCCCTCCCTCCCTCCCTCCCTCCCTCCCAGGAAGCCCCTTGGTTGTATCACAAGTTTTATTCTCTTAACGGTTCTTTAGTACTGCTTAAAACCAATCAATGTTACCTTTCTAAGAGAGAAATACAGATAAAAAGACACACACAGAGAGAGCGTAGTGACAATATAAGCAAAAACACGAGTAAAAAAAGACACACAAGATGTTCTTACCTTAAAATTGTGTGCTTTTTCATAGTTGAAATGGTTGTCGTTTTGCGTTAACGCTGCTCTTCGGACCAAAGAGGTGATCTGTGAATAGGCAAAGAGTTTGAGAGGTTGCCACAAGAGTGCTCCCTTGACTCCCATTTTCACCCCCAAAGCCACTGCCAGCAGCTCCTGGCGGTTCCTTCCTCGTTTAGATTTGTGAACCACGGCGGCGCAGGCTTTCTCATTTTCAAGCCACAACTCCTCTGCAAACATGGTGCAGCTGGGATCCCAGAGATTCTCCCTGTCTTCTTCTCCTTCTCCTCCTCCTCCTCCTCCTTCCTCAGAGGCCGGGAGGCTGACTGCTGTCAGGTTTGTCCAACTGCTTCTAATGTTGGACAGCAGATTCGAAGCAGCTGCAGCAGCCCATTCTGCCGAGACCTCTGGCATGTGACTTGAATGGGCTGTCTTGTGTGATGGAAGGAGCTTCTGCATCTGAATGAGTAACGGGTCTGCTTTGTGATACTTCTCTTTAAAGCAGACGTGTGCCTGAAACAATAGCCTGGATTCATGCAGTGAAGCGACTCCCCTCCTCCTTCTCGCCTCCAGCAGCAGCAGTAGAAAGAAGTACAGGCAGCAGGGGCAGCTTCACAGATTCACACTACAACACATTTCAAAGGAGAGATCGCTTCTACTTGGGAGCATCCCCCTCCGCCTCCCTCCGTTCATAAACGACTCCTGCCTCCAATTGCACTCAGAGCTGGGGACTTGTGGGCTATTCCAATACAAACACCGGCAGATTAAGCCTTTAAACCCCAGTGATTGTTTAATCTTGCAGGGCTAAAAAATCTCCTCTTTTTCATATCCTGTATAAGTGAAAATCTGGTAGCACTTCAAGGATTAGCGGCGGCTCTTTGCAATGCATTAAATTAATAACGTGGGGGTGGTTTTTTTTTAGTGCACACTGGCTTTAGAATAAGTGAAGTAATTAAATTATTTCAGTATGCCTGCGGATTACTTCGGTGTAAGGGGCTAGCTATGGATCCACTCTATAATTTGATTTACCTAGAAAATACCGAGAGTAACAGATTCACTGATGCATTAAGGACTCACTTAGTCCAATACAGTACAAGTAGGACAACAATTTCCCTGTTTTCCTCCTTAATATGGTTGTTACAGCAGTCATGCTATATGCAATGGGGACCCATATGCAACAAAATGTGTAGAGTGCTCCTGTTTCCCAGGATACATCATTCCATTCCATTCTGCTCACCCCAAAAGAGATTGGCCATTGGGCATGCTTAGCCCTCACCAGGCTAATTTTGGCGTTCTTCCTTAAAAAACTGTACTACAGTTGTACCTTGGAAGTCGAACAGAATCCGTACCGGAAGTCCAAAGTGTTCAGAAACCAAAGCACGGCTTCTGATTGGCTGCAGGAAGCTCCTGCAACCAACCAGAAGCCGTGAAAGCCCCGTTGGATGTTCAGGTTCCAAAGAACGTTCGCAAACTGGATCACACACTTCCGAGTTTGCAGCATTCGGGAGGAAAAATGTCTGAGTACCGAGGTGTTCGGGATCCAAGGTACGACTGTACAGTGGTACCTCAGGTTACATATGCTTCAGGTTACATACGCTTCAGGTTACAGACTCTGCTAACCCAGAAATAGTACCTCGGGTTAAGAACTTTGCTTCAGGATGAGAACAGAAATTTTGCTCCGGCGGCGCGGTGGCAGCAGGAGGCCCCATTAGCTAAAGTGGTTCTTCAGGTTAAGAGTTCCGTTTTCTCCACGGTTTCCTCACATTAGTTACCAATCCTATGCAGCTCTGCTCAGAATAAGCCCCACTGGCATTGGGTAATGTGGCTGCTCTCAAATGGGTCTACAGAGAATCCCTCTCCCCCCGTTGGTATAAAAGACCAACACAGCTTCTACGGTGGAAAGCAAATGAAAGTAATCATATGGTATCAGGTGTGGGGGTGGTAGAGTCACAGCTTGAAAGCAACAATGGAGAAAACAATTCCAATTGTTCATCTGCAAGCGGGCTTTTTGCATCTGCTGCCTTTTGAAATTGGCATCCGGTGCCAGGCCCACTGGGAGCAGCTCCACTCTGGAGCCCCCAGGTAGAACGTTTCCCTGCCCAAAGTGGAGCTTTCAATTGGCACCAAATTTAAATTCAGTGCCTACAGCAAGCCCCGCTTTTGGCAGGGATCACTGCGGCCCTGACCCTTCCTCCATGCCCAGATGGATGCTGAGGGAGGGCAGACCACTCTTTCCAGAGGTCTCACTTATTGCAGAGGGCTTCCCTGCTCCTGTTGTTTTGTCCATTTTGGCTTTTCCAACCACCTGAAATTTGGTGACCTTGGTAGGCCCCAAATATCTCAAGGAGCACCTTCTCCCATATGATTTCTCCCCAGCTTTTTAAGAGCTGTCTGTGCTGCCAACCATCAGATTCTACTCTAGAAGATGAGAAGATCCTCACCTCTCAGGAGCAGGGCCTTCTCTGCAGTGGTTCCAAAACTTTGGAATGAACTCCTTTAAAAAGCTTACTTGTCTTTTCTCCTTGCTTCTTTTTGGAAATAGGTCCAAACAGTCCACCAGGCATTTAGGAATGGAGGTCACAATACTGTTAATTTTTTTAATGTCCATTGCCTTTATTTATTTATTTATTTATTTCTTAATTAGTGTTTTATCTGCTGACACTGTATAACATTGCAGCCTTAGGGTCACTTCGCAGTTACTCTACTGCGTATCCCTAATCCTTAAATCCAGGCATCCCCAACCTTCGGCCCTCCAGATGTTTTGAGACTACAATTCCCAACATCCCTGACCACTGGTCCTGCTAGCTAGGGATCATGGGAGTTGTAGGCCAAAAAACATTTGGCGGGCCGAGCTTGAGGAAGCCTGCTCAAAACCCTTTGAGAGAAACCCTTGCTTTAATTTACAAACATAAAAGCAAAGAACAAACTTATGACGACTTGGAGCATGTGAATGATGACAGCCTGATTTGAAAACTTGCAGAGACACATGGACAACCACAATCAGATCTGGTGGTGCAATTTTCTACCGAGTGTTATTTACTTGTAACATTCTGCAAGTTCAGTAAATTGTCAAGACTGGCTTGCTTTTCAGACATGCAGGCATAGCTGAATCTATTTATTCTTTCAGGTAGATCGCAGTGTTCTTTCCCAGCTTTCTCTTCTCCCCTTTAAATAATTTCTGAGCCCTGTTGCAAAATAAATCATATTTCCCAGCTGATAAGGACAGCTGACTGCTGCTATTAAACAGGGAGTTTCAAACACAACACACAGATATGGGTCTCCCCAGGGCCTGATGTTTTGGTGCTATTCTGTGAATCATCACCATCATGCCATTAGTGTATCAACTCCTTTGGCAGCTCAGCAATCAGAACAGCAAGCCCTAAACAATCTTCTCTTCCTGCACTTATGGATCAGCCTTTAATCAGACGGTAAGTGTTTTAGAACAGACTGTGCTGTTTGATGGCTGAAAACCCAACCTCCCCAACTGTCTCACAACATCAAGCTAGCACTGAATAAGAGATAGATGGTTCTGTTGTTTACATCTAAGAGGATAACCATATTATGTACATCTGTAAGTTGTATACTCCAGAGGAGCCGAGTTAAATGGATGATGCGGACGTAAAAAAAAATCCCTTTTGTTTGAAATTCTTATATCGTTTTCAGTCATTGTATATATTTTCTAGAAGCCCTTCAGTCAGAATGATATGACATTATACTGTCTTATATTACAAACATTTTTAAGTGCTAAGCACCTCTTTGAATTCCTGGCATAGATACATCTTGCTATGTAATTGGTATTATTTTTAGTGGCAGTGAACCCAAGCCACGAGAGGTCAATTTTATAGTAATTCCATGGCATTTGTATTATTGATGAAAATCCTATTACATAAGGAACATCATTATATAATACATCAGATACGGTGTTCGGAACTACAGATTATGCCAACAATCCTGGACATCTTTTTAGACTACTTATTAACAGTGTCATCTTAGGGACAAATTTCCAGAAATGAGAAAAAACTGCAACCTCTTTTGTAGCATTGTTAAAACATGTAGCCAATAAAGGACGGAGAATTCAGCCGTGTGACTCTGATAACAGGGGGTAGGCTGGCATTTGCTACACATATTATACCTGAAATTCCATTCATTCACCTAGGTTCCTTTGTCAATCATATTGTGTTATTTGTCAGGGTTCCTACAAAGGGTGTCTATAGAGAGACATATAATAAATGTGTTCCTTTAATGGGCCAAATTGCATGAAGGAACAGTAGAATTCTTGCTACATATGTGTTGCATGTTCATGTATACAGGCTCTTAGTAACTTTAGAAAACCAGGCTTCATAAATAGAAACATAAGAGAAATTAACTGATTCTTTTATCATGATAATAACTTGAAACTCTCAATATGATTTCAAACTGAATTTTCCACAATCCAGCTAAAATTAAATAGCTGGCACCACAACAGTGAACCTATTAGTCTGGATCTATCTTTAAATTTGTATAAGAACTGGTGTTCCCATATGATGATAATCATATTCATAAGTAAAGGTAAAGGTACCCCTGACCATTAGGTCCAGTTGTGGCCGACTCTGGGGTTGCTGCGCTCATCTCGCTTTATTGGCCGAGGAAGCTGGCATACAGCTTCCGGGTCATGTGGCATATATTATTTGTACCCCGCCCATCTGGCTGGGTTTCCCCAGCCACTCTGGGCGGCTCCCAACAGATAAAAAGGACAATAAAACGTCAAACATTAAAAACTTCCCTAAACAGGACTGCCTTCAGATGTCTTCTAAAAGTCAGATAGTTGTTTATTTCCTTGACATCTGATGGGAGGGCGGGTGCCACTACCGAAAAGGCCCTCTGCCTGGTTCCCTGTAACCTCACTTCTCGCAGTGAGCGAACTGCTAGAAGGCCCTCGGAGCTGGACCTCAGTGTCCGGGCTGAACGATGGGGTTGGAGATGCTCCTTCAGGTATACTGGGCCGAGGCCAGTGAATGGGTACCCAAAGCCACATCAAAAAAAGTATCCTGGCAAGTTCAATGGAGTGCAGATCAACATTCCATTGCAGATGTGCTCCCACATCCACATCAGCTATGTGTATGGATGTCTATTTCTGCACAGGAATCTGCTTTGCTCAGGTGGACCACTTGACACGAGATGCATCTCCACTGATTTCAGTGGAACTTATTTTGAAGTCAGCAAGTTTAGAATTCCAGTTTAATCCAAGAACCTCAGCTCAGCTGGATTGTGGATCCAGCCATAGGCCTGCTAATACGAAGTATATTTGCTGCTAAGTTTAACATGCCTCTTACGTGACAGCTGAGACCGTTTTTGAGCTTGAAACAAATGTCTGAAGTGTTTTTAAAAAACGAATGCCAAAGATAGAATGCACCTATATTTAGAGCATATCTACAACATCCATCAACTAGACACACTTGACAGCAGATTTCCAGCTGAAGTTCAAATAATTGTTATTAAAGAGGAATCTAAATAAAAGGAAGTACCGTATTTTTTGCTCTATAAGACTCACTTTTTCCCTCCTAAAAAGTAAGGGGAAATGTTTGTGCGTCTTACGGAGCGAATGCAGGCTGCGCAGCTATCCCAGAAGCCAGAAGAGCAAGAGGGATCACTGCTTTTGCTGTGCAGCGATCCCTCTTGTTGTTCTGGCTTCTGAGATTCAGAATATTTTTTTTCTTGTTTTCCTCCTCCAAAAACTAGGTGCGTCTTATGGTCTGGTGCGTCTTATAGAGCGAAAAATATGGTATATCGTTGCCCTTGCCTCTCCTTTTTTTCCTACTTCCCTGACTGCTGAAACTGAAGGAACATGTCTTTGTAAACCGTTGTTGCTTAAAACACACACACACACACCTCTCTTTTCATAATAAACTAGCCACTTCTTAAAGGCCAAGACCACACTGCTGCTCTGATAAAACATATCCTTATCTGCAAGACAGCATCAAAAACAGAGTACCTGTTGATATAAGGTGGTCACCATTCATTTTAATTGGGTATGTAACTTCCTATGCTAGGTTATTTGTGTGTTTGGAGCTGCCCCTTTCATTGGAATGAATCAGAAAGTTCACGAGTAGGAGCTTGGTATGTACATCGGAGCACCCCTAGAGCACTGATTTGTGTTGGCTGGGCTTTATTTCCCCTGTTACAGACTAATACAGCTATTCTGTTTGGCAGATGAGTACAGTGACCTTCACATGCATGCCCAGCAGCGTAGGAGCTTCTCAGGAATGTCGCAATCCCTCACTGCTGGGCGTGTGTGAATAACATGATCAAGTGAGTGGGACCAACGGAGAGAATTATGAGTTAGCACCCTGAATGGTGCGCAGATTCCATATGGCAGACCTTTGTTGCACCAGAAACAAACCAAAACCTTCTTCGCCAAAGAAAAGAATAGATAAGAATCTTGTTCTTGTAAGTAATTTTGAATCACAGAGTAGTGCCTTTGAAACCACTTTTCTGTATAAGTAAGACTGCTAATTCTGTGAGTAGCTACCCAAAATATCTTGGTCTAAACCATGGGTAGGCAAACTAAGGCCTGGGGCCGGATCTGGCCCAATCGCTTTCTAAATCCGGCCTGTGGACGGTCCGGGAATCAGCGTGTTTTTACATGAGTAGAATGTGTGCTTTTATTTAAAATGTATCTCTGGGTGATTTGTGGGGCCTGCCTGGTGTTTTTTCATGAGTAGAATGTGTGCTTTTATTTAAAATGCATCTCTGGGTTATTTGTGCGGCATAGGAATTCATTCATTCCACCCCCCCACTCCAAAATATAGTCCGGCCCCCCACAAGGTCTAAGGGACAGTGGACCGGCCCCCTGCTGGAAAAGTTTGCTGACCCCTGCTCTAAACAGTGGGTAATATACACTCAGGAGGAGTAATCCTGCCTTGTCATTCTGTTTTTCCCTAATATCAGTTGACTGTCTTCCCCCCCATTTTGTTTTTCCTTTGTGTTGGTCCTAAGAAAAATAGATACAAAAGGAGAATTCCCTCGGGAGAACTCCCAAGATCCAACTATGAGGCCAACACTTTTTGGTGAGAAAACCCCAGCAGAGATTTAAAACCACAAAATATGCAGCAGCATAAAACATGGAAATGAAGCTGTTAGACCTTTAAAATATGCCCTTTCAAATGAGTTCCAAAATAGTTGCCTCTTCCCCTAGAATAGAATAAGACCACAAGCTGAGTAAATTAAAACTGTTTAGTTACAAATTCTCCCAACAGAATACGTGGGTTCTCTCTGTTGAACTCTGTAATTTGTGATAAATTCAGGATCAGTAGGTGGGTATTTCATACACAGGATCAGTTGATGTGAATTTGTTTATTTTAAATCCGTTTTTTGTACTCACTGTCAGGGTGGTTATAGGGTAGGAATGTGGTAGATACCTTCATAGCTTGCTGTCACAGCTTTTTATCTGATAGCAGGCATTCAAATTCAAATGAAAAGGTCTTTACTTACAAGTCACTTGTCTAGATCAGTGTTTTTCAACCACTGTTCTGCGGCACACTAGTGTGCCATGAGATGTTGCCTGGTGTGCTGTGGGAAAAATTGAAAAATTCGAAATATAAAAAAAAAAAATTCAAATTTTTGCCCACTAGGCGGGCGCCGGACTGTGTCCTGGGTATGGGGTGGGGTGGGGTTTTTGACCCAACCCTCGGCCAGCAGGGGTGTCGATTGGCGCTCCTCAGGGGGACACCCTCCACTTTTCTGATGTCCGGACTGTGATTGGTTCAGACTCCAGCCTGGACCTATCACAGTAGGACATCATCTTCCGACTTCCTTCCCGCCCGAGCACAGTGTGCGCAGCAGCGGAGAGAAGAAGACGTCGCGACTCGAGTCACCAGGAGGACCGGAGAAGTTGTCATTTTTTCTCTCTTCAGTCTCCACTGAATGCCTTGACTGGGTTAGGGACCCTTATAGTTCAGCATCAGTTGGTGGAAAGGACATGACTTTACAGGAGCAGGAGGAACTAACTGAACTGAGACAAAATCGTGGTTTCAAGCTAAGATTTGCTGATCTACCTTTGGACAGTTTTTGGTTGGATACTGCCAAGGAGTTCCCCCTTCTGGCAAACAAAGCTATTTTGACATTGCTCCCATTTTCCACTACATATCTGTGTGAGATGAGCTTTTCAAGCATGATTGCTATAAAAACTAAATACAGAGAGAGACTGAGAGCTGTTGACGAAGAGCTACGTGTGTGTCTTACTTCGATTCCAGCCAGAATATCAGCTTTTTTGTTCAGCCAAACAGGCCCAGGTTGCGCACTGAATAAAGTATTTTATAATTTTTCATATTTCTGTTTACTTACTATTTCATAATAAAGTAATTATAAAATACTTTCTTTGTGTTTATTTGATTCCTATTCAAGAGAATTACTTTATATATAGTCAATATAGGCACAGAGTTAAATTTTTTAACATTTTCTAATGGTGGTGTGTCTCGTGATTTTTTTCATGAAACAAGTGTGCCTTTGCCCAAAAAAGGTTGAAAAACACTGGTCTAGATAGTCTAAAGACAATGCAAACCAATCCCACTTTTCATCCAGGTAGCGTTCTCTCTGTGTTAATTAAACTAAGGTTACCAGACGTCCCCGTTTCCCGGGGACAGTCCCCAGATTTACAAATCAGTCCTCTGACAACATCCTATCATTCCTACTGAAGTTGAAAAGTGTCCCCAGATTCATTGAAAAAAATCTGGTAACCTTAAATTAAACTACACTACATCTAAAGATCCACACAGATTAATTCACATTCTCCGGGCAATATTGTTCCATATGAGGAGAACAGGGATAAACAAAAGGCTTCTAACTAGTTTGGGAAATAATGAGAAAAAATAATGCATGGTCCAGTAAGTCATACCACTTCTTACAAGGGCAACTCTGGGAAGGAATCCAATTTAACAAGGAGGAAATGGTTCCTGGAGCATGACAAAAAGGGTGGAATTGTACATCCTATTAATTAATTATGTGAGAACTGCTGTTTTCACATGGCTGTTTGCTGCACAATCTTATGCATGTCTACTTGGAAATAAGTCCATTGTGCTCAGTGGGACTTAATTCCATTGTGCATTGGAATGCAGCCATTAACTACGTGAAAGTGCAATGTGAGAAATCATCACGGTCATTTCTGGCAAACACCCACAAACTACAGGCTTATTAGGAAGATAAGAGGCAGCGACCTTAGCCAGAAGTGAGCAGAGGCAGAAGTATTGTGATCGTCATCCGAATCCTTGGATCCCAAACATGACTCAACCCTGATGGAAAACCATCACCCCCCCCCAACCCAGCTTGGAAACCCACATCTCAGCTATTAGGATACAAGGGGGTGGGGGTGGAAATTCCAATATTTTTATGGAAACAAAATAAAATTTACATCGCAGAGACACTTAGGTGCTGTTTAAAACCTCATTCTAAAACATGTTATGATTTCATTAGTAATAAAAATCTGGAATGTCGTTAAATGTGTCATCCTAATTGTTTCAAGGCCTGTGTGATCAAACCATGTTTCGTAATACACCCCCCGAGACTAAAAGGCACCAGAGCAATTTGCCAGCCCCCGTCCCCCAACTATTTTATAGATCAAAAGCTAATTCTCATTCCTCTTTCCCAAGCAGTATAATACCCCCAGAGGTTTTTGCTATCTCACTGTTACACGTGCCTTTAAAGTAGCAGGCTGCTTCAATTCCAGTTCAATTTAAAATGTACATTTCTTCAGCTGAGATTCATTTACTCTCTTTTTCTTTTTCACTTTCTCACTCTTTCTTAGGGATCATGAACTGGTAGCTCAGAGTCAAATCAAGACCCGAGAACAATTTCCCAAACTTGGGACGCCAGCCGTTTTTGGACTACAAATCCCATCATCCCTGGTTATCAAGACCAGTGGTCAGGGATGATGGGAGTTGTAGTCCAAAAAAGATCTGGAGACCCAAGTCTGGGAAGCCTGACTGGGTATGGGACAGCGTCCTATGTTCCAAAAGCAACGTATCGCTTTGGATACTGTGTGATGAAGCTTCCTTCAAGATGAGCCACAAATCAGCAGTCTTGCTATGTACTCCTTTCAAACCATGCATACCAAAGTTAATGCTGGTGTTCATGTTGAGAGCATATAACATCCAGTCCCTTTGGGATTATGACCAAATGAGGAGGGCGATAGTTTCTCAGAGACATTTCCCAGAAATCATAGAACCAGACATAAATAGCAGTTATGTTCTGAGCCACCAACCGCTGACCTCTAAAAGTATTGTATAAGCAACTTCAGGCAGGGCTGCCAGAATGAAAAGCTCGTTGTGGCATTCTCTGGAACGAAAAACACATATTCCCATGATCCTCTCTGCCACCCCCCCGGCAAGCAAGCAAGCAAAGTAGCACAAGGTGAGTGAATTTTAAGGTTACCTGCTAAATCAAAGGCTAAACTAATTGCTGAATTTAAATTTGCAATGCTCTACAATGAATAATCTCCCATTACAAACAGACATAGGATATCACATGATCCACAGGCCTATGATGTTTTTTTTTAATGTGTCTTGTGAGAGTCCCTCTCACTAAATCTCTTTTCTCAGAATCAGGTTGTGGGTTTTTTAAATGGTTTTTTTGTGCCACAGTTTCAAAGAAGATTGAAAAAACACAACAGCACGGCTACCTCTAGCTTAAAACAAAAGACATATGTCCCCTCAGAAACCACCCTCCAGTTTTTTTTCAAACCCTGTTTTATGCAGAGTGCTTTGAAAAACACAAATATATAGGAGCGTTCGCTTCCTCTCCAGCAAATGGATAAATCTGCTCTATGAAAATTTGTTGCGCTGAAACAAATGCATATGAAATTAATGTGAAATTTTGTCTGAGCTTTCCTTTGATCTACATGCACCAACCACATACATCTGTTTGTATCCAAAGGAAGATGTTTATTAGGTGATTTTCCTAGGTGATTAACAGCAAACTCTTTCAGTTTTTCACAGACTAAGGACTTGCTTGTAAGACCCCCATTTTTGTAAGAAGCATCATTACCTGAGATCACAGGTTAGTGAAGGCCCGGGGTGGCCCATCCTGTTTTGCCACCTGAGGAGAAATAGGAAGGTGCTGCCGCTGCTCCCTTTTGTCGCCTCTGCCGCAGCCTCACTTATGGAGGTTGCACGGGCTGTTTCTGGGTTCTGGAGAGAGATTATGGGAACCCTGCAAGACTGCGCATGAGGCTTCTGTGCAATTTCACGGGGCTCTCGTCAGAAGCCAAAACAACCACTTCTCCTCACTTTGGTGGCCGTGTGTCTGCAGAGGCACCCCTTGAATTCTGCCGCCTGAGGCAGCTGCCTCAGTCTGCCATGTGGCCCTGGAAAAAGCTCTGCCCTGCCAGCTGTATGCTGCATCCATTTGTTCTACATTGCTTAAAAAGGCAATATGGTGTGTGTTATAGTGAAAGTCATATTACAGATATCTAATGACCCTACTGTTAAGTTGTGGGTGAACATATCAGACAACACAGCAATTCTTCAAACAGCTCTTGTTTATTCACAGGCCAGGACAGAACTGAACTTAAGGGCTCAGTCAGCCTGCTTATATAGAGCTCCAGTACCACGTTACTGTAACAACTTTCTAAAACTATCCAATCACTGAACGTCACTTTTGATCCTTCATTTGCATAACTATGTACAGTATCCCCCTGCTGGCCCAGGGTGAGAACTTCAGTACATAACACCTACAATATGCTCTCACCACTTCAGTAGCTAGAAAGACTGAAATGTGAGACATTATGTAATTATGCTTTTGTGCTTATAAACAACAACAATTGGGAAACACTTGCCTGTGAGAGCTCCACTTGGAGAACAGCCTTTACCAAAGGTGCCGTGGGCTTTGAAGACACTTGAACTCAGGACGCAAGGGAGAAACGTGCCAAGAGGAAGGCACGCTTGGCAATTCCACACCGTGATCAACTCCCGCCTGGAAACCAATGTCCCCACTGTGGAAGGACGTGTGGATCCAGAATTGGCCTCCACAGTCACTTACAGACTCATTGTTAAAACCATGTTTATGGAAGACAATCTTACTCGGCTACGAGTGATCACCAAAGAAGAAGACATGACATTGATGTGGACATCAGACACCCCACAATACCCCTAGAATCTGAAGTTCTGGGGACCTGTGGTTCTTCTGTCAGTCCCAACCAACATACAGCAGGAAGCCAAGGAAGCAGATAAGGGGTGTGTGTGTGTGTGTGTGTGTGTGTGAATTTCTCGTACAGATTTGCAATAAGCAGTCATTTTTTTAAAACAACAAAAGCAGCTCTCTAAAACATACTTTCACTGGGTTTATAACTGCATGCAAGTATACAACCCATTTGAAAGCTAAATGTAGTAATTAAATAAGAGCCATTTTGGCAAGATAAATTTGCCATATAATTGTTCACTGTCCGTTATTAGATAATTCACTTGAGAGGACTCTCATTACAAATATTTGTAATGGCGTACTCCATATTTCAGTCCTGCCTTGGAGCGAAGACATGGTACATTTGGAATGAGTGACCGTGGGCATAGCTACCCTGCAGCAGGCTCTATTAGGCCACAGAGTGAATATATAAAAGCCACAGTACGGTAATAGCTTTATTAAGGCCAATCAAAATACCACAACGTCACAAGCAAACTTCCCCAGATCCGGGAAACACTAACCTTATCAGCTTGTGGGCTTCCAGCGAATCTGATAAATAAGGATTCTGTCTTGCAACTACCCTCTACTTTAGTGCTCTGATGTCATGGAACGTTCACAAATATTTGAACTGCTCACAGGAAGCGACCAGCATCAAATGATGCAACTCCTCTGAAAGCAGTGAACTACGAAAAAGTCTAAAAAAACCAGGAGCCAGGGGCTTGAAGGAATGATGAATGCAAGTACTGTATGAAGAATGTTAAGAAAGAGCAGGGGGGGGGGAGCAGGAAAGGAAACAGAATTTCAGAAAGGGTGGAGGAAGTGGGGCTACAAAATAATGAACACCTCAGGATCTCCAAGGGAAGGAAAGAACAGCAGCATTCCATGGAGATGAATGGATCTATGGCAGTGACGGGTTCCAGGGCAATAAGGCATGGAAGGTGACTGAATTAGTATTTGAACTGAGCAACCAACTCTGGCTGTGGGGCTGCAGTTAACAGTAAAACATAAGATGACTTGCATAGCTCCTCATTTTTGTAAACTTTTTTGGGGGGTATTCTTCATAGCTGTCAACCTTCCCTTTTTTTTGCGGGAAATTCCCTTATTCCAGCGCCGTTTCCCACTGCTTCCCGGATTGTTACATATCCTGTAGACTGTCCCCAGGACAGGTGAGGCTGCTGATCCCTTATTCTCAAATCTGAAAGTTGACAGCTATGGTATTCTTGCATCAGAAGCCCCAGAAGTATAATTTGAAGGAAGATCCTCAAATGCTTGAAACATTAAGAACTGTTTGCAAAAAGCAACGCTACGTGTGCCTAAAGTCTCATTGTGCTCTGTGGGGCTTCTCCTTGCCACAGGCTGCAATCATCTTTCTACTTACCTGGGAGTAAGCTCCACTGAACTCAATGGGAGTTACTTTTGATTAGGTGTGTTACACAGCAGTAGCTTAAAACAAACCTTCAAGCACGCTGTCAGTTCTACTTAGGCATGTGCAGTGTGCTGTTCATTCATTAGATTCAGGCTCTGGACCTGGTTTCCTGTTAGCATGGACACAAATACAGTGGTACCTCTGGTTAAGAACTTAATTCATTCTGGAGGTCCATTCTTAACCTGAAACTGTTCTTAACCTGAAGCACCACTTTAGCTAATGGGCCTCCCGCTGCCGCCGCACAATTTCTGTTCTCATCCTGAAGCAAAGTTCTTAACCCGAGGTACTATTTCCAGGTTAGCAGAGTCTGTAACCTGAAGCGTCTGTAACCTGAAGCGTTTGTAACCTGAAGCATCTGTAACCCGACGTACCACTGTAATAAGCAGAATCCTACAGGTGCCGTCACAAAATCAGGTTTATTTATTTAGGCATTAGAATTGATCGTTTTTAATTTCACGTAACACATATCTAACTTTTAAAAACAGCACAATGCCTTGATCTTTAACATTTGTTCAGCACATCTGCTTTTGACACACCTGCATAAAATAATGGCAGTGCTTAAAGAGTCCATAAATCGTTCCACCCCATATTACGACTGCTATTCTAAGAGGAGTAAGAAGTCTTAGAAAGTGGAGAATGGTTTAATGCACTTTTATTGACATAGTTTATTCAACTTGTATAGTTTTCCCGTAAGGGTGGGTCCCTCCTGGTTGCTAGGAGAAATGTACGGAAAGCAACACAGATGCCGGCTAACTGTGTTCCTATGGTCCCCAGCATCAGGTGTCAGCTGACCTTAAGTATCCTTTGCAGCTTCCAGCAACCTCCAGTCTGCTACCTCTGGTACCAAGTGGGGTCCTTTGTTATCAATGGCACAACACGCACAGCTGCTTCAGTGATTGTTCAAAGAGGGACAGATGGCAGCTCTCAATACAAAAACGGGATTTAAAAGAGAAATGTGTGGGTGGGGTGGGGTGGGGGACAGCAGTGGGAGTGACAGCACTACTTAGCTTGGAATTTATTTTGCTAGATTTACAGAACTAGCAATAGTGTTAAGAACAACAACAGCCAACATCGGTGCGGCAGCTTTCCAAAGTCGGTTGTGTGAAGTTACTTGCTCTATCTTGCAATATTAAGCAAGTGCTTTACTCTTCTGCTGAAATCCACACGTATTTAACTTGCTTAGATCACGCTGGCATTAATTCCTACTTGGTGGACCATCAGGCTGAACAGCACTGTGTGTTCAAGGATAGCATCACTGAAAACAGGGTCTATGGGTTCTGAACACAGGCAAGCAAAATGTTACTGGAAGGTTCCTTTTATTAACCACCTCTTTATTATATCTTAGGGATAAATTTCTATTCGTTCAGAAGGTGGGTGTAATCCGAGGAAATAGTTTACCCCAAAAATCATCCCTTTTAGTTCTTCCTACCCCCAAATCAAGTTTAAAGATCTGCTTGTCTGCAAGTGAGCAGACAAATCTTTATCCAAGGGCACCTCTCCTATATCTGCAATTTTCAGGCTAATTGCCCTCAAAACTCTAGGAAAGACTAGGTGATTTCTTTCTTTTTTCAACTTACTCTAATACTGTAATCATGGGACACGGGTGGTGCTGTGGGTTAAACCACAGAGCCTAGGATTTGCCGATCAGAAGGTTGGCTGTTCGAATTCCTGCGACGGGATGAGCTCCCATTGATCGGTCCCTGCTCCTGCCAACCTAGCAGTTCAAAAGCACGTCAAAGTGCAAGTACATAAATAGGTATCGCTCCAGCGGGAAAGTAAACGGCATTTCCATGCACTGCTCTAGTTCGCCAGAAGTGGCTTAGTCATGCTGGCCACATGACCCAGAAGCTGTATGCCGGCTCCCTCGGCCAATAAAGCGAGATGAGTGCCGCAACCCCAGAGTCAGCCACGACTGGACCTAATGGTCAGGGGTCCCTTTACCATTAATAATGTAATAGTTGCCCCTGCAGGAAAATCACTGCAGCTATCCTTTTAAAAATTGGCAGGATTTAGGCACTGAGAAGAGGAGGCCTTGTCTGCCAATTTAATCCAGTTCTGCTGGGGGGGGGGGGGAGTTATAGATGTCCTTAAAATTAAACACAAAAGTCCTTGGACTAATTGGCCTGTAGTTCAGCATATATTATCTATTCTGGAGGGACTAGTATTCCTGCATATTACATCTACAACCAACAACATTCAGCCCTTTTTAGATTTCCCATCAACTACAGTGAGCCCTAATAGAATTTGGGATATGACTTGGAGGTGATTTAACAGAAGTAATCATTGAAGGAAGCCAGGTCTCTTTCTTCTGGGTATCTTAGTATCCTGGAAAAGAGTTTTCAGTCGTGAATTGGGGAGGGTGGGCGGAAATGAAGCAGACTCAAGACACTGTGAGCTGAATTGGGCAGTCTATGAAGCGTCTCATACTGAGGCAGGCTGGTTTCAGAAGCTCCAAAAATGTTGGTTAAAAAAAACTGCGAGCACAGTAAATAATGCTGTGTGGAAACTGAGGTGGAAGCAAAACATAATAGCACAACTACAGATGTAATGAAAGATACTGAAAGGTAAACTTCAAAGAAGAAGAAGAAGAGTTTGGATTTGATATCCCGCCTTTCACTCCCTTTAAGGAGTCTCAAAGCGGCTAACGTTCTCCTTTCCCTTCCTCCCCCCCCCCCCAACAAACACTCTGTGAGGTGAGTGGGGCTGAGAGACTTCAGAGAAGTGTGACTGGCCCAAGGTCACCCAGCAGCTGCATGTGGAAGAACAGGGAATCAAACCTGGTTCACCAGATTATGAGTCTACCGCTCTCAACCACTACACCACACTGGATGAAAACAGTTCATGAAGACGTTTTGGTGCTTAAAATTTCCTGCTGCCACTGTCTCCTTTCTCTCTTAGTTAGGAAAGACACAGTAAATACATGCTCCCTCCCTGTTGCTGAGTCAGGAACTGGAATCTCCCAGCTACTCATTCCCCAACCCTCAAAAGTTGCATCATCACAATCAATGTGAAATCAGTTCTCCGGAAATGAAAAGTCGGTCAAGGGAAATGAGTCTATAAGCAGCTGGATGTTGTTTGCAAGGAACTGAGCTGCTTAATCTTCCACATCTGATGCTTAGATTCCGATTAAGCCAAAATGGGAAAGAAACTTATAGTTTAGTCAGGAGGCATCATATAAGGCTTTTTATGGCAGGATGGTCTGCTATGGAAATACATGCAGTTTTGCTTGGCCAGCTTCCCAATCTTTCATTCTGATTCTATAGATACGAGCCGTTTCAATATCACACAGGAGCGACGTGCGTGGGTGTAGTAAACAGTCGTATCATATGCAAGGCAAATTCACTGTGATAAACTGTCAGTCACTTGTGATTCCTGATACTAAGCATATCAAGTGTGTCACGCAGCATTGGCACGTTCCTATTGATTTATGCTGCCCCTACAGCGTACACAGCGCCATCAATAACAAAGAGTTTAGTGGTTCTTTCAAGACAAATAAATTTAGGCTCCCTGCTCTTAAGAAGTTTAACGGTGGAAACGGGAAAGCGAAAGCCAAGAACAGAGAGAGCAGAAAGTGAATAAGTGTCATTATAGTGGGGAATAAAGACGACAGGCTGGTGGTGCCAGAGGCGCCAAGTTGCATGCTACATTGGGGAGGGGTGTCACATGTGTGTGACATCAAACATGTGATGTCATACATGTCAAGAGGAGGCCATGAGGCCCAGGAAGGCTCACCACCACTGCGGTGAGGCCCAGTGGGGTCTAACCCCTCAAGATGGAGGGGGGGTTCAGCCCTGTCCCTGCATACTTTGGGGTGGGGGCTGAACTCTCTTCAGTCCCATAGAATTGGCACCTATAGGTGGCGCTATGCATATGTTCTGGGATGGAGTTCCTTGAACAGGAGGCGGCAAAGCAGAATGGGCAATAGTTGTTTGAAGAATTCAAGAGATCTTCCGTCGGATGAGGACAGCAGCAACTGCAGAGTATAACAGGAAGCAGCTTAAAAACAAAAGCTGAAAGAAGAGATTGACGCAAGGCTACAGATAGCTTTAGAAGGGACATGGAGTTTGTGCTAGATATGGAAGGGTCTGAGCAAGAAGCCCATACAACAAGAGCTGTGTCTTATTGTGGCTGAAAAGTCTCTAGAACAGGGATCCCCAATGTGGTGCCGACCATTGGTCATGATGCCTGGGGCTAATGGGGGTTGGGGTCCAATATCTGGAGAGCCCCATATTGACTACCCTTTCTTTAGAAAGGGTAAACACCGGGTTTTCTTTTTTATCCAGTCTAGATGTTACAAGAGTCAGCATTTTTCTTCCCAGCCCCACACATATCATTTAATATAATTTGCTATGTTAATTCTGCCAGCCACATTCCAGCCTAGATAATGCTTGGACCTTTGTGTGTGTGTGTGCACTTGTGATTAGAAGTGCACTATATCGTGGGCAGAATTTGCATGGTGACATTTATAATCAATATGGTGGAATAGGAAACACACCGCAGGGATCTGGACCAGCTCTCCAATAATGGAAAGTGCTCTGACCATTTGAAATAGCACAGTAATGTGCTATTTTCATTATCGTTGCCCAGTTCTGTGTTGTGCTACAGGTCATTACAATGCAGCTACACAGCACTGGAGACTGGTGGCAGTGTTGGCGCATCAACCCATTCAATGGTACTCATATGATGTCCTGGGTTGTCACAACCCAGCTACAGGCTGCGGCAACATCCCAGTGCAAAAGCAGCTGTGCTCTCTTTTCAATACTGTTATGTTAGTCCAGTGGTTCACAGCATCAGGCATTTTCATGCTGAAGAAATTGTTTTCAGATGCGTCACCTGCACAGTAGCACACAGAGCTTTCAGTGGTCACATTTGCACCAGACACTGGCTCAAGTTCTGCTGAGCTTCAAACCTTATACATCCTCCGCCTTATTCAGAATATATTTGTCTTGCTCGTTTTAAAGAAGTAGGTTTTGGAACCGGATGAAATGCTTCGTCTGACATCGACACATGATTAAGAGCAGAGTCGTATCGTGTGAGGTCTTGTGCAAATTACATCCATTTGTGGTTTCATTTTTGTTTCCCAAAGACTTTAGAAAGACAGACCTAATCTAAACATTACTAGAAATGGGAATCATCACAGCCATGCCCAGACTGCAGCCTGTGTCAGATATGGGTTCCAGCTGGAATGCCATAAACTCCCAGCTGTTACTGTTAGGGACAAAGCATATCACCCTTGGAGAGCAGAAGAGACATACTTGCTACAGAAGACATTAACAGAGGGCTTAAACAGCATGAAGCTGACATAGGCACCATTCTGAACTGTGTTTATACAAATGAACCTACATTCCAGTAAGTGGGACACTGAAAGGAGTTGCCTTTCAATAATACCCTTTCTCTAAATAGACAGTATTTAGAAAACAGCGCATTTCCACCCTACAAATTCACCTATGCACCTTTTAAGTAAAATAATTAAAATGCAATGATGAAATTTTGCAATTACAATGATAAATGTGTACCTTGAGCCACTGCATTAAGGTGGACTTGAGTTATGTATCGTGTGCAGGGTTAATTCTTGTGAGATTTAGAGGCGTAATTTATCAAACTCTTAAATCTATGATTTATATTAAGAGGCTGGATGCTGACCTGTTATGGCAGCTAAATGGTGTAACTCAACATAAGGGAATGGCTATCTTGTTTATAATGAGTGATATTTAGCCCCATTCCACTCATAGCAGAGCAACTGAAATTAATGGATCTTAGTCCTGTTCATTAATTTCAATGTGTCTGAGTAAAATGTAGTTGAATGCCCCTCCCCATTTCCATACTGTGTTTTATTTTAATTTATATAACATTGTTGCACATACCTCTGAGATCAGATTTTTAAAAGAAATGTAAGAATTAAAATGGCAATAAGTGCCAAGTCAGCAGCTTTGCTTTATTTGAAATGAGGAAAGATCACACTGACTACTTTCCTGAAATCAACAGTTGTTATGGTGTTCCCCCATCCCATTGGGCTAATGAAATGGGCCTTATGCAGAGCTCAAAAGATCTGAGCTGCTTTACACCCAAGAGGGCAGTAAACGTTGCCTTTCAAGGGGGGAAAAGGATTCCAGATGGAGAGGGACATCTTCTCAGAGGCCAGGTTTTGCAGAGTCAGACGAGCGCTTAAAAGAAAATCGGCTCAAAAGAGCCTTAGAGATCAAACAGGGACAAACAAAGTGATCAGCTCACTCATTTAACACAAAACAATGCACTGGAAATTTATGTCCCGGGTTCAAAGAAGTGCTGAAATTTCCATAGTCAGCGAAGCAGAAAAGTGTAAATCAAGAGTCCTTTCGGGACCTGGGTAATATCAAAGACAGCCCAACTTTTCCAGTCCTATTTGTTATTAACTGGAGCTTGTTTGGCTGCAACTCTATTAGTTAGCTTGGCATTTGAACATAGCGAGGTCTACTTTACTCCTTCTCCAGTCCCGTATTATCGTTCAGCTCAATTTCCCCATATGCATAATGGGTCTGCTGATGAACAGGGATGAGCAAAGGCCGTACAGCACTTTCACATCAAAAGTTCAGAGTTTGAAATAGATAAATCAAGCACCCTGACACTGAAGAGAGCAGGGAGCTTCGGTATGTACAGAGTTCTGAGCGCACTCAGGAATCGCTGGATTTCCCGAACAGTGCAGAAAATGTCATCACCCTTGCACTTTGGTTTATGAAGGCATATTAGTTGGATAGTGAGTGGGGATTAGAGGGAGAGAAGTGGCTGGAATCAATCTGATCTGTTTCCCAAGGAGGTACAGTACAGTCGTACCTTGGATCCTGAACGCCTTTCAAGTTGAATGTTTTGACTCCCGAACGCCACAAACACGGAAGTGAGTGTTCTGGTTTACGAACGTTCTTTGGAACCCAAATGTCTGATGGGGCTTCTATGGCTTCCTATTGGCTGCAGGAGCTTCCTGCAGCCAATCAGAAGCCACACTTTAGTTTCTGAATGTTTTGGAAGTCGAACAGACTTCTGGAACGGATTCTGTTCGACTTCCAAGGTATGACAGTAATTGGCATGCCATATCTGGTATGTGGTCTTTTTCCACAAACATGGTCTTTTTCCATATGTGGTCCTGAATTCTGAATCCGTACCCTACACTTTTTAATTATTAATTTATACAGTGATTTTCAGCCCAAAGGCCCCCAGAGTGGTGAACAACATATTAAAGCCAATATACAAAAGAGAACCATAAAATGCAATGTAAGGAAGGCCCAATTCAGAGAACAATTTGTTCTTGGAAGCAGCTTAGACAATGGGCACTAAGGTATGCCGATTTCTCTTCACCTCAATACACGATTCCAACCTGAAATGGAAGGTAGTAGTTACATCTAATTTTCCATATGTATCTCCACGAGAAGTGTGGGTGACTTTTCTGAAAGCCATTGGGATAAAAGGATGAATAAAAATAATTTTTAAGAACCTAATAAAGCAAGACGATTTATTTTTACTACTTAAAAGCAAGACTTACAAACACTGAAGTGAGGAAAGTACTGAATCAACACAGGCGTTGCTTAGAAATATACCACCAGCAGCATTAAATTAGGGTATAACATTTCCCAGCCAATTTATTTTCTCATGGTTTTCACAACATGCAAATGGGATGTGTGTATAATCCTGTGTAAGGCTGAATAGACTGTGGCTCCTGGGTTAGGGGAATGGTATTTAAGCTCAAAACATCCCCATCATACACAAACCTACAGTTGGTCTAACCACCTGGTTTTGGACAGTCTCTGAGACAGTGAAATCTTGACAACAATAGCAACTCATTTTCCTTTCTTGTTTTCCTCCAGCTGATTTGCAGAGTAGAATCTTATTTGCCAGAATATTTTAGGTGGCTTTCATTTCTTTAAAACTTTTACTATTGCTCTCTTCACCTCCAAGCAATTTTTAAAAATCCAAAATGATTTAATGAGGCCCCACTCCATGCAATTGCTGTTACAAGAGGGATACCTAATGTGATAAATGATAGATGTGGAGGGACAAAATTTCCATCATCCCTGAACACTGGGGCCAGGCTGACTGGGGCTGAAAGGAGATGGAGTCCAACAATGGCTACCCTTGTGCTAGTACAACCGGAGGCCTGCCGCTGATAAATAACTTATTATTATTTATATATATCATATATATCCCATCCACCCCGGAGCACCAGGTGGTGTACATGATTCTCCCCCTCCTCATTTAATCCCCACAACAACCCTGTGAGGTCGGTTAGGCTGAGAGGCAGTGACTGGCCCAGGGTCACCCAGTGAGCTTAGTAGCCAAATGGGAATCTGAACCCTGGTCTCCCAAGTTCTAGTCTGATGCTCTAACCACTACACCACCACTAATACAAGCCCTTAAAAACCATGAAGTGAATTCCCATCCAAGCTACTAAGCCATACCTAAACGTAGAAAGACCTCCATCCACTGCCCACAGATCATGGAGTTGGAAGGAACCAGGAGGGTCATGTTGTCAAATCTCCTGCTATGTAGGAATCTTTCAACCAATGTGGGGCTCAGACCCACAACCCTGAGATCAAGAGTCTTGTGCTCTACCGACTGAGATAAGGGCCAATGGAAGTCTTCGATAGTGGTGTGATTGCTAGTAAAACAAAAAGTCTCTTGTCGCTGGGTACCTGAATGACTCTAGCCCTTTCCATTCAGTGCTTTCTAACAGGGCCATGAGGCAGGATGAGCCAGCTACCTTGGGAAGCCCAAGAGGCGGCACCCGACGGACTCCGACGCCAGCAAGATCTCGATGGAAGTCAGCGCTGCTGCCACTGCTTCATGGCCTCCGCTGCACAACCCAGGTAAGGGAGCCTTCAGCAAGGATGGCATGTTCCTGTTTTGCCTCAGGTGGCGAAACAAGACAGGCAGCCCCTGCATTCTAAGCATTAAGAGGAAGGGTGGAAAATGGGGCAACTGAACCCACACTCTATGCCCCCAAGCCAGTGGAGACTAGTCCATTATGGCAAGCAGGGCAATGCCCTACCAACGTCCATCAGCCCTCCACCTGCCTGCCATCTAAATTGCAACCAGTTCAGGGGCCGGCACTGGCTGCCCAATTCCTCTTCCTTAGACTGAGTGCAGCTACTGTGGAACTTAGCTGGGGGTCAACCTAGAATTAGTTAGCTCTGCCTGTCATTGGCTCCACCTGCTGTTTGGTCTCTGTGTCTTCCGTCCTTACCTAGCCATCGCTGCCCCAGCATAGGAAAAGGTTCCTACATGGGCACAGCTGCACATGTGCAGGGGCCCCTTTCTCATGTTCAGCAGAACATGCGCAAATGGGTAGCCGGGGAAAAACCTGCTCTACACTTCAATGAATGCATGGCACCGAACAGTGTAGAAGACTTGTAAATATAAGGGAGAGAGCTTCTCTTTCCTCTTCTTGAGGGAAGGCACTTTTACTAACACACACACACAAGGAAAGCATTCCTTAAGGTTATAGAATTAACCATTAAACCCTCAACTATGGCTGTGTATAATCTCCACATAATAACAACATAAAATAATTCTGAAGTGCTAAGCCAGGCATGCTGATTTTACGTGTGCGGCGACAGCTTTATGTGGATTGAAGAATTAAACAAAAAAAGGGGGGGGGGAGAGCAAGAACCTCACCCCGCTCTTGTGAGATCTTGCGAGATCTTGTGGGAGCCCTTATGCCACCATCCCAGAGCCGGAAAAGAAATGTGGTGGGCTTTTAAAGATCTTTTTACACTGTGTTTTCCTGCTGCTGAAATAGCTTTTTAAGCCCCCTCACCTTTCTTACTGGGGTCATGCGAGGTCTCTGGAGAGGCTCCCGTGACATCTCTCAAGGTCCTTGCTGGCCTTCCAGAAGCACCACATGACCTTGCCAGAGCCTGATAAGCAAGGTGGGAGGCTTAAACAGCCCCCCACTTTGAGTGGGGGGCAAGGCCCGCTCAGCACCCTCTTAGGTAAGCAGAGATGGTTCCACAGGGCTGTTCCAGCTTTGCATGATAGCCGGGAACATAACGCCTATGTAAAATGAGATGTGCCTGCATATGTTTATCCTTTCCATTAAAATCAAGGGTTTCAACGTGTCTACTCAGAAGTAGGCCCAGCTGTATTCAGTGGTGTGCATAGGATTCCAGCTTTACTTATGCAACTTTATCCGAATCGTGGTCCCTATTTTAAACTAAAGGAAACCAATGAAATATGACCAGAGTTAGGGTTCTGGATTATTTGTTCAGTACCAATTTGAAGACTTCTGCTGCTCGAGAAGGGAGAAACACACAGCTTTGCAGTGAACTGTGCCCACAACAAAAGAGGTTTCGAACACAATTTATTCCACAGTATACCTATTCCACCCGGGGCATTTTGTTTATAAATGAAGACTGCTAGATTGGGAATCTTCCACCTAATTTATGCCGGCTCGTTCTTTGATAGGCCTCCTGCAGCGAAAGAAATGGCTCTGCTATACTGATGTTCTAGTCATTCAGCGGAGAAATGGGGAAGGGGAAATCAATACAGAACAGCTGTTCGCTTTCCAACTCCATTGGACGTTTAGAGCATATTATTGACCAGCATTCGTGGTTTTTTTTTTAATAAAAAAGTGAAGCCCTGTGCAAGCGTAACACTTAATATTTCAGTAATGAAATGACATTTTAAAAGCCTTCTCTTACACGAAAGACATATTTTCTTGTCACCGCAGCTGCCTTCTTCTTTATTCAATGAGGGAGCGAGAAAGGGATTAACTGTGCAGACCAAGCCCCATGCATTTCAGCACAGGGCTTGAAAAGATGCTTGAAAAAATGCATTTGGAGGTTTTTGATTTTGTGAAGCACAGATTGCAATATATTTCATCGGAATAAGAGCTTACTTTCCCCGTTATTGGATCAACCTTTATTCTTGGGTAAGGATTGCAAAAATAATAATTCCCATTTCAATATGGGGGGTCCCACTTTGACTGGCAGTGTGAACATTTAAATAGGCTATAGGTGTTTGCAAAATACCAATACGTATAGGCTCAGCCCATTCCTCAATCTTGTCTGAGATATTGGTTGTATGAACATACACCCTATGGAAAGTTTATGCCTGTATTTACACATCCAGTGGCCTTGGAGGAGGAATAGGTACACCAATGTTTGGGATGGGAAGGTACATTAACTCAACTCAGTATGTAAAAGAGATACAGTCATACCTCAGATCCCAAACGCCTTGCTACCTGGATGTTTTGGCTCCCGAACGCCGCAAACCCGGAAGCGAGTGTTCCAGTTTGTGAACGTTCTTTGGAACCCAAACATCCGACGGGGCTTCAGTGGCTTCCGATTGGCTGCAGGAAGCTCCTACAGCCAACCGGAAGCCACCCTTTGGTTTCCAAACATTTTGGAAGTTGAAGGGACTTCTGGAATGGATTCCGTTCCACTTCCAAAGTACGACTAAACAGGGACATAGGAACTCTATTATTTTACATGAAAACTAAAAGGAGCAGATACTTTTGCTTCTGGAACTGACTGATCTTCAGCAATGCAGTTTTGGCAAAACGAAACTTATTCATCCATACCTATCTGTATAAAAGATATCCAGGATTTTTGCTATCTTCATTCCTAAATGCTTTTAGGATTATAACTCTGATAACACGCCCCGCTCCCTGGTGAACCTGCAGTGACAAGCCTAACCCCTAAATTTTGAAAGCTTTGCAAATTTTAGCCCAGGGACCCTCATTTGGCCCTCTGCTGTGATTCCTTGTAGCATCTTCCGTGTTGAGATGGAAAGCAGAGATTTTCCTTTCAGGTGCTGGTGTCTCGATGGTATCAGACAGATTATCTGAAGTTGAGTTTCTGAAGCTGCATAAATTGGGCACAAGCCAAAAGAAAGACCTTCTCTTGTCCTGGGAAGGGAAGAGGGGAAATGGTAAGGAAGCACAAAAAGGGGACCAGATCGGTTTAGTTCCCTGTCATGTGAATCGGTACCACTGAAACGAAGGCACTTCCAACAGAGATGAGAGTATGAGCACGTTTCTTTAAATATCAATTCAAACTCATACATATGGCCAAAAGTGAGCTTCTACAGATATTTTTTCATGAACACTTCCAATATGATTCTCTCAGACTGCCCACTGAGTCTCCAAAGAATAGCTCAGCAGGTTCAATTATATCATTTTTTTCCAGATTGTTTGCTAGGTTCAATTGCATCAGCTGCTAAATTGGCAGTCTGACAGTGAGACACATATCCTTGTTCAGTGTTATCTTCCTTTACTGGCAAATGTTAAAATTGTTCCATAGTGCAGTTTCACCTCAGGCTAGAAAATTATTTATCTGATTTTTCTAGATGTGCACTAAGACAAGGTAACCAGGTACCGACTATAGAAGAATGGTTATGTAAATTGGAATTGGCCAATTGACGGATATAATAAGACTAAAGCCAGTGAATAGTCAAGAAGGAATGAAAGTGCTTGAATGATTGTTTAGAAAGACAAGGTTCTAATGTGAAAATTTGGCTGTGTCTAGAATGACCTTGTGAATGGAAAAGGGGAAACACATATATATATATATATATATATATATATATATATATATATATACACACATATCTATATATTAAGATGAAAATAATACTGAAATACAGATAAAATATGAAATGTGAAAGGAAGTGTTGTGAGAATGATAGAAGTCTATTACTATTTTGTAAAATAGTGTTTATTGTATTAAAATTTTATTCTTTTACTGTCTACTTTTCTTCGCATTTCCCCCCCCCCTTTATTTTTATTTATATTATTCCTTATGTATGGCTTTGTATTGATGTATTTACTTTGCAATAAAAATTCTAATTTCTTTTTTAAAAGGCTTTACTGCTAACATTTCAGTAAAGACTCTCGGATACAAGAAGATTATGCTTTTGTGGCAGTGAGGTAGGAGAATATATATATATATATATATATATATATATATGCAGGTTTTGGTGTCCTCGGGTGTCTTCCCGTGTAAAAGTTGGGGTGTCTAGGCGACGTTTCGACGAGGTCTCACTCGTCATCTTCAGGCTGGTGCTTTCGGCTTCTTGTTACTGGAACAGAGCAGGATCTCAGTGTTTGAGTTCCTATAAATACTGTTGAGGAGGTGTGGTGTATAGCCTCCAATGTTCTGGGCAGAGAGGAGGTTCCCAGGCTAGTGTGCCTTTTCTTCTTTTGTTCCTTAATTACTTGAGGGATATCTTGAGTGATTTCTTGAGTGATTTCCTGAATCCCACTTAGGTGGGTCATTAGGTGTGGATTAGTTGCTAAAGCCTTCGTGTCTTGAACTCTTGAACTTTGTGAAGAGTTTTTCTGAGAAGATGGCTGTACTGCACTTGGTTGTGCTCTGGCTTGGCTTCGTGTATAGGGGCGAGCTGTGGTTTTGTGGCCTGTGCCAGCCAGATCTGTGTAGGGATTGCAGGGGGGTGCAGCATCCGGAGGTGCCACCCTGGTTTGGGTACTGGATGGTGTCTGTAATTTATCTGTGGAGAGGGTCTGGGTTTGGGTCTGGTGTGGTTGATTGGTGATGGCGTTCTGTGTGCCTCTGGATCTGGTGTCAGATTTTGTGGGGAGGGCTAATTTCCAGATGTCTGGCAAGCGGGATGTGTCGTCACGCTTGTTCATGTTGTGAGGGTGTTTCTCTATCTCGATGGCTTCCATGATTATTCTCTTGTGGTGATGTTCCATGTTAAAGAGCAATTTGGAATCTGCAAAATTAATTTCGTGTCCTGTTTCTTTCATGTGTTGGAAAAGAGAGGAAGTTTTTTCTTCTTTTTTGAGAGGAAGTTTTTTCTTCTTTTTTGAAGTTTTTTCTTCTTTTTTGAAGAAGAAAAAACTTCCTCTCTTTTCCAACACATGAAAGAAACAGGACACGAAATTAATTTTGCAGATTCCAAATTGCTCTTTAACATGGAACATCACCACAAGAGAATAATCATGGAAGCCATCGAGATAGAGAAACACCCTCACAACATGAACAAGCGTGACGACACATCCCGCTTGCCAGACATCTGGAAATTAGCCCTCCCCACAAAATCTGACACCAGATCCAGAGGCACACAGAACGCCATCACCAATCAACCACACCAGACCCAAACCCAGACCCTCTCCACAGATAAATTACAGACACCATCCAGTAGCCAAACCAGGGTGGCACCTCCGGATGCTGCACCCCCCTGCAATCCCTACACAGATCTGGCTGGCACAGGCCACAAAACCACAGCTCGCCCCTATACACGAAGCCAAGCCAGAGCACAACCAAGTGCAGTACAGCCATCTTCTCAGAAAAACTCTTCACAAAGTTCAAGAGTTCAAGACACGAAGGCTTTAGCAACTAATCCACACCTAATGACCCACCTAAGTGGGATTCAGGAAATCACTCAAGAAATCACTCAAGATATCCCTCAAGTAATTAAGGAACAAAAGAAGAAAAGGCACACTAGCCTGGGAACCTCCTCTCTGCCCAGAACATTGGAGGCTATACACCACACCTCCTCAACAGTATTTATAGGAACTCAAACACTGAGATCCTGCTCTGTTCCAGTAACAAGAAGCCGAAAGCACCAGCCTGAAGATGACGAGTGAGACCTCGTCGAAACGTCGCCTAGACACCCCAACTTTTACACGGGAAGACACCCGAGGACACCAAAACCTGCATTCCTGTACCCGTGAAAATCTACGAAAGCATATATATATATATATATACTCATATATTACTTGCTTTGTTGTTCTGTTGCTGACAACTTACTGAAGAGAATCCTCTGACTGCTACTTGAAGGAGCACGCCAGCCGGCTAAATCAAAATCAATTTTTGCTTTGAAATAAAGCAGTCACTTCAATTATGGCCTTGGCTGCCACAAAATACTGTACTGGCAAAAGTTTACATATGGCTGCTCGGTTTCTACTTTGGATTCCTTTACTTTACCCTTTTTGCTGTAACAACTCTTATGCAGTTAATTTTGTAGCTGAAACAAGCAAACAAAGAAACCCACACCCTTGAATAATGAAATGACATGGAATAAGAGTATAAATGAAGAGAAGTAATGTGTTTTTAATAATTAATATACTTTAGCAGCCAAAATATAAATGATTTAAGGGGAAAGTGATAATAACTAATGTGAGGCTTTTTCATAAATGCATAATTTAGGAAGGCTAATGATGGAGGGAATGGGCCAACTCTTCAGAAGCATTAGATTGCTGTCAAAAAATACCCCTCCGTGTAGTTTTCATAATGCGGACATTCAAATTCCAAAGAAGAGTAATCTTTTGTATTTGTCACAAATTTCCTAAATTTGTCGGTATCATGGGTTTCCAGCGGCTGTGACACTCCCAGCCTTCCTTGACAAAGGTATCCTTTTTTATGTTTACATAAAACTTCACACTATTTCAGAACAGGGAAAGGTTTTTTTTTTACCATTGGAGTGTGAGAATGCTGACGTTTGTTACCACACTTTTCCTGGAGAATGTAATTACTGGCTTTCATAAATTGATCACACTATCAAGATGCAAATTAAGATCAGATGTATAGGCAGCATACATGTATAGCTTGATAGGGATATTGAAAATCATATCCAAAATTATTCCTCCCAGCTATACATCCCTGCATTAGTGGAGCTCCATATAAGAGATTTTGCAGTAATCCAACCTGGAGGTTACTAAGGGCTTGAGACTCCAGAGAGCTGCTGGCCATCAAGAGGAGACAATAGATGAATAAATAGTCTGGCTGGTATAAGGTATGCCCCTCGTGTAAATTTTAAACTATCACAGACATTGTGAAAAGAAAAAGGGCAGGCTTCTCACTGCTGCCATGTGTGGCTTGGAGCTAAATAGCAGGCATGCAATGTCAGAAAGCACTGAATACGAAAGAGTTTGGTATTTTTTAAGGTCAAGTTTGCAAAGATAAATATCAGTAAGACCAATACTCTTTCACCCATAATAACTTTATATGGCAAATGCATATAATTTCTGTTTCAGGTGCTTGTTTTATACACATTACAAAGACTTTTCCATGCAGGGAAACCTTGTTCTTTTAAAACATGTATATTTTCAAATGGTGGAATCCGAGAAGCTATTCTTTTCCCAGAGGCTATAATTTAAAAACTGATCAGCCATCGGCTTGGACAGCCCTTTTTGCCAAACCAGTTTCCTGTGTCCTGTCATTATGTCACCAGAATATCTCAAGCTTGGCTGCATGTGAAAAGGGAAAGGACCATAAACAGTAAAGATAAGCTGGAACAAAACAGCTAAAATATGAGCTATAAAAGGGAAAGAAGTTTGAAGTACCATCACCCCAAGAAGCAGCAGGTTAATGAAGTCATAAAGAAAGCAAGCCAAAAAAGAGAGAGATGAGTGCTCCGGAAACATCAAGACAAAAATCAAACCGAATTACTGAAGGCTGCCAATTTCAGCATTACCTCATTCATCAGACAGTCTGATCCGAAACATTTTCTGTCTGCTGTGATAACGTTGTGAAATGAATGGTCCATGTAGATTGAGGTCTAAACACAAGTCATTTGAGTCCATTCTATCAAAAATCCTGCATTCCCCCACAGATTAATGGAACCAGGGGAGAAATCTAGGATTACAGTGGTACCTTGGGTTACATACGCTTCAGGTTACATATGCTTCAGGTTACAGACTCCCCTAACCCAGAAATAGTACCTCAGGTTAAGAACTTTCCTTCAGGATGAGAACAGAAATCATGCTCCAGTGGCATGATGGCAGCAGGAGGCCCCATTAGCTAAAGTGGTGCTTCAGGTTAAGAACAGTTTCAGGTTAAGAACGGACCTCCAGAACGAATTAAGTACTTAACCCGAGGTACCACTGTATTATTATTTTTCAACAACCACTTATTACATGAATAAATTATCATTGTGAGCTGCGAAGGGTCAACTGGGGAAAAACATATATATTGTGAGAGCTCTACTTCTATACATCGCATGATTCAGAGCGAGTCCGTTTCCTCTCCTCATGACAGCCTTTGTCTCCCACTTCCACCAAGGGTCAGGTTGATTTGATTCCCCTCCTTGTTCCCAATGTAGATCTTCACACCACCCTGTTCCTGATCTGGTGAGCACCATTTTATGGTTTGCCTCTAGTGCCAAAATGTAATGGGCCGGCCCTGCTCACAGCTCCCTCAGCCCCACCATCCCAGGCTGCCTCCCACATCTTGTTGCCCATCCCCACCCCCTCACAGTTCGGCTCAAAATCCCGCCCCCCCAAATGCTAGTATCTTCCCCGTTGCTGCTGCTACTAGTGATGGAGAAGAGAAGAACGTCTTTTCCCCCCTTCCACTTCCTATGCTACCAACAGAAGGAAGTGTGTATTTGAAAACGCATCCTTTCTTCTGGCAGCAGATGAACCGAAGGCAAAGGGGCATGGAAAGGCTTGCTTTGGCCACCCACCTGACCCACTTGCTGTGCCAGCCCCATTGCTGGTGCCCCATCTCCGGAAGCAACCAGAGGCAACGATAAGGAGAGGGCAGGAAGGCTTGCAAAGGCCGTCCTGTGCTGGTCCACCTGCCTCTGGTCACTGTTAGAATTCCTGCTCCATGACTGCAGTCATGGGATTGTTGTCTTTCACATGATGGTATATGTTTTGTCTCCACAAAGTGGGAAGTGACGGAAACAGGATGTTTGTGTTACTGTGTTCCGTGAAGTGGGACTATTGTCCTTTGTTCTTTCTCTTTGCTGTCTGATGCTAGAGACAGAGGGATCCATGGTGCAGTGCTCTGTGTGTCTTTATATGTAAATAAAGTAGATTAGCCAAAATGCTGAGTTGCTAGGGTTCTGTTACGCAAACTGCGTACACTCTGCGGATCCCCAAGTGTGCCGATGTCTGTTAGCATTCGTCGCTGTGTTGTTCGGGCTGAAGAAAGCTTTTGAAGCTCCCAAACGATCGACCAGGAGGGAGAGAACATGCCAGTCGGTCATGTGTCTCTGCCAGGGTCCTACTCGAGTGTAGGACAAGCTTCTGACAGTCACCTCTCCTCCTCCTCCTCACCCCAAGACTGCCCGCCTGCCAGGGCACTCCCCAGAGATGGTTCTGCTTTGTTGTCGCCATCTTTCTCCTTAGCGTTGTCTGCAACAGGTGTGCAACGGTAGCAAAGTGGCATGGCTGCTGTCCTGGCTGATCCATTGCAGCTTGTCTAGGCAATTGCCCATGCCGCCCGCCCACTCACTTGCTGCCTGCTGTTGTGTTGCCATGCTGCTGTTGGCAGGGCCGCCTACTGGCAGCCATGTGAACTGCAGCATGATGCTATTTCTTCTTACAATATTGTATACAGGGAAAATGCTATTCTGAGAGCTTCAGACTCTTTACTGATGCAGCTGCTGTACAACAGGATTTAGTGCAATGTATATTTATTTATAAATAGTAAACACGGTGAGTCTTTTCAAATCTCGGGCAGTTTTGCTTTGGTCACAGACTTGTATGCGGAATTGAAGAGCTGACACAAAGCCCAGTGAAATTAAAAGGAACCTCTCAGTTGACTTCAATGGACTTTGAACCAGGTTGTATTGCTGTCTGGCTTTCAGCTGCTGTATTAAGAGGATAAATGACTTGAGCGGCTGCTTTGTGAGCGAACAATTAAGGGTGGAAATCAGTGTGACATACCAATGTGCTACACAGCAATTTTTGCTAGCAGTAAAATGAAAATATGTTATGTAAATGAACATTATAAGGCCTGCGTTCATTCAATGGCTCATATTGTATTGTAAGAGAATAAAAAGGCCACGAGGATAAAAATAATAAAACAAAGATTCAGGCTGTGGTTATTGTGTGAATTTGTACTCAAGTGCGGGATTCAAATCCTTTCTGTTCACGCCTCCTTTCTTAATGTATTGGAACCTAAAGACCTGTCAGCCATTTGGACAGATCCCTCTTCAGTTGCCAGCCCCTATTCCATAAAAGCTTTTGTCATCTATTTCCAGCAACTAAATTAAGATAAAGCAAAAAATGAAATTAAGACCAAGAGAAGTATTTTAAAGCACAATGAACTGCGAACTCACCACAACAACAAAAAGATAAACCTGGATTACCCATGATGCATAGCTAATCCAAAATGCCCCATGGTCTCACACGGGCTATTGTAAAATTGGTGCAATATTTGTTAGTATGCGTTTTCTGCTTCAAAAAGATCACTATTAACTGAACAATAAATGGAGTAATGACATGCAAATAGCTCATGAAAAATACAGTGGGCTTTTTCATATATATAAAAAAGAAGTTCAAATACTTTCATTGCCTTTTCTTTAATAGAAAGAAACAATTGAGATTACAATATTTCATATATAATTACATGTTGCGGGCAGGGGCGGGGAACTGTATGCCTCAGAGTAGCAGTGGCAGACTTTTCAACTTCACAGAGAATGTTATGAGGGAAAGAGGATATATATATATATATATATATATATAATCTCACATACTTAATTCTGTCTAAGCGAATTTGTTTTTTTACAAAAAGTGATAGCAATTACATGAACGCATGGCTCTTTCTCTTACTGCTGCAGTAAAACTGTTATGTTCTTTGCATATGAATCTGTAATAAGCAGACCATTTTTTGAAGCATTTGATAAACAAGTGCCAGCCCTTTGCAAGCCAATCCCACACAACTACTTTAGCAGCTGTAGCACTAGCAGTGGGTTGCGCCGCTACAACAGAAGAATTCCTTGCAAGTGCAATAGAGTAATGCCCTCTGACCTGTCAGAATGTGCATGTACAACCAGCTCGCTGAAGAATGGCCAGCAAGCTTGGGCTACTGGGTTTACCTTACTTGCCTGACCAGCCCTACGGATGTTGTGTAAGTGAACTGCTGGGACGCGGGTGGCGCTGTGGTCTAAACCACTGAGCCTCTTGGGCTTGCCGATCAGAAGGACAGTGGTTCAAATCCCCGCAACAGGGTGAGCTCCCATTGCTTTGTCTCAGCTCCTGCCTACCTAGCAGTTCGAAAGCACGCCAGTGCAAGCAGATAAATAGGTACCGCTGCGGTGGGAAGGGAAATGGTATTTCCGTGTGCTCTGGTTTCCGTCGTTCCGTTGCGCCAGAAGCGGTTTAGTCATGCTGGCCACATGACACAGAAAGCTGTCTGTGGACAAACGCTGGCTACCACGGTCTGGAAGTGAGATGAGCGCCACAACCCCATAGTCGCCTTTGACTTAAATGAATTGCTGATAAGCCATCCACATCTTTTCAAGTGTGCTGTGTGCAGGGCAGTTCTGACTGTTACAGCTGACCTAAGTGGGTCTGCTTTGGCAGCAATATCGTGTTGGGTCTTTTCATGCTACTGAGTATGGCCCTGTGCTGATACAGTGCACATCATGCCTTCTTCTTGACATTCTGGAAATCACATGCCAGCCTACAAGACTGATTCATTACATATCCAAATGAAAACACTGAGAGGAAGCTCCTGCTGCTATGGAAAAAAAGTAATTGTATTTCAATTGTTTTCAATGGACCAGAAGTGTAATCTCCCTTGCATTAATTTAGGACTCTTTATTGTTTTAAACATCATTCCAAGTTCCTAACTGAAGCTGCAAAACATTGCCCAGCAATACATAGCAAGTCCCACTGAACTTAAAGGTAAAGGTAGAGGTACCTCTGCCCGTACGGGCCAGTCTTGCCAGACTCTAGGGTTGTGCGCTCATCTCACTCTATAGGCCGGGAGCCAGCGCTGTCCAGAGACACTTCTGGGTCACGTGGCCAGCGTGACAAGCTGCATCTGGCGAGCCAGCGCAGCACACGGAAACGCCGTTTACCTTCCCGCTGGTAAGCGGTCCCTATTTATCTACTTGCACCCAGGGGTGCTTTCGAACTGCTAGGTTGGCAGGCGCTGGGACCGAACGACGGGAGCGCACCCCGCCGCGGGGATTCGAACGGCCGACCATGCGATCAGCAAGTCCTAGGCGCTGAGGTTTTACCCACAGCGCCACCCGTGTCCCCCCACTGAACTTACAAGCAGTTATTCCTGTGCTAGGCTGTCCACAAGCTTCTTTGGGGAAGCTTCCCCCCCTTCCATATCCTTACCAAGCCTTCACTGTTATTTCTTTTGTGGGGTGGGCAGGCGGGAATTGCTTACATATCAAGTACTACTATAAATGTCTGTCTACTAGCAGTAGTCATTTTTTAATTTTATTTTTTTAATGGAAAATGTTTCAGTTAAACAAGATAAAGTGGGAGAAAATTAAAAAAGGAAACTAAAGGTGCATTAAAAATGCAAACCAAAATCAAAACTAAATTAAAAAAAAAACCACCACTGTAATTCTGTAAATACTTGTCTAATTGTAAATTGTACTAGCCCAGATTATAAATGTGCATGGTTTGATCTAGTCTACTCTACAAGGAAACTATGCTAAAAATACCATTCTTGGCTTGGCTCTATGGGCACTCAGCTTCCTTGCAATACACATCAAAGAACACATGGAATTAGGAAAGTGTATTAATCAGATTAATATGAAATCAAAGGGAGATGCCTGCTTTGCTTCTACCCCAAAGGTTTTTTTAAAAAAAACAACAAAAAACCCCGGAGTCATTGTTAACAGCTGGAGATCTTCCAATCTCTTTTCATACATCTATATCATTAAAAGCACACAAGCCATGTGAATGCAATGAGCAGGCATTATGATTTCAAAGTGGAGAGGGCCATGAAAGAGAGAGCAGATGTTACTCCACTGTCACAATTCAAATCCTTCCCTCTTGCGGTTCTTTCTTTGTTGCAGCTTTCCAGGCCAGCTGGGAAAATAATCACTTTCAACAGTGCAGCGGCATAAGATGAACTAGGAACCCTGGGCCTGCAGAGAAGTGGGGGCAGGGGCAGCGAAGGCTTACGGCTTTCTCCTAATGTGATCAATTCAGTATTGTCACAAGTTAAAACCAAGGGCTATGTAAAGTGCTTTCAGTGGTACTCCTGAGCATAAAGCACAAAGCGGGGTTGGAATTTGATGTTGTGCTAAGGAGATCATTCTGTCAATTGATGGGCCCAATGGAATCATCTCTCCTCTCCTCCCATGTGCTGTTCTGGCAGTTCTCCTGATGGTCCAGAGAGGATGTGGGGGCTCCATGGGGGTGCATGGAAGGAGGAACTTGATGGTGAAAGCCCTTTTGCACAAGCAGGGGTCCTTGTGCTAGCTTCTGCTCAGGCGACTGGGGAGTTGAGTTCTAGACCGACGGGCAGACATAGCCAGGGTTATTTTATTCATTAAAATACACAAAGGTTCTTAAGTTTATTATTGCATTTTAAAGCCCTGCCCTTCCTCCACAGAGCTCAGACCTCAAAACCACTCTGTAAAGTAGGTTAGATGAGAGGTGGTGACTGGTGCAAGGTCACCCCGTGAGCTTCGTGGCTGAGTAGGAATTTGAGCCTGTTTAGTTCTAGTCCAGCTCTCTAACGTTTCTGAGCACAATACAAAGTGTTGGTGCTAACCTTTAAAGCCCCAAACAGCCTCGGTCCAGTATACCTGAAGGAGCGTCTCCACCTCCATCGTTCAGTCCAGACATTGAGGTCCAGCGCTGAGGGCCACCCGCGGCAGGGTGAGCTCCCATTGCTCTGTCCCAGCTCCTGCCAACCTAGCACTTCAAAAGCACGCCAGTACGAGTAAATAAATAGGTACCACTGCAGTGGGAAGGTAAATGGCCTTTCCGTGTGCTCTGGTTTCTGTCACGGTGTCCCATTGCACCAGAAGCAGTTTGGTCCCGCTGGACACATGGCCCAGGAAGCTTGTGGACAAACGCCGGCTCCGTCGGCCTGAAAGTGAGATGAGCGCCACAACCCCATAGTCACCTTTGACTGGACCTAACCGTCCAGGGGTCTTTTTTTACTACTGGGGTGGGGAACATTGCTCAGAAGGCTGCATTCCATTCTGGAAGACACATGCCACCGGTGGGTAGGTGGGCAGAGAGAAACATGGGTGGAGCAATCAATATAAATGTTGTTTTTGTGCAATAGGCTAGTTTACACACACACACACACACACACACACACACAGCCCTTTATCCTCTGTGCAAGAAAACTAAAGGTATTATCAAAGTTCAAAGAAACATTCTGGCCAGACCAAAATCACCATCAAAGATGTTGTAAAGCATGAGGAGTGAGTGGCGCTGCCTGAGGAGAATGCCAGGGGTGAACAAGGACCCTATGCCTGGTGTTAGGGTTAGCGTATGTAATGGTTCTAGGGGTTGCTCATGCGTAAATCGGCACCACACCTGGGTGGGTTGCCTGAGTGAACCCTTTCTGTCTGGACAGCCACTCGCCCGTGGCTGTCTCAATCGCTGGCAGAATCCGTCATTGGGCATTTCTTGAACTTCTTCCAGCAAAGAAGTTCTTTGACGCCTAGTCTCCGCCTACTCTCCCTGCGTGGAAGCCTTCTGCGCAGGGAGGGTGTGGGCATCGGAGGACCAGTGCTCTCCCCGCTGGTCCCCGGCGAGGAGTCTTGGAGCCACCTCGCCGATTCCCCCATCTGCCCCCCTCCTCCACTGGTGCTATGCTGATTTCCTTCCCCAGAAGATGTGCTGCTTCTCTCCCTCCCGGGACGCTCTCCGGAATCCCTCTGGAGCCCTCCCTCTCCCTCTGGCTCGATGGCAGTTCCCTGGCAGCGTACATGGAAGTTAATTTATATCCCTATCCCTACTTTGATTCATTAAAAAAAATACATATATTCCTATATATCTTTTCATGGCATTTACATTACTTTTCTATACTAGCACCCTATTGAAAGGCACCTGAAAAAAGAGGATCATAACGTTTGATGACAAAGAAAATATTTTGTCAACACTTTTGTAGCCGGCATTATCTGAAGCCTGCTTCAAATGACTCAAAACAGGATCCAGTTCCTATGTATAAGGAAGTGACATTCAACGCCTTGTTTGAATGACTAGATTTTTACCCTGGAAAGCCAGAACCTCTCCGTTTCAATTCACTGCTTTGTAAAATGGGGCAGCAATGCCTTTCTTCGCAGCATTGGAATAACAGAAACAGTGTCACATCCACATAATAAACAAAGCCTACACAAAATACTTCACGTGGTAGTTCGAACCCATGTAAAGCTGCACGTGTTGTTTTTAAAATAACCATCTCCTAACCCTGGAAGTGAATTAGTAAGCTATAATACCCTGTTTAAAAACAGATGGGAAAGAGCAACACAAAGTTCCAGTGTTTGTCAATGTGAATCAATGAGAGATCTAGAATAAAAATGCAAAAACTCATACAGAATACCGACTGTACGAAATTGTTTCCACTATCCACCTTGGTTTTTTTAAAATAAACCTAGCGGAAAAGTTCCCTGATTCAGCTGAAAATCCAAGGGCAACGACTTCATAATGATCACCCGTATCTGGGCAGGAAATACAACTTGAGGTTTGAGAGGTGACTCTGAAGAGAGCCGGGGGGGTTGCGTGTAAACAGCAAAACAAGACAGGACGCCGCAACCTGGGAGCTGAAGAGGAAGCCTGGCAACAGACAGCTTGGCAGATGGGATTGGAAGGCTGACAGCCACTTTCAGAGGCACATGTTGTTGCTGATAGAGAGGCAGCAACAGTAAAAGAAAAAAGAAAAAAAGGGGGGGGGAGGAGATGGGAGAGGGTAGGACGATTGCTTACAAGCCCTGCTTTTCTATTCAATTACCGACCGCCATTAAGAACCGGCTTAGCAAATCGGAGGGCCTCCAGCACTCATCTTTAAGGTTTTGATTAGGGAAAAAATATATTTATTAGCCTCAGGTCTGCTACTGAAATGAGTTCCACTATAGACAGTGAAGATGTTTTGTCCAATTGGGTCATGAATCCCTGCTGCGCACAGACAGATCTTCAAACACTGCACTCTTCCAGGAATCAAGCCTCAGCTCACAGGATCATTTTGATCTAGCAGTAAGGGCACGCGGGTCTCACAGGAATCGATCCAGGAGCCACGCCGTGCTTGCTAAATGTTGCACAGGAAATGGCTGTGATCCTATGCACAACTGACCTGAGGGCTAAGCCCCACTGAGCTGGGTGAGATTTGCTTTCGAGTAAACATGCAGAGAATTGGGCTGCAACTGCCGGTGAAAAGGGGGAAGATGGGATAGTGGCGCCCTGTAAAAGTAGGGTGCGTACATTGGTCCATTTTGTGTGACAATACAGTGGTGCCCCGCAAGACGAATGCCTCGCAGGACGGAAAACCCGCTAGACGAAAGGGTTTTCCGTTTTCAGAGGTGCTTCGCAGGACGAATTTCTCTATGGGCTTGCTTCGCAAGACGAAAATGTCTTGTGATTCTTGAGGGTTTTTTTCGCTCCCCACCCCCTTTTTCTAAGGCGCTAAGCTGCTAATAGCCTTTTAGCAGCTAATCCGCCAATCCCTTAAGCCTTTAATAGCCGCTAATAGCCGCTAAACTGCTAATAGCGCTAATCCGCTAATAGGGTTGCTTCGCAAGACGAAAAAACCGCTAGACGAAGAGACTCGCGGAACGGATTAATTTAATCTTGTGAGGCACCACTGTACTATCTTGTCTAAAAATTCTGTCTTAACATTAAGATGGTTATTTTGCCCTCTTTCATAGAATTGGGGTATTTCCAAATAGGAAAAACCTGGTAAGTATTACTTTAAAACTTGGAAACAACCCACTTGCAATATCTGAATGGCCCATTTAATATATTAAGCACCCTCAGTAAACTTTAGGATATTTTTTAAAAGAGGATGTGCTTACTATTTAACAAGCCCTTTTAAAACACCAATACTTTTAAAACAAGCCTGTTGTCCAAGCAGTTTATGCAACTAACAATGTATGCAAAAGAATTGGAAAGGTTTCTACAGCAATTATTCCCAGAAATAATATTTTCCTCCTGCTTGCATACACTGCTCAGGTTAAAGTGTTGCCAGATAAATGCGCCCTTCACAGACATTTAAATATGTAAATATAAACATGTAATAATAATTTGCACCCATATTGGAGACTAAACAGGGCAAGGGTATATGTAGACAAATTTCTCAGACGGTTGATCCTGAAGCATGTGACCTTGCAATAAACCACACACTGTTTTCTGCTTTATGTCTGAAGCTAACATGGGGGCACTGGTCTCGTTTTGCTGTTTGAGATGTAGTTCTTTGATGCTTGGGAGAGTTTTATCCCAAAAGGCAGGATAAACACACTAAATAAATAAACAAACCAGAAAAACACATGAAGCTACTGTATCTTTTTTTTTTAAAAAAAAGTTAAAAACGAAAACTATAAAAACTCTTAAGTAAAGCTGCCATCTAGTGTTTGAAACATGTAGCTCTGCCAATAAATCATCCCCACTTTTGTGAAATGTAAGCCTTACTTGATTCCTTCCTAAAGGATTCAGTAACAAGGCAGGTTATGAGTTAAGGTAGCTACCTATTTTTACCTAGCCTTTTAAATAAAAAGGGTACATGTTATGATTGAATCAATAGCGTTAGTGCAGTTATGAAAAGCCATAGATCACTTAATCAGAAAAATCTCAAAGCAGTATGTATAAAATAATTATCATGAAAACATACATACAATCAGCAAAAATTTAAAAAAATTCAATATACATAACTAAATTATATGTCTGGGGAGACTTGTTGAGCAGGCATCTAATTATAGCGAGGACCAGGACTTTTTTTCCAGCTGGAACTTGCCAGAACTCAGTTCCGGCACCTCTCTAATGGGCGCCACTGCCATTATAAGAGAACAAGGGAGGCGTTCATGGTGAGTTCCAGCAAGTCTTTTTCTAGAAAAACAGCAATGATGAGGACACATGTCTAGTGTCAATAGGGTGTACCAATGCATTAAGGTGATGATGCCACACTAAAATATCAGCTCCTCACATATGCAGAACAAACAATATACAGTATGGCACTTTGTAACTTCGACAAACTGGTAAAACAAGGCATATATGAGGCAAGGCAACCCCTCAAGTAAACTGATCCAAAGCCATTAACTGCTCTATATGCCAACTTGTCCCAGTAAGACATCAGCATCTTTGAGCGAAGGTTGGATGGAAGAAAATGCTTTCAAAAAGTAAAACCGAGTGCAAAAAAAAGGGCTTCTTTGAACTGCATAACTCAAAACCTTCTGCTTGTGCAAAGGAAGCTACATCAATTTACATGGAATTACAAGTCCTGTATTTGAAAAGCACACTGAGCGACTCGGACACAATGATAGGTGAAAGATTATTGCATTGTTATATTCTCCATCTCAGAAAACACGGTGAGATAATCAAATATAGATTTGTGCCTACAGAGCTGCCTTATATTTTCCAGTGATTGCACAAAGGAAGAAATCAGGGCAGGAAATGGATGTGCCACTGTATCAGCTTTAACGGGAAATTGTTTATGAAGTTTTCAGTAGCTGTTCCACATGCAATTTTTACAGCTCGAGCTTCGGCTACACTTTAAATACAAGTACTGCTGATGCAATTTAGCCACGGTTGCACAGCATGTCCACTTCTAAGCTCGTTTTTAATGACTAAGAATGGACCAGATGTTATGATCAATATTTGAATGTGCCACAGAGCATGGGAAAACAGAACGGCATTTTTAAAAAATGAATAAATATAGCTCTATAGCTCCTCAGAGCTTTATTCATTTATATCTATAAAAAAATATAAACCACTGAATAATATAAAATATCAAGTCGATGCACAACAACGTACAGAGATATACTTAAGCATAAAATGCCAAAAAATACAAAATACTAACAAAAATTGCTTTAAGTACCTACAGACAATAAAGCTGTTGTTTTACTGGTAGGATTATTCCAGCATTCTTACTTTGGGACAACATTTCACATTCTGCTTTTACAGTCGTACCTTGGATCTCAAACGCTGTGGCTCCTGAGCAAATCGGCTTCCAAACGATCGGAACCCAGAAGTGAGTGTTCCGGTTTTCGAACAATTTTCGAAAACCGAACGTCCGGCGCGGCTTCCGATTGGCTGCAGGAGCTTCCTGCAGCCAATCAGAAGTCGTGCTTTGGTTTTGGAAGTTGAAAGGACTTCCGGAGCGGATTCCGTTCGACTTCCAAGGTACGACTGTACTTTATTGGTAAGGTAAATGCAGTATTTGCTTAAAGACAGAATAGCTAGACCTTATTAGAGGCGGCGGCGGGGGAGTTCAATAGCATGCCCTTGAGCACCAATGAAGGTGTTGCTATTCACCAGGAGTCTATGAATTATACTTGCTATGATGCTGTATTATGTCAATTTTTGCACACACACAAAAAGACTGGCAAGTATTCACTTTCCTGGGAATGCGGGATAATTTCCAAGTTCCAATCACACGCTCAATTCAAAAGAAACAGACAAAACCCTTCAGATGTGTGTTGTATACTAGCAGCCTGTTTTACTGGAGGAAGCTAGAAGACCTTTGGATGAAGCAGACTTAATATAAAAGCAACAGGCAAACATTTAGCCGCAGTGCAATGACAGGCCTTCATATGAGATAGCTGAACAATGGTGCAGCCGCCCCTCAATTCTTAAAAATCTATTCACCTGCTTTTTTTTTTAAAGCGCTGTATGAATATTCATGCATTTATACATTCATTTATTGCCTATTTATAATACAGCAAGAGTGGAATGCCTATTTTTTTTAGTTTGAGGGATAACGACAGATAAATATTCTTCTTTTATGATGGTGATTTCTGACCTATATAATTATTCGGATGAAAAAGACCCAAAGAAAAGCAGCTGATTTGGAATATGCGTTTCATTTTTCTTATGGGGTCTGGCACAGTACTACTAATTACAACTTCCAGGAAACTGTATTATGAGAGTGGACAGATTCCTCAGGCGGTTCCAAGTTATGCATTCTCTTCCTAGTTAGTGGCATTGTAACAACCTTCCGCTGACCTGCCCAAAGGGGGAAAGTCTCAGGAATGACTGAGCCATTCAATAATTTCTGTTGTCAACCTTTCGTGCGGGGAAGAATAACTACATCCCACAAATGGTCTAACAAACCTATCAGGGAAATTAATGCCCTCTGCAGTAGTTTCTTGGCTTCTGAAATGCTATCAATAAAAGGTGATGTTTCATTTTCTTTCTTTTTTCAAAAAACCCCCGACTTAACCTCTCCTAATCACTGCAGAAGTTTAAACTCTGTTTGAAATGTTTACAAGCCCTTTTTTCAGGGCAACATTAAAGCCATTCAGTACGTTTTTAAAGATGTCTTTTTGTTGAGAAATTCTAAACTATCTGGGCAGATAACTGAAACAAACCAACAAACTTTATTTTACCTACTCCAAAATGGGAGTAAAAGTTATTTAAGCAACTTCCAGATACTATTATGTAAATATAATCAATTTTACCAAGTACAGTGGTACCTCTGGTTATGAACTTAATTCGTTCCGGAGGTCCGTTCTTAAGCTGAAACCGTTCTTATCCTGAGGCGCGCTTTTGCTAATGGGGCCTCCCGTTGCGGGCTCACGTCCAGCACGCAATTTCCATTCGCATCCTGGGGCAAAGTTCGCAACCAGGAGCAGCTACTTCCGAGTTAGCGGAGCTTGTAACCTGAGGCATTTGTAACCAGAAGCGTTTGTAACCAGAGGTACCACTGTATACACAAAAATAGCCGTGTCCATTTGCCTCATTCTGGTTTTCTAAAAGCGCCAAATCCAAAATTTAAGTCATGTTGATTTTAACTGGTGAGTTAATTGCATACCTAGCATTCTCCTGTTGACATTCTCTCCTTTAGCCATTTTCAAATATCTAAAGGGCTGCCACATGGAGGATGGAGCCATCTTGTTTTCTCCTGCTCCAGCGGCTAGAGCCTAAATCGTTGGATTCAACTTATAAGAAAGGAGATCCCGATGAAACATCAGGAAGAACTTGCTAACAGTAAGAGCTGTTTGACAGTGGAACAGACTTCCACAAGATGTGGTGGACTCTCCTTCCTTGGAGGTTTTTAAGCAAAGGTTGGATAGCCACCTGTCATGTATGATCTAGTCAAGATTCCTGCAGTGCAGGGGGTTGAACTAGATTACCCTCCGGGTATTTTCCAACCCTGCAATTCTATGATTCTATACCGTATCTTAAAAGTAGGGATGTTTCTAAGAGGTTCTGAGGGGTAGCAGTTGCTCTGCCAAAATAGCTTATGTCCCCTGCCCTGCTTCAGTCACAACATGTTATGGTTCTATACAGCATAGATAAAATCCTTTCTCCCATACTAATAATGGTCTTTGCCAACCATCACAAATTAGGTTTTTCTGGAATGTAATGCAAAGTACTCCAATGAGAAAACATTTTTTTTTGCTACGGCTATCAAGAATACATTTACTTCCTGCAGCATTTTTCTTAACACATTTCAGGGAGCACAGCTTGGAGACTGGGAGATGGAACAACGAATACAAGGAAAACCAACAACCCAAACCTGCTTCCCAAGTTCCACTCAAAAAATTATTCTGTTTATAAGCAGAATAATAGTGTTGACTTAAAAGACTGGAGGAATATTGATAGCAGGAAACCTATTTCATATCAGTTAGGAGGAAATGTTTCTTTGGGATAGAAAACTATTTTCTCAAATTACAAACTAGCGCCCCTATGCCACACTAATCAACGACCGTCTCCAGCACCCAGTGTTGTATAAAGGGTGGTGTGCAGTGGCTGAAATTGTTTATGTCCTGCACCACCAGTTCTCACAAAATCATCTGTTGGAAAGTTTTAGCAGATGGCATGGAAGAATCTGAACTTAAGTTTGCCCCCTCTTTTCTCCATACCTGAAATAATGGGTGGCACAATGTATTCAGCAGGTGAGCATGCAAATATTGTTGCATGAAGCAGCACATGCATAGCGTAAGGGTATGAACATGGATCCACTGGCCTGGGTTTAAAACTACAGTGATCTGATTGTCAGAAGTGTGACAACTTGAAATTTTGGGCCAAAAAGATTTCTGCATTGCAGGGGGTTGGACTAGATGACCCTCTTGGTCCCTTCCAACTCTGCTATTCTATGATTCCTTCCTTTTTCTGACAGTGAACCTCTCAGATTTTGAACTATGCTGAAATAAAATCCAAAAACCAGCTCATCACAGCCTTGTAAGGTGCTTTTCTATTCTGGGCACGTGTCTCTTAAATAATAGTAATTTATAGTTAATTGAGTTTAATTTGTGTTACTCTTTCCAAAAGCCTGATATTGCTCTAAATATTATTAAATAAAGCTTTCTTGTGTATTTCACTCTGCTTATGTCTTCCTTGGTCATTTGCACTAGAAACGAAAGCCATCTCAACTTAAGACGTTTGCTGTCTTGAACAGAGAATGTCTTTAGAAATGTCCTTATGGGACTGAAACAGTATCATAAATAAAAACTATAAATTATATCCTCCAGCAGTCAGGCACTGCTTTTCAGACGCGGGTCAACAACATAATCTTGATTGCGATGCAAACACATTATGTGAATTATGCATTAAATAACCTTCAAAAGCACTTACACCAGAAAAGAGGTTTCGTTTGAAATATTTTTCAATCTGCGGGAACACACAACCTCTTATAAGAATATTCATCATTTGTCACACATTTCAAGCTGATTTCAGCTGCATTTCTCCGTGAATTGCTTTATGTTAACTACTACTTGTTTGCTCAACTACTACAAAAACAACTTCGAAAAGCAAAGATGGAAAGAAAGAAAAGCCACGCCCCCAAAATCAGGCCCATTCACCAAAATAGTAAAGCAGAGATTTGAACTTTGCGTTAAAGGCTAACAAACTTGAGATCTGGTGAACAGGCAATCAGCACAAATTCTTACATTCAGGAATCAATAGCAAGGCTACATTCTCTTTTAGACAGATACTGAAAACCAGGTGGGGAGGTTACAATCACCAGCATCTCCAGGTAAGACTGGGAGAGGGGAAATTATGCCTTAAACCCTGGAGAGGTACTGCTTATCGATGTATACAATGCTGAGCTCAAGAGATCCAGCTTCTCATTTGAATTTAAATATTTGTATGTGCTCAGGTGCTCTTTTCCACTCATTTTATCTGGGAGATGCTACCTGGACACATATTTCTTAAGTGCAGAAAGGAACCACCCTGAAATCTATGGAGGAAGGGTGGTATACAATTGTTGTTGTTGTTGTTGTTGTTGTTACAATGGGAAGCTATTGTAGGAGGGCATGCAACCATCTGGAGTTCATTCCCAATGGAGGAACAGAATAATTTCATAGATCTGATTTCAGCTTTCTGCTTGCACCTCAAATGTTAACATATAAACAAATACATTGGGTTGTACCCAACTAACACTTACTCAGAGTAGGCCCATTGAAATTAACGGCCATGACTGAGGTCCATTCATTTCAGTGGGTTTACTTTGACTAAAAGTTAGTTGAGGACAAGCCACTGAGTGCATTTTAATGACTGAGTGCCCCAGATGCATTTTTTAAAGGCAGATCTATATATGGATTGATTTCCTCATGAATCACCTTACCTTTTCAACGGGTGCGTTTTCTTCACATGTGGTTACACTAGCTTTCCTCGATTCAGTTTTTGATCTACTCAGTCTCCGGGATACTTTTTCTCTAAGCAAAGTGGCATATCCAATGTGTTCATAGATAGGGTTTGTCGTCATTTTTGAAATATATTCAGAAGCCTTGGTTTCTATGTACAGCGTTATCAAGCCGTCTGTTACCAAATCATGTATTGACTCGAACCTCTTTTCCCCTACAAAGTGCTTTCCATCGTAAAAAAGCCTGTAGTTTAAGGTCTGATTGCCAAACCTGCATTAAAACAAAATGAAGTTGTTGCATTAGTGTTTGAACACTAAAAACATTGATTTCTCAGATGATGCAGGCTATAAAAAGGCCATGTTCCTCATTAGCTATAAAGCTGGAGGACGGAGTACAGACTCAAGGAACCAGTATATACTCAGATGAAACAGGTTTGTGCCAGGGCTGCATGAACATGTGTTATAGACCGGTGCAGAACATCCTCAACTGCACTCGGAAGAGAACTTTGGACTAATGCAATCCCGGCTTCCCTTCTGCTCTTTGCCTGCTGTTCTTAACTGTGGTTAAACAGTCACAACACAGCATTAGTAAACCAAGGTATAGCAGGGTGTCCTCTTATGCAGGAATCAAAACCAGCTCCATGTCTTTAATATCAGCTCAATGTGGCACTTAGCTATGTTTGAAGTTAACAGGGGGAACCACAGGGGATGAGCTGATAGAAAGTCTTGCACAATCTGTGGCGTACAATTCACTTTATTCTTTAAACAGGGTTTAGAAATCAGTAAGTGAAGTTGATGAGAGACTCAAGACAGCCTGCGACCCCCTTATTTGCAAATGCAGTGCTCATAGCACAATAAGGCAGCGTTCTTCATTTGCACTAGGTAGGGATAGCTAACTTACGCACCTCCAGAGTGTCGCAGGTTAGCCGCTCTAAGTTTCCTGTACCCAAGATACGCTTAAATCATGGTTAAATACAATTCATGGTTAAATATAGTCTTGTAGGTATAACTGGTATAATTTTAGTTCTAACTGGGGATGCTGCTGATATAATGTGAATCATTTTGGGGGTACTCTGTGGCTGTTACTGTCCTTTGGATGCATCTAGACTGGTGACTGGGAGTGGCAGCCGAGAACACACAACACCAGTCCTGAAAGACCTACACTGGCTCCCAGTACATTTCCAAGCACAATTCAAAGTGTTGGTGCTGAACTTTAAAGCCCTAAGCGGCCTCAGCCCAGTATACCTGAAGGACCATCTCCACCCATATCGTTCAGCCTGGACACTGACGTCCAGCTCCGAAGGCCTTCTGGCGGTTCCCTCACTGCGAGAAGTGAGGTTACAGGGAACCAGGAAGAGGGCCTTCTCGGTAGTGGCGCCCGCCTTGCAGAGCACCCTCCCATCAGATGTCAAGGAAATAAACAACCATCTGACTTTTAGAAAACATCTGAAGGCAGTCCTGTTTAGGGAAGTTTTTTATGTTTGATGTTTTCTTGTGCTTTTAATTCTGCTAGGAGCTGCCCAGAGTGGCTGGGGAAACCCAGTCAGACGGGCGGGGTATAAATAATAAATTGTTATTATTATCACAGAATGTGCAAAAAATCAACTATCGAGCCTGCAAAAATTTATGCTTTAAAGTTTAAAGGATTGTAATATCTAACACGTTACAGATGACATCATACCATTTTTAAAGTATACTGTTTTGCATATAGTTGTTATAACTGCAATTCCTTCAGGTTCCCAATGGCTAACAAGCACTTCTTAAAATTTGCAAACAGAAGCAGCAAAGCTCACCTGAGAGCTAGGGTATAGCATCCAGGCTGCCGCTGGCTCTCTCTGAGAATATATGCTCCTTCTACACCTCCAAGCAATTCATCGGCTTGCTCGCGAGAAATGATCCCATGAAACCTGATGGAACAGAAAGCCATCAGGTTAGAGAATAACTCTGAATGGGAGAAAGGCCACAGGAGCTCAGTGTTAAAACACAGAAGGAGGACACATAAAAGTCACCACAAAATAGTTCATGATAGGGTTGTGTCCCTCTGTATGTATAATAAAGTGATAACAGAGGAAACATCTTCAAAGGAACTAATAGCAAGGAATGCTGCAATCAAGATTAAAATTGCACCCGTAATCTTTCCACTAATTTGCTCAGGCTGCTTTTCGTGAATTCTGCTGTCCATGGTGGTGATACACAACTGATTTTAATTATTGCTTTGGGATTTTCCTACAGCTGTTCCGCTGCTGTTAAAAGCCTCCTTAAAAGGCTGCTGTCTTAGAAAGGCAGGATATAAATATTTTAAATAAATAAATATTGGAACCAAGCTCTCTGCCTGTACTCCCAGCTCTTCTGCCTTTGGATCAATTTTATATGACTTCTTCTTCTTTGGCGATCACTCGTGGCCAAGTAAGATAGTCTTCCATGAACATGGTCTTAATAGTGTGTCCGTAGGTGACTGTGGAGGCCAATTCTGGATCCATATGTCCTTCTACACTGGAGACATAGGTTTCTGGGTGGGAGTTGATCACGGTGAGGGTTTGCCAAATGTGCCTTCCTCTTAGCACGTTTCTCCCTTTCGTCCTGAGTTCAAACGTCTTCAAAGTCCATGACACCTTTGGTAGAGGCTGTTCTCCAGCTGGAGTGCTTGCAGGCCTGTGTTTCCCAGTTGTCGGTGTTTATACTACATTTTATTAGATTTGCCTTGAGAGAGTCTTTAAACCTCTTTTGCTGACCACCAGCATTACGCTTTCCAGCAATTTAAAGTTTGGAATAGACAACACCAGATTCAGACTGGATCATATAGCTCAGTCTGTAGAGCTCTTAATCTCAAGGTTGTGGGTTCGAGCCCCACACTGGGCATTGCAGGGAGTTGGACTAGATCATCCATGTGGTCCCTTCCAACTCTATGATTCTGTGATTCTGAAAAGGAAACCTAAGTTAAGATTTACAAAATAATTGAAGAAGACTGGGTGGAAGAGTCCTTCTCCCTGGGTCTGCTGGTGGGGGGTGGGGGGGTGGGTCCACTGCTACAGAAGCCCCTTGCTGTACTTGTATTAATGGCAGGCTGCCATTCACAGCCAGCACAAGTTTCCAAAATGGGGTGGAGAAGAACAGGCCAAGGATTCCATGGATTTTAAGCTGGCCCATTGACAGGTGGCCCACTCTATTGCACCTTACCAAGGACGATAAGGCTGTCAAATGCTATGACTCACGATGGCCTTGTTCTCCTGTTGCAGGAAGTAGACCTCTGAATCCCAGCTCTTGGAAATCACAAGCTGGGAGAGTGCTGCTGCTGCTGGCCACCGTGAGAATAGGATTCTGGACTATTCTGGGAGCCAGCGTGGTGTAGTGGTTAAGAGCGGTAGATTCGTAATCTGGGGAACCGGGTTCGCGTCTCCGCTCCTCCACATGCAGCTGCTGGGTGACCTTGGGCCAGTCACACTTCTCTGACGTCTCTCAACCCCGCTCACCTCACAGAGTGTTTGTTGTGGGGGAGGAAGGGAAAGGAGAATGTTAGCTGCTTTGAGACTCCTTCGGGTAGTGATAAAGCGGGATATCAAATCCAAACTCTTCTAGATGGGCCTCTGGAATTACCCAGTTGGTCTTTCCCTTTAAACAAACAACCAAAGGAAAAACATCCCCGCCACCTTCTTTCCTGACCAACAGCAGTGGCTCCACTTCTCCAGTTGTTCCCAGGGCTGGGTTAGGATTGCTCTACATCTCTAACTGCAAAATACATACTGAAATGTATATACACTATAGGTACCACCTGAAAAGACAATTCACATGCATGCAAACCAAGAGTCTGGGAAGTCAAGAAAAACTGAGTAAGTACATGGAAAGAAATGGAGAAATAACACTGAGTTAAATTTTCTCTTCATTAACATTAAACGATCTCTTCATAGCAATTTTAAATTGCACAGTATCATGCATCAAATTATTACTTTAAAAGTTATTTTCCTACAAATAATTTAATACATACTCTCGTCCGTAGTATTTTGGTCTGTTCTCCACCTAAATGGAGGGGGAAAGACAACACAGTTAGATATACATTAATAGAAGCAACAATAAAAATTTAAGCTGGTGAAACAATAATATCATCAATATTTTGCCCAACCACAAATACTTCAGGTTACAACTTTAAAAAAGTGTTTTAGGGTGAAATAACTGTTGCCTGCAAAGCAGGAAGCCTGGAGGATGGCATCCTTTATCTAAGAGAGCACAAAGGATTAATTTTAAATGCTACACGTAATGCTGAAAATTTTAATCTGGCAATTATACGCAAACAAATGCCAGGCCAGCAGGGGGCAGTTCCTTACAAAGTTTGATGCACTATGTTTTTGTTCAATGTTCATCTAATATTTGGAGCATAGTGCTGGAATATTAACAGTTGCCTTTGATCTAAATAGTCATTACTAATGTGCTTCTCACTGGCAGTCTTTCAGTAACCAATACTAAATTATGGCTGGATCCCTTTCATTTTAATGTTTTAATCTTTATTGCAATGCTTCAAAATGAAGAGAAAGAAAGAAAGAAAGAAAGAAAGAAAGAAAGAAAGAAAGAAAGAAAGAAAGAAAGAAATGCCCTGTAATGTTTATTGGGCAACCCAGTCAGGTGTAACCTGTTACAAATAGTAAAATTATTACTACTACACAGCAGAGTCCTTGGGCTGGTGATCAATGTCTTGCAAGTCTCAGGATACCTAATTACACAAGGCAGAGAAAATGAATGCACTGCAAGTTAACCTGTTTCTAACAATGCATGTTACACTGCCTATTTGCAATGCTATTGCCTTTGGTATTCACACATGCTATATCCAAACAGAACTACCGTATTTTTTGCTCTATAAGACTCACTTTTTCCCTCCTAAAAAGTAAGGGGAAATGTGTGTGCGTCTTATGGGGCGAATGCAGGCTGTGCAGCTATCCCAGAAGCCAGAACAGCAAGAGGGATCGCTGCTTTCACTGTGCAGCAATCCCTCTTGCTGTTCTGGCTTCTGAGATTCAGAATATTTTTTTTCTTGTTTTCCTCCTCAAAAACTAGGTGGTCTAGTGCGTCTTATAGAGCGAAAAATATGGTAATCTGGGGCTTGGTTTCCAGCTTGTTTACGGTTATTCCTACTTGTCTGCCTAGATTTTTCATCGGTAACATGTTCCAGCTATTGTGGCTGTCCACAAAAATTCCTAGGGTCCAATGGCCTCAGTGGTGCAGAACGCTTTCCATCAGTTACACCCCTATCTGGACACAGCTAGCCTAACTTCTGTTGTCCATGTAAACTCTAGGTTAGATTACTGCAATGTGTTATACGTGGGACTGCATTTGGGGATGGTTTGGAAATTGCAGCTGGTGCAGAATTTGGCCGCCAGGATGCAAGACAGTTTGAGTAAATTAACACCAACCCTGACTCAACTACACTGGCTACCAGTTAGCTTCAAGGCCCAGTTCAAAATGGTGGTTTTGACCTATAAAGCTTTATGCAGCTCTGGGCCTCAAGGACTGCCTCTCCCCACATGCACTGACCCAGACCCTGTGATTGCCATCTAAGATCCTTCTCTGTGGGCCCCACCTTACCAAGAGGTCCGCAGGGTAGCAAGATGAGAATGGGCCTTTTTTCAGTGGTGCTTCCCCATTTGTGGAATGCTCTCCCCAGGGAAGTTCACCTGGCGCCATCGTTACATATCTTTAAAGGGACCCCTGACCGTTAGGTCCAGTCACGGACGACGCTGGGGTTGCAGCGCTCATCTCGCTCATCTGGCTGAGGGAACTGGCGTACAGCTTCCATGTCATGTGGCCAGCATGACTAAGCAGCTTCTGGCAAACCAGAGCAGCGCACGGAAACGCCGTTTACCTTCCCGCCAGAGTGGTACCTATTTATCTACTTGCACTGAGTGCTTTTGAACTGCTAGGTTGGCAGGAGCAGGGACCGAGAAACGGGAGCTCACCCCATCACAGGGATTCGAACTGCCGACCTTCTGATCGGCAAGCCCTAGGCTCTGTGGTACGTATCTTTAGGCACCAGCAAAAACATTTATTTTCTGCTAGGCCTTTGTCTTTTAATTATCTGTAGTCTCCTTTAACTGCCAGGGTGTTCTGTTCCTGCCTTTCAAAGTATGAAAGCATTTTAGATTTTTCTATTCTTTGTCTTTTTTAAATGTTTATTATTTATTGTTGTAAGTCACTTCGGATTGCACTGGCAAAAAAGGCAACTAATCTGTTTAATAAATAATAGTAACAACATATAACACAGACAAACTCAAATGTTGCTTGCTGCTGGTTAGTACAAATTTTGTCCCCTGAGAGCTCAGTATACAGTGCTTAGCTGGAAACCTCATAAATATCTGTCAGCGATTGCCAAAACCAAAACTCCTGATGATACAGTGAAAGAATCTAACTTATCTCTTACATATCCTTTGATGCATTCCACCCCCCTTGCGATAGCATACTAGAAAATTTTCTGAAACCCCAAATCCCCAGCAGAGGAATCTCTCTGCAATGCCTAGTGTCTATTTACTTACTATATTTTTATCTCAACATTTCTCCAAGGAGCCCAGAGCAGCATTCTAGCGTCACCACAACCCAAGTGTAAAATGTCAAACAGCTTCATGAAAATGCCTTTCTCAAAAATAACGTTTTGTGAGGTTTCAGGCATGGCCCATCTCTCTGACTTCAAGATCATAGTTCATACAGATATGACAGCTTCTGAACACACTGACATAGCTAAGATTAGAGAAAACTGCATCTCACAAGGCATCTTAAAATGAATGTGTGACTCCAAGCAAGTCCACCCACAATGACAAACTGTGGCAGAAATGTGCAACATTATACAGTACTGCTTTGAAGGATGGAAGAATTTCTGGATCAATTTCTGTTATGTTAATGCACGGTAGACATGCATTGAAGACTTACTGGGTGTTGTTTGAAGCTGTAACCAATGTAATCTTAAAAAGAAGAGTTTGTCAAAACTAGTGGCATTTTTTTTTGCAAGTAAAATACATTTAGAATCAAGGTATGCACTCTTGATGAGTCAACAAAACATAAACACTAGGTGTAAGATTGCAGTGACCTTGAACTGCAATTCCTCCTCTTTGGAACGTCTGCGATAGTGATCTCCAGTAAGCACAGTAAAAATGTTATTGTAAAAACATGCCACTGTATAGCAGAAACTTCGCAGAAAAGCATTATGACCAATGACTGTGGGATAAATATATGCCCTAAATACAATTTCTCCTCTCAAATAATCTGCATTCAAGATGATGTGTGAAATCACCCTAATGACTTCTTATGATTTTTTAATTAAACCAGCTTTTAAATGAAAATGCTGCTTCTTCATAAATTGATGTAAGTAAAAATAAAAAATAAAAAGGGGCATTGAAAATGGTGGCACTATTTCAGTTGTAGAAGAATTCACACAATTTAAAGGAAAAGGCATCCAGTTTTCTTTCTAATCTCCAAAATAAGGTATCTGTCAAGAAAAAGGACTTTGACTGCATTTCCAAAGGCTAATAAAGTTTTGTAGATGTGTATTCTTTCCCCAGGACCACAATGGACTTTTTTGTGGGGGGGAGTATAGGTTGCAGATTACACTGAAGATTTTATCTTGGATTTTGTAACTGGGAGTAGCTAGAGTTGCATTTACCAATCACCAGTATCTAAAGATCAATTTACAACCAGACAGCCTCTGTAATTATCTTTGTGCACCCACACCCAACCATGTTGCCTAATCATCTAATCTGTTAATGATGGGAAAATCTGAAAAGTGCATTAGTAAGACGTTCAAAGTCCAGAAGATAAACATTTGCATACAATGCCCTTTAGCACATTAGTCATGGTGAGAGTAAAAGCCCAAATGTAGTATTTTGATCAGATTAGGTTATATCCAATGGAGGCCTGGGAAGGAATGTTACCAAAGTCTAGAAACCCACCTTAAAGAGTAGTGGATAGCAAACATGTCCAGCCCATTCAACAACGAAGGAACAAAACAAGATAATTAAATAGAGAGGATATAAATGACAACTATTTCAGATACAATGGTACCTCGGGTTACATACGCTTCAGGTTACATACACTTCAGGTTACAGACTCCGCTAACCCAGAAATAGTACTTCAGGTTAAGAAGTTTGTTTCAGGATAAGAACAGAAATCGTGTGGTGGTGGCAGGAGGCCCCATTAGCTAAAGTGGTGCTTCAGGTTAAGAACAGTTTCAGGTTAAGAACGGACCTCCAGAACGAATTAAGTACCTAACCAGAGGTACCACTGTATACAGAAATAAAGTGTCAATGACATGTACTTGGTAAGATGCGAGGGAAACGCAAATCGATTTGATCTGTAGGCTCACCTTCTAAAGAATTAACAACTGTTCAACCGGCAGATTCTACCATATCTCACAGGAGAATCTGCTAACAACACAGGCAAGTGAGACAGCTAGCCAATAGGGACATAACAATGATAGACAAATCTGTAGAAGTTCAGCAAACAGTCGATAAGGATCTAGATTCACAAAGGAGGCCACTGGGTTTCAAGCATGGCTTGATTGTGTGTAGGACTGCTGCCAGCAAAAAAAAAAGTCACAGATTTCAGAGCTACTTTAATAGCTCTCAGTCGATCGCTGGCTGATCTGCTTGTCGGGTCAAAACATTTGGGAATAATTCATGAAGGATCACTTCTTATGTTACTTTTTAGTAAGAGAAGTAGCAGGAAATGTTCAGATGTGGCTCTTTGCTGCTTTCAAGAAGTCATACTTCACATGAGGCTGAGTTGGGTGTAATGGTTAGTTAGTTTGTTGGACTAAGAGTGAGGAGACATTGGATTCCCTTTGCTACTCAGCCCTGAGACTCAACTGGGCCAGTTGCTCTACTGGTCTCACCTAAGTCCTGGGATTGTTGTGAAGATAAAGTGGCCTGGAAGAACCAGGTGAATTACCCTGAGCATCTTACGATTAAAGGTAGCAAGATGAGAACCAGAGCAGCACACAGAAACGCTGTTTACCTTCCTGCTGGAGCGGTCCCTATTTATCTACTTGCACTTTGATGTGCTTTCGAACTGCTAGGTTGGCAGGAGCAGGGACCAAGCAACGGGAGCTCACCCCGTCGTGGGGATTCGAACCGCCAACCTTCTGATCAGCAAGTCCTAGGCTTTGTGGTTTAACCCACAGCGCCACCAGTGTCCCTATCTTACGATTACGAATAGTTAAAATTAGTTCCTAAGGCTCAGACGCCATGGCAAACCAGGGTTCATCTAAAATAGAATCTAAAACTGATTAAATCTAAAACTAGGTTAAATTGCCTCCATATCTGTTGTCTTCTATTTCCCCCTCAACTTTACTTCCTCCAGGCCAGACTGCATATCCGAATACAAATCCACCTGCTCTACATTTACAAAATTAAGACTACATTTCCTTTCCTTTCCTTTGGAAAAGTCTCTTATTCAGTTGCCAGGTGGACAAACCATCCCTGGGGAACAGACTATTTCATCCTGAACAGATTTCCTTTCCTGGCATCAGTGCCTAAATATACATATTTAATTAAGTCATTTATCTAGTTGGAAAACATTTGAGATTGACTCACTGGACACAATCTGCTTTATGACGTCATCCTTCTCCAGTCTGAGACACTTAGGATACATGGTATTGTTTTATACTTTGCATGACATCATCCAGTTTATGATGTCACCCTTCTTAGCATACGAGGGACAAGAGCAGGCCAAGAAGTTTTGAAAAAGATGTAAGCAGCTAAGATGCTCCAACCTGTTCCCACACCCCACCGGTGTGGTGGGGTGCACTAACTCACAAGACTCACTCATTTTGCAAATGTTGGGAACTGCAAACACACTCTCCTTGGTGGAGAGTTTGCTTCCATCTGTGAAGGTGGTGTCTGGTTCTAGATGACAAGCTTGTACCCTTCTCTTTGGGCTCCTGTTCAGTCGCTGCCACCTCCGGTTCTGCCTCCTCCCGCCCCTCCAAGTCCTTCTCAGCCTCTGCTGTGCCTCTGTGTTCTGCAGAAAAGCTGAGTGAAGGAGAACCAGCATCCCTTCAGAGATAGCTGAAGTCAGGGCAGAAAGGAGAGAGTCCCCCACCTCCAACCTAGGTTGCTGTCCTGGCTCTCACTGGAGGAAGAAAGCGAACTCAAACTGCAGTATCTACCAAAATCTTTAATTTTCAGACCAGTAGCGTACACAGGCAGAGTTCGTCTCTTATGTAAAACATTACTTGAGGACATAGAATGATTCAGGACCATTTCACATCAAATCATGTATTATCCATTTAAATCCACGAATAAATATTCCATCTTTAGATGTGAACAACTGGGGGGGAAAACATCGATGGCTGAGTCTCTTATTTAGATTTATGTCTCCCAGGTCAAAATCCAACATTTTATATTATCTTTTACTGAATTTTACGTGAACTAAAGGAATTCCTGGATGCTTTAGCACCACAGTGAGAATATTACAAGCCAAAAAGATACCATAGTAATCTTCAAGCTCTTGTTTTACAGCTAGGCTTTCAGGAAAATCTAAGCAGAAAACAGAGGAACATTTCACATTTACATATGTTAAACCCCTTCATACATTACTACTTGTATTTATTTATACTTTGAAGATTTCTGCATATTACATCCAGCTGAAAAATAAATGGGCACTTATGAATAAAAATCCCATTCCCATTTCGTACAGAATTAAGAGCAGAGGATGGTAAAATGTTTTGCTTTTCCCCAAGCTATCACATATTTTACTATCTTTACTAGCAATAGTGTTTTCTAAAACTGTAATTAGAATTAAGAACAATGAGCAAAGTAATTAGCTGACATATTTCTCTGCATAATAGTCTGGTTTAGGAAGTGCATGCTTTGTATGCACCAGGGACAATTTATTCAAATTTGCCATTGTAGTGAACACTGTTTTGTTGAATAATTGTTAGCAATTTCTGAAAATCTCCAGCAGAGAGAGACTTCCAACACCGATTTAGCATTATGCCAAACCAATAAGCTGCACGAACATTAAGCTACTCTGTAATGGGAGTTTATACAGGGGGGAATTTGTTCCAAGAGTCATCTACAATGCTCCATTCCTTCAATCATTACGAAATGCGTAAAAGGTAACATTTATATAATTGGGTAGTAGGATAATAATATTTTAATCTGATATTAATCTCATTGTGTTATCTTTGTTTCTTTTGGGGTGGGAGGTGTTTAACACCAATTTTAAAAAATGGATCTGAGTGTATCTAAGAAATCACAGGCTGGTTAGCTTAACATCATTTCGGGGACATCTTTAGCAGATGCGGCGCTGTGGTGCAAATATCCGCCCAGCACCCCCAAATTACCACGGATGGGGGGGGACGACGAAGCTGCGCACTGCCAGCTATGGGGGGGCGCAACTCCCCCCCCCCCATGCCGCTGCGGGAAAGCAATCCCAGCAGAGCCTTGGGAGGGAAGCTAAGCGCCTGCCAGCCATATGGTTGGCGGGACGCAGCTTCCATCTTAAGCCTCTGCGGGAATCACTCTCCTCTCACGAAGGCTTGGGAAGGAAGCTACCCGTCCGCCCGCCTGCCATATAGTTGGCGGGGCGCAGCTGGCGGTTGTGCAGAGAAAGGGGAGGCTACCAGCAAAGCTGCACAGCTCCCCCACTCGCTGGGGTGCCCCTGAGAGGCCGGCGCCCTGGCGCGACACACCACTAAGCCCTATGCGAAAGATGTCTCTGCATCATTTCAGGGAGAATTGGTGGAAAGCGTTATTGAAGATAGACTTACCAAGTACCATATTTTTCGCTCTATAAGACGCACCAGACCACAAGACGCACCTAGTTTTTGGAGGAGGAAAACAAGAAAAAAAATATTCTGAATCTCAGAAGCCAGAACAGCAAGAGGGATCGCTGTGCAGTGAAAGCAGCAATCCCTCTTGCTGTTCTGGCTTCTGGGATAGCTGTGCAGCCTGCATTCGCTCCATAAGACACACACACATTTCCCCTTACTTTTAAGGAGGGAAAAAGTGAGTCTTATAGAGCAAAAAATACGGTATATAGAAGAACAAGATGAAAACCCAAGCCAGAGACAACTTCCCAGTATTTTTTTCCTAGCCTCATTCATCTAGCCTGTTCCAAAACATTGCAGGCTGCTTTATTTCTGAGTCAATCTCAGTATGAGCCACAATGACCTCACTCATCACAACTTAAGGCACACCAACAAGTCTCATGGCACACATGGAAATGCACCGAGTATCCTGTGCAAAGATAGTCACCTTAACAGCATTGCTTCTGGCTATTCTTGCTTGCTAGCAAACGTGAAGAAACATGTCCTTAAAAACGACTGAAAATCATTATCATACTAAAGAGACGACTAGAGGAGCTTCAAGCACATTCGAACCAAACAGCTTCTTCCCAGGAGAAAGAGAAAGGATCTCTCCCTCCCTTCTCCTGGAGAACTCTGCTGCAGTGGGTGTGCCCTTCCCACCTGCAGAAAACAAAAGAATTGCTTTTAAGCCTGACAATTGAGGAGCTTATTCATGAACAGATCTGCTACTGGGAAGGGCTCCTGCCTGATGCTGGAAACTGCTCTTTCCAACGGCAGATTTGCTCTGCAGGAGATGCATTGACTGGGACAGGTCTATTTCAGGAGGAAGACTAGGGAGTCCTCTCTGCTCAGAGCTACTGAAGCATCAGACAGAGCTGCTTATCCACTTGAAATGTGCGTTTCTCAGTTAGCACCTCTGATAGTTACAGCAGATCTGTGTCTTCAATCAGGAACGCTTCCGGTGACCTTCATAAGGCCTATACAGACATCACCGGGAACATCCTAGGGAAGGAAGCACCTCTTTAATGAGGTGCTTACTCTGCCAAGACAAAACCAAGATCAGCAGCTTCATCTCAGATGTTGTGCAATTAGGGTGAGCCATACCTAGTACACCATCATGGGAATAAAACTGGTCAGAAACAAAGCACTCTGTTAAGAAACTTCAGGAAACCAAACTGGGAGACAGCCAGTAAATGCACCGCCTTATCTATTCTTACATACTGTCTTTGTGCTTTAGACTTGTAGGGAGAATGACCGCATGCTATCAATTCAATAGTCTGTCTACACTATTCTAAAACATTTGTCAAAATGCATATTTTCAGATGACAAACAGGGTTTGTGAAGCTAGTGGAAGATTTGCTGGGGTGGGGTAGGAAATCGTGCTTCATTTATGGCAGAAATAAATACAAAGATACACAACACTTTGATGAACACAAAAGTAGTACTGAAAACATCTTAATAATATTAATCACTTAAAGCTTAAAATTTATAACAAACACCGACTGGTGTTTTTATAATGTTTACCTTATAATTTTTAAAAAAGAGAGCGCTTTTGAATCTTTTGTGTGGATGACAATATATAGATCACATCCTGCACACATAAAATGTGAAGACCAACAGTATCACCATGCTGCTGACCATTCAATTAAAGAAGATGAAGAGAAACTTGAAACTGACCTCTCGAGGACAAATTATTCTCTTGGGACGAGGTGCTTCCTGTTGTAACTGATACACTGTCAAACATAAAAAACACGTTTGTAATTAGAAGGCTGCAATGAATACTAACATTTGCTTAGATAGGCTTAAAGAAGATGCTTCAAACTCAATTCAAATGAAGGGGAAATAGCTGACTTGCAAGGGTTATTATAGAGTATCGCGTTTAGAATTCATAGAGAGGACACAGGTACCTTCCTCCACAGTGAATCTTGATATTCTCATCAGTTTTCCTCCTCACCTCTGCTGTCTAGAAGGCTGCCTACTCTTTGGTTGGTTGGTTCATGTGTTGTTAGTACAATTATCCATTTAAAATAACAGAAATTATAATGCCTGGTTTAAGATTTTAAAACTTCTTGGAGAAGAGGGAGAGGGTGCTCTGTGAATTTTCAGGCATCTAGGTAAAAAGGTAAAGGACCCAGTTAAGTCCAGTCAAAGGTGACTATGGGGTTGCAGCGCTCATCTCGCTTTCAGGCTGAGGGAGCTGGCGTTTGTCCATAGACAGCTTTCCAGGTCATGTGGCCAGCATGACTAAACTGCTTCTGGCGCAATGGAACACCGTGACGGAAGTTAGAGTGCACGGAAACGCTGTTTACCTTCCTGCCACAGTGGTACCTATTTATCTACTTGCACTGGCATGCTTTTGAACTGCTGGGTTGGCAGGAGCTGGGACAGAGCAATGGGAGCTCACCCCGTCATGCAGATTCGAACTGCCAACCTTCTGATTGGCAAGCCCAAGAGGCTCAGTGGTTTAGACCACAGCGCCACCCGCGTCTAGTCAATCAGTGCTCTGTACAGCTACTTTTGCATAAAACTGGCAGAAGTTCTTCCCGTGAGGCTGCTCCTCAAGTGAAAATAGCCATGCATGTGACAACAATATGACAAATGAGTTTCCCCAAATGGGAGGGATTTCTGTTTTCATGCACATCTTTTCTACACATGGAAATGTGGAAATTAGTCAGAGAAACGTAAGCCTATCTTTAAAAATTGCTATACATTTTAGATTTGCTATTGGTACTAGCAACATCCATTCCAACAAATCTATTGACCCGAATTTTATATGTAGACTTCTGCTTTCCATAGAGGAAACTTGTGAGGTGTTGGCTTGCAAGGCCTCCGCTGTGCTGAACACACCACATCATGTGGCGTTGCCTTTAAATGCCCATGGCAGGGTTCATATTAATGACTAGGGGTGGATCTACACACAGGAAAAAACCCACCATAAATAAGTCAGAAATTAAATCATTATAACAAAAGAAAAAGAAAAATGCTATGGAAAATCACATAGAAATTCTTTTTGCTCTCCAGCGTCATCTGGTGTTGCACATTCAAAACACTGTTTTTTGACTAATCCAACTGAGTCTTAGGTGTGGATGTACTTGTATATTGTTTGCGAGCCCAGGTGCAGGGAGCACGTGGCTGGTGAGACCTGAAGAAAGAAGTGATGTGCCATTCCTGTTGCATTAGCACTGACCTATCTGTGATAATCCTACAAAGCATAATGGTTAATCAAAAAGGGTATAGCTTACTACTGGGAGTCAAGTTTGCCTAGTCTTCCTAACTGTAGCTATTCCACCTAATTCTGTGGAATTTGAAGGTGATGCTAAATTGATTAGATCAGGCTGCATCTGGTCTATACAATTTCATATGTGGACACCTATCTATCTTCTCATTTATTTGTAATGGGCACTATCCAACTAGCACCCACAACATTACCCAAATGTACTCTTGCAAATGGATGTGACTGTACTTCTGCGAAATTTCCCGCGACACGGCTTTGAAGTGCCACAAAGTCCTGCGAAACCAGTTTGTGCAGGGACTGCGATGGGCCACACAGCGGGACACACAAAATAAACATCTGCTCCATGAGAAGTAGCAGCTGTACGTTGCCCTGCGCAAGTCTCTTTGAAGGCCCTGCCTTGCCACATTCTTTTGCTTTCTTTCCAGTCGACAGTTCACCACTTGAGACAAAAATGCTTGGCTGCAGGTAAAACTTAAATAAAAACAGCAGAAGGACCGGGTAGCTCAGGGGAGAGCATCTGCTTTGCATACATAGAGAAGGTTCTTCATTCAATTCCCATCATGTCCAGTTAGGGCTGGAAATGTGCACTGCCTGAAACCCTGCAGAGCCACTGCCAGCCAGAGAAGACATTATTGGACTACATGGACCGATGATCAGACTCAGTATAAAGCAGCTTCCTATGTTCCTAACATGTTTGTTGTTGTTGTTTAATCGTTTAGTCGTGTCCGACTCTTCGTGACCCCATGGACCAGAGCACGCCAGGCACTCCTGTCTTCCACTGCCTCCCGCAGTTTGGTCAGACTCATGCTGGTAGCTTCAAGAACACTGTCCAACCATCTCGTCCTCTGTCGTCCCCTTCTCCTTGTGCCCTCCATCTTTCCCAACATCAGGGTCTTTTCCAGGGAGTCTTCTCTTCTCATGAGGTGGCCAAAGTATTGGCGCCTCAGCTTCAGGATCTGTCCTTCCAGTGAGCACTCAGGGCTGATTTCCTTAAGAATGGAGAGGTTTGATCTTCTTGCAGTCCATGGGACTCTCAAGAGTCTCCTCCAGCACCATAATCCAAAAGCATCAATTCTTCGGCGATCAGCTTTCTTTATGGTCCAGCTCTCACTTCCATACATCACTACTGGGAAAACCATAGCTTTAACTATACGGACCTAACGTGTAAAGGTAAAGGCAAAGGTACCCCTGCCTGTACGGGCCAGTCGTGTCCGACTCTAGGGTTGTGCGCCCATCTCACTTAAGAGGCCAGGGGCCAGCGCTGTCCGGAGACACTTCCGGGTCACGTGGCCAGCGTGACGAAGCTGCTCTGGCGAGTCGGCACCAGCGCAGCACACGGAAACGCCGATTACCTTCCTGCTATAAAGTGGTACCTATTTATCTACTTGCACTTAATTGTGCTTTCGAGCTGCTAGGTGGGCAGGAGCTGGGACCGAAGACGGGAGCTCACCCCGCCGCGGGGATTCAAACCGCCGACCATACGATCAGCAGGTCCTAGGCACTGAGGTTTTACCCACAGTGCCACCCGCGTAGGAAGCAGGTAAAACTAAAGGAAGTAAAATGTATTAAAATAAACATGTCCTGTACTTAAAAAAAGAAAAAGACAGAGACACACACCCCCAACAACCCCTTTTCCAGCTTAGTTCCATTAGTATTCTAATACACATACATAAGAATAAGGAATATCGGTGCGGACAGGCGTACAATAATATATTCTATTACCGTATTGTACTACTAATACATACTAGTTGCCTATAGCAAGATAACAAGACATGTATTCTAAAAGCTGTTTAATACTTTTACAACCCTGTATTCTTCTCCCTACATCCTTCGCTCACTTTTCAGCTCTTTTCCCTCTTGCTCTCCCAGAGCTATTTACAGCTTCTGCTCTAACGATCTTATGTCAGTAAGTGAGCTGGTCAGTAATAAGGCAAGTAAATGAAATACATTAGAAAATTGCTTTAGTCAGCAAAGATTTTTAAGCATTATGGAAGAAGCAGGTCTTCAGGGAATATACAAGTGAGAAAAGGGGTAGCTTTCTCTGCAGCCCAGACAAGCCTACAATTTATTTCAAATGTGGGCATTCTGTATACAAGCATATTACCATATTTGTAGTCAACTTCTGATCCAGTAGGAGCCGACTAAAACTTACAAATGTTTGTGGTCAGCATCATGGCAACAGAGGCAGATGAATGCTTAGCATTTATATGTTTCCCCATTAAATTCCTGAAGTGTTTCACTAACACTGTATTGCAAGTCTGGCAGCTAATGACTGTATGAATCATGATTTGAACTAGAGATTTCAAGCTCATAAGCACATGGCCTTAAGCAGCAAACCATAGCACAGTGCAATAGAAGTGAGCTGTAGGGTTTAGTTACAAGTGGAAAAGGTCAATTTTCTAGTAATTGCATTGAATTTCATAACTGGGGTGGTGGTGGTGCAGAATAGCAAAGCTGGCGGTTCTTATCTTCAGCTAAGTATGAGCATTTCAGGCATGGCTTACAATGGGCTTGGTGTGGCATCACCTGAACTTATGCAGGTAAGAGGATAGCACTGGGAAAGCCTAATGGCAGCGAAGGCTTGATTTTAAAGCAACGATTGTTGCTGGGAAACCTGGTAATTGAACAATTTAATTTGGTTCAATGGACTGCAGGACTAAACCACTTCTGTTGAAAGTCTGGGAACGGTAGGATGAAATGAACACTGTCACCAGCCTTCAGTGCAACCACAGCTTTCCTTTCAAGGTATGTTTGAGAAAAGGTAAAAGGCAAAGGACCTCTGGACAGTTAAGTCCAGTCAAAGGTGACTATGGGGTTATGGCACTCATCTCACTTTTCAGGCCGAGGGAGCCGGCGTCTGTCTGCAGACAGTTTTCTGGGTCATGTGGCCAGCATGACTAAACCACTTCTGGCACAATGGAATACCATGATGGAAACCAGAGTGCACAGAAACGCCATTTACCTTCCTACCGCAGTGATACCTATTTATCTACTTGCGCTGATATGCTTTCAAATTGCTAGGTTGGCAGAAGCTGGGACAGAGCAACGGGAGCTCTGTGGGTTCGAACCACCGACCTTCTGATCGGCAAGCACAAACAGGCTCAGTGGTTTAGACCACAATGCTACACGTGTCCCGGTTTGAGAAGAGGGGAAGTGCAACAGCAGGTTTAATTCTCCCAAGCACTATTCCCATGAACTAACTCTTGAGAAAACCCTGAACTTTCTCCAGGTGTTTTCTGAGAATGCTTTGAAAAACCGAGCCAATTATGAATCGAACTGGAGGGAGCTTGCACATCACTAATTAAGTGAGTCAAACACAGGAAATGATCAGCATGAGGTGTATTATTGCTGTACGCTGCAGTCAAGTCTTTTGGCTAGCCTGAGGGCCAAACAACTCATTGCCCACAAACACGTGTACAGAAGAACACAGATGTAATTTTTTAAAAAAAATAGTTTTAGGAGAGTAAGATTTGGAGCAGTGAAGCAAGTGAAAGGGAATGTGTTATTCTTCCCTTGCTCATCATTCCTCTGCTCCAAACTGTCCTGGCAGTGAATTTTCACACACCAATGGGGTTCAAGTGATTTGAATCCCAATGGGGAAAAGGCCCTTCACAAAGAGCCACAGAGCAGGGAAGAACTATGCGCATCTTTTGTCACCATTCTAAACTCCCTTTTATAAAGCATGTTCAATGTGTAGCAAGCCTCTGATAGGGCACACTGCATGCTGCTATACCCATTCACGTGATAGCCGTTGCTTTAAAGAAAGGAAATCTAGCAAGCAGGTAGAAGCAGCCGGATACCAGCTTGGTCATTCGATAAGAGCCAAGTCGCTCAGACTGGAGCAGTGATGTTGCTGAGTTTGGAAATGATCACCTATTACTACGGAAACAATAAATGACTTCGCATTATGGCTAGGAGCACCATCATCTCAGGACGTTACAAAATGAACCATTCCCCTTTAGCTTGAATGGCAACAACACCCAAGGAAGGGGAGATGCAAAAAAAGGGGCTTGCTCCTTGGTAAATTGTATGCATGGCCAACTAAATATCTGGCCTGTGGTCCCTTTACGAGAAACAGCTATGATGCAGGGGGCAGATTCTGGAGAGCTGGCTCTGAGGTATGACCGGGGAAATTTGTTACTACCCTAGGCAAGCTCTCAAGCCACTTCAAAAATCAATTTTGTTCTACCACTTGCTCAGCTTGTAGTGAGTTCCCACATAAATGGCAGAATACAACACATGGTGTCAGAAGATTGATGGGCCATGACCGTCACGCAGAGCAATGTAAGAAATGTGCAACACAGATGCCTTACTGAGAAGAAGCTCAGTGCAAAGAATCCTGAAAATGTAGCTTACCAGTTTCATCACTTTCCAAAGCATTTGGAGACTTGGCAGAAGTCCTGCATGTAGGCACAAAAACTCAAAAGGCACCAGTATAGAGTGGGAGAGACCTGGCTTGGCACCAGCACACACCACCACAAGCCAGCAGTGCAATGTGGCTGCTAAACAAACTAATGCAATCTCAGGCTACGTTAGCAGAAGCATGGTGCCCGGATCATGGAAAACAATAGTTTCTCTCTATTTGCATTCGTCAAGCCACATCTAGAGTACTGAGCCCAATTCTGGGCACCAATCGCACCAGGAAGAACATAGACAAAGTGGGATGGGCCCAGAGAAGGGCAACCAGGATGGAGGAACTAAATCTTAGGTGGAACAGTTCAAAGATCTGGGGACGTTTAGCCTGGAAAGAACAGATTATGGGGAGACATGATAGCATTCAAATACCTGAAAGGCTGTTATGCATAAAAGGTGGTGGTGATGGTTGCTGCAATTTATTACCCACCCTGAGGGCCCTGGGCAGGTTACAACCATTAAAACACAACGTTAAAAATAGTGCAAAGCACTACTGAAATTAAAGAAATAAGGCAGGCTCTAGAAAGGTACATCTCAAGTGTCAAAAGCCGGCTGGTTCTCTGTTACTCCCATATGGCTAATTGAAGGCAGTGGCATAGCGTGGGTTGTCAGCACCCAGGGCAAGGCAAGTAATTTGCACCCCCTAACCCGTGGATTTGCACCCCCTAACCCACGGATTTGCGCCCCTAACCCTAACCCCCAGATGTTGCGCCCGGTGCAGCCGGCCCCCCCTGCACCCCCCACGCTACGCCACTGATTGAAGGATTGCATTCCCTCATACAAAGCTGCCTGCTCCCACCACCCATATAGGCCCGCTTGGTAGGGACATGGGAGAAGGCCCTCTTGGCAGCTGCACCCAGACTTTGGAACTCCATCCCTAGAGAAGCTAGACTGGCTCCCCTCTTGTCTTTTCACTGGCAGATGAATACTTTCCTGTTTCAACAGGCTTTTCGGAACTGACTGTTTTAATGAGGGGGCTGTTGCTGTACTGTTTTTGCTGTGATTGTACAGTATGCTTTTAATAGAACATATGTGTGTGTTTATAGATAGCTTTATATAGAGATATGTGTAGTGCTTATTTTTTTAAAAAAACAACCTAGGTTTTTTTAGCTGTTCTTCTTTTATCTGCAAGCTGCTTTGAGTCCCTGCCAGGGGAAAAGGTAGTGAATGAATGAATAAATGAATGAATGAATAAGTCTTTGGAGGGTGGTCAGGACTAGAACTACTGAGTGAATATTGCATGGAAGCAGATTTCAGCTGGGAAACATTAAAATTAACTTCTTAATGGTAACAGCTGATTGTCCAAGCAACACTTGCAATATTGTTGCGCAGCTGTCCGCCAAGAATGCCATAATTGCATCCTCCACTGCAGATCTTGCATGAAGCAAAGGCCTGGACTAGAAGACCTCCATGGTCCCTTCCAACTCTTAAAAGGTAAAGGTAAAGGTACCCCTGCCCGTACGGGCCAGTCTTGACAGACTCTAGGGTTGTGCGCCCATCTCACTCAAGAGGCCAGGGGCCAGCGCTGTCCGAAGACACTTCCGGGTCACGTGGCCAGCGTGACATCACTGCTCTGGCGAGCCAGAGCCGCACACGGAACGCCGTTTACCTTCCCGCTAGTAAGCGGTCCCTATTTATCTACTTGCACCCGGGAGTGCTTTTGAACTGCTAGGTTGGCAGGCGCTGGGACCGAACAACGGGAGCGCACCCCGCCGCGGGGATTCGAACCGCCGACCTTTCGATCGGCAAGCCCTAGGCACTGAGGCTTTAACCCACAGCGCCACAATTATGCATGATATTTCAGCTAGGAACTCCTCGTGGATAAAGCTTTGCATCTAATTTAAGTCTTTAAAAAAATAACCCTTTCCTTCATGCCTCTCCCTCTATCTGTTGCTTCTGGAAGGTTAGTTTCAAGGAATGGGAAGGAGAAAGGCATAGTGAGTGGTTGTGACTTCTGTGAGCCCCCAAATAACATTCAGAAAGAACTACAATGGTACCTCTGGTTATGAACTTAATTCGTACAATGGTACCTCTGGTTATGAACTTAATTAGTTCTGGTGGTCCGTTCTTAACCTGAAACTGTTCTTAACCTGAGATAACACTTTAGCTAATGGGGCCTGCCGCTGCAGCCGCGCCACTGGCGCGTGATTTCTGTTCTCATCCTGAGGTAAAGTTCTTAACCTGAGGTACTACCTCCGGGTTAGCAGAGTCTGTAACCCAAAGTGTTTGTAACTCGAGGTAATCTGAGGTACCACTGTATTACAAAGTGAGTCTCAGGGAACTGAGCCATCTCCGGGTCAGAGTCTTGAGGATTTATAGGATCAGGTGAAATGCAACTGACTGGTCCTCTGAGTCACCTGACCATTATGGAAGGGTGAGTCTCTGTAATTCCTTGTGGTTAACAGCACTGTTGGTGTCGAACTGATTTCATATGTTTCAATTGTACTTTTTTCGTACCGCCATGTTTGCTGTCCTGGGTTCCTTTGGAGGAAGAGTAACATAAAACAACAACAACCATCACAGCAGATAGCAGCCCAGTGGTAACAGTGGCTCAGAGCCAAAGACAGTTGTGTCTAGCTGCCAGAGTTCCCAATTTAAGACCAGTGGTGCTTTACAATCTAGTCTGTCTGCTCTCAGACTGGTCTCCAGCCCAACAATATGTGTTTGTAATGTCACTGTACATGAGAAATAACGTAAAAACAACATTGCATCTGAACTAGGGCTCAAGGGTAGCATGTGTAGGTGACAATAGCATTTGTAGATTAGAGGCAAATCCAACAAGCTCTAAAGCTGACAGGCATGGCATCTGGATCCAGTCTTTGAAAACTAATCCTGTATATTCCATGCTTTCAAATTCTTCATTTTGAATGTGGCTTTCTCCAGCACTAAATATATGATTGGCATCCTATTCAATATTCCTTTGGAAGTGGGGAGAAAACAACAACCAGGTTCCCAGAAACTTGTCTTGAATTAATGGTCCAACTACAACCAAAGTTAAGAAAAAGGCAACACTTTCAACATGAAGGTCCACTGCAGTTTTTGCCTTGCCACATGGTAAAATGAATGAAGCACACACACACACACACACACACACACACACACACACACACACAATAAATTCTTGACAACAGATTGGCAGCATCCTTTTTCTGTTTCAGCAGTACATATAATTAAAACATATACACCATGTGATCTCCTAAGTCTCTAATGACAGACTGTTGTGTTAGCAAGAACAATAAAACGAGCTTTTAAGGGCTGCTCCTAGAATCATGCCAGAACCTGCCCTTGGAGTAAATCTCTCTTTTTTTTTCTCTGCCTGCACTCCTGCGCCAGGGATTTTGTGCTGCACCTTTAGTCAATCAACACACTCTTTGTCCCATCTGTTGGTTCCATTTCTGTTTCTCTGACTTTTATGTCCAGTTAATAAGCACCTACGTAATGGCAGTGGCTTAGACAGGTCACCCCACCCATTTCAAAGCAGCTATTCCAAAACTGATGCTTCTTGGCTTTGGCAGGTGGTTAGCGAATGTGGAGCAAGGAGAAATCCCAGCAACCATGTGCAATGCAATCTTAAACATGTCCACCTGGATGCAATGGGACCTATTCTCAGATAAGTGTATATAAGATTGTTGCTCTATTCTAATTTCATGCCACAAGGCAGGCAACCCTATACTTAGAAATCCCTTACAGATGCCTTTCTTAAAACCCACTGATGATTCTTCCACACCTTCTCTAGATAGCTTTTAACCTTACTGTAATGGTTCTAGGGGTTGTTCGTGCGTAAGCTGGTGCAAACACCTGGCTGGGTTGCCTGAGTGAACCTTTTCTGTCCGGACAGCCACTCACCCGTGGCTGTCTCAATCGCTGGCAGAATCAGTCAGTGGGCGTTTCTTAAACTTCTTCCAGCAAAGAAGCTCTTTGACGCCTAGTCTCCTCCTACTCTCTCTGCGCGAAAGCCTTCTGCGCAAGGAGGGCGTAGGCAGCGGAGGACCTCTACTCTTCCCGCTGGTCCCCAGCAAGGAGTCATGGGACCGCCTCGCCACTTCCCTCATCTGCCCCCCTTCTCCACTGGTGCTACGCTGATTCTCTTCCCCAGAAGATGGGCTGCCTCTCCCAATCCCGGGACACTCTCCGGAATCCCTCTGGATTTTGCTCTCTCCCTCCGGCACTGATGGCAGTTCCCTGACACTTACTAAAACTGTTATTTTAAAAAGATAAATTTGACTTGGAACTTAAGCATCTGCTCCCATGGTTCCTCTTATCAATGGTCATTTCCTTTAGGTTCCTCAAATTATGCACAATGCCCTTCCAAAGTCTCATATGTTAGGTCCCCTGCCCTCCTCCCACCCCCAAATTCCAGTTTCTGATACTCACGGTATGATTTCCATATTGGGGGCTGATACTCTTCGGCATCTAAAATAGGGACAAAAGAAAAAACAAGTCAACCAAAAGCTCAGTGAACCTTTCAGCATGTAACTCCTATACAGAACTGATGAGAACTAGTTGTTACCATTGAATTTAGCGCAATATATGATATCCCCTCCCTGCAATATTTCTCATTTCATAGGAGTTGTGTAGGTACCCTGTCACAGATAATAATAATGATTTATTATTTATACCCCGCCCATCTTTCAACAAAATATTAAAATACAGTAATGCATCAAACATTAAAAGCTTCCCTAAACAGAGCTGCCTTCAGATGTCTTCTAAAAGTCTGGTAGTTTTTGTTCTCTTTGACATCTGGTGGGAGGGCGTTCCACAGGGCAGGTGCCACTACCGAGAAGGCCCTCTGCCTGGTTCCCTGTAATAAGAAATTTAACTGGGAGAGGATCCCGTGCGTCAGAGTATGAAACCTACACCTCCTCCGTCCATTTCTCTCATGCGTCCAAGGAAAGGAACAGGGTGGAGAGCATGAAGGCCCATGGATACAGAGAAACTACCCTGCAAAATAGGGGAAACTGTGTACTGGCTGAACAACCCTCCAATACACAGCAGGTAGTAGCAGTGCCCCTTCTCACAATGTAATGATGCAGGTTGTTGTGAGGGCTCCCTGTTGGCCACAAATCCTGAAATCATTTGGGCATAACCAGGGCATACTCCACGAAATACCTGTGAAGTACAACTACCTTTGTAGACAAACACCAAACACTTTATTTTACCTATTGACTCTGTTATTATTCGGAATACATGAGTCGACATATATGGAGCAGAAAGGAAGTCACAGGCAAAATACCAATACCTACAGTATTGTACCAATAGCGGATGAACATGCCTTGTTTTGATGACCACCTCCTGTCCATGAACCCAAGGTCATAGACATCAGGGGGAAGGTGGGAGAGGCCACGGAACGCGGATTGGAAGAACATTTAAACTTCTGTAGCTGCTCACATTTGCACTCATGCATAAGCACCCAGTTTACTTTGCTTCAGCAAAGGTGGCCATTTATTTCTGCTATGGCATCGTATAGGCTGCTTCTGCAACGTGTATCATTATAATGATAAATACAATGACCGAGTAGACTGTATCATTAATCTAGAAACAATATGCAGGTTAATTAAAACAATCTGATGTTTTCTATTCCTATGCTACTTATGGTAATGAAAAATCCAAGCACATTTCCTGAGCTCACACATATTTGTGCATTATATATACCTAAATACACAGTCGGTATGCCGTGCAAGTGATTAACTGCAGTGTGCTTTTAAAAATGAGACTATGCATTTGAGGCAATAAACTCCAGCAATATATAGATACATTTATCATCTACTCCTCCACACAATTCTCCAACCACTTAACTCTCAAAACAATCACTTTAACACTAGACCGCTCTGGCTGAGGCTTTCTACATTTCTTATAGTCCATGTCTAACATAATTCTGTTTCCCTAATATTGGGATGTATCATTAATTTGCAAAATGGATATACTTAAAATAAATGCAGAGTTAACCACATTTCATCAATAATTCTAAATGCTATACACTGCAAGCTTGATTGCATTTGGTGTTGCTACTGTTCATTCAACTGATCTTACGTTTATCATTACGGCTTCTTTCTATACAAATAAGCTGTTTCATAGCAATGCTTAATTCCTTTTGCTGCATCTATCCTTCAAAGTAAGGACGGATGGCCAGAAATGACTTTTTCCCCCTCTCCCAATACCCAAGTCTGTGCCGTTGGATGCTTATTAAATTATCTTATTAACATCAGCTTTGATCATAGTAACTAGATAATCCTTGGAATAATACTGTATGTACCGCTATGTAAAGACAAATGCGCTGACACACTGTAGAAGTAAAACACTTGTTTTCCGTTGCAGTACTACTGCGTGATCCACACTTTCATTTGCAATCTTACCTCAGGAAACAAGCCAAGTACAATCTTATTATGAAGCCGAAAGAGGTAGCCTTTTTAAGCTAATGAGCATTAAAAGGAAGGCGGAATTTTATGAGACTCTCACATTCATATTAAAGTAAACATGTGGGAAACTAATAAAAAAAGGGCTGGTTTGATGAGCAAATGGCTGGAAGAGTTTTATCCGTATTTTCATATTCTGCTGCAACAGAATATCAAGACTAATGCAGACTATTGGAAAGCTATGTTTGTGAAGATTTGCAACTGCGACACGAATAAACTTTCTGCAAAGCAAAAAACAGAACTGCACATAGACAGCTGATACTAAGATGGGAATAGTGACAAATGACACAACTTAATTCTGTTACTATCTTGTTGTGAAATATTATTTTTATTATTGTTAGCAGCCTTGAGAATACTTAGAATGAAGGGCAGCACAGAAAACTGCTCCATGTCGCTGCCATTGATGCCAAGAGTAGGGGTTGGCGCAATGTCAGTAGTAATGAACACATTACTACTGACATTGGGGGGCATCTGACACTCTCTTACTTGGAACCTGAACTTACTTCAGAGGAAGCACAAATAAGCTATAAGTTTTGATAAATGTGCAGCATGTGTGAATGCTGAGTGCAAGTGGTATGTAAATGACACACGCTTGGACTATTGCAATGCGCTCTATGTGGGGCTACCTTTGAAGGTGACCCAAAAACTACAACTAATACAGAATGTGGCAGCTAGGCTGGTGACTGGGAGTGGCGGCCGAGACCATGTAACACTGGTCCTGAAAGACCTACATTGGCTCCCAGTATGTTTCCAAGCACAATTCAAAGTGTTGGTGCTGACCTTTAAAGTCCTAAACAGCTTTGGCCCTGTATATCTGAAGGAGCGTCTCCACCCCCATCGTTCAGCCCGGACACTGGGGTCCAGTGCTGAGGGCCTTCTGGCGGTTTCCTCACTGAGAGAAGTGAGGTTACAGGGAACCAGGTAGAGGGCCTTCTCGGTAGTGGCACCTTCCCTCCCATCAGATGTCAAGGAATTAAACAACTATCTGACTTTTAGAAGACAACTGAAGGCAGCCCTGTTTAGGGAAGTTTTTAATGTTTGATGTTTTATTGTGTTTTAAATATTCTGTTGGGAGCCATCCAGAGTGGCTGGGGAAACCCAGCCAGGTGGGAGGGGTATAAATAATAAATTTATTATTAATATTAGTATTAGTATTATCAAATTTATGAATGTATGGGTATGCATATGAATCCTTGTTGAAGCTGTCTAATTTTAACATTGCTGGTCTGTCACTCATTGGCATGCATCCACCATGTGTCTCCAACTGTTCACCTTCACACTTCATGATGTTTAGCACTGCAAACACCAGCATACGCACAGTCCTGATTACTATGTGTATGTGCGTGGAATGGTTTCAGATAAAGTATTAAAGGGAAAAGCACAGAGATGTCCATAGATACCTGCTTATTATTTCCCATCCACTTCAAAATGCTCTGAATTAGCATACAGTGGCATTTGCTTTGAAAGGCAATTATATTCTGAACAATTAAATCATAAACGAATTGTTTGCTTTACGCTGTGTACTGAACCACTTACCAATTACTGGTGTTTACTATCCCAGTCTTATCGGGACAATCAGTGCAATACATTAAAAATGGCAACTGCTTTAATCCTTTTGTTTGTGTTAGGCTCTCTCATGTATGCATACATTTTACTATCTTAAATCACCAGTGAGAGAGAGAGAGTTGCTATTATGTCTGAAGATTGTTTGGGGTATGCATTTGCTACTCTTTGTTTGTTTGATTACTAGTATTTGAAGTATCGTTTCAGAAAGGTGTTCAAACTTTTCCAAAGGGTAAATAACATCGGATGAAAGGAACATTCTTGAAACATCCTTGGAAAAAGTCAAGCTGCATCCCACTGGAGTACAAAATGGAGAACGCTATAATTAATAATTATAGAGGGAATATGAAACCACTACTTGAACAGCCTATAGGCCCAATAACTTTATTACTTCTGCTGATATATCTTGCTCCCCCTGGGATCATTTGGTCCCAGGAGGACTGAAGAACGGCGGGACAAGAATCTTCTTATCATGCACTGGTGGAGCCAAAGTCTTTGAGGGAGGGAGAAGTAGGATCTTGATTCTGGGGAGATTGTTGCTTTTCAGCAAGCCAGTTTCTGGGCCATCTGAGAACCTTGGCGGAAGAACAATTTTAAAATGGAATAAACGATACGATAACCTGACCAAAGGAGAAGGGGAAACCATGGACCAGAGAGCAAAAATGTGGTTCAGGCAAGTATGGAGAGCGAAGAAAGGGAATGAGAGAGTTATTAGAGCCAAGGAACCCGGCAAAATAGGCAGAGTGAAGCGAGGAAATTATCGTGACCTGAATACAGTAAAATGCTTTGCTGCCAAAAGTCGGCTAGCAGGAAGGGGAAATTTATATAGGGATAGGAAAGGGCACAAATCATAGCGGATTGGGATGCAGCAAGGCAAAGAGCCAGTAAAATGACTTGAGTCCAAGGAGTCCAATGGCTTTCCACAAGGATGCAGCTGCTCAAGGTCCTGACTCCAGCCCAGCTCCTGGAATGCCTGAGATCCAAGCCTGTCAGTGGCCGAGGACCTTGGCAAACATCCATGCACACTAAGAGGCTTTATTCGTCACTCCGTCTATTTCTGATGTTCATGCTGTCGCTTGGGTAGCCAAAATGCACCACCCATTTGAAAGCGGCAAGTGCCAGCAGACTTGGGGAGACACAAAGGTTTGCAGAAGTACAAAAATAAATGGTGGCGGTGGTGGGAACCAAAGAAATGGAAGAAACCCCGAAATATCCAAAGGAGGACTCGGCATGCCCAGTGGCTATAGAATACTGAAAAGCTCCTGGGGGATTGGAATGGAAAATGGAAAAGAGAGGAACTGGGAGGCCTCTACGACGCAACACTTCGTTTCAGGACCACCCTATTTGATTCTGTTTCTATTTTCTAGAACTTCCCAGAAACAGTATTTATTTAGTGTGGGCAATGATCCCCTCCCAGTGTATTATTTATGCTCTATATACATAATAGATTCCTATACGTCCTAGGACCCTCGTACCTACGGGACCGCCTCTCCTGGTATGTCCCACAGAGAAACTTACGGTCTTCAAACAAAAACATCTTGGAGGTCCCAGGCCACAGAGAGGTTAGGCTGGCCTCAACCAGAGCCAGGGCTTTTTCGGCTGTGGCTCCGATCTGGTGGAACGCTCTGTCACAAGAGACTAGGGACTTGCGGGATTTGACATCTTTCCGCAGGGCCTGCAAGACAGAGCTGTTCCACCAGGCCTTTGGTCAGGGCGCAGCCTGACTCCCTCCTTTGGCAATCCTCACAGAACTCTAGCCCAATTGGTTGCCATTAATCTGACTGGAATTAATTTTATAATGAAATGATTTTAGAATGTGTATCATTTTATTGTTGTTAGCCGCTCTGAGCCCGGCTTCGGCTGGGGAGGGCGAGATATAAATAAAATTTTATTATTATATATTTATTATAGAATTGTTGGGTTGGGAGGGACCCTGAGGATCATCTAGCCCAACCCCCTTGCACTGCAGGAATGTGCAGCTGTCCCTGGCACCCGGGGGGGCCCCTCCCACTGCAGAAAATAGAACTGAAAGAAACGATCTGCTGTAGTTGATAAAATAGGTTGCTGCCTGTGCCTGGCTGCAGGGTGTGGGTGCCCACAGCAATTTCTCTGCTTTGCAAATTTGGCTATGGGCCTCATTTGGCAACCCTTGGTTTGAATAAAGTATGAGCATTCATTCAAACAACCACGCTCCACCTCACTGTAGCAATGTTTTCTGAAGAGCGCTATCTCAAATTGTAAAAAGTCTGCATATCTGACTACATAAAATATCAGGCAGAACAGCTTACATGAAACAAATTGAACAGGGGAAGGTTCACGGATCCTTTGTACTTCTTCTTTTTTAAAATAGCTTTTTTACATGTTTATCTTCATCACAATAGCATCATCTCGAATATAAACACAAAACCGAATAACCCCCTTCCCACTACAACTTCCCTCAACTTCCTCTTCTGGTTTGTTGCATAATAGTTTCCCCTGCTTTTTGGTTATATCTTAATATTGTATTCTCTCAATTAGATCCTTTCTTTATTCTGTTTGGTAATTGTCTGGCCACATAAAATATCAGGCAAAACAGCTTACATCAGTGATGGCCAAACTTGGCCCTCCAGATGTTTTGGGACTACAGTTCCCATCATCTCTGACCACTGGTCCTGTTAGCTAGGGATTATGGGAGTTGTAGTCTCCAAACAGCTGGAGGGCCAAGTTTGGCCATCACTGACTTACATGAAACAGGGGAAGGTTTGTGGATGTTCTGTACTTCTAAAGTGGGTTTTCCTTTGTGGGTGGGGAGTATGCGCATAGCAAAAGTGCTCTCATATTCTCAAATCCAGCCAGTGACACTTCTTCAGTAACTTGTGTTTAGGTAGCAGCAGAACTTCGCGACGAGTGTACTTCCAGTCCTGAACAGCCGGTACTTTAGGTCATATTTTTTCCCAATGCATCGTTGTTGTTACAGTGACACAGCAATGTGGTCAAATCTGATTGGCTATGTGCATGACATCATTTGTAGAAAGACAAAGATGCACCCAAGTAGCAGCCAACTGGGGCAGTGAACAATGAGCTTGCATGAATAGAGATCTTCTCCCCCTCGTTTTCATACCAAAGCTTCAGTTTTTTGTGCCAAACACGTTAGCCTCCAAGCATTTGGCACCACTCAACCATAGGACAGAAAGAGGAAAACCAAACTCCGTAACACTTTGAAATTATTGTGCTAACCTTCCCCCCAAAAGTATCAACTTTGTGACAATTGAAATTGACGAACCACTGAGCAGGAAATGCTATGAAAATATTTTCATAATTCATTGTCAAGCACGGCTGATTTTTCACAGCTAAGAGCAACCAGTCTCTATAGCACATACATGCTGCTAATAGTTTTTAATGCAAAAATCAGAATTATAATATATCTTATTCCATTAATTCATTTTAATATACGAGTTAATTTAATAAAAAAAGTTCATGAACAAATTATATTGTGTTTGCCGTCTGCTAATCCCACAGGAAGATATGAGGAATCTGCACCTTAGTGGGCTCTGAGCTTATCGTAAGATGATATAAAAATTCCTGCTTAATCTTGTGATTAGGATTTCACAAAATCTCAAAATATTATATGGAAGAAAACGATTACATTTAGTAAACTTTGCTCTTATTTACTGTATGAAATGGTTTGAATTAAAAAGGAAGAATTCCTGAAAGGTATTCCAAACTGAACACAACTTCTCTCCCAATGTTCACATTCAGATGTACAGAATCTGTACAGAATCATCCAGAGAATTAGAGCATAAGTTAGAATTTGTTTAAGCATACCTTGCACAGTTTACACATGGTTCAATCTACCTATCAATTAGAAATTAGAAATTGGGGCCAAATCTACAGGCTTCAAAAGTAAATGTGGAACCACAAATACAACTATTGTATAATTTCCAGGAAACTCCATGCTTTCACATTTTTAGAGTGCCCTAGCAGCAAAGTGACCAAAAATGACCATAAGGAATATTTCAATTAGAAACGCTGTTGCAGGAACGGTTCCAGTTTCTGCAACGTAGTCATAAGTTAACAAAATGTCCATTTATTTGCCTAAGGGAAGCTGATATGTTCCCTGAAAACTTATTAACCTTTAGCAAAATCCAAATCACTGCTTTCGCTCAATCAATTGTGCCTGACACATGTCATTTTATGATCTGTGTCACTGGGAACATGTTCACTTCTCCCACCAGTCAAGGGTAAATGAGGTGATCCAATCCTGTTCCTATAACTGACTGAGAAAAGAAATGCACAGCTTTGGAAAACCCTGACCTGAATAGCTCTTACACTCAATCTTACCTAAATATACAGCAGTTTTATTCACTAGCAATTTGCAAATATAATGAAATGCATTCAACTTGGAGAAAGGAAACTAGGCTGCCATATTCAGCATGCTACAAACATGCTACAAACAAACAGGAGCTAAAAGACAAAAAAAAAGGAGGGAACTCAACTCACGAGAAATCAGCCATACAATGATCAACATTCTATACTCAAAACAACACTTCTACAAGTGTGGAGTGAAAAACTCTAGACTATTGGCAAACAGGTGTAGGAAAAAATCACCCAAAACAAGAATACACTGCATCACAAAAAAATACAGCAACATAACATTCTCCTCCATAGAAATAACCTCAGAATTTGTGGAATTTTACTCCAACCTATACACTTCCCACAACCCACCAGGGGAGGAAATTAAAAAACTCCTAGTAGGACTAACCATGCCAACCTTAACTGATGAAGAAGATTCATGGACAGTCCTATTACACTGGAGGAAATAGATACTGTCCTCATAAACCTGAAACGACTCAAAGCCCCAGGCCCAGAAGGCTTTACAGCAGAATTCTGTAAGCAATTCAAAGAACCCCTGATGCCCTACATGACCTGCCTATTTACCAACATCAAAAAAGGGGGCCCCATTCCTAAAACCTGGACCTCCTCCAAAATAGTCTCTATTCCAAAACCACTCAAAGACAGCCTCAAAGTAGAATCATACCACCCGATCTCATTAATAAACCAAGACTACAAGATATTCACATTAATTTTGGCTAGTTGCCTAAAAAAAATTCCTACGCAAATTAATAGCCCCAGACCAGACTTGCTTTGTCCCTGGCCGCAATATAACAGATCCCATCAGGAAACTACTGAATCTGATTGAACACAGCATGGAAACTAACCTCCCAATGACAATTAAGTCCCTATACAACCTCAAAGCTTTAGATTGCCTAGAATGGAATTACCTATTAGCAGTACTAAAAAACATGAAATTTGGTCCCAACTTCTTACAAACCCTCAAACAAATCTACTCCCAAGCCTCAGCAAAATACAGAACTAACAATATGGACTCTAATATCATAGCAATTCAAAGCAGTAACTAGGCCCTTGACAACCTCAGAAAACCTCCTCCTAACAACAAACGGACACGGCAAGAGGATGGTATCCACAATATACAAAATACTGCTACAAAATCTGACAAACCCCCTCGACATAATCAAAAAACAATGGGAGGACAACATAGGTTATGGAATTAACCCCACCCAATGGACTGGAATGTGGTCTATCCTCCCTTAAATCCATCTCAGCTAAAAGAAAAAACTCACCCTGAAACTCACTTACAGATGGTACCTAACACCATGGAAACTAGCGCTGATATGCCCAGAAGCCTCACCAAAATGCTAGAGAAGCTGCACCTCCACAGGCACATACCGCCACATGTGGTGGAATGTCCCAAAATCCAACTCTTCTGGACATCAGTCATATAGGAAATATGCAAAATAACTAAGCAAGTATTAGAAGCCACCCCAGAATTGGCCCTACTGAACATCTTCCAAGATAATAATGCCCACTCACATAAAGAGCTCATAACCCACCTACTCTCAGCAGCCAGAAACATCAGAGCCAGACACTGGAGAGACCTGTCAGGAGTAAAATAAAACTGCTCCCAAACAAGCCAGTAGCCAGATGTGAGTGTAACAAAAGAGCATTATACATTAGAAGCTGAGGATTAATTCATATGCTTAATTAATTAATTTAACAAGTCTTACCCACTCGTTAAAATGCACATTCATATACAATCACAAAAGAATAAAAGGCAGATAAATTATAACCAAGCAAAAGAAAAACACACACATCCGCATTGCCACGAAACTCTAACTAACAAAGGGCTGAGTGAATTACCAAGTCTTAAGCTGGTACCAAAAGTTCAACAGAATTGGTGCCATTCATATCTCAGAGGGGTGGGAATTCCAAATCTGGGCTGCCACCAGTGAGAAGGCTTCAGCTAAATGCAGCACAGCCAGGCATGCCTCCCTGGCAGATCTCAGCAACTGGGCAGGTCTACATGAAATCGAGTGTACTCTTAGATATCCGGGGTTCAAGTTCAACAGGACTTTATAAACCAATACAACTACGAAGCAGGCTCAGTAGCATATGGGCAGCCAGTGAAAAATGGTTATGTGCTCGTGGTACGCTACCCCTGATAGGAAAGCTTGTCATAGCATTCTACTTGCCACAAACCAACTTCAAGGGTATAGAGTATATTATAGGTATCCAATCTTCAGGTTACCAGCACATGGGCCACAGTGGCAAGGCTCTATATGTCCAGGGATGGACAAACCTGGTGTACCAGGCATATACCATAGAGGACACTGGAACCTCCAGAGACACTAATGTATCTAGGGGCACTCCCAGGAGCCCCAGACTACATACCTGTTGGTTCAGAAGGACTTCCAGAAAAGAAAACCTACCCAATTCCTGGTCCTGGTTATGGCCCTCCCACATGACCGCTGTCTCGTCAGGATTCAGCTTCAACTTATTGGTCCACATCCAGCCAAACACTGAGTCCAGGATGTGCACAGCCTCACCCGACTCAATTGATACAGAAAAACAGAGCTGAGTGTTTTAGAGGCAACGACAACATGGACGTGGCATCTGCTGGCATTTTGGAACATATAATTACCATAGACATCCGCCTTTGTGCTAACTTTTACTAGAGTTCGGGGTTTCTGGGCTCTTGTTTAGCTGGTGCTACCTACCGCCTATGTTTTTTCGGCATGATGCAAAAACTGCTAGAAATGTGTAACAGTGTGTTTAGTAACTTATCTTGTATACCCTGATTCAACAGAAGCCAAAGCAAATCTCTCCGTCTCTTTAGTCCTGAAATGTAACCTATAAGCGCATCTCAGTGACTGCAATGAAAACAAAGGCTGAAAATTAAGCTCTATGTTAAATTTGCTACTAAAGGCAGAATCTTCAAAGAGAAACATTCAGGTTACCATCCTATAGCACAGCAATGGTGAATCTTTCATAGCTAGCTTTCTGAGAGCTGGGGACCATTCTGTTGGAAGAGGGAAAATGGGCGGAAGAGGATGTATAATATAGCTACGTTTCAGCTGTACCAAATGAAGGGTGTTGCCTGTGGAAAGCCTATCAGGTTGGCAAGCAAGGCATTCAGATTCCAGAACTGAGGTTCCCTATCCCTGCTAAGACATTTACCTAGATCCTAGAATAACGCCCCACTGAATGCCATGGAATTTACCTCTGGGTACAAAGGCATGGGATCGCACTGTTATATCTGTGCTGAGCGTTTTGCTGACTTATTTTATTTAAGCTTGGTTATGAAACATATAGGGACGCAGGTGGCGCTGTGGGTTAAACCACAGAGCCTAGGGTTTGCCGATCAGAAGGTTGCGGTTCGAATCCCCACGACGGGGTGAGCTCCCGTTGCTCGGTCCCAGCTCCTGCCAACCTAGCAGTTCGAAAGCACGTCAAAGTGCAAGTGATAAATGGTACCGCTCCAGCGGGAAGGTAAATGGCGTTTCTGTGCGCTGCTCTGGTTCGCCAGAAGCGGCTTAGTCATGCTGGCCACATGACCCGGAAGCTGTACGCCTGCTTCCTTGGCCTATAGAGTGAGGTGAGTGCCGCAACCCCAGAGTCAGCCATGACTGGACCTAATGGTCAGGGGTCCCTTTACCTTTACCTATAAAACACATAAACAGCATCTTTGGGCCCAAGTTTTAACTGTTCCTAAAACTGTGTTACCGGTTGTATGAGAGTCTTATCATCAGCCTGAAAACCCTCAAGATAAGTTAGTAGGCATAATAAGTTGGTGTTAACATTTACATCCTTCAGTAATGTGCTGCTTTTTTTTTTAACGGACTTATAATTTTTGGCTTACCCCAAAGCCTAGCACATTTTCTTGAAGAGTTGCAGTTATTTTACAGGATGTCTCTAAGGCATGTCCTAATTCCGGAGTTCTGCTAATTATTTCCCTAGGAGTGCTGTTCTTGCAAAATAATTAATATTCCAAATATTAAACAGCCTTCTGTTTGAATTTAAAAAGCACTGCCATCAAACAAATCACATTCTGGAAAATATGTCAACCAAGTTACAATTTTTATTAAATCCTAGAAAAACAGCAATAACAGCTAAAGAAAGTCTGATCATTTCCTCTGATCATTTCCAGCTAAGCTTTTGTACATCATAAAAAAAAAATCTCAGAAACGATTTTAATTACTCATAAAAGTCTACAAGTATCTTGGAAATATTTTTTCAACTAACAGTGCCATCTTATGCATATTTAACTCAGAAGCAAGCCCTACTGATTTCAGTGGGGTTTATTGGAAGTATGCTTGCAAATGCATAGGACCATATTGCTCTATTTAATGTCTTGCCTAATGAAAACTTCTGGAGAACTCAATAGCTTGAGTCGCTTTTGTAACATTTTGGCTACAATAAATGTTTCCCCCTCTATAATGGGCTGACATGGCTACCTTTTTCCATTGCTCCATTTTCCAGCTGTGGACAAGAGGTCAGCGCAAGCAAAATGTATTTCCTGACTACCTAATCAAGGCTAAAGATGGGAGTAGGAGGAAGAGGAAAGTCTGTGTGCCCCTTACGTCCCCCTCTTTCCTTTTGTACTTGTCAGTTGACCAAAACCTCCTAGTGTGTGGCAGGAAACAGTTGAGCTAGGAGGACGAGGACCAGGAAGTCTCCTCCTTTTAAAGTGGTTCCTACCTCCTATTGTTCCACTGAAGGGAACTTCTAAATCATTTCAGGATGTCCTCTTGATCCTGAATGAAGACAGTGGTATACAGATAGCATCATAGCTAAATAGACCTGGTGATACATTTTATACCTTTTAATGGCTACAAACTTTTTATAATCTGCCCAAAGGCAGCATGTTTAGTTGCGTCACTCTCATAACAATTTGGCTTTTCAATGTTTTAAAGCAAATCTCTAGACCCAAATCTTTCCAAACTTTTCATGTTGGTGACGCACTTTTAAGACGTGCATCATCTGGCGACATGGTAATTCAGTTTTGCTAGCAAACCAGGGGTTAAACTAACCCCTTTCCCGCCCCAGAAGGAGCGCGGGGAGTGTTTCCACGACATACCTACACACTGCAGCCGACACACTAATGTGTCGCGACGCACAGTTTGGAAAGCTCTGCTCTAGAGAAAGACTTATCCATTGAACATGCTTAGGCTAACTAGTGGAACCAGGAACAAGGGCAATTTTTTAAAAAAATATTTTATTTTATTTACTGTGTTTATATACCACCTTTTCTTCAAAAGGTTCAAAGTACACCCCTCCATTTTAACCTCACAACAGCCACGTGAGGTTGGTAAGACTGAGAAAGAGGGAGGGAGGGACCCAAGATCGTCCAGTGAACTTCATGACCAAGTTGAGATATGAACTTGGGTTTCCCAATACTCTAACCATTTACAACACACTGGCTTAGTGACAGTCAATATGCCCCAAGAGTGCCCAAGTATTGCACCAAGGTGATGATGGACTTTGCTGAATACTATAATTAAAAATCATGTTTGAGAAATGTTTGACGAAATTCATCCCAACAGCATTAGCAAGCTTTTCATAGTTCACTTCTACCTCTACCCACATCAACATGGTAATGAAAAACCTTTTTATGAATAGATTTCTCTTTTCCTGTTCTCTATCTTAAAGGAGGCCAATAACCCCCATTCAAAGAGCTGCTTCAATAAATGTAGATCACGATACCTGACGCAGGGCAGTATTGCCAGGGTGGAATTGACTTCACAGTGAAGTGTTCTAGGCTGGTACATCAAACTGGCTTATAACTACAGCTACTCTTTGAGCCCCTGGCAGCTGCTGGTTTTCAACAGCTCATGCAAGCCGGCTTTCAGCTGTGCTGCAAAGGGCTAAATTATCTGCGCAACTGCTGATGCCATATGCTGAACTCAGCATGGATCAGCTTTTGGCACTTAGTCGCTATTGCAACCCAATGCCCCAGAGGGAAGACATAAAGAATCATTTCCTGATTCCAATAATAGAAAAGAACTTCGGTGGGAATAAAGAGGCCTAACTGCCCATTCTTTTATCATTGGCTATGGATTGGATCAAGCGATGGCATCATTAGGCAATTTCTACTTCTATTCATTATTCAAATGGTTTTGAAATTCTATCAAAAACAAGTCATTATCACCATCTTTTGATAAATGTATCTGATGACCTTTCAGGGAAAAGACATTATTTTGAAGTATGATTATGCAGTAGCCTTATGTACAGACCACTGACATGCTCTCGCTATGCTGAAGTATTTTAAAAGGTCAACACTCATAATTCTTTCCATGTATTCTACCAGAAATACAACAGAAATTAGTTTGGGAGAAAATGCAGGATTCTCCGCCGACTAATACTGTCTAATCCTATGCATGTCTACTCAGAAGGAAAGCCGAATGAGTTCCCAAATGGGTAGAGAGGATCATAGCCTTAATGTGAATATGTGGTTTCTTGCTCTGCCAATGATGTCATTTGCATATTAGACAAAAACATGAAATGCACTGGAACCAGAAATTCCAAAAGCACCTGTTATTTTCACAGCATTTAATTCCTTCCCAACTGATGTAACGGAATAAATTGCTTTCTTACTTGTAACCAAACTAATAATCTCAGCTGAATGTAAGCTCTAGATAGCATCAAACCTTTCAATATTACTAAATGCTACACACCATGCTTTAAACATTGAAATATGAGAAATAAAATATGACCTTTTCAAAACTAAAGGTCACATGTACAGAAAATGGTCTGATACACAACCACTGCTTCCTAGTGCAATCCAAACTGTCAGCGTTGCAGTAGACTGAATGATGCAATAATGCACGGGGTCTTTTAATTTATACACGCCTCACTAATGTGTTTAAGTGAAATAAATATGTTTTAGATAGCAATGAGGACATTTTCCTCAAGGGCAGTTTCAGACTATCCCAATAGAACTGGCTACTTGATGTACGTACAGAGATCCTGTCTTTTCCAGACACTTTTATTCCCTGGGGAAACAGGGAAGAAAAACATTTTCTTGCTTTGCTATACTTTATTAAATTCTGAACGCATTTAGAAACCTGTGCTTTGGCAACTGTTCCTATGAAACCGGTATCAGAAGGGCAAGTGCTAGACAGCAAGCAGCTTCTTATGTACACAGCCACAGATACATGGTGTACAGCACCAGTGGTCTTGAAAACTGTGGAAATTCATTAGGGAAGGATTGCCTGGTCTCTGCTCTTTAACGCCACCACTGCAAATGACCAGGGGGCGAAATGGCAGTTTCCAGCAAAGCAGAGGTCAGGTGACCCAGGGACCCAATAAGACTGCTAGTTGCTCTGTAGGAGGAGCTTGCCACTCAGGACCAAGTCCAAGGTGCGACTGTCAAACAGAATCCATTCCGGAAGTCTCTTCGACTTTCAAAACATTTGAAAACCAAATCGCGGCTTCTGATTGGCTGCAGGAAGCTCCTGCAGCCAATCAGAAGCTGTGGAAGCTTCCGACGTTCGGGTTCCAAAAGAACGTTCATATACTGGAGCAATCACATCCAGGTTTGTGGCGTTCAGGAGCCAAAACGTCCAAGTTCCAGGGCGTTTGACAACCAAGGTACGACTGTACTCCTGGTTAGAACAGCTACAGGTTCTGGGGTGACGATTACAGTGTGGCCTCACCCCCACACCTGCTTGTCTATGCTTAAGAAAGCACAGATCCAAGTTAGTTTTCTGTTTGCCCCACTGTTTTCCCTGAAAAAAACTGCTCTTTAGCACTGAATCAGAGCAATGTGGAGGAAACCCAAATTGATGCTTGCTTCAATTCGGCGGTAAAATTCAGGTTTTCCTGGGGGAAAAGCAGTAGAAGCAGGAGTCTGGATGACCCCTAAGTTACAGACGGGGTTGCAGTATGCTGGAAGAATCAGGTTTGCATGCTGGGAGTCCTCCTGGACCCAGCGTTGCTCCTAGAGAGCCAGGTAGAAACTGAGATCAGGAGTGCTGGTCACAGCTTAAGTGTATGTGCTAAATCACATGTTCCTGGAACAGGAGGGCTTTCGAAGGGCATCTGCTGATACAAAATACAGCAGCTAGAGTTTGATGGGGAGCAGGTTTTTGGGACCATGTAACTCTGTTATTACGCCAGCTTCACTGACTCGAGCTCTGTTTCTTAACCTAAATCAAAGGGCTCGTAATTAGCACCAAAGCTCCTCAACAGTTTAGGACCGGAAAACTGGTTGCTAAGATCACTCCTAGTATAATATTAGAATTTAGCAGCCAAACAGGAAACACAAGCAAAGTCACCTCTGAGCAGCGGTTGTAATGAGGGTTCAATACTATGTTGGCTCAGTTCAATACTGTTTAGTACTCTCAGACATAGGTGACTTTGGTTAGCAGTGTCTCACTGCTTTTACGAAATCCGAGCTCTTCATCAGTATGCTTAAGAAGATAAAGGCTTCATTGCATATTCTGCTCATTTAGTATCATCCAAACTAATCCGAGCTTCCTAAGCACAGCTCTGCACTCTTCCCATGTCCAAGTGAGCTTCTCCCCCCCCCCCCCGCCCCCAATGCTTTCCCCATGGAAATCTGCTCTTTAATGTTCTTGGCAATCTGCAGAAAACTCGAATTGCTGTTTGTTCCAATTCGGCATTAAAGAGCAGGTTTTCGTGGAGAAAGTGACAAAAGAAAGTTAGTTTTCGGACACTGACTGGCTAGCGCAGACCTAGAAAGTATGGGTCAAAAGTGTGGATGAGCCCTAAGTCAAAGATGTTGTGCTCTACAGATTGGGGTATCTGTCTGGGAACTGCCATCAGTGTCCGAGGGAGAGAGCAAGCTCCGAAGGGATCCCAGAGAGCGTCCCAGAAGAGGGAGGGGCAGCCCATCTTCTGGGGGAGAGAATCAGCGTAGCACCAGTGGAGAAGGGGGGGGAGATGGGGGAATCAGCGAGGCGATCCCATGACTCCTTGCCAGGGACCAGCGGGGAGAGAAGGGGTCCTCCGCTGCCCACGCCCTCCTTGCGCAGAAGGCTTCCGTGCAGGGAGAGTAGGCAGAGACTGGGCGTCAAAGAACTTCTTTGCTGGAAGAAGTTTAAGAAACGCCCACTGACGGATTCTGCCAGCGATTGAGACGGTCACGGGCGAGTGGCTGCCCGGACAGGAAAGGTTCACTCTGGCACCCCTGCCAGACGTTGGGACAAGCTTACGCACGAGCAACCCCTAGAACCATTACAGATACCTTTTCATTTTTTAAAGAAAGCATGCATAAATCACCACACCCTACTCCTTTATAGATTTCTAGCATCACCCATTTAGGCAGCAATGTAAAATTGCATAGTCTTTTCTCTAGCCAGATCAACTGATGTGCCACAGTGCTTTGACTCATTAACCCTCATGATTTTAGAGGAGGCTTATGGGTGGTGCTTGTTGAAACATATTACAGCTTCCACATTCCTCTCTCTGTTAAAAGGCATTGCTTTAATTCTAGGAGACAAATAAGAAGAATAAAAATGCACCCTCTGACCAAATAACACTGCGTAGTTCAAACAAAAATGAAATGTACTGGGCAATCCTTTCCAAACATGATTTCCATAAACCTGATTAACACAGAGGCTGAAAAGAAGCATGCCGTGTGTGTGTGTGTGTGACGGTAATGGGTAATCAGAAATCAGTATAAATGGGAAATGAACTGCCTCGGGTAGGAGCACAGTAAGAAAATGAAGAACTGCAAGGTGTGTGTGGCTCAAGTAGTTTCAGAACCGCAAAAGCAGGCCTGAGCTAGAACATCCCGGTAATGTTTTGATGCCACGTTTTCCGAAAATATTTGCATTCCATTTGAAAGCTTGATGCTCTTCCGTTTATTTTAGCCGAAGCTTGCTTAACAAAAGGAAACCGTCATGTACAAAGTAAATTAAAAAGCACAGGCTGCATAATATAAAGAAATCTAATTACTGCGCTGCAGTGTGTGCTGCATAAATTCTTCTACAATTCGCTTGTACTCACTCTGCACTTCTGATCTCACAATTAGTGCAGTCGTATTATGCTTCCCTAATGCAGACATTAAAGAACAAATAATAGACTTGAATGTAAGTGCTGCTTGTACAGGAAACTCATGGGGGAATTCTGAAGTGAGTCTATTATAATCCTCGCTCACAACATTTTATTAACAGTTAAGAATGGGAATAAAAAGTTCAAGACAAATTGTCCTAACCATATCATTCAGAAATGTATAGATCCTGACCTAGTTCTGTAAGTTTGGTTGTACTACTGCTGCTGTTAACTGAATTTATATCCCACTTTTTCTCCAAGTACAGTGGTACCTTGGGTTAAGAACTTAATTCGTTCTTAACGAAGGTCCATTCTTTAACCTGAAACTGCTCTTAACCTGAGGTACCACTTTAGCTAATGGGGCCTCCCACCACGAGATTTCTGTTCTCATCCTGAAGCAAAGTTCTTAACCTGAGGTACTATTTCTAGGTTAGCGGAGTATGTAACCTGAAACGTCTGTAATCTGAGGTGCCACTGTAGTCCAAATCATTATATATAGTTAATCCCACCCATCTCATCCTCACAAAAACCCTGGGAGGTAGGTTAGGTTGAGAGATAGTAACTGAACCAAGGTCAACCAGGAAGCAATGTGGCTCCTCAATCCTAGCCTGATAGTCTAATAATGGCACTGGCTATGCAAAAGCTGTTCACAGAAGAATGAATCTTGTTTCCTGAGACTCACATGGAAAACTACTACATGGTCTCAAAATCTTCAGTTTCCTTTTCTCCCACATCTTTGCCAGCTTCATTGATGTGATTCCTACAGACCTGCTTGATTACCACTAGAATTAGTGATACGTAAGTGTAAAGTGTGTAAAAAAAAAAGGACATGCAAAATATCCTGAGAGCAATCCTTTGCATCTTCCAGTAGCACTGGGAATGACCTGTATCCGAAACTTTCCCAATTTCATGCATTCTTCCAGACAGTATGAGCTATTCTTGTTCTCTAGACTACATCTATGGTCATTGCTTTCCCCTGTGCAGTGTGTGTATATATGTGTGTGTGTGTGTGTGAGTGAGAGAGAGAGGAGGGGCTGGGATCGAAGTAGAGGAGATTTGGCTGTTAAATGGTGAGCAGGGGCAGAGGGAGGAAAATGCATTGCAGGGTGAGAAGAAACTGGAGGGAGAGAAGGAAGGTGCTGCCAGGGCCAGTGGGGAACTATAGTGGATGGAGTAGAAACAGATGGAACAATGGAAGGATACAGGTAGGAGTGAGTAGAAGCACAGCTCCCAGTTAAATGTAAGCACACGTTTAATGTCATTTGCAATTTGGGCATTAGTCCAAGAACTGGGAGGTGAGTCATGCACACAGATGTCCATCAACTGGTTACTTGTCCTCATCCCAGCCTGGACTACTGCAATGCACTTTGTGTGGGACTGGCCTTGGCAATGGCTTGGAAGCTGCAGCTAGTGCAGAGTACAATTGCTAGACTGGGAAGTGGGGCAGCCTGATGGGACCATGTGTTACCAGTTCTGAAAGCGCCACACTGGCTGCCAGTGAGCTACTAGGTGCAATTCAAGCTGTTAGTAGTATTACAAAAAACATTGACTAGCTTGGGACCTGAAAGACAATCTTCGCCAATATCAACCATCTTGGCCTTGATGATCAGGAGGGGAGGCCTGGTTAGCAATGACCTGTGGCAGGGCCTTCTTGGTGGTGGCTCCCTATTAGTGGAATGGTCTCCCTTCTGTCATTATTAGTATTCTGGTGATTTCTGTAATTAAAAAAACATGCCTGAAAGATAATGTTTTTGGTAACCTTGAAATTATTAGCTGTGATGGCATGTGGCTGTTATTTCTTTTTCTTTTAATGGTGTTAGATGTTCTTAATGTGTGCTTTTTTATACATATTCTTAATCATTTTTTATTTTTTTATTTTATTGTTTTACTGGTTTGCTTTTTGCCGCCCTGGCCTCCTTTGGGAGGAAGGGCGAGTTAGAATGCAATAATAAATAAATATCAAGTAATGCCTTGCATGTGTGACTGGCCCATCGGACAGAGCTTTCACGTAACAGACAGAACTTCTATATTGCTTAAAACTCAATGCCTTTCAGTGCAATCTGTTCATAGATTTGGCTGCCAGTCATCCAATAGAGTAATCAAGTAATGCCTAGGTCAGGGGTCAGCAATCTAAGGCCCATGGGCCAGAAGCGGCCCGTGGGGGTCGTTTGACCGGCCCATGAGCCACCCCCAAACTGAGTTGCCCGCTCGCACGCTGTGCTAAACCGGCGTGGGGACTTGCTCGTGCAGATGTCAAAAATCGTGTCTGCGCAGACGCAGATGCCAAAAATTGCGGGTGGGTGCACTCACTATCCGGCCCACAGAGAGATCTCCGCAGGACCAATCCAGCCCAGGCAGGATAAACCTTGCCAATCCCTGGCCTAGGTGTAAAAAGGTAAAGTGACCCCTGACCATTAGGTCCAGTCGTGACTGACTCTGGGGTTGCGGCACTCATCTCGCTTTATTGGCCGAGGGAGCCGGCGTACAGCTTCCGGGTCATGTGGCCAGCATGACTAAGCCGCTTCTGGTGAACCAGAGCAGCGCACGGAAATGCCGTTTACCTTCCCGCCGGAGCGGTACCTATTTATCTACTTGCACTTTGACGTGCTTTCAAACTGCTAGGTGGGCAGGAGCTGGGACCGAGGAACAGGAGCTCACCCCGTCACAGGGATTCGAACCGCTGACCTTCTGATCAGCAACCAGCCCTAAATCTCTTTGCTCGACCCATAGAAAGGGCAATGCAACTGCAGGTAGAGGGAGGCACAGCCAAAGCAATTTAAAGAAGGCAAGGTTGACTGAAGCCACCAGCTGTCTGTAAGGAGCAAGGTGAGGCAAGAGACATCAAATGATGCAACTGACAGAGAGGTGGGCACAACACAGTCCTTACCGCAAGTAATTACAGGACAGGTTGTTCGGAATTAAGAACAGGGGCAGGTTCTGACTTGGTTTTACAGTGGAGTCTGATGCATTATAAACTGAGTCAGGAGATCTTAGCCCCAGAAGTGGCAGCCAAACGGCTCCGTGGACTGTCTGTACACTGGCAGCAGGCAAAGGAAGTTTGCTTCAGCAAAAACAGAAAGCTAAAATACCTGCTTTCGGCCAATGAATGCTGTTCTATGAACTCTGGCAGAACAGATGCCAAGCATGATTTTGAAGCAGGAAACATACATACGTCTCTGTGTGTGTGAGATAGATAGATAGATAGATAGAAGATAGATAGATAGATAGATAGATAGATAGATAGATGATAGATAGATAGATAGATAGATAGATAGATAGATAGATAGAAGAGTTTGGATTTTGATTTGATATCCCGCCTTTCACTCCCCTTCAGGAGTCTCAAAGCAGTTAACATTCTCCTTTCCCTTCCTCCCCCACAACAAACACTCTGTGAGGTGAGTGGGGCTGAGAGACTTCAGAGAAGTGTGACTGGCCCAAGGTCACCCAGCAGCTGCATGTGGAAGAGCGGAGACGCGAACCCGGTTCACCAGATTACGAGACTACCGCTCTTAACCACTACACCACAGATAGATAGATAGATAGATAGATAGATGATAGATATATGAGATATATGAGAGATTTCTGTTCCTAATCAGGGTCCTTCAAAGGCCCCCACAAACAGCAGCTATGAATGACTCAGGAAAATTCACAGGGTGAAAAATGAGGCCAGAACTTAGTCCTCAGGGGGCAGTCTGGCCCTGTGCAAATATTCTACATCCACAGGGGAAAATGTGTTTAATCATTACCTCTTTGTTTAACAAAACAGGATGAAAACTTAATCTTTGTAGTGTAAGGGAACTTCAAGTGATGTGGGAGTGAACTCTGCCATTTCCTGACAATCCTTGTCCCAGAATTGCTGATGTAAGACAAGAACAAAAGCGCACACAGTTAAGTGTGTCCAACTGTTTAGAATTTCAAGGGGGTATCTGATAAAAATCAAACTATTGTATTCGGTTTCATTGTTAATTGCTAAACAAGATGACCTTTTTTGTTATTAAATATTTAGTGATTAATGAATGGAATTTGGCTCTTTCTATTCTTTCAACCTACATTCTCTCATACATTTATGGTAATTTTTAAGAGTGTTGATCTGGAACTTCCCTCATTCAGGGAGTCAAAAACTTGAAATCATTTAATTATATTTCTGCAAAATATGATAATACAGAGATTTCCTTTGAGGATTAAGAATAATTATATGCAAATTTGCATTTAAAACGATAGCTAAAAACAGCACAAAGTATGAAACTTACACCACTCAGCCTGCATGTATTACTTCAGGTCAATGATATCTCACTTTGAGCAAAGACAACAGAGAAGTAAAGAAAACACAAAGCATTTGCCGACTTCTTTTTTTAAAAAATTATTTGTCTACCTCAGCTGCAAGTTTTAAATTCTTGCATCCATTTGCAAAAGACTAGCCAGGTAAGTCTTTTGTTATAATGCAAATTCTTTCACAATCTTTCTCCCCCTTGTGATCTGCCATCCATTAAAAGCAGGTAATCCTTCTGCCTTCTTGCATTGTTCTACACTCAGTTTTCAGTATCAATCCGTATCTTCATTGTCTTCCCCATCTCCTTGCTACCACCAAGTGTCTACACTTCCATGCATTGGCTCCCTAGACTTGAACACTGATTTAAACTTTGGAATATAAGGGTGGTCATAGCCCCCTGTGTGTGTTTGCCACTCTGAACTCTATACAGTAATCTTATTGCAACATACTGCTGACCCTGGTCCTGGGCAATGCAACCTTCAACCCTGCTACTTGCACAGATTCAAAGAATCCTTTCTCTTAAGGTAAAGGGACTCCTGACCATTAGGTCCAGCTGTGGCCAACTCTTGGGGTTGCGGCGCTCATCTCGCTTTATTGGCCGAGGGAGCTGGCGTACAGCTTCCGGGTCATGTGGCCAGCATGACTAAGCCGCTTCTGGCGAACCAGAGCAGCACACAGAAATGCCGTTTACCTTCCCGCCTTTACCTTCCCGTTTACCTTCCTATTTATCTACTTGCACTTTTCCATGCTTTCGAACTGCTAGGTTGGCAGGAGCAGGGATCAAGCAACGGGAGCTCACGCCGTCACAGGGATTCGAACCGCAGACCTTCTGATCAGCAAGTCCTAGGCTCTGTGGTTTAACCCACAGCGCCACCTGCGTCCGTCCATCATATCTACCTGCTTTATTAATGGCAGCTGAAGACTGATACATATTTATGGACAAATGCTCCGTAAAACAAAGTTGTTGTAATTGGAAAATTCAAGGAGATATTGCAGTTCTCAAGTAGGACTGCATTAAACGGCCACCCAATTTACTTGAGGGGGGCATATGCCTCATCCTGTTGACTGCCTTTGTTTCCCTGACATTCTACCCCTTCTCCCTTTTATATTACAGAGTTCTTTTCTCTATTCTCATGGTCAGTCTCAGAGAATCAAGGATCTTGCTAATATCACTGAGGCAGCCTTCAAGAAGCATTGCCCAGAAACGAGCATATATGTGTGTTATCTTTCAACACAATTCCTGGGAAAGAAAAATCACTGAAAGGACTGCTTTTTTATTCTTTGGAAATGCTTCATCAAAAGTGCCTCCCTTTCAGTTTAGCTTTCAGTGTAAGTCCTTCTATGTTGAATCACGAATCTTTTCTTCCCTTTCTTCCCTTTCCTTCCCTTTCCCCCTTTTTGTTATTATTCCTCAGCTTCACAGGAACTTTGGGTGCTGCCTGTTTGAGGCACAAAAAGCAACTTCTGGTGGATAGGTACAGCAGGTAGATGCACAAGACCCACCGCAAAATGGATTGTACTGGGCTGATTGTACTTTAAATCCTTTGGAAGCACAATGTCCCTGCTATGTATTTGAAGCTAAATAAAATGGATAAAACAGGGAGGGGAGAACCATGTACAGCACATTGAGCTCTTTGGAGGAAAAGGTTAATACAGTGGTACCTTGGGTTACAGACGCTTCAGGTTACAGACTCCGCTGACCCAGAAATAGTACCTCGGGTTAAGAACTTTGCTTCAGGATGAGAACAGAAATCGCACGGCGGCGGCACGGCAATAGCGGGAGGCTCCATTAGCTAAAGTGGTGCCTCAGGTTAAGAACAGTTTCAGGTTAAGAACGGACCTCTGGAACGAATTTAGTTCTTAACCCACGGTACCACTGTAATAATAATAATAATAATAAATCATACTATTGTGTATATATAATGCTAATTATCTTTTTTAAGCTGCCTCGGTAGGGCATATAAGGACTTTAAATAAATCAACAGATATGCTGTGATACCATGTGCTGATCCCGTATTCTTCCCTATTGAACTGCACTACATGAGCTAATCTTATGATTCTCAGTTCTGGTAAGCGTATTGGCGTACAGGCAGCATACCTGCCATTTAGCTTGCAAGATATTCATACGCTAAAATCTTGACATCCAAGTAGGGAAGGAACCCTTGCGAAATGCCCCAATTCTGCCTCATCTCTCTCCTTTTCTCACACTTGTATCTGGTCTTATTCCTCTGTCAATGACTTTGTTCTCCTGTCTCCTTCTCCCCTTTCTTTCTCATCCAGTGCAAATCTCAGGGCTGCTGGAAAGGAGGAGCTAATGCATGATGACAGGAAAACCGGAAATAGAGTTCTTCCCTTGCCAGCTGTACTTGCTAACATCTAAGGCCAGGAAAGCATGTATATAAGCCCTTTGTACAGCCAGAGAGGGGGAGGGATGAATGCCAGTCTTTAAATGCATTTCAAAACTTTGAAAAAACTACAGCTCTTGCTCAGATATATAAAGATCATTTAAAATGTAGGGCTGCTTGATTTTTAATGAAATGTTTAAAAGGATTCCCACGTCAGTTCAAATTACCAGACGTGTACATACATACACGCCAGCAAGGAAATGGGATCCGTACAAAATGCTTCTCTATTCTCACCACTTCTCCTATTTAATTAAATCCAAGCCCATTTGCATTTCTCGCATTTGCATGAACTTTGTACTTCAAAGGCTGATTTTCTGATTAGTGCAGCCTAGCTCCCATTAGTTGTATAAACAACTAGGAACCGAAATCAGAGCAATCTGTCTTGACTTAATTTTTAGTCTCTGCATAGGGAGTTCTTCACAATCTCTTCCCTTGTGGTTTGTTTCCTTTGGTTTGCTGTAATTAATCTTTGATGATTTGCCCATCTAGTATGGTCTTTACTGAAGAAAAGGGCAGGGTTCCTTTTCCCTTCCAGTAGGAGCAAGTATTTTGAAGTGGTAAGAAAATCGGGGTAAGAAATTTAGAGTAAGTGGACTGAAATTAATTCAATAAATATAAAGTTTTCTGAGCCATCATTGATCTGCTCCAGATAATTTTGTCCACAAAATTACATGAGGGAGACTTTGTTGGTCTTTAGCTCAAATTAATTTTGCTCATCTACAGCACATCCCAATGTAATCTGAGCCAATTACAACTTCTTCCAGCAAAAAAATACAAAGGCGAGGGCTAAGAAGGCCATGCAATTCCTGGTTTCACTTTTCAGGAGGAGGCAACACAGAATAATTTGCATGAAAGAGGTCTGGATCAATTACTCTTTCAAATCATTGCCTAGTCTCCATTTATAAACATCAGAACATAAGAAGAGCCTGCTAGAACAGGCCAATGGCCCATCAAGTCCGGGCTTCTGATTTCACAGAGGGCAACCAAATGCCTATGGGAAACTCCCAAGCCCAAGATCCCTCTCCCCTCCTGCAATTCCCAGCAACTGGTATTCAGAAGTACCGTACTGCTGCCTCCAACTGTGGAGAACCCAACAAAGCAGGGAAAGGTCTGTTGCTTTTTAATAGCACTTCAGAGGGGACACTGGCTTTTTCTATACATATTATTTAAATACAAAAAATACGCAACTTCTGAATTAACAGGGGACATCAGTGCACAGTTCGATGAAACTGGCCCGTGCAATAATTCCCTTCATTTGAGCTCTTGTTAATTAAAGACGCTGGAGGAACTCCACCCAATTTCCTGCTTCCCGCTACCCGGCTAGAAGAAGCACAACAGTAGTTGTTAAATCAAAAGCGTCTTGCAGCATAATGTTTTCCTCCACGGTAATGCTTTTTAAATGACTTCCAAGCAGGAATTCCTCCTGAAAGTGTTTACACCATAGGTTTCTCCGACAGTATGCATGGAAGCTAGGCAAATGTACTTGGGATACGGAATTTCTGTTTCATTAGCAAAGGAGTTTGATTTTTGAAGGCCGGGGTGGGAGGTCAATGGAAGAATGAACAGGAGTATGTTTATAATTGCGGGCCCTTATGAAATTAGTGCCAAGCTCAAGGTCTTAAGTAGCATTACACCACACATTCTTCAGTGCTAAACCCGTAAGCCTAGAATTTTATTATTTACTTCCATACTGCACTCTTACCAGGGCCCTCGACTTACTGATGGAAAAGCTGGGAAGATTTAGCAAGAGAAGGAATAATAAGCATCAAGAGTTTTGAAATGGGCATATTCATTGCTCAAGTACCAGAGCGCATTCTGTTAATCCTACACACAGGTTCCATCATGAAAATAGCCCTGAACTCACAGATCTATCAACAATAATACATTAATTGGTTGGCTTCTAAAATATTGTGCAATATTTCATCATTCCTACTCTGGGATCTGGCTACTTTAAATATATTTGTTGTTTCTGTTTTTTGTTGTTGAGGTGATAGCCTGGGTAATGGGCCACTGAGAGAGCAAATGAAGGGGCAAATGGGTAGCCCCGCCCCTTCTCACTCACAAATAGTTAGAAAGACAAAAGCAAAGGGAGTTTATGGAGAAAATGTGAGCCAGAAGAAAAGCAGCAAGCTGGAGAGCCAGAGAGATTATTGATTTCTGTTTGAATCCAAGGCTGTGGCTAGCGGGAAGCAAGGCCCTCTTGGGGTGTGAATGCTGTGAACCCCTCCATCATAGGCTCCAATTGTATATATGTGTAAATAAACCATATATCATAAAGACACCAGAGTCTCTGTTGTACCTCATTCCAAAGGAAACATGTACCCTGGGTAAACTCCTGGAGCCCCTGGATTCTCGTGCCGCTCAGAGATTGGGGTGTCATGCAAAAATATACACTGCCCAACAATGTGGTCCACAATCTACAACATTCAAAGACTGCATATCTTTTACAAAAACATTAGGAAGCCATGTCAGATTTGAAGAGGCAGCTCTCAGAAGAACAGCATGTAAATACATAATTAAAGGATGCTGCTTAACACGATGCATGATTCTCTATTGCACAATATGCAGGCAGGCAGGAGTAGAGATATTTGGCACCTGGGCACCTGGTTCCCATCACACTAAACATTTGGCAGTCGTAACGTACAGAGAACTGCAGCAGGGCTCACAGGACGGACCTACTGCTGGTTACCCTTATCACTAAAACCAGAAGCAGTTTGGCCTTGGTTCTAGGTAACAACCAATAGTCACAACCAGTCTTTGCATAGAACAAAACACAAAGAAAACCAGCACGCATGAACCAGTCCATGCTGCAGGCAAATGGCCGGAAGGTAAAATAAATAAATAAATTTATTTCAGTTATTTAAAAGTAACCTTTCTCAAAGTTGCATTGCTTATTTGCACATTGTGGTTGTTATGAAATGAAGCAGTCAGCAGAACTCACATTTTCAAAGTGATTATGCAAAGATAAAAATTCCACGAAGCTCTGTATGTGTAAGTAAAGAATAAATCGAGCACGGCACATCGAGTCTTTCTTCTGAATCACAACTGAAGGCATGCGAGTTATACCAGAAGTGTCTCCAAAACTACTCAAATATTGAGATGCCAGGATTTACCGAACGAACATTGTAATTCGCTTGGCAGATGTCAATTCACACACACACATTTCCCATCTGCAGATTTTGCAAATTAACATTCACATCCTAAGCCTTGAAATACCAACAGATGAATGTGTCATCTGTTCCAGAAAGCAATACGGTTCCGTGCAAATGCGCTGGCATAAGTGGTCAGGGTATGTCAGGATCAACCAGGAGCTTCTTAGGCTATGTGCTGATGTGCTTCCTGGCAAACTACTCAAGGCTGAAAAGCAGAGGAAGAAATGGCAATACAGTCCTGCTCTCCCAGGGCCCCAGCATATCAGGTTGGCAACACACTGCAGGTAGCCCATTGATTCTTCCTAACCTGGCTTAGCTATAAATATTTATAGGTCAGGTCAAAAGATAAGGTCTAAAACTCCTGCTGGCCTGGTTTGCACATTGCTTTAAATCAAGGGCAGGAAACATTTCTAGCCCAGCAGGCCAAGTCTGACCTGCGGGTACAGACATCAAGAGAACTCCTTTTTGCCTGTAGAATTCAGAAGCCCTTCTCAAAGTGCCATATTATGTAGCACTTTAAATGGGGCTTCTGACAATCAGCAGCCCCGTTGAGAACACTGTACAATATAGCACTTTGAGAGGGGCTTCTGAAGATATTACCCCTCTCAAAGCACGATTTTGTCCTGATCTTTGGAGGGGGGCTTTGAAGGAGTCTGGTTTGTTTCATAGAATCATAGAATCATAGAGTTGGAATAGACCACAAGGGCCATCGAGTCCAACCCCCTGCCAAGCAGGAAACACCATCAGAGCACTCCTGACATATGGTTGTCAAGCCTCTGCTTAAAGACCTCCAAAGAAGGAGACTCCACCACACTCCTTGGCAGCAAATTCCACTGTCGAACAGCTCTTACTGTCAGGAAGTTCTTCCTAATGTTTAGGTGGAATCTTCTTTCTTGTAGTTTGGATCCATTGCTCCGTGTCCGCTTCTCTGGAGCAGCAGAAAACAACCTTTCTCCCTCCTCCATGTGACATCCCTTCATATATTTGAACATGGCTATCATATCACCCCTTAACCTCCTCTTCTCCAGGCTAAACATGCCCAGCTCCCTTAGCCGTTCCTCATAAGGCATTGTTTCCAGGCCTTTGACCATTTTGGTTGCCCTCCTCTGGACACGTTCCAGTTTGTCAGTGTCCTTCTTGAACTGTGGTGCCCAGATCCCTGGTATACTGAAGAAAGGAGCAGACGAGGAGCAAAAAGTGTGGTCTTTTCCACAGTGTGAACAAATATACAGTGGTACCTCTGGTTATGAACACTTTTGGTTACAAACGCTTCAGGTTACGAGCTCTGCTAACCAGGAAGTAGCTGCTCCTGGTTGCAAACTTTGTCCCAGAATGTGAATGGAAATTGTGCGCCAGAGGTGCACACCCAACGGGAGGCCCCATTAGCGAAAGCGCGCCTCAGGATAAGAACGGTGTCAGCTTAAGAACGGACCTCTGGAACTAATTAAGTTCGTAACCAGAGGTACAACTGTACTGCTCATCCGTGTTAAACCATATGGTTAATGCAATGTATGAATCCCGACACCATTTCCCAACCTGTTTCCTCCTTTCCAGTTCCCACTTCCTGCACTTTTGACAAGCTCATGGGCTTGCGCTCTCGCTCTCTCTCCCACCTACCCACCCACCCATCCATATACAGATACAGTGGTACCTTGGGTTAAGAACTTAATTCGTTCTGGAGGTCCATTTTTAACCTGAAACTGTTCTTAACCTGAGGTACCACTTTAGCTAATGGGGCCTCCCGCTGCCGCCGTCGCACGATTTCTGTTCTCATCCTGAAGCAAAGTTCTTAACCCGAGGTAATATTTCTGGATTAGCCGAGCCTGTAACCTGAAGCGTCTGTAACCTGAAGTGTCTGTAACCCGAGGTACCACTGTACAGGTTTTCTCTGCTGTGTTTGGGCTGCCTAGCTGGCTACTCCTGAGATGTTCTTGGCTTTAGTTCCTCTTAGTTCCAGCTCTTGCGATGAAACCACCTCTGTACCATCTGACTGAATACACCACTTTTGGGCTACCCTTTGCTGAGTTTCACTCATCAGATCATTATTTTTTTTAAAAAATCATTATTTAACAAATTATCCTGCTCTTCCTCCCAAAGGAGCCCAAGGCAGAAAATACACAAGCATTAAAACAACTGAAACATACTTTAAACAACCGCAATACAGATGCAGGCTGCGCTCACTTGCCTGCAGCCCAGTGAAACAAGAGGACAAGCTTGTAAAGGGAGTGTAAAACTCATTTGCTTGTAGCAGTTTGCTCCCCGGTGATGAATTGGGTATACTTTGTGTTGCATGACCCCTACTGAAGTGGAATGTCACGAATTAACATTCTTTTAAATATTATTTCTCACACGTGTATGTGTGTGTGTTCTATATCTATATTCTATATCAGAATTCCTGACACATGTCATCTGTGTAGGGTGGGAAGCAGGGATGGGAGCTTTAGCCATGAAAACAAGCTGCAAGAATAATAATTCGTATAAACAAATGAAGTGAAATATACTTCAGTTCCATTACCATATGTGAATAGTCTGGTTTGTCTGAGCCCAATGAGGTGATGTTGCAGCATGATTACAATAAAAAGCAGCCGTACCTGTTCTTGAGGTGCATGCATGCTGTTACAAGTCAGCAACTTAGATTTATATGCGCAATTACAAAAGCACAGAGAGAAAAAATGACACTCCTTTCCCCTCAATGTCCTCCATATGAACATATGCGTCATACTGTTCAACATTCGAACTAGGGAAAACTACATATATTTCGGAAGACAACGAAGCTTTTCCCTACCTCTGCACACACCAGGCCTGCCTGGAATTACTTAGAATATTGCCTGAATGCATTTAGGGAAAAATTAGGAGATCACAGCAAATATCGCCAAAAGTGTAAGTGATAATTGAGGGCTGCTTTTGCTTGCTTTTCCTGACGCAGTTAATCTCCATGAAGGGAAAAACGTGTGTTGTATCATGTAAAATGCATGAGCGTTTTTTGAAGGAGTTGCTGCAGGTATCACTTGTCAAATTTGTGTACCCATGACACAAAAAAATATTCTTGCTGCTATTCATGTATGACAAAATATATACTATCCCCCTGCACAGAGATTAAGCTGCTCCATGTAGCAGCCTCCAAAGTAGCCCTTAACTGCTCCCACAGGCTTTAACCAGGCACACTTACTTGAAAATCAGTCCCATTGCTGTCAGGAAGACTTAACTTCCAACTACATGTGATTACGAGAAGATGATAGTACATTAATATGCTTATGAAGAACAGCTGGAGTTCTGGAATAGTCCTTTTAATGCCACTGACATTCTATGACAGGCTTCCTCAACCTCGGCCCTCCAGATGTTTTCGGCCTACAACTCCCATGATCCCCAGCTAGCTGAGACATTATTTCCTAGGGCTAATGCCAACCCAAAAAGTTAGGATACCCTCCTGCATCTGTACTTGGGTCCAAAACAACTAAAAATCTGGTGCAGTAGCAACCATTATTATTAGTGCTGTTAAATTATATCACCTTCAATGCCCACTGCCCTCAACCTCTGCTGAGGCACACCAATAATCTAATTTGGATATGTGGCAAGCAAGAAATCCAATGCTGGGAGCATCAATATGCTTCTTTGTACATTCTCTCCTATGCATTAGTCCCATAGGCAAATATATTCTAATCTCTTGTTAAGGAGGAATACTTAAATTATGAAAACCAGTCCTTGCCACATACTAATACTAATGTGTTTACTACATTGGTAATTATTTCAATTTCCCTGAAAGCATTTACTCTAACAGAAGCAGCAGACAGGGCTCAACTACCCTTGAAAGTTTCCATCTGGAAAAGGTAATAAAGGAAAACTGATAATTCAGATATATCTGATTCAGCTGTCAAACACTTTCCCCAGAAATATCAAGGGATGAAGACTGCATTTAAATGCGGTGAAAGAGACCTAAACTGCAGATCCTATTACAGAAAATTCAGAACAATCATATTGCTCTTAATGGATTCAAATCAATTTCTTCCAAATAACTTTTATATATTCTGGAACACAGAAGCTGTAATGACATTTTTAAAGAAAGCTATTTTCCTGAGTATGACAAATTTGAACATCTGAAAGGCAAGAAGTGTTGTTTGCTGTATGTAAATTGAAAAAAAAGAAGTGTTTTTCAAAGACTTTAACTACAGCTTTGTTAGTTACTCATATAATCATAGAGTTGGAAAGGACCCTAAGGATCATCTAGTCCAGTCCCCTGCAATGGGATAGGCAGCTGTCCCTTACGGGGATCAAACCTGCAACCCTGGTGTTATCAACGCCATGCCCTAACCAACTGAGCTGCCAATTCAAACAACTTTTTAAAAGCTGGTGTGAAACCATTTTCCTGCACCAGTTCTTAATCAATTGGAACCTAGTATTGGTCCTAATTAATAAACTGCTAACATCATGAAATAACAAGCTCCGTTGATTCAGTCAGTGAAAAGATAAAGCTTACTAGTTGTAAGCAATTCTAAAGCATAGTTTAGTGTTACAAGACAAAAAAGGAGAGCCTTAGATTGTCCTCTAGTGCAGTTCGCAAGCTTTGGCTTGCACTTTAGATTAACTACTGCTTAACTACTGTTCACCATGTCATTATTGCTTTCATTTTAACCATGGTTTGTTGAAACAAGCCAATGTTAAACCATAGTTTAAGAACATGGCTTGTTTCAACAAACCATTGTTAAGATTAGCCACAGTTTAGGCGCTGCAGGCAACTTTCCTGTGCACCCAATCCCTGCATTAGCACAATGCTCAAAGACTAAGGCAACAAGGTCCCTATCATAAATATCTGACCCAGCAAATCTATGTTCTATACTGGAATAATCATCTTCTTTGGCGATCACTCGAAGCTGAGTAAGATTGTCTTCCATGAACACTGTCTTAATGAGGGGTCCGTAAGTGACTGTGGTGGCCAATTCTGGATCTACATATCTTTCCACAGTGGGGACATAGGTTTCCGGGTGGGAGTTGATCATGGTCAGGATTTGCCAAATGTGCCTTTCTCTTAGCCCCTTTTATCCTCAATTCATGCTTCTTCAAAGTCCATGACGCCTTTGGTAGAGGCTATTCTCCAACTGGAGTGTTCACAAGCCAGTGTTTCCCAATTATCTGGGCTTATACTGCATTTTTTAAGATTTGCCTTGAGAGTGTCTTTAAACCTCTTTTGTTGTCCACTGGTATTTCGTCTTCCATTCTTCAGTTGGGAATAGAGTAGTTGCTTCGGAAGACGAAAAACAGGCATCTGAACAACATGACCATTTGTGGTCTAACAGAATAATCTATTTGTCAAAAGCTATGGATCAAGGAGTATTGCTCCATACATGTTTGAATTATATGGAAAATATGATATGCCCTTATCCTGTTGCCATCCAAATATTCCATTCATCCCCATGGTGTGCATCATCTTTAATTATGTAATTACTTAACATTAAGCATCAAAAGTTATCATTTTCATTAAAACATTTCAGGAGATGAGATGCATGACACTTAATTCCATTACAGAATTATTCAAGAAAGTACTTCATTCAAGGATCGGGGGGGGGGGGGGGGAGAAACACTTGTAATCCAATGAGTCTTCACTCTAATTTTAGTAATGGATATATAATTTAATTTCAGCAACGTAGATAAAAGGGCACTCAAATAAAATTGGTACCAATGGAGGTGTCTTTATAAATGCTATGAACAACAGCCCCCGTTTCCTTTATTCTCATCTTACAAAAACTTTCCAGCGTATTCAACAAACTGGTATCTCCAGTAACAGCCAAAATAATGGGGGCTATGAAGTATATCTTAAATGGAAAGAGTCACTAAAGCAGGGGTCAGCAACCTTTTTCAGCCGTGGGCCGGTCCACCGTCTCTCAGACCATGTGGTGGGCTGGACTATATTTCTTGGGGGGGGGGGGATGAATGAATTCCTATGCCCCACAAATAACCCAGAGATGCATTTTAAAGAAAAGGACACATTCTACTCATGTAAAAACCACGCTGATTCCCGGACCCTCGGCGGGCCAGATTGAGAAGGCGATTGGGCCGCATCTGGCCCACGGGCCTTAGGTTGCCTACCCCTGCACTAAAGTATGTATTTATTGTTAAAACAAAGGGTTGTGTGACACCTTAAAGACTGGCACATTTAACTAGTTCATACGCTTTTGTGGGCTACAGAACACAACATCAGACGCATGAATCCATGCATCGGATAAATGTGCACGGCAGCTTCTGCCGTAATAAAATGTATTAGTTTTCAAATGCCACATGACTCTTTGCTATTACTAATTAACAAATTAATATGGCTACTCCTCTGGAAAGCAACTACTCTAAATCCACAATAAGGTGTCCTATAGCTTCCAAGACCTTGCTTTTGTTTCACAATTAGGACACAACAGCCATTATGAATAGACTGCCTTGCAGGATTTATAGTGGAAGGTGGAGTAAAAATGTTTACTGTAATTGTGTGTGTGTTTTTAAGGGTGTGTCAAAATGAAAGGTTTCTGTATTCTCAGAGCAGCCTTTATGTGTTAAATGGTAATGAGGTTAAAAGAAGCATTGAGAAGCATCTTGAAGAAGATACATTTTTCCTGCAATCTCTGTCACCTATTGTTTGGGATGAGGAAGGTAAGCAGGAAAAGGGAAGATTTTTACCTTCTATATGTTACACAATAATCACCTAACACATATTTCTTTCAGCTGTTCTGATCCATCTGCATCAGGCATCCATGGTGGCAAGATGTCAAGGCAAGCTGTTGGTGGCAGCAGCAGCAACAACAACAACAACAACATGGATGCCTCTGAGCGAGCAACTTTATCCAACAAAGGCTGGAGTTGAGCTAAAGCAGGGGTGTCAAACTCAAATTCACCGGGGGCCGCATCAGCAGTTTGGTCACCCTCAAAGGGCTGGTTCGAGTTCGAGTGTCTTCAAAGCCCATGACACCTTTAACAGCTGGATTAAGTAATGCAAAGCTTCTGGCTCATGGAACACTACACCTTGATTTCATTTGAATACATATATGAACATAAAAATTGTTTCCTGCTTGGCTTGGTGTTTAAGTTACACAAGATGTGCAGGTTTTAATTTTTCTCATTCCCCAATTTTTAATCGAGCATTTGTTTGGATTTCCCCCCCTTTGCTACCTACCCTAAACCTTTGAGGAGGGTGGGAACTGATGGCCGGACCCTGTAATAACATTGAGGGAAAAATTGCATGATGTGTAAATACCCTAAAAAATAAACCAATTCCTTATCAGCTTTCCCCCCATATATAAATTTTTGCAACGCACACCCTGCGGAAGCCGCGCCTGACGTTATTTACAAAACATGCACTTGCGTATCGAATTTGCTTTTGAATCACGAATCCCCAGAGGCGGAGGATGCTGTTCATTGGGCAGCGCGGAAACGCGCCTAAAGAAATAAATAAAGAAAAGCAAAGCAAAAGCACGCCGCCCCGAGTATTCACAGGGCGCGCTCCCGAAACACAAGCGCGCTCTCGGTCTCCCTCTCTCCAACGCACGCGAAGCCGGCTCTGCCCTTCTCCGCGTTCCACCTCGCGCAGGCGCGCTGCACTCCCGCCAGGACTTATTTCACCCCGGCGAGCCCGAAAAGAAGTTGCGAGCAGCAGCAGCGGCCTCCCATATCCAACCCCGCCCTCGCCGTGTCAAATAAGTCTCAGCTAGGTAGCTGGAGGAGGGGGAGGCCTGCGCCTGCCCCTGCGCAGAAGGGACCCGAGGCGCCCTGCGCGCGCACCGCAGCCCAAGCTTCCCTCACAGATATATATATAGACCAGACTACACGGGCCACATGACGAGGTCTGGCGGGCCGGATTCGGCCCGCGGGCCTTGTGTTTGACACCCGTGAGCTAAAGCATTATGGGTTTCTTCAGTTCAGCATTCCCGAAGCTGAATACTGGGGATCTTAAAAGACCAACCTCCTGGTCGAAAGTCTAACACTCCTTCCCCTTTCTGTGGACTTTGACCTGGTGTACTCCCTGCTCCATTGTTGCGTGGAGACAATCAATTCCTCTGATGAGTCAGGCTCAGGAGACAACATCTGTGGAGGATGGAGCAGCCCTGGACTCTGAGCTTGAGGCTGGGCCTCTGGGCAACAGCAAACTCACAGAATGCAAATGCAGACATGCTTCCTTAGACACTAGTGCACGTATGTTTGGGTGCTTTAATGAGGGTGCAACTCCCTGTACATTAGGGTTACCAGACGTCCCTGTTTCCCGGGGACAGTCCCCGGATTTGCGAATAAGTCCCAGGACAAATTCCATCCCCGGATTTCATCTAATGTCCCCAGGAAATGCAGCAGAAGCAGTCTCAGCAACCCCAGCAGCTGGCTCTGGCTGGCTTCCGGAGCTGCTCGGAAGTCCCCATATGATGGTGGGGCAGGGGCTCTAAGATGCAGCTTCTGGGCTGCCTCCGCCTTCCCTGACCCCAGCAACTAAGCTGTGAAGGGAGGCTTCATGCTGCCTATTGGAGCAGCCTCCCAACTTCTACTTGCGTGCAAGCAGGATCGGGGCGGGGATCTCTCAGCTGTGAAGAGAGGCTTCACGCTGCCTTTCAGAGCTTGCGTGCAAGCAGGAGGGGGCAGGGATCTCTCAGTTAAGCAACAGGAAGCCTCCCTTCCCAGTTGAGGGATCCCCGCCCCTCCTGCTTGCACGCAAGTAGGAATGGGATTGGGGCTGCTCTGATGGGAAGGGAGGCATCTCCCTGCCCCCTCCTGCTTGCATGCAAGTAGGAGTTGGGTTGGGGCTGCTCTGAAAGGCAACTGCCCAAGCCTCACCACCACTGCTCTCGGCCCTCCTTCCATGCCTGACTCATCGCGCACCGCTCCGCCACCCCTACCACCGAAGAACCAACAACTCAGGGGCTCATGGAGAAAGGAGATAGAAGCCCCAGAGGAAGGGAAAACGTGGCCGTTGAGGTCAAGGTGGTGGCCGCCCCTCTGCCACCGCCATTGCTGCAGCATCAACGTCCCAAATGTGTATTTCTTTCTTATTTATTTATTTATTTATTTGTGGTGTCTCCAGATTCATTGGAAAAAATCTAGTAACCTTACTGTACATTGGTATTTAAGGATGAAGACCTGTTATTCACGTTGTGCTTGATGTAGAAAAAAAAACCCCCACTGGAAATTAGTGTATTTCTACCAAATGCAAATACCATTGTAGAAGTAAAGTAAAGTGGCAACTTAGCGCTATTTACAGGTAGGTAGCCATGCTGGTCTGCCGTAGTCAAAACAAAATAAAAAAATTCCTTCCAGTAGCACCTTAGAGACCAACTAAGTTTGTTATTGGTATGAGCTTTCGTGTGTTATTTTTTTTCAGGCAAATAGATCTACTGCCATTATCTGCGCTTTCCCAGGTATGTACCTTCATTTTAGGATTTTATTCCTGGCGCCATGACAGTAATTTTACTATCTTCTCATCTCTTCCCAAATAGTTGGAGCTCCTTGGGCCTGAACTTTCTTACAATAAAATTAAGAACATGTAAAAATTTGTGCGAAATTCTCGCACGAACATGCAATTTAGCAGTTGTGCTGTATTTATATTGCATTTATAAGAGCATCAGCAAAAAATATAATTTCGAAAAAAACTTCCACCACATTGCTTTTATTAGAAATGCATCCCTAATTCCATACATTCAGTCATTAATGTAACCTACTGCTAATTATTGTTCCTCTAATGACTATTTGGCAGTACTATTCTGAATCACCTCCCAGGCATTACTGACATCCAGCTACACGTGAAAAACCTTGTACTGTTATAAAGTGTTTATTCCTAAATGGTTCTCATCTCCTATGACATATTTTTAAATATGACTGAACAAATGGATATGGGGCTTCGAAATGTCACTGGGTTAATTATTATTTTTTGGCATCCACAATATACGGAAGGTTAGTGTCTATGGCTGTTTAGCCACGATGGCTGTTCTAGCGAAGGAAACATACTGCCTCTCAGAAAAGGGTGCATGCATAGAAGAGCATAAACATAAGGAAAATCTGCTGGATTCGACCAATGGCCCATCTAATCCAGTATCCTGTTTGCACAGAGGCCAACCAGTTGCCTGTGGAAACTCTCCCCTTCTGCATTTTCCAGCAACTGGTGTTCATAAGCATACTATGCCTGGAGGCAGATCATAGCTTCCATCATGGGTAGTAGCCACTGACAGCCTTAACCTTCATGTATCTATCTAATCCTCTTTTAAATCCATCGTCGGGACTTCAAAGCACCTCACAGGCAGCAAGGTGCTGCTAAAATTAAAGGTTCACCCCTTTATTCCTCCTGTCCTTCGTGGGGGTCAGGGAGTAGCATGGCTAAAATGTTGTTATAGCAAGAGACTGGCGAAGAAGAAGGCAACTTGACACATATTCAGGAATGAATCAAAGCTAAGATAGATTTGGATTCATTTCAGGTTACATATTTTGCAATCTCTGTCTCTTTTCAACCCTATATGGCCAGCCTTAAATCCATTAATTGTGTGTCTGCTTTAAATCTTTCTGATTTTCCAGTACATCCAGCCTTCTCTTACAGCAAATGCTACAACAAATTTCTTCCTCTTACCCTTGCAATCATGACTGGATCCCAAGACAGAAGACAGAAGCTTCCTTTGACACAGACAAAAAAAAAGAATGCAGAACTTGGAAAAAACAACAAAAAACCATGAGACCAAGCCTGGCTACAAAAACAATTAAGGAAATCTTAGAATATATTCCCCACTAACATAGCAATGAAGCTGAATTACAACAAAGTTTTACGCAATAATTAGGGTGATGTTTTTATTAGAAGAGCTGTGAATCCTACACAGAATACAGAGTAGGATTAAAACCATGCCTACAAAAAAACACAAAAAACTCCCATTGTTCAACTTAATTGTCTGCAACTGACAGTGATAACAGAAGAAGAAAAAGTAGGCAGCAAGAATAGACTTTTATTTACATATGAAGTACCGTATAAAGCCTGAGAAAAAGAATTTGAAATCAGAACATGGCCAATAATTGAAAAACAGATTCAAGATAAGTAATGCTATTTTCAGGAACAGACTCTGAAAGCAACAAATGCTCTGGCAATGGTGAAGAATGAAACTGCACCTGCCATGTGTGTACAAGCGACAGGATAAAGCAGATTGTGTATGAAGCAGCCAAACCAGTACGAAAGATGGATTAAAATCGCATGTTCTTATGGCCATAAAAGAACAAGTGTATATCTGATGGCTAAGGATAGAATTGTTATCATTTAATTAGGAATTTTTAAAAGGAAACTGCACTACTATTTAAAATGTTGAGTAAACAGCCAAAGAGCCAGTTCGTACATTTTATAAAGTTGTTCAGATCTAGTAAAATGGAGATGTACGTACTTGTGATTCTTCCTCTGGAACTTAGCAATGTCAGAGAATTCTGACAAAAATGGAAATGGGAGCAGAAATTGCCAATCTTTGCTTATTCATCCCATGTCCAGAACAGAAATCAATCCAGCAAACACAATCAGCATTCAGTTTCAGTGCTGCTTGGAGTCCACAAACAATACACAATTGATTATTGAAATTAATTGACTTTGCATTGAAAGGAATGGTGTGGAATAACATAATGTTGCCTAACGGCTGGGCCGGCTCTGTCAAATAATATAGATAATATATCTCCAGGTGTCACTGACCATTAGCAATAATCTTTTATGAGTACCACACTTTGCTTTTCTTGGAAGAAAAGTGTGCCAAAGTGATTATCTTAGTAGCTATTACCCCACATGGCACAATCATAAATCAACAGAATCAGCTACAGCATTTTAAAAGCATATAACAAGCAAGGAACAAGTATTAGAATGCCCATCAGAAGGACAGCCTATGCCCTATGAGATGATGCTAGATGTTGTTCCAGATTGAATTGCTAAAGATCTGCATGCTTTGAAGTTTCAGCAAGCAGCTCTTCAGTGAAAATGGGTCGGTATAAATGTAAATTTAAAACAACTCAGAGCCCGAAGAAAGGATAGGAACACAATCACTGATACCACAAACACGAATGAACCATCAAGACTAAAACCTAAAATCTGCTATCTTCAAAATATTTTGAGGATGTACAGTGGTACCTCTAGTAACGGACTTGATCCAATCCGGGGTGCCATTCGCACCCCGAAAAGTCCGTAACTAGAGTGCTGCTTCTGCGCACACACGCAGCGCGATAGAGCGCTTCTGCACATGCGTGAAGCACGCAGAATGCTTCTGCGCATGCGCAAAGTGCGCAGAACACTTCTGTGCACACGGCAAAAGCCGGAAGTATACACTTCCGGGTTTGCCGCATTCGCAAGCCGAAAAGATGCAACATGAACCTAACATAACATGAGGTATGACACTAGTATGATTACATTAAAGGAATCACACCAGAGTTGTAACCATTTCCAGAAGGGTAAGAGCATGACTCTGCTGTAGCAAAAAATACCACCGGTCTTGTGATACCTAATTGATTTATTATGGCCTTTCGCTTTCATGAACCACAGTCCACTTCAACAGATGCTTCAAATGTCACTCTGAGTTAACAGGTGCATGTAACATGAATGTGCAATCATGGCTGTTCCTCAATAGCAGTCAGCGTGGTGGGGCACAACCACAGAGGCACCTACCCAACGTGAGTTTACCTGGATGAGCCTGGGGTGGCGTAGAGCAGCAGCAATTTTGGGGCTACATGTCCGTACCAGTGGAGACAGCTCTGTGCTCCTAGCAGTACATCTGCACAGGTCTAATCTTGCTGCCACTCTGCTCTTTCCCACCTCTGTCCAGGTAAATCGCAATGATGCCAGTGTCACGAGAGCAGCGGCACATCACTGGCAACTACTGATGCTCCTTAGAAATAAAATAAAAGAATCCAGATATGACTTTCTAAAATGCTGCACATGTCATAACTAAAGAAACTAACCACCAATTTTTTTTTTTTGGGGGGGGGTCCCAAGTCAGTATTGATGCTCTTAACTCAGGCAACAAATACCACTTAAATTAGAGAAAGCAACTTGAACTAAGGCATTGACCACAAAAGTGGGAGCCAAAAACACTTGGGATACATATGGCTTACGAGCAGCAGAAAAGCAAGCAAATCAATTAGGGTCTCTGTAGTTTAAATTCACCATCAGCAGAACAAAGAATTGTATAGATTGGCAAATACAACATCTTGAAAATGTAATGAGCTCAATACAGTTAAGATCAGGCACATTATTACCAACAAAAGTGGAGCAAATTACACCATATTATGTAATTCAAGTAATGGGGAACTGGTATTAATATGGAGACCTGTTCCTTGGTCAATGTTATATAAAAATAACCAAGCATAAGTCCAAGTATATTAAAATAACTTCTCTATCTCTCCACAGCTAGTCTCCATATCTCTTGGATTCGGCTGCAGATTTCCACAGATGATGTGCCTTCGAAGCAAACATCTATGAGAATGCAAATGCATTTTAAGCAATGTTTTAGATTTAACAAGATCCTTTCCAAAAGCGAAAGGTTTGTTAACCCAGTCGCATGTTGGATCCTTTTATAAGCTCCGGCTCCATATGGATCTTGCTATGGAGAAGCTGCAAAATAGTAGCCACACATCGCAAAAATCTGCCTTATCAGCTCTAAGAAGCTAGTCTCTTGCTGAACACCAAGTGCTGTCTTGAGGTGTGGATTATCAACAATGGCTTGTTCCTTTGTAAACAACAGCTACTCAACTGGCCCTGGGCAAACTCATTCCACATTTCCTCAGAAGTGGCTAACAGGTGCCCACTTGTGTAAGACTACCACAAAGCAAGCATCTCCAAAACTGACCAAGTGAAGCTTTGCTTAGTAGCTACAGTGTGAATCAGATATCTTATTTTTTTCAAATTTGGTTAAAGTTGTCAGGAAGGCTCAAAATACAGAATACTAACCATGTTTCTTATGCTACTTTCTGGGAACATAATCTGCCTCTTTCACTGGCACAAGCAACAGTAGATCTGAGGCACACCCGGTACCTGATTTTCCCATGGGATCTTAAACAAATGAGTCTGTTCTAGGCTTTGCTTTAAAAGCCCAGCTCATACAGTGTACACAATGAAGAGAGATATTGTACGGGACAGAAAGTCATAACAGTAATTATATTTATGAAGTGTCGTAACAAAAACTACTTTCAAGCCCGCATGTTTTGATGCTTAATTGGTTACAAACTGCTTCAATTACAGCAGGGCCAGCACTCCATATTCACAAAATAAGCTAAAAGGGACCCATACAAAGACAAGAGCTATTGTTCTACATTTTCAGTTGAAAGGAAGTATCTGGTATGAATCAAATACAACAAGCAATCTAAGAATTTAGGAGAGCCTCACACCACCAAATGTCTGAATAACCAGTAGGTACTAATATAGATGCTTTCTCACGTATCACAGAAGAAAAACAGTCTGAATACACTAATCTGGAAGTAAATTGCACTGAAAATCACCCACCTGTCCCTGAGGACCTATTAAAATTTGTGTTCAGTACAATGAGTAACACATGTAGCAGCCACTGATACAACCATAACCACCTGAAAGCAATGCCCATTGTAGTGAAGGTTGAGAACTGTGTTCCTACACTACAGTATAAAACTAGGGAACTTATTTAGAAAAAATACAACTTGAGATAAATAAATCTTGACTGCCACATGCTCCTCACCTGGGACAATTCCAGCTTGAATGCCTGATAAAAAAGAGGTCAGATCTCCTGTACTTTTAACAGCTGTGTAGAAAGAAAGAAAAATCCAGCAGGTGTAGCTCACATAACAAGCAACACTGTCTGAAATTCTCTCTTCTTCCAAAGTATTAAAAGTGTAGCAATTCTGTCCTCCTTTTCACCTTGCCACCTTAAAACCAGAGGGGACCTGACTCCCACCACTTTTTTGCATATATGCAAATGCCTTGAGAAATGTAAAGTAGAAATAGCATTTATTTATTTATTATAACCACCACAGAAAGAAAACAATTTCAATTTAAGAGCTGCCATCTTGTCCTAGCAGCACAGCGTATTTCATATGGTAAAACAGCTGAAATGAAAATAAAAAGGATGCCTTATTAAAGGACGGTGTTATCTTATATACTGGCCCAGTGTTTGTTCTCCAAGTTCTGACAGCATCAGGTCAAGAAGGTCTCTCAGCATACAAACAATCTCCTGTAAAATACTGACACCATGCATTTTAGACACATGACCTTCCCCCCTCCAACGTCACACACATTCAATTGCTACTGAACCCTAACACCATTTGATATGATTGCTTGGCAACCTATTTACTCTGAAAATACACTCCAAAATATTATATGTTGCGCTCTCCTTATTGTGGCATTAAATAAAACCAACATATCTTTGAAAAGTGATTTCCTTTGTTAAGCTGACATTTATTAAAGTGAGTTGTACTTTCCACTTCTCACGCTGTTTCTCAGTGGCTGAGTTCTAGAATTAAAAAAATATATACGTGGATTAGTAGAGTTAAGGAATCCAACTGGACTGATTCAAGGATCCCAGTTATACTCATTTAGAAGTAACGAATGTTTACTGTTAACTGGGTAACTACATTAACAAACCAGTGCTTAGGGTGATATACCACAAAGCCTAGTTAAACTAAAGAATGAGAAATATTGAAGATCAAAGTGTGAAATAGATAAAAAAAAATTAAGGTAGCAAGATAATGAAGCTATGAAATTTATATAGAAACCAAATTGTCAGTACTGTAATTAAAAAGCACTATCCTATCTTGACAAGTAATAACAAATAAAGGCAAGCATTTTTGCTACTCCTATATAGGTTGGTTCATGGGTAGGCAAACTAAGGCTTGGGGGCCGGATCTGACCCAATTGCCTTCTAAATCCGGCCTGCAGACAGTCCGGGAATCAACGTGTTTTTACATGAGTAGAATGTGTGCTTTTATTTAAAATGCATCTCTAGGTTATTTGTGGGGCCTGCCTGGTGTTTTTACATGAGTAGAATGTGTCCTTTTATTTAAAATGCATCTCTGGGTTATTTGTATGTTTCCACTTAACAGACTGTCTCCCCCCCCCCCCACCTTTCTCCAAGCCTGTGGTTTTGTGAAAGATTGTGCTTGTAAAGTAATTATTGCTATACTGTATCTTGTGCATTAACAACCCCCCAATGGATTTTACCATTTAAACACGAAACTTTTCAGAGTCCTACTTAGAGTTTAGACGTTATGTCCTTGGCTACTGGTGACTGCAGCTGGAACCTTTGTGGGGAAATTTGTTACATTTGTCTAAACAGCTAGTTTCATTTGGCTGCTCAGCAAACAACAGTGCTTGAGTGGATTTAATTTAATTAAGATTAATTTACTTATACGAATACATAATATTTACATAGTCTTTGTTCCTAATAAGCTTTGATGGTATTAAGGAATTAGCTTTCAAACTGCAATATTGGGAACTAAAAGCACAAAAAAGCAGACCCCCAAATTACCATGGAATAACTAGGCATCATGTCACTAAAGAAAATGCACCAAATCCCCAAGTTGGTAAGGTTCCAAGGAAATCCATACTGTACCAGGCATGTCCAACAGGTAGATTGTGATCTACTGGTAGATCACTGGACGTCTGTGGTAGATCACTGGTAGATAACTGGCTCAATAACTCTGGCTCTCCTAAAAAATGCTGAACACTTTTGCCCTGCACCCCCCAAAAAGGGGATAGATCGCTGCCAGTTTTTAACTCTGTGGGTAGATCACAGTCTCTTGGGAGTTGGCCACCCCTGGTATATACCATATCTGTGGATTCATATATACAGCTTGCAAAACAATTTGAAATGAGAGCAATTTGGGAAGCATGCAGAGGGAGAATTGACTTTCCTGAGTAACAAGTTGCCCTCAGCAAATCTGGGAGGTTTTCCAGGCCTGGAAGATTCTAGGCAATTGTGCCAGTGTTCTAGTTTAAAACTCCCTGTTCTTCTTTCCTTTGAACAGCGACCCTAATGGTGCAGAGAAGTGGAGCTCTGTGGAACAGCACTATTGTTATACAGCGGTACCTCGGTTTATGAACTTAATCTGTTCCGGAAGCCCGTTCTTAAACCGAAACCGTTCTTAAACCGAGGCGTGCTTTTCCTAATGAGGCCTCCCGCTGCCGATGCCCTTCCACCGTTCGGATTCCGTTCTTAAACCTAGGTAAAGTTCTCAAACTGGGACACTATTTCCGGTTTTGCGAAGTTTGTAAACCAAATTGTTCTTAAACTGGACTGTTCTTAAACCGAGGTACCACTGACAAAGAAAAAACCCTTCTTCTTGCTAGCCTGCCAAGTTGCCTAGTCTGGAATGGTCCTACACACAAACCCTTCACAGGGTTCCTGTCCCCATGGAGGGAGCCCTATGTGTGCACATCTGCCTGTATATAAAGGTAAAGGTAAAGGGACCCCTGACCATTAGGTCCAGTTGTGGCCAACTCTGGGGTTGCGGCGCTCATCTCGCTTTATTGGCCGAGGGAGCCAGCATACAGCTTCCGGGTCATGTGGCCAGCATGACTAAGCCGCTTCTGGCGAACCAGAGCAGCACACGGAAACGCCATTTACCTTCCCGCTGGAGTGGTACCTATTTATCTACTTGCACTTTTTGGGGTGCTTTCGAACTGCTAGGTTGGCATGAGCAGGGACCGAGCAACGGGAGCTCACGCCGTTGCGGGGATTCGAACCACGACCTTCTGATCGGCAAGTCCTAGGCTCTGTGGTTTAACCCACAGCGCCACCCGCGTCCCTACGTAGGCCCCTCTATATTGCCATCTTGTGAGTGGGGCTAGCTGCATGTGCTTGAAAGCCCCATCACACGTGTGGTACCTACAGATTCTGCATGCAGAGAACTACAGTGTTAAGATAGTTTTATACTACGGCCAGATCATGCATATATGTGTTTGTTTGTCGGTAAATGAAGCACCAATGAAAACGTCCATCTCAGCGCAATCACCTTTTCTCTGTTATGCTGCCGTTGTTTCATTAGGTTTTAAAATGATGACTGATGTGATTTTAAAGAATTATAGGTATTCTTTGGTATGGTTTGTTTGCTACAGTTTTTTTCAGCAGAATACACGGTGTAGATGTACTTGAAGGGAATAAATTTTTGAAAAAGCAATTATATTGTGGGTAGAGGAATTCCACGTTTTCTCTATAAGACAATTCCAAAACCACTTTTCACCTCTGCAGGCTGAACTTGTATTTCTCTTATCTTGAAGCTTTTTTCTAACATTGTGAATTGAAATGTTTTTTCAGAAATCTCTGGAAATGGATATAAGGAGCCAGGGGTCAGCAAACTTTTTCATCAGGGGGCCGGTCCACTGTTCCTGAGACCTTGTAGGGGGCCGGACTATATTTTGAAAAATAATAATGAATTCCTTTGCCCTACAAATACATTTTCCTGAGCCACACATATGTAGATCTATCACAATATCTGACCTGTGTTTTAAGTTGCCTCGTTTCATTACTTCATCGGTCTTTTGGCTAAAATCAAGGATAGTATTTGTTCTTACAAGTTGTTTCATTTTATGTAACATAGAAGGATTTCTAAAAAGAAAAGCCAAGTAACCACTAGGATTTGGCACCCACCGCAGAAGGCAAAGTAGTTTTGGGGAAAGAACTATTCAATCACGTTTTTCTTGGAAAAGCCAATTTGACTTCCAGAAACCCTTAGTTTCTATGTATTATGTAAACAGAGTATTCTTTTATTTTGCCCAAGGAATTTCCCATATTTCCACTGCTACCTCCCAGCTGAATTCAAAACTGTGTAGAAGCTCTCCGTAACAGCCCAAGAGGGGAACAGATGAAGAACTTTTGAATTAGGAATGACCCATTTGGTACTCGGCAAGGAGTCAGCCAGGAAATCCTGCTGAAAACCAACCTGCACATTTGCCAGCCTTCTCCAGCTTAGTGCTCTGCAGCTGATGTTGGACTCCAAGTCCCATCAGCCCCAGCTAGCCCTGCCAATGGTCAGAGACGATGCAAGTTAGAGTCCAAAACATCTGGTTGGGGAATCCTGATCTAGCCTACTCTGCCAGTGGTTCTCCACAATTTCTAACAGCAGGCTTTCCAAATCGCATTCTACCTGTTTCTTCGAACTGGAAATAACAGCAACTGAATCTGGGGCCTTCTGCACCCAAACTACAACTTCTGCCATTGATATATTGTTCCTTCTCTTAAGCACATTAGCCAACTGAGACTTCTATTGCCCAAAGGCACAAGCCAGCCTCTCAAGGGCACTTACTAGATTGGTATTACTTCCTAATCAGCATAGTGGGTTTGCCCAAGCCCAGGTTTCCTCAACCTAGGCCCTCCAGATGTTTTGAGACTACAACCCCCATCATCCCTGACCATTGGTCCTGCTAGCTAGGGATCATGGGAGTTGTAGGCCAAAAACATCTGGAGGGCTGAGGTTGAGGAAGCCTGCCCAAGCCTATTTGCTTCAGAAAGCGCAAGAATTATTAGAATAGGAACTCTACCTGCATAGTTTGTGACATCCTAACGTCAAGAAGATCTGTAGATTCTTAACTTCAAGAAGATTTGCAGAATATAAAGTTTTATTAAGAATAAGATAAGTGCATGTATACTGCTGTTAGAGACTTAAGGGAACTTCCTGGTATACTACCCTGTAAGAGGGCAGGTACTTTCTCAGTAATTAATCCCAGCTCACCACTGGGGATCCTGACAACAGGTTGTAACAAACAGTGGTTCATAACTGTGGCCACCCTTCCAGGGGTCTCACCCTTCACATTGCCACAGGCAGACCTTAAGCACAATTTCAAATCTGGCCTCCCACCACCAGCACCAGCAGCAGCACCTCATAACAGGGGAAAGACCTATATACCAGGTACAGTTCAGATAATACTTGTATTCCTTTATTTTCACATGCTAATTTCATGCACAGCTTGTATATTAGCTTATCTAAAATGGGAAGACCCGTTTAACCTTCTCATACAGATGAGGGTTTCTGGGGACCTGGAGCATACAGATGGCTCTAGAGATATCACACGGCACCAAAACATCATTGTTCTTAAACATGCATGTAATGTCCCAACTAAATCCTTAAAAGTTCAGGTGTAATAGAGCTTCGCTTGAGCCTGGTCTTTCACTCTAGTCATCATAGTTTAGCTGAAAACTCATGGCATGTGCTAAGGGGTCAGCAAACTTTTTCAGCAGGGGGCCGGTCCACTGTCCCTCAGACTTTGTGGGGGGCTGGACTATATTGGGGGGGGGGGATGAACGAATTCCTATGCCCCACAAATAACCCAGAGATGCATTTTAAATAAAAGGACACATTCTGCTCATGTAAAAACATGCTGATTCCCAGCTCATATCACATGCCATGAAAAATGTCCTTAGTCTTGCCAATCTATCACAAAAGTTATTAGTGCCAAGAAATGCATGTTAGTATGTGTGTATCTTTCTAGATTTATACCTTAAAATGAAACTTTTTTTAAAAAACAATTTTTCTCTACATGGATCATACCCCCCCAACTGTCCCGATTTAAGTGGAACAGCCCATTTTGGGGGCTGTACTCTCGTGCAAGTCACATGACTCACGCGGGAGCACAGTCCCGAAAGGCGAGCACCCCGACTTTAGCATTGGGCAAGTGGGAAGATATGGGATATGTTCCTACCGTCAGTGAAAGGGGCCGGGGTTGTGCCTTTACACTGCAGCTAGAACATCGGCACAAGCCACTGTTCCTGTGCAGCAGGTCACAGGATCAGGCAAAATGCTGAACCGCTTCTAGCACAGCTACCAGAGAAAAAATTCCTAACCCAAACCATATCTAGTAGCGCACAATTTTTCACCTGATTGCTCAGGCCTTTCATCTATGCAATGCATGCTAGCTATAAATACATCAAGTGGAAGACAGAATAATTTCATGCCTTTTGGAATTACAAAAAGGAGAATCAAAATGATAACTGATAGATAGGTGACAGCGTAGATGCCTCCATCGCTGAGCGGATTCCTCCCTCTCAAGAATAATTTGGAAAGTGTTTAGGTGTGATTAAAATGGCATTTGGAATTATAAGAGTAGGTAATAAACGTATGCAGGTGTAGATTACCTTTGTGTCTATTATGTCTTATACATTCCAAACAAGTTTTTAATTAAGCACGCTCAGAATTAAAGAATCCTGCCTTGTAATTTGCCACTTTTTGCCTAGGACTAGTTGTACTTGTGCTCTGGCAAGCACCCAAAGGGCAAAACTACCCAAGCTTGTCAGGATCAAGCCCACAGCAAGTGTTGAACTGATATCCTGAGGAATGTGAAATAGGTATGTGAAGAAACTGGGGCATTTCAGAGACCAGTTGTGCCAGCTGATCTCTTTAGGGAAGATTGAGCAGTTGCCTAATATTTCTAAAAGCTTCCAGGCCAGTCTTGGTTGCTCATTTCAGCAAGAGGGTCACGTCCAGACAACCTATTGAACGTTCATCCCGATTTGTTTGCAGTGAGGTTAGACAAGGTCACACGATGCGACCGTTATTCCACACTTTAGTGTACATTTTCCCATCACATTCCCTATCGCAAATAGTCCAGTAATTCTGAGAAGCAGGTTTGTTGCACAAAAACTCCACATCAATTTCAATTGCCCAATCTGCATTCGATTGCCAGCACCAAGTCAAAGAGAATCTGCATGAATGCTATTCTGTCTGGTCTGCTGCCCTGAGTACTCTGCTTTTCACCTACCATACACTTTAGTAGGTGCAGCCTGCTTTTTACCTACCATTCAGAAAGCGTATCTAATTATTCCGAACCAAAAAGAATCCACTATATTGTTTCATTTTATTTCAATTATAAATATATGGCTTGGTCTTTGAGGCACAGTTTGCAGCTTTTGGGGGGAGTTGGTGTGCCAATATTTCACCCTAGTTCTCCTACTGCTTTTTAAATCAACGCTCCTTGAATGGCGCATGAATGACCCCCATCTATCAAAGCAGGAGTAAGAACAGTAACAGTCGTATTTTATATTGATTCTGTACTTAGTTCATAGAAAATGTGTCCTTTGCAAGAAGCAGAACGTCTTAAGATGGAAAGTCAAATGAGAAGAAATAATTATATATAATCTGCAAAATTATTCTTCTTAAACCCAACTATGCTCTGGCTGTTCATTTTTAAAAACTGGACTATGTAGTTAGATGCTATTAGAAAATGCTCAGAAACTTGCTGAGTTCTGAGAAATAAAAACCACAGACAGCCAAAATGCAGCTGCATGAAGTCAAATACGCTGGACCCACATATACTGGAAACATCACTTAAGGGAAAAAATACTGACATTTTTACTGAAAAGTATATGAAACAGATATGGTGGTTACATCTTTTATTGGACGTACTTCTGTTTGAGTAAAGATACACTCTAAAATGAGGAATAACACCCCATCAGACATGAAACAACACAGAGCTTAAAACTGAGGCATAGCGAGGAATACAAATGCGTTGCATTTAAGAGCAGAAATGCAGGGGGAATATTTAAAATATTTACAAATGGGAATAAGAATGTCTTGTGACATTAAGCTCTTGAACACTTAGTTAATCCTTCATATGCCAGAGCATGATATAATTACACCAGTCCTTGAGCCCTATGGTACTATATAAACCATAAGAGCATTTTAATTTAAACATCATAAAGATGCCAAGATTCCCCCCCCCCCAAAGATTTGATTCCTCTCAACTCATCTTATCCCATGCTGCCCCACCTCTTCCAGCTTCCAAGCTGAATATGTATGGTACTCAGTATGCCTCCAGATGGCTACTCTTTTGTGGTGATTTACATGCATAGAATCATTGAATAGGAGAGTTGGAAGGGACCACCAGGGTCATCTAGTCCAACTGCCTAGATTGCAGAAATCTTTCTGCCCAATATGGGGCTCGAACCCACAACCCTGATATTAAGCCTCTCATGCTCTGCTATCCTGCAGGCACTCAGCGGAAATGTAGGTATATGCAAATAGTGCTCTGTAACCCTAGGGCAACAAATCCACTTTAAAAAAAAGAAAAGAACTATTGCAGTTAGGAAAGTGATGGAAAACTGCACTGAAAAGTGAGGGATGAATGGATGAACATGGAGATGTGCAACTTCCCCCATTCTTGCCCCACCAGCAAGTCAGGATGCATGCTCACTGTCAAATAACTGCACCCTAAACAAACTGAAAGCAATGCTCAATAAAGACCAGACATAATCTAACTACCATGTAAGCGTTGTTCGAGCAAAACAGGAAGAATGCTGACTAAATAGGTCATCTGGAGGAGACCTGAGCGCTTCTTTTTTTCCAGTTCTACAGCATTACCCATTTCCCTCATTTTACTGTGAATTATCTTAATCTGTCTTTTGATATATAGGCACATAAGGAAGCCTTCTGAGTAATGTAGATTAGTGGCAAGAGTATACTATCTGCATGAACTGGACCACAGGTTTAGTCAACATAGGAAATGCCGAAGTACAGTGGTACCTCGGGTTAAATACTTAATTCGTTCCAGAGCTCCATTCTTTACCTGAAACTGTTCTTAACCTGAAGCACCACTTTAGCTAATGGGGCCTCCCGCTGCTGCCGGAGCACGATTTCTGTTCTCATCCTGAAGCAAAGTTCTTAATCCGAGGTACTATTTCTGGGTTAGCAGAGTCTGTAACTTGAAGCGTCTGTAACCTGAAGCATATGTAACCCGAGGTACCACTGTACCTCATGAGTGTCCATTGGTCTAACTCTGTGTAAGACTGTCCTGTTTATTCTATTCTTTAAAAAAGCTATTGAGAAAAGAATGGAGATTGCGCATAACTGCTAAACTTAATCATATACGAACTATCTACTTTATCTGGGTTCAGACATATCAAAAATTAGATACCGGCTTTCAGCTTTTGAAGTCCTGACCTCCAGTATAAGATGCAGGTTCTGAAGTTCTGGTTCATGTGAAACGTGAACTTCGGCATTTTAAAAATATGTATTTTGGACTCACCACAGAAATTTGAGCTTCTCTTGATTCAAGAATGTGTTACCTCTCCCCACGTGAATCTCACAATTTTAATGTGCAAGATTCATCACATGTTAGAGTGCTAGGTTTTTTAATTTCACAAAACAGCATTCAGTGAGAACCTGACTAATGGGCTTTTAAGCAAGCTGTTCTCAGGTGATGACTGCTTACAGCTTCATCTTGCCAAAAACACCATTCCAATTCTTGTCCTCATAAACATACACACTGAAGTTTTCTACTACAGCTTTAATGAAGGAAACACTTGTGTCTAATTTTATTAACGAAAAGAAAAGCTTTCAAGAAGGTGACAGAATTCTTTACTGAACATTTACAGTGGGCGTATTCAGCAGAAATAGAAAACCTTTAACTTAGGCTCCAATCCTAAACACACTTACAATGCACACACTCAATGGATGCAATGCGACTACTTTCCATGTAAGGAATTGCATTGTGCAGCTGCAATCCTACGTACACTTAGTAGAGAATAAGTCTATTGAAATCAGTAGGACTGAATAAACAAGCATAGGAATGGTTGCCCACCTTTTGTTTTGGGGGAAAGCATTTGCAAACTGTCTGGTTTGATAACATCACTCTCAAATCTATTCACGAAACTCCGAAGTTACAGTAAATAATGGAATAATAAGAACCTTGATGCAGCTTGACTTGCCTTCCTCCATATTTGAGAAGCACTGTTTTCCATGTTGATTGCTACTAGCTCACCTCCCAAATAATGTAAGCAAGAAATTGCCACACATCACCTATGAGTTTGGCTCAGCCCTGCCTTACCATCACACACACTAATCCACCTATGTCAGAAAATGAAGAAGAATGTAAAAGTGGGTTGCAACTGCTTGCTCCATAGGACTTGGTAACTGAACAGGTGTAATCACACTTGGGAGGAACTGCTCAGCCAAGCACAGATATTTTTAGAAACTGCTGGTGTTCCGAGCAATGACGAGAGAATGGCTTTATTCAAAATAGTCATACTCCAAGTAGTGAAGTTGAAATCAATGGGCTTCAGTCACGTCCATTCATTTCAAGGTGTCTACTCTGAATAGGACCACCAACGTGATTTTATTCATCTTCCTGCTTGAGCAGGGTGTGAATGTGTTAGGTATCAGAGGTTTAACGCCGGCATCTTCCACCCACCCACACCCGCCCGAACGATTTACGGATCGAATCGTAACTGTCAGGTTGGGTTCAGCAACCTCTTGCAAACCAGGGATACAACCATCGACGGACACAAAAAATGGATTTAGGATGCTGCACTTTCCCACATCTATGCAGGAAAGCACGCACCTCACCTGCTCTTTTCTGTTACTCCTCCTGCCCTTTTGCATGCAAAGTGGAAGAAAGGAAAGGAAAATAACTTGGTGCCGAAGAGATCCTCCTCGCAGCCAGGTCCGTCCATCTAACATAAATAAACAGCATTCCGGAAGGCTGGGAGGTAATCAGGAGGCAAATCCTGCCGTAAGGGGGGATTTAATTATCTCTCTCTTTTCTTTTTAACTTACCGGAGGAAACCGAGGAGCCCGACAAACTGGAGTTGCTGGAGGTGGCCATCCTCTTCCTCTTGGGTTCCTTAGTGACTAGCCCAGGTGCTGCTACTGCTGCTGCTGCTCTCCGGCTGCCGCCCCCGACCCATTGCAAAGTGCCGGAGCCGCGCTGAGCAAAGCAGCAGCAGCAACAGCACCCGCTACTGCTGCTGCTGCCGCTGCTGGCACCGGGGCTCGCCTTGCCGCCCAGCCAAACAACGTGCTGCTGCTGCCGCCGCTCCGCTCGCGCCCCTTTCAGCCTCCGCGAGGCGGTGGAGAAGCCGCCCGGGCTGCCCGGCGAAGGGCCCCGCGCTGCGTCCAGTTCCTTTCTCTCCGCCGGAGAGGAGGAGGAGGAGAGGAGAGACTCTGGAGCCGCCCCGCCAGCTCCCTGCCTTCGCCTTTCCCCCTTCCCTCCCTCCGCCGGAGCGCCTCACTCTTGACAAGCGAGAGAGCGGCTCCACCTCCTCCTCCTCCGCCGCCGCCTCAGCTCCCCTCACTCGCGCGCGCACACAAAGGAAGCGGCGGAGAGGCGCACGGGATGCGGGCTGCTGCTCAGGGCGGGCTACTGAGGGCGCCCAGCCCCAGGCGGGAAAACAAGGCGAGCGGCCGAGCGCTTGCAAGCGGGCACCGGCAGGGCGCCGCTCCTTCCATGTGCCAAGGCTGGTCCAGCTTCGGGAAGCCGAGGCTGCCGGTCGCGCCGCCTCCGGGCGGGGGGCGGGGAGGGGCGGACGGGGGGTGGGTGGGGAGGCTAAGCCCGAGGAGGCGCTTCCCCAGGCGGCTGGCGCTGGTGTGGAACTTCCCGGCTCTCGTGCGGAGGGAGAAAGGAGCCCGCCACCTCCGGGCTAGGGCTCGCGCTTCTCTCTCTCCCCCCCCCCCAAAGTCTTCTTTCATAATTTACTTTATGCGAGTCTCCCCAAGCAGACTTCCGAACAAACATAACAAGCTGCGTTTGCCACAAGAGCATAGGAACATGCTGTTCTCTTTCGGTAAAACTAGCAGCCTTTTGTTCGGGTGTCCCGCCTTCCTTCAGTTACCTGCAGGGTTTTCCCTCCCTCGGAGAGGCAGGGCAGCCCTCCGCTGTGGGGATGCTGTTGCCTCCGGATTGCCTAGATCAGAAAGGAGGGCTGCCCTGCAAGAGCCCCCTCTGCAACTCTTCTTGCCAGTTGGAGTCCATCTGTGTCGGATTTACGGATAAGCTGAACAAGCAATAGCTTAGGGCCCCTCTCTCGGGGGTGCCCCCAAAAAAGTTAAAGGGGAGAAAAAGAACCCTGGATGTACATTTCCAAAATCTAAGATAAAAAACAAATTAAATAAAACCTACATACAGCAACAGTGTTCTGTGTTGTGTATGTTCCTATGATGCAAGTAACGGGCCCCGCCTGCTAGCCTGCTCCCTAAAATATCACTGGTTTGCTCATTTCTATATATAGGGTGCCTACATTCTGCATGGACTTGTTGCATGGCAACATGTGCAAATGACTTTAGATACCTAATTGGTTCATAAATTACCATATAGCATATATTCCACACAAAGAACAGCGACAATTTGTTGTTGACAAAGAACAGCTGGACATATAAAGGGCCCCATCACCTTCAGTAGCTTAGGCCCTCATGGAACCTAAATCTGGGCCTGGGATCGATTCCCTCCACTGCAAGCACTGCACGTGGTCTTATTTATATTATGTTATGTTATTCCATGTTATTTCTTTATACTCCTGTAATAGTGGCCATGCTCATTCATGAGGAAGGCTTCGGGAGTAAACGTGAGGGAAAATCCACACCCGCTGCCCTGCAGGACATCTTCAGGAGAAGAAAAGGCTAAGGAGTTAACCCTACACAAATCCGGAATGGAGCCCCCAAGGAGGTTGGATGGTGCCTTGTTCGCCTCCTTCTGGCAACTAGCTGCAGCCAAGCTGATGTCAAACATGTCTGCTTTCTTTTGGACCATATCAGCGAGGCCAAGAAGACAGCCCAGGACCTCCATACATACTGCCCAGGCTTGCAGTACAGGGAGGTCACTTTTGTACCACTAAAACAACACAGGAAGCAGCAGTTACAAGCTGCCAGCCTCTGTAGCCACAGCAGCTGCTGTGATTCTCCAGCGGTTTGACTGGATTAATATACTATATTTAAGATAATCTCCCCAACCAAAAAGTGATCAGTTTAGACATGACTGACATTAATGTGCCTTTGTACTGTCTACAGCACACCTATGACTGCAGACTATGCCCCAGATATAGTACTGTAGTTTTGACAGCTAGAATACCTCCTTTGGTTACTGTTATTGTTACATTTTTAAAGTTAAATTTAAACACCTAAGAAGAAACCTGCTCCAGCATTCTGTTCACACAAGAAGGACATGAGCACAGAAGGAGTGCCCCTGTTTGCGCTCCTCACAAGAGCCATGCTACTTAATCATCCTTTTTTGATGAGCTGTTTCAATTCCCAGAGTTTAGCCATGGGAAATTTACATATAATGATGTTCTCGGCAATACGGACATCCAATACAGTGGTGACAGAACAGTTAGTTTCAGCGCTCAGTTTGAGTCAGTGGTGGCTGAACTTGGGCCTCAAAATCTTTTCCAGAAGCAGCTCCTTTTAGTTTTTCAGTTCGTAGACTGCAGAAGTTTCCTCCGCAACAGGCATTAAGCTGTGACTGCCGTATGAACACAGTGTTCTTTCCCTGCCTTCCATTGTATCTTTTGAAACTGCCACCATGCACCTTTTTATTATAATTTATTAAATATGCATACCGCTCTTCATCCAAAGATCACGGGGCGGTACACAACATAAAAACACAAAATGAAAATACAAAATATATAATAAAACAAAAGCAAAAGCAAAAAAATAAGGCTGAGACCTGACAATGAAATATATGTGCTTGCTTTGCTAATTGCTAGCCCTTCCCCAATATGTACAATACAGCATTGCTTTATTTCTAATCGAATGAAACACTGTCTGTATAGGGAACAGTTATGGAACAGTTCAGGAACCCCTCTGGTGGCAGCTCAGTATAGCTCATGCAATACAGTAGTTAGTTATTAGTCATGTCTGCTACCACACCAGGTTCAAGGTTCTGGTTGTAATATACAAAGCCCTGAATAACTTAGGCCCAGGTTCCCCTGTACAGCCCAAGTCAATTGCTTTATGGACCAGAAGCGTGATTCATGTCAATGCACAGTTTTGCTTTCAGTGTTGTTTGTGGGCCTATCTATATGAAGTTAGATAGGCACAGTCTCTACTGAGATGCATGGTTAAAATGGTTTTACAGTTGTACCTTGGTTTTCAAACAGCTTAATTTTCAAACATTTTGGCTCCTGAATGCTGCAAATCCAAAAGTGCCTTGTCCAGTTTGCAAACTATTTTTCGAAGCCAAAGGTCTGACGGGGCTTCGGCAGCTTCCGATTGACTGCAAGAGCTTCCTGCAGCCAATCAGAAGCCACACTTTGGTTTCCAAATGTTTTGGAAGTCGAACGGACTTCCAGAACGGATTCCATTCGACTTCCAAGGTACGACTGTATTTCAAAAAGCCTTTACAACCTGAATGCTTCTCAAATGTTCTGTTTTTTTTTATTTTTAGGGAAATAGATTTCAAAGACAGGCGTGCCTGGTGTGCTCTGGTCCATGGGGTCACGAAGAGTCGGGCACGACTAAACAACAGATTTCAAAATAGAAACCTGCACACACAACACAAATAGCATCTATATTAAGTGGGAAACATTCAACATCATGAAATCGATAGGTCAAAGAAAGTCACAGCAGACTGCTAAAAGAAACAAAAGGTAATCTCAGTATGAATAAAAATGCAAAATTAGTTGTGCAATATAATAAACAGTCTTCTCTGTTAACACTTTACTGCACAAGTTACCAAGGGTAATCTCTAACGTGACATCTTTGCTACCAACATTTTGAAAATGCCCATGGGGCTTTTCCAGACAATCAGTCAATAATACATGCCGCAATGTTTTAAAAGTCCCTTCAAATGTCAATAGCATAATATCCCATGTGGACAATAGCCATGCTGCTGCAGATCCCTTTGACTTAGTTAAATGAGGGAGGCTGAGCAGAACAGGTAGATTACCTGCTTCCAAATTAACAATTCACACAACAGGAGAGAGAAATCTATTTTTCTTCATATATCTCTGGTTGAGTCCTCTGAAGCTGAAGGTATACCACCTCAAGTTTAGAAAATAATGCAGCATACCACCTCAAGTTTAGAAAATAATGCAGTCACTTGCGGAGAGGAAATTCATGCTGTTCACTTATGACATCATATATAAGTGCCTTCTCTATGGTGGCACCTTGTAATGATAGAGTTTGTAATTTAGTTATATTCCCTTAGTATTAATAAGTTCCCCTTAACTCACATGATCCAGTTCCAGAGGCATTTAAGTTGCTGCAAAAGTTTCGCATTAAAGGCTCTGAAGAATGAAGTTGCTTCAAGTCATTCCCTCATTCCTCTAGCTTGACTATAGACCAGTTACATACCTGGTTTATAAATCTCCTTATCCTCAGAGGTGAGTGCAATCACTATATCTTTCTATGCAGCTTGAAGATGTCCCTCTTTGCCCAGACCTTTGCAGGGCTCTGAGCTTTTGTATCCAGCTGTGAAATTATTAGTGCAGGCTTGTTGTATCGCTGAGATTGTACTGGAGCCTTTAACTGTGATATATGGTTTTAATTTTTGCTGTTTCAATGGTATTGGGATTTTCTATTGTTAGCTGCCCTGAGATCATATGTGATGAAGGGTGGGACAAATGAAATGAGCAAATAAATAATAAAATTAATAAATATAATGTCCAAATAAGTTCCTATTTACATTCCGCAGTCATAATTAATTTGCTATATATTGGGTGTAAGCACTGCATTTTTCCTAAGGTTCAAATTGCTGTGATTTGAATGCAGGGGAAATGTGATGTCCTTAACAACGGAATCACAGCCTCGAGGCAAGACTAGTAGAGGGCACAGAGAGAAAGAAATGTACATATATTTCACACAGAAAACAATGTACAGAAAGGACCACCGAGAAGCAATATTGGGAGAATCAGGTAAAAGCATGTGATGTGCATTTTGTGAAACTCAGAGAACCTTTTCATCAGCACTGCATATCTACTCCTTGAATCTAATGTCTCCAAAAATGTCTATAGCAATTTCCTGGCCTTGCTGCATTTCTTACCTGCATTTCCAAAGCATTACTAGGGGAGTGTATATGAGGGTGTGCATCAATATCTATGCCACACAGCAGACATGGTGCCAAAACTGCATTGACATTATGCCAGCATTGCAGCCTGACTATAGAAGCACAAAGGTTTTGGATCAATTTGCTGATACTCTGTTCTGGGTGCCCTGAGACTGAATGTCCTTCCCCACATCACCGATGGATGTATCCCTTCTATATTTAACACTTTCTCTTTTGCAAGCTATGAGTTTACTGACAGACTGGAAAATAAATATGTTCCTCAATCTGATGTTTATTTCTGTTGGTGTTAATTAACTCATTTATTTCAGCTCTATTTTTAAATTCAGTTTATCGGTCAAATCCAGCCCATGACTAGCTGTGCTGTGCAAGCCAGTTCACCCGTGCACCTTCTTGTCAATCAACTTTGAGACAGTAGATGATGGAGGGCTAAAATGTCTGTCTGTCTCTTATGCCTATGTGCTACTACTCAGCAGCACTGAGAATTCCACACTAATAAATATCCAGGAAAACAAATGTATACATAAGATATGAAGTGTATACAGCTAGATAAAGGCTGTGAAGTGTCAATTCAAGGCAACATGTTGGAAATATGGGAAACATCCATAAAGAGGACAGAGAGAACAAGAGCTGTAAGAGTTAAGAGATCCATAACCACTGACCATAGGCTGTAAGAAAAAACGGAGAAAGGAAGCAGGAAAGTGTTGTGGCATTAAGGTAACATGACTATACTATTCCTGTTTAGCCTCATACACTTCTATTCCCCCCCCCCCAACGCTTCCTAAACTAGTTTTTCTCCTCTTGTATTGCTATTGTAATTAGCAGCAGCCAATGCTGGTTTAGCTGCCCACTTCAGGTTGCAATTAACTCATAATAGGCATGTCACAAATCTTAACCTGACTCCCCTTGATGATTTTTGTTCATGTGGTAAGATAAATATCTATGATGGCTGATCCATGACGTCAGTTGCATACTGACTCTACCAACTCTGGGTAAATTAAGAGCATAAAACATTCCACAGGCTGTGCATAACAAAGAAAGCAATATGATTAAGAAGTGTATTTCAAGAGGAAGGTAAAACAACAAAGGAGGAATGCAATTTTTATGTAAAGCCTAAAAACCAATCTCAACCCCAGCTCAAAAGATTATGTTGTTCCGTACCAATATCGTTGTCCTCCAAGTGATTACAAAATCAAGGAAAAGCTGAGCTCCTATAAACAAGAAGGCAATGTGGTAAAGAATGCCAGACGAAAGTACGCAAGCAGGAATCCAAAACTAAAGCAGAGAATATTATTTATGCTGGGAATTTGGGACAAGAAAGTGTGGGGCCAGAAGGACTGCCAGTATTCCTTCTTAGTGGTAGCACCCTAGTTGTGGAATGGTCTCTCTAGCGCTGCCTTCTTTATGGCAATTACAACATCAAGTGACGACTTCTTTAAAAATTCTCTGAGGCTTAACATCTGTGTTTTTAAGATTCTGAACCAGACTTCATATGCTCTATATAAGCTGGTCATCTGCTTTTATTATGTTATAACCATGTTATTGGGTAAGATAAAGGTAAAGGGACCCCTGATCATTACGTCCAGTTGTGGCCGACTCTGGGGTTGCGGCGCTCATCTTGCTTTATTGGCCGAGGGAGCCGGCGTACAGCTTCCGGGTCACGACCAAGCATGACTAAGCCGCTTCTGGCAAACGAGAGCAGTGCATGGAAACGCCGTTTACCTTCCCGCCAGGGTGGTACCTATTTAACTACTTGCACTTTGATGTGCTTTCGAACTGCTAGGTTGGCAGGAGCTGGGACCGAGCAACGGGAGCTCACCCCGTCGAGGGGATTCAAACCGCCGACCTTCTGATCGGCAAGTTCTAGGATCTGTGGTTTAACCCACAGCGCCACCCGCGTCCTTTTATTGGGTAGTTTTATGTAAATATAGAATTAATAATGATGATGATAATGATAGTCAATGACAAACTTCTGCAGCTTCTGACTGTGAAATGGATCAAGAAGGCTAGGACACCTATTTCCTATGTCCAACCAGAGGAGAGGCAGGTGTGAATGTTAACCCACAAAAGCATTTCAGGAGGCAAGGTTCAGTTCTTGAGTGAGACACACAGAAAGAAGCAAGTAGGGAAGCAAGCTCTGGAAAGTGTATTTCTGGAGGTTCCTCTCTCTGGAGCTGATGTGGTGGAGTTGTTTGTTGGAGCCATTCCTCCACCCATGTACAACCTGTATACAGTGGTACCTCGGGTTACATACGCTTCAGGTTACATACGCTTCAGGTTACAGACTCCGCTAACCCAGAAATAGTGCTTCAGGTTAAGAACTTTGCTTCAGGGTGAGAACAGAAATCGTGCTCCGGCGGCGCAGCAGCAGCAGGAGGCCCCATTAGCTAAAGTGGTGCTTCAAGTTAAGAACAGTTTCAGGTTAAGAACGGACCTCTGGAACGAATTAAGTACTTAATCTGAGGTACCACTGTATTTGCAGATCATTGCAGATTTTACAACATGGTCAAGGAGCTGTCAGGCATGGAATGCCCGGAGTGAGGAAATAACTCTTTATTGTCAAAAGTACACTTACCAGTTAGAGAAAGGTATGTCCGTCAGTCCTGTGTCTCTCGGTTGCTCCTAGGTGTGCATCTGATGAGGCATTTGCTGCAACAGAGAGGCCCTAACCCCGATCTTGGCTTGTGTATCTCCCCTATCCAAACTGCACACAAGCAGGCAAAGACTATGCCTGCGTGTTACCTATCTCTGCTCCTCCCACTTCAATCCTCTCCTGGTTCTGGGAGAAGTGGAGCAGAAGAGATAGGCGGTGGAGGTGTGGAAGCCAGCCCTTGAATCCACATCAGCCAGACCTATCCTTCTCCCTGCAACAGTTATTTATTCTCCAATCCTTCAGCTTCTCCTGCCTCTGCCCTCCTGGCTGTTACAGGTTTCCCCAGTTCACAGATCCCTTATTCCAAGTCAAGTCTCCAACCCCCTTCTCCCACTGCCCACTCAGTAGCTAGCCAGTCCCTGATAGCCAGTCCACCATAAATCTTCAGTGGCCACCTTCCAAAGAAAGCCAAACACAGGTAAGTGCTGTACCTCTGGAATTTATCACAACTTGGAGAAGGGATGGGCAACAGTAAATACACAAAAGGGGGAACTCCTGTGTGAGTCCTGTGTACACAATCCTTCAAAGGCCTAACTAGCCTGCAGTCATGTAGCTCTGCCTGGTTGGGAGTTAATGCAGAGGGATTAGTTCACAGGGTGAAGACGTATTAGTCATTGCAACTAAATGTGGGAGATTCAGCAGTCAAACCCAATACAGTGGTACCTTGGGTTACATACACTTCAGCTTACAGACTCTGCTAACCCAGAAATATTGCTTCAGGTTAAGAACTTTGCTTCAGGATGAGAACAGAAATCGTGCTCCGGCAGCGCGGTAGTAGCAGGAGGCCCCATTAGCTAAAGTGGTGCTTCAGGTTAAGAACAGTTTCAGGTTAAGAATGGACCTCCGGAATAAATGAAGTACTTAACCCGAGGTACCACTGTACATATTCTTGTTAGTTAGCATGAAAGGCGTCTAAGAGCACAGAGCTGTATTGCTGATAGGAAGAACCTTGGACCACAGAAATATAATTGGTAGAGAGGGTTGTGTGTGAAGTCATTTCCCCTGCTTTCCTGAGGGGAAAGGATCATGTAGTACAGTAATTTCCTGCTTCTCTCTCTCTCTCACCAGCCATATAAAAGGACAAATGTTTGCTTGCTCCAACTATAGATGTTATGTACTACAATAGACAAATGGCCGGAGTTGTTTCTACTGTAAATTTAAGTATTTTACCTGCTGCTGTAGCTGAGAACCAGTACAATACTATGAGTAAGTAAATCATGTTTTAAACTTACTTTTGAGTCAATTGTCTGGTGCTTTGTTAAGATGGATAAGGGAGCCAGCTTGCTTCTCAACTGGACATTCAAATGAGGGCTACACAGCTGATAAAGCCGTTGTTGTGATTGTAAAATCTGCACTGGTCATTGATTGAGCAGCATAGCTACTTTCTAATCCTCATTTGTACATAACACAAGCAGACTGTGAGGCTCAAGGGTCCTTTTAGCGTCACAGTACGTGAAAACGTACTGAAAAGACTACTGCCTTGAGGCTATATTTGTATGGGAGTTTCTCATTGTAATGCATCTCCTTTTACTTTCACATCACACATTTCAAACATTGTTTCCATAATCTTTAAGAGGAGCGCTTACATTTTATGACTCCATCTCATTCATGTAAAATATGAGGATGAAGCCTCCCTTTGACTCAATCATAAGATGTCTGACAGGCAATTGTTTCTGAGTGAAAGCAAAGGAAATGTAAAGTTATGTGAGGAACATTTTTGTCAAGAGAGAGAGAGACAGAGAGGGCGAGAGAAAATCTTCCAGATGGTTGGGAAATAAGTAATTATTCATGTCCACTTATGTTTGAAATGTTTAGGTTTTCTTTCCTTTGCCCTCCTTTTAAATGTTTCAGACTGAGAACAATTTGTCACCTAACATATTGTTATGTGTTTGTGGGGGGTCAGATTCCTATGAGTTTGGTGTGTTTGTGTTAAAACTGTGGCCAGCCCATTAGCTTCTGCACTCGGTATGTATTAGAACAGGCATAGGCAACTTGCCCCCCCCCAGATGTTTTGGGACTACAACTCCCATCATCCCTAGCTAACAGGACCAGTGGTCAGGGATGATGGGAATTGTAGTCCCAAAACATCTGGAGGGCCGAGTTTGCCTATGCCTGTGTTAGAATTTTAAGTCCAGTGAGTGGTAGGATTTAATTAAGCCCTTTGTGTTAGGCTGGATGCCAGATTCTTGCATGTTAAACTGGATGCAAGACCCATGTGTGTTGTTAACTCTCTGCGCTGTTAACTCTCTGGAATTAGCATGTGTAGCTTGTCAAACTTCCTAGGACATTTCTTAGTCCCAGGAAATCAGCCTGTGTTAAAAGATAATTAAGTCAGACTAATCCCCTTTGAGGTGTTAGTCAGGGGTAATGAGTCATTGGCACAACAACAGATCAAAGGGATGAGCTTCTGCCTGCTTTTGGTTAGCAAAGTTAGAGTGCTATGTGTCCTATTGGTATAGTGATGGCCGCACTTATTCAGATAGAAGAAGAGTTTGGGTTTGATACCCCGCTTTATCACTACCCGAAGGAGTCTCAAAGGGGCTAACATTCTCCTTTTCCTTCCTTCCCCACAACAAACACTCTGTGAGGTGAGTGAGGCTGAGAGACTTCAAAGAAGTGTGACTGGCCCAAAGTCACCCAGCAGCTGCATGTGGAGGAGCGGAGACACGAACCTGGTTCCCCAGATTATGAGTCTATCACTCTTAACCACTACATCACACTGGCTCTCATAGAATAGGAAATGCTGGGGGGGGGGGGGGGCGACGACAAAAAATGGTGGGTAAGGGAGGGTTACTTGGGGGGAAGAGAGTGAGAAATGTTCCTATTTTCATCCGAGGAGTGTTGGAGGGTATGCACTTTTCATAAAGCCATCAGGTATTATTGTTGCTGTATTGGTTTTGCACAGTGAATGTTTTATAGTCGTACCTTGGATCCCGAACGCCCTGGAACTAAAATGATTTTTGGTTCCTGAATGCTGCAAACCCAGAAGTGATTGTTCTGGTTTGTGAACATTCTTTTGGAACCCGAACGTCCAACGGGGCTTCCATGGCTTCTGATTGGCTGCAGGAGCTTCCTGCATCCAATCAGAAGCTGCAATTTGGTTTTCGAACATTTTGGAAGTTGAACGGATTTCCGGAACGGATTCCATTCGACTTCCAAAGTATGACTGTATATGAAATAAGTGGTGAGAATTGATATTTTTCTTGTCCGGAAGAAACCTATTGAAAACTAGACTTCACCATGTTGGCAGAGGAGTTGTGTTGAGAGGGAAAAAATGTTTTAATTTGTGATCTTAACTTTTTTAAAATAAAAAACAACCCCAAAAATCAAGTTAAAAGCACAATTTCTCTGATTGTTTATATATAATACACACAATGCAGGCGCTGAATTCAAGATTGCTAGGCCTGGAAGTGCCTTCATATTTTTTGTTAGTGCCAGTGAACTGTTTTAGCTGCACAGTATATTTTATAAATGTAAAGTGTAAATATGACAAAGAGCTTTTTTTGTAAGCATATGCATAATATAGATATACTTGTCAGGGAGCTGCGGTTGGCAGTGACTCTACGGCGAAGTCACATTTATAGATGCTTGCTATATTAAATGACTTTCCCCAAGAATGGAATACAGGGGGAAATTGCATTGAACGTTGCTTCTTCTATCACTGTACCATTATAGGAAACCATACTTGATTAAATTCTGTCTCCTGGCCTGCGTAACTGTGAAAGGTACAGGGACCCTTTTACACAGATGCATGTCATTTGGCATATGTTCACACCATAATATCTTGATCCTAATAAACTTATTACTTGGATTTAAGGCCTATTGTTTTCAAAAACATCGCCTTGGGCACAAGGCTGTAGGTGGCATGAAAAGATATTGTTATCGTGACTAATTTATGAATGCAAAATAGTCAAACACAATGATAATACATAGTTGCAGTTGGGTAGCAATCTAGATATTGCCAGCAGGCACTGGCAGTGTTAATGGCGCTCTCTCTCTCTTAACAGGCCTTTAATTAAATGTGAAAGGACAACATAGTCCATGGTTCTCTTACTATAACAGCACAGAGACAGACTACTAACCATGTAGTCTTGGACTTCTGCAGATGAGATTCAGAATTTGTTCATAACAGATTAAGTTGCATAAGTTGTTTGCTTACATTTTGAACGTTCATTTTAATAAAAAGGTAAAGGTACCCCTGCCCGTACGGGCCAGTCTTGACAGACTCTAGGGTTGTGCGCTCATCTCACTCTATAGGCTGGGAGCCAGCGCTGTCCACAGACACTTCCGGGTCATGTGGCTAGCGTGACAAGCTGCATCTGGCGAGCCAGCGCAGCACACGGAACGCCGTTTACCTTCCCGCTAGTAAGCGGTCCCTATTTATCTACTTGCACTTTGACATGCTTTTGAACTGCTAGGTTGGCAGGCGCTGGGACCAAGCGACAGGAGCGCACCCCACCGCGGGGATTTGAACCACTGACCTTTTGATCGGCAAGTCCTAGGCGCTGAGGCTTTTACCCACAGCGCCAATAGCTTACAAGAATTTAATGATAGCAGTAGTAGCTTGCAGTAATCCAGCAAATTTGCACCAATTTGGCACAATCCAGCAGGATATGAATGAATGTGGATAGGTTGTCTCAGACCCTTCAAGTGCCCCTATTTCCCAGAGACAGTCCCTGATTTACAGAACCTGTCCCAGTTTCTGATTTGATCCCAGAATGTCCCGCTTTTCCTTTGTTGTTGTTTAGTCATTTAGCCGTGTCCGACTCTTTGTGACCCCATGGACCAGAGCACGCCAGGCACTCCTGTCTTCCACTGCCTCCCGCAGTTTGGTCAAACTCATGCTGGTAAGCTTCGAGAACACTGTCCAACCATCTCGTCCTCTGTCACCCCCTTCTCGTCATCTTTCCCAACATCAGGGTCTTTTCCAGGGAGTCTTCTCTTCTCATGAGGTGGCCAAAGTATTGGAGCCTCAGCTTCACAATCTGTCCTTCCAGTGAGCACTCAGGGCTGATTTCCTTCAGAATGGAGAGGTTTGATCTTCTTGCAGTCCATGGGACTCTCAAGCGTCTCCTCCAGCACCATAATTCAAAAGCATCAATTCTTCGGCGATCAGCCTTCTTTATGGTCCAGCTTTCACTTCCATACATCACTACTGGGAAAATCATGGCTTTAACTATACGGACGCTTTTCCTTAGGACCTCCCTATTTTCATTGGAGAAATGTTGGAAGGTATGGTATAATGTCCCTATTTTCATTGGAGAAATGTTGGAGAGTATGGAGTTATCCGATCCTCAACCCATCTGAAGGCAGCCCTGTATAGGGAAGTTTTTTTTAAAAAAATATGTAATGTTTTATTGTGTTTTTATACATGTTGGAAGCCGCCCAGAGTGACTGGGAGCAACCCAATCGGATGGGCAGGGTAGAAATAGCAAAACCTTTATTATGAATAGGACATCATTACTTCAATTGGAAAAATGTTGGAGGGTATGCTGTCTGTGTAAGTGCAGCACCTTGAACAGGCAAGGACACACCTGCATGCACACATTTTATGTGCATATGATCTTTCCAACATTCTGCTGAATGCTTATGGAGGATGGAAAAGAGGCACCAACCTGCTTGCCTCCTCTTCACAAGTTCAGAGGAGCTTGTGCCCCCAATGAAATTTCATATTTAATTATGCACTAAAAGGAATGAAAGGCACACCAGAATGGCTGTAAATAAGCAGCTACCTGTAAATAAAATAAAATAAAAAGGTTATGAGCTCATGTACTCCTCCTCTGATTTCTCATTATAATGATGGAATGTGATTCAGCCAACTCATCTAAGGCCTTGACTTTGGCCTATAATCATCATGGTAATTTGTCCTTTTTTAATTATTAGAGCCTCTTTATTGGAGGTTACTGCCCACACACTTTGGCTGCGCTCTTGGCTTGTGTGGTGGCACCTCAGTAAAACCTCGTCTTACTGTTTACAGTAGAGTATTTCCCTGGCGGCAGACAACAAGAACAGCAGTAGCCACAGTCAAAGTCCTCAGTCAAGAGTCTCTTTATTGCTTGACTGGTTGCAAATATATCCAAACTATTTACATGCCTTCCATATCTCTCCAGCACGGTATAAACTCAGCGTGTATGTGTGCTTTCCTCATGCTAGAATTGCAGCTTGTAACTTGCAACTTCCTCCTTTCATAATGGGATTTCATAATGTGTTGGTTGTGAAGGGGTCCTTAGAAAATCTCAGTGTTTTTCTGATTTGGAATAGGGGTACATAAATTAGGCTGGACAGAAGGTCTTAGTGATCAAAGCATTTTCTCTTTGTCTAGCATCCATGTGCCACCATCAATGTGAAGCCATATTCATTTTCAACTTGCTTATATAATTTTCCTTGTTTTTCTAAACTCTGAATGCTTTTGCCACATCTTCTGTGTGAAGGCTGTCTAAACCAGGGGTCAGCAACCTTTTTCAGCAGGAGGCCGGTCCACCGTCCCTCAGACCATGTGGTGGGCCGGACTATATTCTGAAAAAAAATAATGAACGAATTCCTGTGCCCCACAAATAACCCAGAGATGCATTTTAAATAAAAGGACACATTCTACTTATGTAAAAACACGCTGATTCCTGGACCGTCTGCAGGCCGGATTGAGAAGGTGATTGGGCCAGATCCGGTGCCCAGGCCTTAGGTTGCCTACCCCTGGTCTAAACCGATATGCTCTGCAATGCCTCTTAGTGAAAATTAAATGAACTTTCACTAATGCAGCACTAATGACATTATTAAATATCCATTCAAAGTGTTAAATACTTTGTGCTCAGGAACACAGAGGGCTGCCAGGATGGATTTTGATGTTGTCGGAGTGGGTTGTCATGGGACATCTTATTTATAGCAGGTTGGTTGTGTTTCTCTTCGACATTGCATTGGGGCAGAGGCTTCACCCAGTTATTTCTGTCATTAGAATATGGAATGATGAGCTTTAATATAAGCTTCAGTTGCTGAAAATAAGATGCCCCTGATGACATTCCACTAACTGAGCAATTTCCTTGGTCAGTTGCAGTTTCTGTGGATTATTAACTGAAGCTTTGCACACAAAGAAGACACAGGGTCGTCTTGTCTATTAATGCAGAAGAGCCTCCGAGACTCTGTTGCTAATTTACCTATCCTCTAAATGGCATATCAGGCTCAAGAATACAGATGTGTGCCAGCTGCTGTAATGTTTGGAAAGAGACGTGGGAACTGTACATCTGTCAGTGTGCAAATGATTGGTGAATAATGTAGTGGAAATCTTACCAGAATAAAAAGCCTTGATTTTGTCTTCTAAGCACTGGGGAATTATCTTTCTCCCACAAAAAGAATAATGAAGATGTCATCCAGGGTGAATAATCTGAATCTGAACCACATCTGGATATACTGCCTTTGAAAAAATTGAAAAGAAGTACTAGGCACTGCACTGAATAATGATTTTCTGAGAGTTAAGATTTAGAGTTTCGTGTCATTAAATAACTGCTGCAACAAGACAAACGCTTGCTCCTCTGAGTTGAAACAAAGGTACTTTCTGCATTTAGCCAATGAAAGGATGCTCAGTACATGACATTGAATGTGCTGCTGGCTTCCACAAAATTTCTGAGCGTTTCACAGGAGGATTAAGCTGCAAGAAGTTTAGTTGAGAAGACTAACACCTAAGAAAAAAAAAACAAAACTGCTTTCAGAGCTTTCCTTTTGTGTTCCAAAGATTATAGTGAACAAGAGAAAGGAAGGAAAACAATGAAAAGGTAATTGGAAAACAGGAAACAAAGAATTGACTCAAGTGGTAGGAGAGAAGATTCTCGGGTGAATAAAAAATTGCTGACCTACACCTTGCAAGCACACCAGGACGATTACTATTGATCTGAGAGAGAGACAAGTGATCTATTGAATAGTTACAAATCAATGGTATGAAAGAAAATGCATGTGGTTCTTTTCCAAGCAAGTCAGCTATCTGTAACTCTTAACTAATAGGGGTACACAATTGCAGGGCCGTAGCTAGGGGGTGGTGAGATGGGCCCCCACCGGGGCACAGGCAAGGAGGGGGTGCAAAATCGGCTTTAAAATATGTCCATAAATATTATTGCCTCATAAGAAAAGGTTTTTAATAGAGGGTGAATTGAATGGGTGGAGGGGGTGGGGTTTGGAGGAGAGGCGGAAAGAAGAGCTAATTTGTCCACGGCTAGGGGACAGTGCCAGATTTCTGTAAAAATTAAAGGGGGAAAAACCTAGATGTACATTTCCGAAATATAAGATAAAAAACAAATAAAATAAAACCTACACACAGCAACAGTGTTTTGTGTTGTCTAGGCTCCTATGATGTAAGTAATGGGCCCCACCTGCTAGCCTGCTCCCTAAAATATCACTGGTTTGCTCATTTCTATATACACTGGTACCTCGGGTTAAGAACTTAATTCCTTCTGGAGGCCTGTTCTTAACCTGAAACACCACTTTAGCTAATGGTGCCTCCCCGCTGCCGCCACGTCGCCAGTGTGCAATTTCTGTTCTCATCCTGAAGCAAAGTTCTTAACCCCGAGGTACTATTTCTGGGTCAGCGGAGTCTGTAACCTGAAGCGTCTGTAACCTGAGGTACCACTGTATAGGGTGCCTACATTCTGCATGGACTGGTTGCTATTAATATACTTCTTCTTAATTGCATTTCAGTTCAACAATTACTTTGATAAAATACATATTTTGTTATGTGCAAATGGCTTTAGACATCTATTAGGTCCATAAATTACCATATAGCATATATTCAACACAAAAAACAGCGACAATTTGTTGTTGACAAAGGACAGCTGGACATATAAAGGGCCCCATTACCTTCAGTAGCTTAGGGCCTCGTCAAACCTAAATCCGGCCCTGCTAGGGGGCGCAATCTGGATGGTTCTGCCAGGGGCACAAGATCACCTAGCTACTGTTCTGCACAATTGTCAGCTTTACCTGTTTTTATAATGACAGTGTTTATCTTTCTCACTCGCTTTACCAGTGCTGATGCTCAGTAGCTACCCATTCGGTGGAGCATGAGACTCTTAATCTCAGGATTGTGGGTTTGAGCCCCATGTTGGGTAAAATATTCCTGTACTGCAGGGAGTTGAACTAGATATTTGTGGTCCTTTCCAACTCTACAATTCTATGATTTTATCTAAACACTCTACTATGTTTAGTGGGAACAGTACCATCTTCTTGCTTTGTTGGGAATGACATGCAGAACATGATCTTAATATTTGTGCTCAGTAATACGGTATTCATTGTGCTCAATAAGGCTACAGCACTACAGCCTTTAGTAAACAATGCCAAATCACTGGATATATCTTCTGACTTACCATGTGTTGAACATGGAAAATGTTTTCCACCTTTAAAATCAAATGCAAATTTTTTTAGAAAAGAAAAGAAAAATAAAGCAGGCACATATATTTATATAACCTGTTTTCTAAATAGTTTGGAAAAATCATAGGGAAATATTTTTTAAAAAACCCTTTTGGTTTCATCAGTGGATCCTGCTCTCTCCTACCACAAGTCTCCACGGACCTTTCACTTACTTTAATTGAAAACATTTCTGCTCTGCCTTTCCACGCAGCTTGAGGCGGCTTCAGTTTAAAAACAAAAAGTCACTTTGTCTTTATGTTCTGTGGAAAGAAATGTATTAAATATCTTTTTAAAAACTGGTTCAGTCTGGGGCATGGCCGTAGCCTGTGGTTTGCAGGGGGCTAAATTAAGTAAGTAAATAAGAATATTTAACTGACCAATTGCATCACAGACAACGTGGTTCTGCCCTACCTCTCACCACGCACAATGCCTTCCCCTCCCAAATAAATCCTGGCTACGCCCATGGTTTGGGGGCACTTAACCCACAAAACTGAGCAACACGCAATCTACGCCGTTTTGACGTACTGTTTCTTTAAGAGCAGAAAGGAGGAGGTGAGTGGGGCTGTCAGCTGACAGCAGCAGTGGCTGCTGATTCTTTAACACAGGGCGAAAACACAGGGCTTTCTCCCATGCAGGATTCTAACTGCGCTTACTCAGAAGCAAATCCGAGCCCAGCAGCGGGACTTCTCTCTCAGTAAATGTCCTCGGCACAGACGTTTTAATTGCAAGCATGTCGCGCAGCGTCAGATCCTGAGACCTGGCCTTTCATTGCTAGACGCCCCCGCGCAACGCGATCCTATTCTGCTCGCCTGGTGGGGGAATTCCTCCCAGTTTAGTATTGCAGAAATAAAGTGATGGGGGAGGGAGGGGAAATGTGCTTTGCTTCTTTATGTAGACCGGTTTCTTTTTAACCCGGGGTGGCGGAATCCATGTTTATTCCAAAGCCTAAATAATGCAAGGGATCCGCCGAAGGCGCCTTCGCTTTCCCAATAGGCAGACGCCATAGGCAAAGGGGGCGGGCAAGGCTGCTTCTTCTCCCCCCCGCCTTCCCTGCCCGGGATCGCGATTGGCTGCATGCGGGCTTGTGGCTTGCCAGCCTTCTTGCAGGGCTCTGGTTGCCGGTGGGGGTCAGCAGATGATCTGCAGCCGGTGAGTGAGGCCGGGAAATTTGGGACAATGTCTCTGGGCAGGTAAGCCAGCGCTGTATGCTAGATGCGGCGCATTTAGGGTAGAATCCGTAATAAGACAGCGCCGGGGGTGTTTTTCCTTTTGGTTAGGGGGCTGACTAGCTCAGTCCAGGGGCTGCTGCTGTTTGGAAGGGCCTCATGTTGAACCCCCATATTTATTTTTAGGATAAAGCAGAGCAATAAAGCGCAAGGTCGCCTCCCTGCGGTTAAGGGTTGTCGGAGACCTGCCGGAACAGCAATGGTTAATTTCCAAAAAGAAGGGCGCGAGGGGTTGCCCACAACAGGAAGGCATGTTTCTCGGGAAGGCTTTCTTCCAAATCTCCTGTGTGTGTGAATGTGTCAGGGTCAGAAGATGGTGATGGTTACTGGCTGACAAAGGCAAAAATCATTTTTAAGTATGCTGAAAACACCCTCCTCTTCCTTATGATCACTCCTGTTCCTTTTGAAAGCCGAAGGCCCCCACTTGAGGCCTGGCTTAAATTTAAAGGGCAGGCTAAAGCAGGTTTGCCCCACAGTAAGTTCAAATGAGTTCAGTGATACTCGTAATAAGTAATAGCTGTCAAGTGTCCCTTATTTGAAGGGACAGTCCCTTATTCCAGCACCATGTCCCGCTGCTGTCCCTTATTGATGGATGTCCCTTAAATTTCAAAGGAAGCAGCTCCTCTTCCTCCCTCCCTGCCGGCCAGGGAGGAGGGAGGCTCAACTGTGTTGCTTGGCTGTGTTGCTCACCCAATAAGGAGTCTAAGAACGACTGGGGGGTGGAGCTTGCATGCCTTGTGTGTGGCTAGTTAATGCAAGCTGAGGGGGTTTTTGAATGCTGGATGCCATTTTGTTGCACTTGCTGCTGCAAACTTTGCAGTGCAAAGCCAGGCTGGGGAGCCATCTTAAGTTGAGGCTGCATAGGCCTTGTGGTGCATGTGATTCAGATTCTATTCAGTTGAACCTCTGGTTACAAAGTTGGTTAGACAGTGTTCTCGAAGCTACCAGCATGAGTTTGACCAGATTGCAGGAGGACAGGAAGACTGGAGTGCCTGGAACAGGTGAGGCTGCAGGTCCCTTATTTTGGCTGCAGGTCCCTTATTTTCAAGGCTGCTGGTCCCTTATTTTCAAATCTGTAAGTTGACAGCTATGTAATAAATTAAGAATGAGTTGTGGAAGAGGAGAGGAACGCCCAACTTTCTCTTACTCTGCTCCTGATAAATAATAGTACTAGAAAGGAAACCAGCATTTGATGAAGTTAGGAAAGGCCGAAAGGCGCTTCCTTGTTGCACAACTGACTTATAAAAGCCGGGTTAAATCCAACCTTAATTGACAGTTCTGTGGCTGCATGTTTTGCTTAGGCTTTGGATATGTCTGCTTGCATCAGGAAACGTTAAAGAACGATAGGTTTTGTAGCTCTCAATCGGTAGTGAGGTCCAAGCGGCCCCAGCCTTGCACAGCTCTGGACCCTGTGGCTGAGCAAACCCGCAATGAGAAGTTACAAAAAATCAAGGTATTCAAAATTTTGTATTATTTTAGATGGTGTGAAAAGTGACTGATGATGTGAATAGCAAACTAAGAAGTCCAGGCTCCCCTAGAATCCCAGGCCCACAACAGGCATGCCACTTTCTTCTTCCACTGCCAAAAATACTCCGTCATCACTCTCTGCAGAGGAGTCACCAATGTTTTTAATATGCAAGGAAATCCTTTTGCAGTAGTGCTGTTATATTCCCGGTTCCCGGGAATCTGACTCATAAGCCAGAAAGGATATTATTCACACACCAGGAAAATGCACAGGTGCGTTGTTGCAGCAGCACACATTTTGTGCACAAATTATAAGCTTGTGTCTTAATTTTTCCTTTGGAAAAAAGCCTTGCTGTCAGGCCACTGTTGTCTATCTCACTTCTTAGGCAATTGCTTCATTGTGTGTGTGTGTGTGTGTGCGCGCATATCTGAGAGAAAGGGGGGGGGCAGATGATGTGGCTCCTATATGGTGAGCCTAGAAATAAAAAGGACTTGCAGGTTGGGAGGATGCCAGAGGGAGAAAAGAAAGATGGATAAAGGGGTAAAAAGCAAATAGAATGATGAGTGGCGCAGCAAGAAAATAGAGCTGAGCAGTGCTGCACACCCCACCCATTTTTGGATCTGGTCCTGTCCATCATCAATCTACACTCCCCAACAGATTATCCATGACTCTTGACACATTTCTTCCTTATTTCTTTTCTAGAACAAGGATGGACAGATACTACACTTGTGGAATCTTGGTGTGTTTTTTTTAAAAAAATATTATTTTACTAAAACTCCTAAGCCCATCAGCTGGAGCCTGGTGCAAAATGGTGGGTCAGATAAGGAACAGGGTCAAGCCAGGATTATTCCTGGGATCATGAAGAGGTCCCTGCCTATAATGCCATGATAGCAGGTTATGGGATGTGATTCTTGCTATAAGCTTCCCACTGCTGTGAACCTAGCATGTGGTAATGGAACGTCTGCTTTAATGGCAAGCTGGAAAGTTCTAAAATTATAGGCCTGGTTAAGGCCCAGATTTAGAGGCCATTGGGGAAGAATGGCTACATGGGTAGCAGATTAGAGGTGATTCAAGGACTGGTGAGAACTTTGCTGTGCTGAACAGATCAGTGCATTTGGGCTGGATTTGGCTCCCTTTCTTAGGGGAGATACTTACAGTACAGTGATTTTGGTTTTCTGCTGAAAAAAAGGCGTTCCACACCAAGCTGACTTATGTGCGATTAGTCTACACTGAAATAGAAAACCTTGTACAGTATATATCTGGCAGCTCCCACTGGTGGATTGGCAGAAACACCTGTTGGGAAAAATCCCCAAGAAAAAACTCACAGATTTGTTTTCAGAACTAGAAAAGTATTCATACCAAAATCCATTCCCTAAGTCTTTACTCAGCAGCCTTATTTTATTTTAAGGAAGCCTTACTTTTAAAAAAAACAGTTTGGAGTAAAGTACAGTGGTGCCTTGCAAGACGAAATTAATTCATTCTGCGAGTTTTTTCGTTGTACGAGTTTTTTCGTCTTGCGAAGCACCACTGCATTTAAACACTGACAACGGCGGGGAGGGGCGGGGAGAAGCAGGACAGCTGCCGCAGCCGGTACCTCAGACTCACCCGCGCGTTGTGGCCACTGTGCGACGCGGCTGCTGGAGGGCGGCGGGGCTCAGGAGCGCGACTCCAGGGAGAGAGAGGCGCTGGCGGCAACGGCTCTCTGAGGGGAGCGGGCAGCGGCGCGAGGCACTAACCGTCAGCCGGAAGGTGGGAGGGAGCCGTCGGAGCGGGGAAGCGAGCGTGCGTGCGTGCGTGCAGGGACCGTCGCCATGACACGAGAGGCAGGGCCGTTTCGTCTAGCGAAGCAAGCCCTTAGGAAAATCCGTCTTGCGAAGCACCTCAGAAAACGAAAAACCCTTTCGTCTAGCGAGTTTTTCGTCTTCCAAGGCATTCGTCTTGCGGGGTACCACTGTAACTCTTTCTACTCTTCCCCTAAAATCCCCCAGTAGATTCTGATCTGCCTTTGCTCTCCTCTGCTCTAGATCACCCCAGTATCCTGAGCTGAAAACAGTAGTTATCATTGCCTGTGCTAATTTTGCTTACAGGAAATTCCCAGATCCCAGGAGCAGAGCATCTCCTCTGCATGCAGAAATTCCCAGCTTCCATTCCTGGCATCTGCAGGTAGATTTGGGAATGTCCCTTGCCTGTAACCCTGGAGATTCACAGCCAATCAGTGTTGACAGTACTGGGCCGGGTGGATCAATGGTTTGCCGTGATATAAAGCAACTTCCTATGTGTCCATTCAAATTAGGTTGGCTGGGTTTTCTATTACTTCAGGCAGAATCAGGGCAAGGTCTTAGAAGCACAGACACAACTGGCCTTTCTGCAACCATTGCTGTCACTGTTGGAGGATAGCCATGACAATCTCTGGTGACCTGATTGTCAGTACAGCCCTGTCTCTGTGACTGGAGCATTTACTTATTTCTAAGTATCGTTAAGGATGGGTGAATGTAGCACTGTAAAAAAAATAATAATGGGGAAAATAGTACAGTGGTACCTCAGGTTACATACGCTTCAGGTTACAGACTCCGCTAACCCAGAAATAGTGCTTCAGGTTAAGAACTTTGCTTCAGGATGAGAACAGAAATCGTGCTCCGGCAGCGCAGCAGCAGCGGGAGGCCCCATCTGCTAAAGTGGTACTTCAGGTTAAGAACAGTTTCAGGTTAAGAATGGAGCTCCAGAACAAATTAAGTACTTAACCCGAGGTACCACTGTATAGGGCTTCCTGGCCCGGCACAGTTATTCGTTGTCCTTTCAAGATCACTTTCTTTTAAGGAAAAAACAGGAACTCGTTTTTGGAAAGTATGTGACTTGAACACATTCACGAACATGCTGTTTTCTATGTTTCCCTTAGAAACGAAACTGAGAACCGTTTGGTATTTAAGGGCCAGTCTCACTTCTCCATTGACTTGTATGGGGCAGTAGTTGCAAGGATAAGGAATTGATGCATGTCCTATTCGTGTCTGTAAAATTAGCACAACTATTGATGCTGGATCAGGGTTGGTACCATAGCAATGATAAGCAGTCTGCCACTTGTGAAGAGGAAAAGAGTAGTTATATGTAAACTGCTGCAGTTTCTACTGTTTGAAATACTGACCTCCAAGTCTCAGTTTGGCAGCTCATGATTCCGGGAACAGCAAATAGATCTTCTGGGCAGGAATGGGGAAGCTTTTTCAGCCTGTAGGCTGCATTCCTTGATGGCTAGCTTTTCAAGGGTCGCTATAAAACACTTACCCATTCCTACATCATTCACAAAAAAACACATATGCATTCATATATACACCTAGGCATGTGACATTTGTTAATTTCTTCATTCATTCAAACGGACACACAGCCATTCACTCGCTGTCTTTCTCAATCTCACACTCATTCTCTTTCCCCTGCCCCAAACTTGAAGAAAAGATGATTCCTATAGGGAGGGGGGTGATTTTTGTGGAGAGCACAATATATTTGAAGGAGAGAGTTAACCCTTTACTCCCCAGCTGCAATCTTGGGAAACAGACAAGGAGTTAAAAACTCACAATGTGTAGATCTGCCTTTGTATCCTAGTTCAGTGTGATCTTTGGAGGAATATTACATCCACTTTGCTCCTTGGATTTGTGCTTGAGAGGGAGAGCCTTAAGCATCATTGACTATTTGAAACAAAATAGTTATAGCAAAACAAAATACTTCTGTTTTTTGTTTTTAAAAAGCCATGTAGCCTAGTTATGTAGAAGATGCCCTGTACCCATGTGGGGAGTCTGATTTAATTTGCATTTAAAGACGAACTGCAAAGACGAACTTTCAATACACACACTGGAACATAGCCAGATAACATGTTAAAGAATGCATATACCAAGAGAGGTGTATTACTATAATCAACATAGAGAAATGGATTATGTTAGAGAAAATTGCTTTGCTAAAATGTGTATATGAGACAAAACTGCATACAAGAAAGTATATAGGAGAAATCAACACTAAAATTATGGTGACTTTTCACGAGGACTTTTAAGAAAAACAGTTTGCAAACTGATGTGGAAATGTGGAGAACTGAACGGAAGATTAGAAAAATGGAGAGAAACCAAAATTAGCAGATTCTTGTGTTCCTGCTTCTGCATCTTGTTGTTCATATTTTAATATACTGTGCCGCAAAGTGTAGGCGATAGATGACATGCAAAAATATATATTGCTGTCAAACAAATCCCAAATGAACCACTTCTGCCAAACCATAGGTACAGTTCCAAAGTGTAATGGCAGCTATAGGCTTTTATCACTTGGGAAGACAGGCAAACTAATGCCAGTGTACTGGAAGAAGCAAAGATCACAAGTATTGAAGCAATGATTCTTTAACATCAACTTCGTTGGATTGGTCATGTTGTACAGATGCCTGATTATCATCTTCCAAAGCAACTACTCTATTCCAAAATTAAAAATGGAAAGTGTAATGCTGGTAGTCAACAAAAGAGGTTTAAAGACTCTCTCAAGGCAAATCTAAAAAAAATGTAGTATAAACACCAACAACTGAGAAACACTGGCCTGCAAGCACTCCAGTTGGAGAACAGCTTTTACCAAAGGTGTCATGGGCTTTGAAGATGCTCAAACTCAACTCCTGCCCGGAAACCAATGTCCCCACTGTGGAAGGATGTGTGGATCCAGAATTGGCCTCCACAGTCACTCATGGACCCACTGTTAAAACCGTGTTTATGGAAGACAATCTTACTCGGCTACGAGTGATCGCCGAAGAAGAAGGCTGCCATACAGCTTGATCAGATTGTCTCCTGAGAAAAGTATTGTCAAGAATATGGGAAAGGAACAAGAAGGGATAGGTGGTTTTGGGGTTAAGTAGTGGATGGCATATTGAGGCTCCCAGCCTTCAGAAAGTGAATCATGAAGTTCTACTAAATGGGTGAGTGAGAATAAGTAAATGACAGATTTGCATGGGGAGGCAAAAAACGAAACAGGAAATGTTGACTGTGATGCAGTGAAATAGTTCCCTTCTCATTAGTTAAGAGAAATCTGTGGTGCTGCCTTCTACTGTCAAGTTGCTAAAGTCAGTTTTCAATGGTGAGTTGTGAAGTGGTTTCTTTCTTTCTTTCTTTGGGCAAAATGATATAGAAATTCTGGTTGAAAACGAGACATAAACTCCTCTATTGAAACTGGGAAATGTTGTATCACACTAGCAGAATGGGTAAGTAAATTCAATATTTGAAGGAAGAAGAATGCAAATGGAAGGAAACAATGGAAGTGGTTGTGAAGTTTTACAGCTGTGGTTACTATTTTTGCCATGACTGTTTTGTAAGATTGGTTTGAGATGACAAGTGGTTGGCATTGCCTTTAGAGCAGCTATGTAGCATTGTTGCAAAATGCGCTAAATATTTGCTCTTATTTACTCTTTTGACAATGGAAATAATAATCCAGTATTAGCTCCAGTAAGATCAGTATTAGCCACAAGGGGGCATGCCATTGACACAGAATCAACATCAGCTGTTGTTTTACTGTTGCTGCTGCATTCTTATGGTACTTATAAAAGTAGTTATTAGCCATTCTGTCCTTTGGGTAGCCCCACTAAAATTTGGCTGGATAGGATTGGCTAAGGAGAAAGATAGCTTACTACTCGTAACAGGTAAGAATATAGACCCTCAGTGTCTGTGGTGTTCTTGTAGCTGAGCTGATTAAGCCTGTTAAAACAAATACAGTGGTACCTCAGGTTACAGAAGCTTCAGGTTACAGACTCCGCTGACCCAGAAATGGTACCTTGGGTTAATAACTTTGCTTTAGGATGAGAACAGAAATCGCACGACGACGGCGCAGCAGCAGCAAGGAGGCCCCATTAGCTAAAGTGGTACTTCAGGTTAAGAACAGTTTCAGGTTAAGAATGGACCTCCAGAATGAATTAAGTTCTTAACCCGAGGTACCACTGTACCACTCAGGTAGTATTAATATAAAGTTCTTATAACTATGTCAATTTATTATTTCTGAAGCTTGAGGAGCCACAAACCTTTATTATGAATGCCATTTTTGACTGTAGCAAGTGAGTAACATGTCTCTTGAATTTTCTGTTTTCATATCTTTTTTTCCTGAACGTGAAATACTTCAATGTTTGCTTGGAAGAGGAGCAAGATGTTACCAAGCAAAATGTAATCCTAAGAAGTAGTGAAATACTGTGAAGAAATCTGATTCCTTTATTAGCTTCATAATGATTAAAGTTACTCTCTTCCACTGTTTTGCTGAGATACACTTGACTGACTTGGAACCTATCATGGTAAAAGTATTTGGCAAGCTCTACTTGACTTTGTCCAACATACTCTGAAAAAAAAAGAAGATGATTTCTTTTGGTCTTTTCTAGCCAAACACATAACCAAATTCCAGATTTGTACCCCAGTCTTCCAAAACTAGCAACAAAGAATAGACAAAAATGTTTGGGGGCTTGAAAAAGAGCTGAGAGTATAGTGATTCTCAGCAATCCTATCCCTGCTGGACTTGGGAATGAGAAGCACTTTAACTCAGTTGGACTTACTTTTGAGTTGGCATGTATAGGCTTGCAGTGTAATAGTGTGAGCCAAGAAGATCCATTCAAACTTCATCTCGGAAGCAAACTCTGGCAAACCACTCTTCTTCTATCTCTTTCATTGTCCCTCCCTACTTGAGAATATTGGCCTAATAACAGCTGCCTTGAAATTGAGAATTTCTGGCTAACCTGTTCTCTAAGGAGATGCAGATCAAAGTACTAATTCACTTGTTGTGACCTTTTGGACTTTTAAGAGAATTCAAACAGTAGGAGTAAACTGACATGAATTTTGATCTTATACTAATAGCAAACCCATCCTCCAGCTGCGGATCCTTATGTTACCAAATCACTACCACCCAGAATTGATGGAGCCTTAAGGGTTTGTAGAAGTACAAAATAAAACCCCCAAACAGCTCAATTAGGGACATCCTCAATGGCTATGGAATGTTGCTTGCCCCAGAATGGAAAAAGAGTTAGGTAGCTTGTCATTGACAGATCCTGAAGCTGAGGCTCCAATACTTTGGCCACCTCATGAGAAGAGAAGACTCCCTGGAAAAGACCCTGATGTTGGGAAAGATGGAGGGCACAAGGAGAAGGGGACGACAGAGGATGAGATGGTTGGACAGTGTTCTCGAAGCTACAAACATGAGTCTGACCAAACTGCGGGTGGCAGTGGAAGACAGGAGTGCCTGGCGTGCTCTGGTCCATGGGGTCACGAAGAGTCGGACACGACTGAACGACTAAACAACAACAACAAGCTTGTCATTCAAGTTGCACCTGTTGATATTTCCTCCTCCTATGCAAAGGTGCAGGTGCATCTTTACCCAAAAATAGACTATCATTTAAGATGGCATGGTTGGCTGGCAGGAACACTTTGCACTGCAACATTATGTTGCAGTTCATACTTTCCCTACACTATTTGAACTCTCACTGAATACCAATATTTAAAGATTTGCCTTCCTGTAGGATGGTTTCCCCCCCCCCTCTTCTATGGTCATAGATTTACAACTGCATAGACAGGAGAAGACAGATGCTCAGCAGCTGCTTTAGAACACATTAAGCAGTTATTCTGTCAGCCTTTCTCATCTAGATGAAAAGGTCTTCCGTGGTTATCCATTTTGCATTGTTCTGAAACTGATCAGTTTTTTCTTTCTTTTTGTAAATTTCTGGCTCTTTTTCTTATATTTCATACATCACATTGGGACATATATGGGAGGTGATCAAGTAGCAATAATATATTCAGGAGAAACTGTATTGGCTTGTTGCGAACATTTTTGAGAGTCATGCTTCTAAGTACAGTGGTACCTCGGGTTACAGACGCTTCAGGTTACAGACTCCGCTAACCCAGAAATAGTACCTCGGGTTAAGAACTTTGCTTCAGGATGAGAACAGAACTTGTGCTCCGGCGGCAGTGGAAGGCCCCATTAGCTAAAGTGCTACCTCAGGTTAAGAACAGTTTCAGGTTAAGAACGGACCTCCAGAATGAATTAAATTCTTAACCCAAGGTACCACTGTATGTGTGAACAGCAAAAATGTTACTCCCCACCCTGCCAGGTTTCACATTGCTAAATAATAATGTTTTCTGTGTTCTGCAAGATTCAGGACTATAAAACTTTTTTTCCACTTTAAATTTTCATCAGCTCTTTTTTAGAGCAAGAAGGCAAAAAGGAAATAAACAAATTCCTTAGTACAAGCTGCACCACCTTCCATTCCTAGTGAAAGCACTCCCCTACTCTATTTGATACCAAAGGTGTCAAAAAAATTGCTTACAGGCAGTCAGGTTGAAGGGACGATGCAAAGTTTACTATATCTGTACAGTCCAATGGAGAGGGGATTTGGCATTTCAGGAATAAAATGGTGTCTTGGATGCCCTTTCAGGCTGGCTGTTCACTAGTCCCCATTCAGCAAGGCTGCGGTAGCCTGATAACATTGTCTGCGTTTTCTCATCCATTGAGAAAATTCTGCCATTGTTTTATAAGTGTGCCTGAGTGGCTGACTGGTTTTTATATGTGTGGAACTAATGCACCCTTCTGCTTTTGCTACAATAGAAATATTGTCATTTCTCCCCCTCCACCAATCTATTTATCTCTGAATTCTAAACCTTTGATTAGCTGTTCGACTTTGGACAACTGTCACTGGAGTGTAGATTGCCAAGAAAAGACGATATATTCCTTAGCCTTTTCAATATAGAGAAACAGCTTGCATTGCACATGACTCTCTTTAGAGTTCATAAATGTAATTTCCACTGTGAGTGAACAATGCTTTCTCTTGCATACTTTTTCTAGTATTAAACCATGTCTAGAGATAATGCTAGTTGGCCTCAACTGAGCATGAAGGGAAGGGGGACTGGATTTTCTTCCCAGTACAGCATTGTCCTGTGTCCAGCGGTCCATCATCCATTGATTGATAAAGTGTCATTTCTGGGCATGGTGCTTTACAAAGTATAAAAGGAGAGATCCCGGCCTAGAGGAGCTTACAATATGAAATTCAGTACTGAGGAAGGCAAAGGATATAAAGGCAATGGTAGTTCAATACTTTTGCTTTACGTGTATTTAGGCTTTGTTATTGTAGGATAAAGGTAAAGGTCCAGTTGTGGACAACTCTGGGGTTGCGGCGCTCATCTCGCTTTACTGGCCGAGGGAGCCGGCGTACAGCTTCTGGATCATGTGGCCAGCATGACTAAGCCGCTTCTGGCGAACCAGAGCAGTGCACGGAAACGCCGTTTACCTTCCCACCGTTTACCTTCCCACCTATTTATCTACTTGCACTTTTTGGTGTGCTTTCGAACTGCTAGGTTGGCAGGAGCAGGGACCGAGCAACGGGAGCTCACCCCATTGCAGGGATTCAAACCGCCGACCTTCTGTTCGGCAAGCCCTAGGCTCAGTGGTTTAGACCACAGTGCCACCTGTGTCCCTTATTGCAGGATAGGAGAGCCTTTTTTAATGCTGAGGTATGAAGTTAAATATACAGTGGGAGGGGGGAACGTAAGGGAAGGTGGCTACAGTGGATGTCACCTGCGTCTGTTTCTTAGGGTTGGAACCCCAACGTCAAACACAAATAAACTGCTGACCAGTCACCAGGCAGACTGACTCCAGCTACAAAAGCAACTCCTAATGCTGAAGGAACCAGATACCATATTTGTTGTGAGCCCTGCAAAGACCTGCTTTGCTGGCTTTCAGGTGCCCTGCTTGAAACCATGGAGTACAGCTGCCAGTCTGTGAAGACAGTACTGACCTAGAGAGTCTTAACTCGTTACAGTTGTGCCTTGGATCCTGAATGCCTTGCAAGTCAAACGCTTTGGATCCCGAACGCCACAAACCCAACAGTGAGTGTTCCAGTTTGCGAGCGTTCTGTGGAACCCAAACTTCCAAGCACAGCTTCTGATTGGCTGCAGGAGCCTACTGCAGCCAATCGGAAGCCGTGCCTTGGTTTCCGAATGTTTTGGAGGTCAGACGGACTTCCGGAATGGATTCCGTTCGACTTCTGAGGTACGAACCTGTATAAGGCAGGTTCTGGTGGGCTAGCAGCTAGAATGGCTCAGATAGATTTTTTTCTGGCTTTGCATCTTCCAATTCTGGTAGCTTATCAGAAGGGTGAAATTCTAATTGGGCCAGTATCATTATGTCCGGACAGTAACCCTAGAGATGTGGCTCCAGTGCAATACTCATATTGCCTGTAATGTGAGAAACAGCCCTTGGGTAGTTCTTACTGTTGCTACCTTCTAGTTACGCATTTTCTCCTTTGCATAAAAGCACCAACAAGCTCTGTCTTGTTATAGGGAAACAACAAAGCATGCCCGACTTCCTTCAGCGATTGTTCTCTCTAAGGCTGGCATTAGGACGTGGGAGAGAGTAGAGGCTTCAGAGGTCATCCTGCTCTGAGCTGAAATGTGTGACTAACAGCCAGTCTGCTGTAATGCTTGAAAATCAATTTAGAACTAGATTAAAGAAAAGTTCAGCCTGCTTTTGCAGCAGAAAGCACTTCTTTGCTGCATGAACTCTGTGTACACTTGGAAGTGCCATTGATTTAACTTTGGTCTCTCCAGCTGCAACTGGGCTTACACAGGACATCTCTGAAAAAGTAATTCTGCTTCTGCAGCTGCTGATTGAAAACCCTTTCCTTTCCGGTATGACTTGTATAGATTTCTCCTTTCGAAGTCCTGTTTGGAATTAACCAGGTACTCTCTCTAATTGTTGGGCTTGGGGAGAAGGAAATGAAAGACTGCCATTTCCCAACCCATCTGCTTGTGTACTTTCTTGTCTCAGTTGTTGGTGACTGCCTGAGCCCTCATCAGTCTTTCATCTCCCTCCTATGCAATTAGAATTGTGTGATAGAGTGGGGATGAGTACCTGTATACCTGAAGGAGTGTCTCCACCCCCATCATTTAGCCCGGACACTGAAGTCCAGCACCGAGGGCCTTCTGGTGGTTTCCTCACCGTGAGAAGTGAGGTTACAGGGAACCAGGCAGAGGGCCTTCTCGGTAGTGGCACCCGCCCTGTGGAACGCCCTCCCATCAGATGTCAAGGAAATAAACAACTATCTGACTTTCAGAAGACATCTGAAGGCAGCCCTGTTAAGGGAAGTTTTTAATGTCTGATGTTTTATTGTGTTTTAAATACTCTGTTGGGAGCCACCCAGAGTGGCTGGGGAGGCCTGGCCAGATGGGTGGGGTATAAGTATTATTGTTGTTGTTGTTGTTGTTGTTATTGTTATTTATTACCTTGCCCCACCTTCTCTACACCCCCATTGCTTGTTCCCCTCCATGCGTTGGCAGACAGGGCCAATCCAAAACCTGGAAACAAAGACATCAATTGTCTAGTGAGGGGCTTTAAATTGCAGTCCTGGTTGATCACCACAGATTTTCCTATTCCTTCTCTGTCTGCTCTTAACAGGATGCACTGTCTTGCAGTCCTAACCACATCTGCGCAGAATTAAGCCCTGCTAAATTCAATGGTGCTCGCTCCCAGAAAGGGGAGTTATAACCACAGTCTTAGAATATGTTCACATTACCGGGTACTCCACGTCTTGGTGCTCTCCCACTTTTAGTTTTTGAAGCCGCATTCACATGGTGTACGATCCATTATCAATCCTGTAGTTACTCACCAAATACTAGCTTCAATCTGATTAGAAAACTTCAGCTGCATTTGATATGTACTACAGAACGGCACATAAATTTGAGACAGTGGTTGCGCATGCGCAGATGAGAGCTTCATGAATGGGAGTTGTGGAGGGACTGTAGGGGTGGGGAATCTATCTGACTTAGAAGACGCCTGAAGGCAGGGAAGTTTTTTATGTTTGATATTTGATTGTGTTTTTAATATTCTGTTGGGAGCGGCCCAGAATGGCTGGGGCAACCCAGTCAGATGGGCGGCGTGTAAATAACAAAATTATTATTATTATGCATATTGGGTATCCCCACCTGGTCTCCGATGCGAACAACACTCTGCAAATGCAGATTGACACACAGCAGGGGAAAATGACTTAGTTTCATATTAAGCCAACCATGTGAACAAACCCTTAGTTGTGTTTGTTAAAATGCAGCGCTTGTAGCCACTTCTGCTTTCTCAGCTGTGAGAAGGAAGCACTTAACTTTGAGGTAGATGTTGCATAACATCCCAGAGCTACTATTGAGGGGAGGGGAGGGGAGGGTCTAGACAGACTTTACGAAGCCGCAGCAGCGCATGTTTAAAATGGTGCTCTAATCTGATTTATTCTAAGGTAACTGGATGAAAAGATGGGCAAGATAACTCGGGTCTTGCTGGCTTTGCTCAGTCTCAGCTTGAGCTTGGAGCTAGTCCACACTCAGGAGCGATGGAGTGTGTTCCGAAGAGCTTTTCGGGGAATAAAGTATGGAACATCGTTGGGAGGAGACCCTGGAAAACCGCTGTTTCTAACACCTTACATTGAAAGTGGCAAAACTGAGGAAGGTAAAAGTGTTAATCTTGTTATTTTAAAATATGTAAATATTTCCACCTGTTCTTCATTATCTCCTGTGTAGAATTCTACACATAGCAGTAGAATGCATTAGTTGAGAGTGGGAAGCGGGTGGTGATGTGTTCTAAACGACAGAGCCTCTTGAGCTTGCCAATCGGAAGGTTGGCATATCGAATCCGCGTGATGGGCTGAACACCCCGCTTTGCTCTGTCCCAGCTTCTGCCAAACAAGTGCAGTTGTACCTTGGTTGTTGAATGCCTTGGTACTCAGATGTTTTGGCTCCCAAACTCCGCAACCTCGGAAGTGAGTGTTCCGGGATGCGAACATTTTTTGGAAGCCAAACATCCAACATGGCTTACATGGCTTCCGACTGAGTGCAGGAAGCTACTGCAACCAATCAGAAGCCATGCCTTGGTTTTTGAACTGTTCCGGGAGTCGAAAGGACTCCTGGCATGGATTAAGTTCAGCAACCAAGGTACCACTGTAGTTCGAAAGCATACCAGTTCAAGTAGATAAATAGGTACCTCTGTGGTGGGAAGGTAAACAGTGTTTACGTGCGCTCTGGTTTCCGTCACGGTGTTCCATTGTGTACATCTTCCATATGAACTTTTAGTTCATCTGAAGGCTGCCCTGTATGGGAAGTTAATAATGTTTGATGTTTTAATATGTACTGGAAGCAGCCCAGAGTGGCTTGGGAAACCCAGCCAGATGAGCAGGGTATCAATTTTAAAATAATAGTAATTATTATTATTATTATTATTATTTATTATACCCTGTCATGGGGATTCGAACCGTTGACCTTCTGATCGGCAAGCCCTAGGCTCTGTGGTTTAACCCACAGTGCCACCCGTGTCCCTAATTGATAGCCTTAACCTCTGTGAATTTGTCTACTCCAATTTTAAAATCACAGCTAATTTATTCTTAATCACCGACTTGGGACCGGATAATCCTTATCGGGAAGGCAGCATGCAGGGAGGGGAGCCATTGGAAAAAATACCCTATTGGTACAAATGATGGTTTTTCTTTCTTTGGGCTTGCACTCATTTTCTCTTTCCCTTACATATGACCAGAATGCCGACCAATACAAGCACTTTGTAATTGTTCGTGATGCTGAGAGAAGATGTTAAATATAGAGCAGATCCTCCATATGCTTATTATACTTCGCAAAGCTGCTTATTATTTTCGCTTTCTGCGTGTGTCTTGAAAAAACTGGAGTTAATTCCAATACAGGAGTTCTTCTAAAAAACTATTTTACTCAATGTCACAAATAAAAAACCATGTATCTCCCATGCATCTGAACTTCCAGACACTACTTAAAGCGTGTCCTCACTTAGCCATGAAGTTCACTGGGTGACCTTGGGCCAGTCACCTGAATAACCTACCTCACAGAGTGGTTGTGAGGATGAAATGGGGAGGATGAGAACCACATACACCACCTTGAGATCCTTGAAAGATAAAGGTGATATATAAATGTAAGAAATAAAATAAATAATCAGCCCGTCAGTCTGATGTTTTTTATACTTCTCATTCTTTATAATAGGAAGGCAATTAAGTCTGGTAGGCCATCTTCCAGGACCCAATGTGAAGAGCTATTCGGGTTATCTGACCGTCAACAAGACTCACAACAGTAATCTTTTTTTCTGGTTCTTCCCTGCTCAGGTGGGTCTGTTGTTTTGATATGCTGCCATATTAAAGCTTTCAAAGGAAACTTCCATTTCAACAACGTAGATATGGGACAAGATCTGTGCTAGCTCTGCTGCTTCCCAAAATGAGTACAGGTTAATAAAGTTTGGCATGTAGTACCAGGCTACATGGGGACACAGGTGGCGTTGTGGTCTAAACCACAAAGCCTCTTGGGCTTGCCAATCAGAAGGTTGGCGGTTCAAATCCCCGCAACGGGGTGAGCTCCCATTGCTTGGTCCCTGCTCCTGCCAACCTAGCAGTTTGAAAGCAGAAGGCAGAACATATAGCCAATTACAAATGTGAGTTATGTGCATCATCTTGTGATCAAACACAAGAGATTATTGTTTTCCATGCGCTGCTCTGGTTTGCCAGAAGTGGCTTAGTCATGCTGGCCACATGACCTGGAAGCTGTCTGTGGACAAACACTGGCTCCCTCGGCCTATAGAGCGAGATGAGTGCACAACCCCAGAGTCATCTGCGACTGGACCTAATGGTCAGGGGTACCTTTACCTTTATGTGGTGTTTATGAGCAGCCACCACAACAGCCCTGTGGGTGGGGATATTGGGAGATATAACTACAGTGGTACCTTGGGTTATATACGCTTCAGGTTACAGACTCCGCTAACCCAGCAATAGTACCTCGGGTGAATAACTTTGCTTCAGGATGAGAACAGAAATCGTGCTCCGGCGGCGCAGCGGCAGCAGGAGGCCCCATTAGCTAAAGTGGTGCTTCAGGTTAAGAATAGTTTCACATTAAGAACGGACCTCCGGAACAATTTACCGTATTTTTCGCTCTATAAGACGCACCAGACCACAAGACGCACATAGTTTTTGGAGGAGGAAAACAAGAAAAAAAAAATCTGAATCTCAGAAGCCAGAACAGCAAGAGGAATTGCTGCGCAGTGAAAGCAGCAATCCCTCTTGCTGTTCTGGCTTCTGGGATAGCTGTACAGCCTGCATTCGCTCCATAAGACGCACACACATTTCCCCTTGCTTTTTAGGAGGGAAAAAGTGAGTCTTATAGAGCAAAAAATACGGTAAGTACCGTACTTAACCCAAGATACCACTGTAGTTATGTGGCTGTATGTTTTGTACGTGGGAGTAAAGTGTTCAGAGCACAATTTGGACCAATAGGCAAAATGTATGCTGTGAAATGAAATTGAGATGGAGAGTACATTGGTCAGTGAGTCCATGCTAGATTGGAACTGGAATCTACCAAACCCTGATCTAATATCCTATTCACATTTGCTTTGAAAAGTTTCTGTAATTGACTGCCATTATCGGCAAACCTAGACTTTTCCCTTTTGAAACAAAATGTTTCCCGCTTTGACACAGTTTTTCTAGCAGTTATCTGACTATTATCTGACTATTCAGCTTTCAAATTCTGGACTCTCCCTTTGCTCCCAGTACTAATGACCTAGCTTTTCATTTTTCCTTAGAATATGTAGGAGAGTTGATTTAATTATTTGTAAATGAAGAAAAAGCAATTAAATGAAATAGATAATATAAGAGTCCTCAGTTAGACTTGAGAGAGCTCTCTGAATAAAATGAAGAGCTGAATTCAGAACCTGTTGCTCATGAAGATTTGCATTGCTTGATTCCTTGTGCCATTAATTCACACTGGCATAATGTGGTTCCAGAAAGGAATGAGTTGAATGAAACATATTTTTTGCACAGGTGGTTGCCAGAGAAACAAGTGAGCAATAAGAAGAATTCCAAAATCTATATTAGGTCAATAACGTTTATAAGGACAACCAAAATACTGCAAGTGTGGAAGGTTCCAACTTTTTCTTAGTGCTTTCTGTTTAGGAGATGGGGGAACTGACACGTTTAAAGGAGTTGGCAATTTGGCCCAGATGTCTCTAAAATGAGTGAGATCTGAGACCACTTTAGAAAGAACAGCGGATGAGTTTTCAGAACGTTTAACAGGCAAAGACCTAAAACAACATCCTAGTGGCTTTGTCTGAAGAGATTTGAGCTTGTAGTATAAAACTGTGATATCTCAAAACAACTTGCTTAAGTTGACACAATGTTGAGAAGTTTATGCCAATAAGTCCCATTAGTTTTATATTTTTTAAGTGTGAATGTAATTTATTTATGGTTCGATGACCATGAATTATTTCAAAAAGTGTTTCTTAGCAGGATGCAAATTGTGAAGGCTCTTGGATGAAGTGGAAAAATAGGCTTTGCATAAGGACATCAACACTGCTTCAGTTTAAAGATATACTGTTCTGTTAGAAATGCAATATTATTAATCCCAGATGCTATGAGCAGCAGATTTGTTTCTGTGTTTAATACTTCTGTTGTAATCCTGGGCTCATTACATAAATAGCATAGTCCATCTTGTATAACTTATGCCAGAGAGGAAAAACAATTGGCAGCAGTAAATGTTTTATTTAGAAGAGACCCTGAATGGTTTTTCACAACCGATTTTGCTGGCCAATCTCATTTGTCAGCTCTAATAAATAAATAATATTGCGGAAAAGAGTGAGTGTTGTGATAAAAGGGAGTGAAGCAGAAGAGCTTCAAGCTGGTTAAACTTCCATTACTTGGTCTTCAAAATGAGAGATGCACAGATGTTCACACAGAGTGCAATAATGATTGCTCTAGGTCTTTACCCTGTCATGCTGAATTTCTGTGAGGGGGGAGTTGTATCTCGCTCTTTCTCTTTTATGGCGGGCGGGCTATCCCATGTTGGAGTTTCCTCCATCTTTTGTTCTGTGCAGTCCAGCCCCATATAATTATATTGTGGCCTTGCTCACTATGACACAGTGGGAATTGGCAAGCTTTCGGGTACCCAGAAGGAAAATCATGGCCCTTTTGCAACCTGGACCTGTTGCTGCCATGCTACCCAGATCAAAGCCATGGATTGGCTTCATATTGTCTTAGTCCCAACAAACCATAGCCAACCTTTGTTCGTCACTTACCATTCATGGTTTCCCTGAGGGAAACAGACCACGAGTGCAGACTCAAACATAACACTGAGCCAAACTATGGCTTAGCTCTGGGTAGCATGGCATTAGGAGGAGCAAAGAAGGACTGAAATTGTAGCATTTTCCCTTCTGGAGGCACAGAAGCTTGCTCTTTCTTGCTTCACCATGGTTTGGCTTAATGCTATGTGAAAACGAGGCCTGTGTGCATATGATCCCATTTGCTTTACTTCATCTGTTTAAAGTCTGAAAATTTCTTTTCACTGTGCATGCAAGATACTAGGACTGTAGAGACATGGCTTATCAAGCACGTGGTCACTCAGAGCATGTGGAAAGGTCTTGTGTTAGTTATAAAATTAGCTACTGTATTTTTCTGTGTATAAGACAATATTTCCCCCCAAATGTAAGTTTAAAATTGGGGGTCGTCTTATACACAGAATGTTGCAATTAAATATACAACAACAACAATCATTATTACGGTCCAGAGACCCAACAAATCATTACAAAGCAATACACAATTCAATATATAAATAAATACATGCCACCATCCATATTCTTTCCCCCCAGCCTCCCCTCACTATTGGCTATATATATATATTGTTGTTTAGTCGTCTAGTCGTGTCCGACTCTTCGTGATTCCATGGACCAGAGCACGCCAGGCACTCCTGTCTTCCACTGCCTCCCCCTCTCTCTCTCTCTCTCTCTATATATATATATCTATATATATATATATACACACACACTAAATATATCAGTAAAGTTGTTCTGTTTGATGTTTATATATACGGTACTAAATATACCGGTGTTTTGAATATTTAATCAAATATCAGAGTTGTTGTGTTTGGTGTTTAAAATATTAATTTCTTAATTTTGGGCTCAAAAAATAGGGGTCGTCTTATACATGGGGGCGTCTTATACACGGAAAAACATGGTACTTATAAAGAAAGTGTTGGCATTTATTTCTCACAGTCCACCGAAATAATTCATGCATTCTGTAAATTTATGTGGGAACAGCTCCAATTTTTATTGTCCTTCTGGTCTGCAGGTACAACCCGAAAAAGCCCCTATCCTACTTTGGCTGCAAGGTGGACCTGGAGGAACATCCATGTTTGGCCTTTTTGTGGAACATGGACCGTATGTCGTCAACAAGAATCTCACATGCAAGTGTTGCTTATTTCTATGTTGAAGGCTTCCAGCGAGATGTTACTATCATTACAGTTTTAACATAAAAAAAATGTAACCTGTTCCCTTATGGGAATGGAATTTGCATCTGTACTCTTTATGCTGCTGAGCAAATTAGCATGTCTTGCTGTAGCAGTTTCGGAAAGAATGATATTTGATCGTTAATGGCATGAAATAGAAGTACCTTTTTTTTTTAAAAAAAAAAGAAATATTTCCCCTCCCCCCAAACTAAAAATGCATTTGAAATATATTTCCTATATTATCAGTGACAGGTTACGGGTTGTTATAATATTAGTTCACAGACTTAAAATAATATAGAAATATGTTTTAATAAATAAATTTTGCTCCTTAGGTGACATCCGTGTTATAGGAGAATGTGCACTTTTCCCCAAAAAAGTGCTGGGAGGAAAATGGATAAATAAACTGAGAGAGATTCCCAGTCTTGCCATTCACAGAATCATAGAGTTGGAAGGGGCCAATGCAGGAATCTTTTGCCCTGCAAGGGACTCGAACCCACAACTCTAAAAGTCTCATGCTGTACTGACTGAGCTATCCAGTTACAGTACAATCCTGAGTCTGTGGTGTGTGAAGCTGGCATTTGGCTGCATAATACCATAATTTTATTTATAATATTTTTACATCAACTTAGGGCTAAAGCATTCTCAAGGATAGCTTGCAATATAAAATAGGATACAGAAAAATGATTCAAATAATCCACTAATAAACTTTAAAGCAGCCTAAACATGTTTTAATCCATCAAAAATAAATGGCCTTTAGGTTTTGGAAATGTTTTGATCACACCATTCTCCAACCTGGTATGTGACTGATCATACTCGGTTTAAAAAATACCTTTAAAATTCTCACCACAAGTGATATGCATTGCTTTTTACAATTACGCTAGGTGCTAACATCTGTCTGAAGTACTTGGGTTTAGTTTTTTGTTTTTCTGTTTTGGCAGGAAATGCAGAACCATATGAAAATATTGTAAAATAGCCAATGCTATGTTTAATAGCCTAAAACAAATAATAGCATTATTGTATACATTGAAATATTGAATCCATCCAGCATGTTAACAATGCAACCTTCTCATGTTGTTCAACATTGCTGCGTCTTGTGATAGAAAATGAGCAAAAGATGAATTCACTACCGTAATGTGCACCGAGATAATATCAGTGACAAAGTCTGGCCCGATAAATCCATTTTTAATATATAACTTAATAACAGCAGCCATATACTTTAATGGGATGAAAAAAGTAATAGCATATAATGATATTTCAGTTGGCAACTTAATGCTATATAAGCTTGTGAAAGGCTGCATAGTTTTCTTCTGTGGTCTCAAAATGTTGAATAGTGGATCCTACAGTTCAAGCACACCTTGATTATTGACTTATTGGGTGACTTTGGCATGTTAGCCTACAATCCACCTGGGAGCAAGCCCTACTAAGTTCAGCAGGACTTGACTGCTGAGTAGATACAGTTAGGGTCACACTCTTCATCCTGCTTCCTTTTCGGACTGATGCTAATGATTCAAGCTGTAGACACCCGACTCTCATTTTCTTCCGTGTTGATAGTGTCTGAACGAAAATTTCCTTGGACCTCCAAGTTTTCCATGCTCTACATTGACAATCCGGTAAGTGAACAACGGAAAAGCTTCATGTTGCGTATATAAATGTGTCCATTGAAAAAAATGTTTGCTTGACCGCAACAATTGCCTTAACCCTTATGTTCTTGCATCTTAAAATGTCTAAATTTTATCTGTTACATGTAAGGATAGTCACTTTGTCAACAGCCCTTTTTTCCTCAACGTGGTATGGCATTTAAGAAGGATCTCGTGTAGGGGAAACATGGCTAGACAAAATCTTTGCTGCCAGGGCAAACCACTGATGTGGACCCTATGGACCCACCATGCTAGGTGCCTGGGGCTGCTTCTCTGCAGACATTTTTATTATTATTTCCAGTGCCCTGCAATGTGGGGTTCTACCAATGAAGGAGGGGTCCCTTCAGATCTGGAACTAGATCTGTGCCGGCTCTTTACTAACTATGTGGTGGGCTCAGGTCCAAACTAGTCATGACCCACAATATACTTCCTCTGGCTCTTTAGGTTTTAATCAAGCTGAAGCTGAATTTGAGCAGACTGAAGGGACGAGACTGGCTAACCCTTTCCCGCACTGACAGTTTCCCTGTTCAAAATCCCTCTCAGTTAAGGGGGAAAGTTATAGGAGTGAAGGTCTGAGTGGAAAACACTGCTGATTGGGATGTATAATTCCACCTTTCCATTTTTGTGTGTGTGTGATCCTGTGTGTGATTTTAATTCAGCAGCAGCACTTTGAATTCTCTCTTCGCCTCTTTGTGGTGACTCTGGAATATATTTACTTACAATTGAAGGTTGCCTGAGAACTTGGTAGATAAATTCCTAACAGTCACCAGAAAGTTTATTTTAAACAAAGGTTGAAATATATGTCCCCCTTCCTTTATTGACAGGAAAAATTTGGAACTATTTCTGTGTGCCTTGATTTGAAATGTGGCATGTCGCTGAATTTTCTCACATCTTGAACACTGTGCTAGAATAATCCTAACTATACTAGAGATAACGAAAATGAGTCTTATTAAAGGAAGGTTCACAAGCTGCATGTCTGGAGGAATCCAGATCTTCTAATGGACTAATTGAAAAAACAGGTTTTTAAACTCCATTTGCAACTGTAGGAGAAACCATATACCTAACAGAATATCATTTTGCTTGATGTCAAAAACAGCAGCGAAAAACTGGAAGATAATTGTTCCACATATATTTTATATTCTCTTTTGCTCTCAGGTTGGAACTGGCTTCAGTTTCACAGATGATGAAGCAGGTTATGCGGTGAATGAAGACGATGTAGGAAGAGATTTGTATAGGTAAATCAGCCGATACAAGTTGCATTTTCTTCTGCTAAGCTTTTTAAGTGCACCAGAAAAGTCAGCGCTTGCTGACACCTTCTGGAGAGCTTTTGAAATATTTATATAGTAAAATGTTATTTATCCCCTTCTCATTTTAAGGAAATGATTATGTAAGCATTGGGTGAGATCCTAGACTCGTAGAATTGGAAGGGATCACATGAGTCATCAAGCCCAGGAATCTTTTGCCCAACATGGGGCTGATCCAATGTTACTCATACTCAGAGTAGGCCTTGGAAATTGATGGACTTAATTACCGTAACATCAGTCCATTGATTTCAGTGGGTCTTCTCTGAGTATGATTTAGTTCAGGGGTCAGCAAACTTTTTCAGCAGAGGGCTTGTCCACTGTCCCTCAGACCTTGTAGGGGGCCAGACTATATTTTTTTTTTGGGGGGGGGGGATGAACAAATTCCTATGCCCCACAAATAACCCAGAGATGCATTTTAAATAAAAGCACACATTCTACTCATGTAAAAACACCAGGCAGGCCCCACAAATAACCCAGAGATGCAATTTAAATAAAAGGACACATTCTACTCATGTAAAAACATGATGATTCCCAGACCATCTGTGGGCCGGATTTAGATGGTGATGGGGCCAGATCTGGCCCCCGGGCCTTAGTTTGCCTACCTATGATTTAGTTGGATATTGCCCTTGGCATCCGGACTTAACAGAATGGTGTGTGCATGTTTTCAGATGCAGAGAATAGCACAGTAGAGAGCTTTTAAACATCCCTTTCCAGACAGTGGTTTTGTTAAGTAATATACGTGCAGTTTCCCCTCATTCTTGAGAGACATCAGTCAATACATCTGTCTGATTTCATCTGCCTCTTTATAGATTCCCCGGTTTTTTTTAATTCATCCCTCTCCTCTCCTTACAGTCTAGATGGTTGTGTGGGAAAGGTGAGTTCACTCTGAATAAGAATGATGCTTGGTGACAGAGACAGCAGAAATGCAAACTTTGTCTTCCTTCAAGGTGGAAAATTGGAGTTTCATGGCCCAAGCAGAAATGATGTCACGTGTCTTCCTGCTTGTCTCCTCCCCAAGAACTTGTACATATTGCAGCAGAAAATGTCTCTGTTTAAGCGCTGTATCTGCAAGGAGCATTTTAAAAAGTGTGCTGAGACTTCTGCCTATTTGTTAATTAATATTACAGTGGTACCTTGGGTTAAGTACTTACCGGTAATTCGTTCCGGAGGTCCGTACTTAACCTGAAACTGTTCTTAACCTGAAGCACCACTTTAGCTAATGGGGCCTCCCGCTGCTGCCGTGGCCCAATTTCTGTTCTCATCCTGAAGCAAAGTTCTTAACCTGAAGCACTATTTCTGGGTTAGCGGAGTCTGTAACTTGAAGCGTATGTAACCTGAGGTACCACTGTACTGTGAAATAGATTGTGTATGTTGGGATGAGATTAATGCTGTGACACTTCTCTGTAGTTCAGTTTTTGAGACAAAATGTATTTTGTGGCTGAAGGATAATGTCACACCTGCCTGTGACCATATTTTCACGAGCGAATGTCACCCTGCTTCTGTTGAGGTGCAGCTGCCGAATAAGTTAACAAGCTTTCATTTTCATCACTACTATGACATTTGACTACAACCTTTCTTAGTGCAGATATTTTTACCTGTACTTCGTCTGTTATTTCAGTGCCCTCATCCAGTTTTTCCAGCTCTTTCCTGATTATCAGAAAAATGACTTCTACGCAACAGGAGAAGTAAGTTCAGATAACTTTTAATTCTTGAACTGTGTAACTTGTGAACATGAAGATCGTCGAAGAGAAATTAAGGAACTTTTTGTGGATTATCCTAAAGCAGAGGTGGACCTGTCCCCCCTCTGCCCAGTTAGATTTAATTTTAAATTACATTTCCTAGTTACAGGCACATCAATCAACATACTTTGAACAACAGTATGTTTTGTAATTAGTAAAATAATGAAAAATAATATCTATAAAACAGCCAGCAGGGGGAGCAGAAAGGACGAGAACAGTCCCTTCCAGATTAAAAACTGTGTTGTTACCTAGTGATTCCCTTTCCCAGCCCAAAAGTACATTTTCTGGTAGATAACTTTGGCCTCAGCATTTAGTCTGGCAGTGTTTCTTTTAAAAATTAAGGGCTTAGGTATTTCTAGAAGAGCTTTCCCCATTGATCCTTGCTTTGCTCCTGAAATTGATTTCAAAACCTATCCTCCCCCCAAGAGAGAGAAGGGAACCTCTTTGGTATTGCAACTAAAAGCTATCTGTTGCTCCCTGCCTCTAACAACCTAAGCAGAGCCGCTCTTTCTTTGATACTAACTGCTAACACGTGTGACATTCTAGTCAAGAGATACTGCTTTCATTACAGCTTTGTTCTACGAGTCTCCTTTTGTCTCTGAAGATGTAGATCCCATCTTGATTTTTCTGGCAAAGAAAGCTTCTTTAATTTTTTTGCTAACAGAGATACTTGTCTAGGAAAGAAATCTGCAGTGTGGGTGAAAAGAGAGTCAGATTTCACTGTGCCTTTTGCCTGTGGAGACCAGGGATCACCTTCTTGGTTTCACATCATAAAAAGCTTCCTAAGAAAGGAAAGATGGAAGAGGCTTGAAACAAACAGTTGCCGCGCAGCCTCGTGAAGGGTCAGAGGTCAGCTCTTCATTGGCAGAAATTGAAACAAAAGGCCTGAATGCCTAAAGAGGCTGAGAGTATTAGTATATGCTCCTTTGTATATGCTTATCTTGCACTAAGTTATATCTTACCATATCTTCTGCAGTGCACCTGATATCTGCAGTTTGGACTGGGTTACCAATATGCAGAAGCGCTAATACAGTGGTGCCCCGCAAGACGAATGCCTCGCAAGACGGAAAACCCGCAAGACGAAAGGGTTTTCCGTCTGCAGAGGCGCTTCGCAAGACGAATTTCCCTATGGGCTTGCTTCGCAAGACGAAAAAACCGCAAGACGAAAAGACTCGCGGAACGGATTCTTTTCGTCTTGCGAGGCACCACTGTAGATCCATAGATTAAGCCCTTCCCCATCTGTTGCCCCTTGTTCCCCATGTCTTCATTTTCGCTGAGTTGGCTGAAGGTTTCTGTTCTTATCCCTCTCCCCTCATTGATCAAGAACTTTGGCTGCGCCTCTCTCCCAACACCTTCCTCGATTACTCTTCAGATGGCTTGTAACAACTTCTGGTTACCTGCTAAATCTTTCCATTCCAAGCACTAGCCGCATGTTCAAGTATGATTGAAAGTCATGGTTCAGAGGTGACCCAGGAAAGCAGGCTGCATAGACAGCCTGGAAGAGTGCTCTATCCAGCCTAATGGCACATTCGTATTTAGGATTGGCCAGCACAACATTGCAACTCATTGATTCATTGGTTTTTTAAGTTCATGGGTTATTCCAGCTTTGCAAGCATTATTGAGCCGGTTGGATACATGTACAGTAGTACCTCGGGTTACATACGCTTCAGGTTATAGACTCCGCTAACCCAGAAATAGTACCTCGGGTTAAGAACTTTGCTTCAGGATGAGAACAGAAATTGTGCTCCGGTGGTGCGGCGGCAGCAGGAGGCCCCATTAGCTAAAGTGGTGCTTCAGGTTAAGAACAGTTTCAGGTTAAGAGCGGACCTCCGGAACGAATTAAGTACTTAACTCGAGGTAACACTGTACATCCGTTTGATTTCCAAAACGTTCAGAAACCAAAGCCGGGCTTCTGATTGGCTGCAGGAAGCTCCTGCAGCCAATCGGAAGCCACAGAAGCCCCATCGGACGTTTGGCTTCCAAAAATATTTCACAAACCGGAACAGTCACTTCCGGGTTTGCAGCATTTGGGAGCCAAAACATTCGAGAAATAAGCTGTTCGAAAACCAAGGTACGAATGTACTAGGAAATAAAAGACTTTGATTACAAATTTAATTAGTGTACTCAGTTAAAAGGTTGAAGGATTTTTTAAAAAAATCATTTAGGCAGGAATCTAGTTGGTACACACTGAAAGTATTTTGATCCTTTGCTAAAAGGAGAGGGGAGGTAAATTTTGCCCATTTGCTGTCTCTTTTGCACCATCCAGAACCCAAAAATCAACTCGGGAGATCCTCCATAACATGTAGAAGGGGGTTGGCAGGGGAGAAGATGAATCAGAATAAATGCTCCGTCCTCTATGAGCTCCTTCTATGAGCTTAAGAGCACAAATTCTATTGATTACTTACAGCCTTAATAATGAAAACTAATAGGTGCAAATCAAATATTTTAGATGCAGTGATACTGCATAAAAGCATTTATCTTTGGAGCACAATATCAACTCGCCTACATGCACAAACCTCTTGTGTTTATGCTTTTTGCTGCGGCCAGATTGTTAGTGGCCTCCCATTGGAAGTCCAAATCATCTCCTTCCCGAGAGGAGTGGCTATCAAAAGTATGGGACATTGCACTGTCAGAACATCCGACACATGTATGGAGAGTCCTTAACAGTTCATTAAAAATAGATCTTTTTATTTCACATGGTATAAGATCTTATCCTAACGTAAACTCAGTTGAACAGCCCACTATACCCCAGATGAAAGTGTGGAGACGCTTTATGGAGAACTGAATTGACTCACACACACACACCCTTTTTAAAATATATGATAGTTGAATGCATTATTGTATTCTCAGCTTTCAGGTTTTCTTCCACATTGTATTTTCATTTTATTTTTTTCTATTTCTGCGTGCAATTTGTATTGACTACACCTATCACTTTCGATGTATTTTCTATGTGTTTATATCAATAAACAGAATTTTTTAAAATACATGAAAGCTAGTCACACTACCTTTTTGTTTGACTGTATTCTTCAATATCACTAGTCCTATGCAGGGAAGTATGTGCCTGCCGTCGGCTATTATATCCACACCCGTAATCCTACGGCAAAGATAAAGATCAACTTTAAGGGTGTTGCCATTGGAGATGGTCTCTGTGACCCTGAATTGGTAAGGTTTCTCCATATTGTGTTTAATTAATTTATTATTATTATTTTTTGCAAAATCAGAAGTGGATTGTGATTCTCAAATTGCGGGGAAAGGATAACGGAAGAAAGGGGAAAAAAGAGTATTGTTCCATGTAACTTTCTAATTTCAGTAAAACTTTTAATTAGTTTACCACATGTTTCTCAAGAGCAAATTAGCTGCGATCCTGCAGGGAACTAGACTGCTTATAAATGCCACCAAAGTTTTATTGCAGCTTTGGCAAACTATTTAAAATTTGGAAGCATGCTTTAAAAAATAGATAAATCTCTGCTAATGCACTGCCTTTTTTAAAAAAAAAACAACGGGCATTCTAGAAGATTAGAATAATCTAGACTAATATTGCTGAGTTTCTTGATTCCCTTTGCAGATGTTTGGTGGCTATGCAGAATTGTTATATCAAATTGGCTTGTTGGATGAGAAGCAGAAGGCGTTTTTCCGGCAGCAGGCTGATCTGGCAGTAATCTACATCCAGCAGAAGAAATGGAGAGAAGCCTTTGAAGTACGTATTAGAGGCCCACATGCTGGCCTCCAGCAATTAAAACCATCTGAAGAGAGTAAGGGGGTCAGAAGGAAGCAGAATGGAGGTCACAAGCTCCACTCTGGAAAAAGGTGTCCATTTATATTGCAGCAGAAGGGCAAAGAGAGGGAGAACCAATGGAGAGAAAAATCACCGTCCAATGTTTCTACAAAATTTACCTTGGCCTCTTTTCAGAATTGAGTGCTGTGGCATATGTTTACATAGGCATCTCTTTCATGAATTGCTTTAGTTTTTCTAAGTCTGTGCTTGTATGCCCTAAAGGTTTAGCTTATCCCCAGGAAATCAGGAAAGATGCAGTCGTGGAACTCGTTGCATATGCTTGAACACACGCCTGAAACCTTTCTATATCCATGAATAATGGCTCCAATTTTTAACCCCCACCAAAAGAGTGGAAGGCGAAAAAAAGCAGCACACACTGTGGGCTGGCGTTTTGCTCTGAATTTGCGGCGTTTTGTGTTTCCCGCGCAGTGATGTCACGAAGCAGCCTTCGAATTGTGTGCAGCAGTAAGCCGCTAACGAGTTACTTACTGCAATACAGTGCATTTTACAGAATAATTTGTCTAAATTGAGAAATAACCTTTAAAATGCATATAACTGTGTGGCTTGTATTTCCTCCGCTTGGGAAGATCCACCATGCTAACTTATATTCTCAGCATTCCAGTTTATATCCATGCTACACATTAAGGTAAAGGTAAAGGTACCCCTGCCCGTACGGGCCAGTCTTGACAGACTCTAGGGTTGTGCGCCCTTCTCACTCAAAGAGGCCGAGGGCCAGCTCTGTCCGAAGACACTTCCGGGTCACGTGGCCAGCATGACATCGCTGCTCTGGCGAGCCAGAGCCGCACACGGAAACACCGTTTACCTTCCCGCTAGTAAGCGGTCCCTATTTATCTACTTGCACCCAAGAGTGCTTTCGAACTGCTAGGTTGACAGGCGCTGGGACCGAACAGCGGGAGCGCACCCCGCCGCGGGGATTCGAACTGCCAACCTTTCGATCGGCAAGCCCTAGGCGCTGAGGCTTTAACCCACAGCACCACCCGCGTCCCGTGCTACACATTAGCTGGTTTCATTTATTTATTTTATTCTCACACACACACACACACACACACACACTGCTTGATTATAAGGAAACCTCTAAACTCTTAGCTATGACAGAGCAGTGAATATCGTGTGCACAACACAGGCAAATAACAGATTGGAGCAGCATTCTAGATTGGATCTTCATGGGGGCTGGCAGTGGGATTGGGGACGTTGAAGTGGGTCAAGAAACTGTGCCTTCCAAAGTTTGAATATGGTAATCAGTTGGCCCCAAGAACAGAAGAAAAATCCTTCACAATAATAGTAATAATAATTTTATTATTTACATGCCACCCATATGACTGGGTTGCCCCAGCCACTCTGGGTGGCTCTCAACAAGATATTTTAAGTGCAATAAAACATCCAGCCATTGAAAGCTTCCCTGAAAGCCTTCAGATGTCTTCTAAAAGTCAAATAGTTGTTGCTCTGTTTGACATCTGATGGGGAGGCGTTCCACGGGGCAGGTGTCACCAGCATCGCCTTTACCCGGGGGTGCAAGGGGTGCGGGGCGCCAAATTGTAGTTGGACATCCCCATCCACTGGAACTTTTAGAGGGGAGATCTGTTCACCGTGGATGGGTGCAGGAAAGGTGTGCAAGCCCAGGTGAGGGCGTGGAGGACCCAGCGTTGTGGGTGCCGCATGGTGGCTCCTCTGCCTCTGCCCAGCACTGCTGGCGGAGCTTTTCCTTTCCGCATCCTGTCCGTTTCCTTTCCTGCATTTCGTGCCCTGCGTAGCACTGCCCAGGTCCGTCTCATCCCGTGACAGCACCCTAGTCCCTCAGCAGTGTAGCCTGGGAGGGAGTGGAGCAGCGGCAGTTGTTACGGGTGAGAGATTTCTCCCTCCCCTAAAGACGGCCCTGGATGTCACTACTGAGAAAGCCCTCTGTCTGGTTCCCTGTAGCTTTGCACTAAGGGAACCACCAGAAAGGCCTTGGAGCTGGATCTCAGTGTCCAGGCAGGACAGTGAGAGCGGGGATGCTCCTTCAGGTATGCTTGGCGATTCAGGGCTTTGAAGATCAACACCAACACTCTGAATTGTGCACAGAAATGTACTGGGAGCCAGTGTAGATCCTTTAGGACCAGTGTTCTATGGCCTTAATATTTCGTTGCTCAGGTACACTCCACAAAGCATCTCCTTGCTACTTGTGGCCAACTGAATTATGCCGAGCATTAGAATTATGCCGAGCATTAGAATTTTTAACCCAGCAGAAACCATATTTTGAACTGTTTTTCTTTCCATGGCTCTCTTCCTCCAGGTGTTTGATGTTCTGTTGAATGGCGATGAAATTGGAACTGCTTCCTTCTTTCAGAACGCCACAGGGTGTAGCAACTACTTCAACTTCATGAAGTGCCAGGTAAGCCACCCTTAGACTAGGCATTCTGGTAATGTGCTTTCAAAGCTATGGAATTAACTTGGGCTACTGCTCTATCAGAGGCACGCGGGTGGCGCTGTGGGTTAAACCACAGAGCCTAGGACTTGCCGATCAGAAGGTCGGCAGTTTGAATCCTCATGACGGGGTGAGCTCCCAACCTAGCAGTTCGAAAGCACGTCAAAGTGCAAGTAGATAAATAGGTACCGCTCCGGCGGGAAGGTAAATGGCGTTTCCGTGTGCTGCTCTGGTTCGCCAGAAGCGGCTTAGTCATGCTGGCCAGATGACCCGGAAGCTGTATGCCGGCTCCCTCGGCCAATAAAGCAAGATGAGCGCTGCAACCACAGAGTCGGCCACGACTGGACCTAATGGTCAGGGGTCCCTTTACTGCTCTATCAAGAGCGATTGGAAATGGTGGTAACAGTACTGGAGCTTGGGGAAACGATCCCTCCCTCCCCCCCCCCCCCTGTTGGTGCTTAAATCTCAGCACATGCTTAAGGTCAAGAGATGAGTGGGATGCTTTACACCTAGTGTGAACGTAACATGAGGAAGTCTTTAGCATTGTGCAAATACTGCAGACGATTCACCTAGGATGTGCCTGTCTCTCCACTTGCAAAAACCCAACAGCTGGAGAGAGAAAGGAAGGGTTTCCCCCTACCACCCCATGAAGATTAGGTCTATCAATGGCTATTGGCCTGGTGGCTAAATGGAATTTCAATATTTAGAGGTGCTGAGAGAATGCTGTTGCCTTCATGCCCTGCCTGTAAACTTTCTAGAAGCATCCAGCTAAGCACTCTTGGAAGCCAAATGTTAAGACTAGTTTGACCTTTTCTCTGCAAGTTTCTCCCCCCTAAGTTCTTATGGGAAATAGTGCAAGATGAAACAGTTTCCCTAAGTTAAAACTTGATATTGTGTTGCCTGCATGGGACATTGTTTAATGCAAGTAAACTCAGTCTGGCACAGTGACAAATTAATGTGGCTGTACATTTTCACCAACAGCAAACCTTTCCCCTCGCCCTCGTCTGATCAATTACCAAATGCCACCAGTTTTCATGACATGCTGGGATTTTCCCCTTATGAAACTAATAGACTTGAACACTTTAAATTGCTTCATAATTTCAGACTTAACTGACCCCTGCAGTTTCATGTTTAACACAATCCTCACTTATGCGTTGTTTTGCATGCTTCAGTGCTAGGTAGGATAACTAGGGAATATACCGTATTTTTCGCCCTATAGGACACACCATCCCATAAGGCGCACCTAGCTTTTTGGGGGGGGAAATAAAGGGGGGGAATTATTTCCCCCCCAGGCGCGGGCCTGGGGCGGGGGAAGTCCGAGCTTCCCCCGACCCCAGCCTCCAGAACAGGCAGCTCTCTCCAAGCTTCGCGCACCTCTCCGCAAGCAGCAGGAGCCCGGCGCTGGGCTCCCGCTGCTTGCTGAGAGCTGCGCGAAGCCTGGACGCGCTGAGCTCAGCGCACCCAGGCTTCAGCATGCAGGCAACTCTCCACAAGCAGCGGGAGCCCAGCGCCGGGCTCCTGCTGCTTGCGGAGAGGTGCGCGAAGCTTGGACGTCCTGAGCTCAGCACGCGCAGGCTTCAGCATGCAGGCAACTCTCCGCAAGCAGCGGGAGCCCAGCGCCGGGCTCCCACTGCTTGCGGAGAGGTGCGCGAAGCCTGGAGAGCGAGAGGGGTCGGTGCGCACTGACCCCTCTCGCTCTCCAGGCTTCAGCGAAAGCCTGCATTCACCCCATAGGACGCACACACATTTCCCCTTCATTTTTGGAGGGGAAAAAGTGCATCCTATAGGGCGAAAAATACGGTAATTTTATTGTGTTGATATTTTGCAGCCATTTTTATCTTCTTCATCTTTTGTTTAATAGGAACCTGAGGATCAGGAGTACTTTGGACAGCTGTTAACATTGCCAGAAATAAGGAAGTCTATCCATGTTGGCAACCTGACATTTCATAATGGCTCCATGGTTGAGAAACATTTGCTTGAAGATGTGATGCAGACAATAAAACCATGGCTGGCTGTTCTAATGGATAACTACAGGGTAGGTAGGCTGCCAAGCCCAGCCTCTTAAATTTAAGAACCTGCAGAACTGCCTTGATTTATTATTTTCCAAATATTTAACCTCCAAATATTTAACACCTACTCCCAACTTCTAATCAGCCATCCCTAAAACAGTACCAGAACAGTTTTAGCAATTCAGTGATAATCAGTGTTGCAGCGATGTGTGACTTCAGTGAGATTAGCTGATTAACTTTGCATTTCAAACCTTTACCCAACATTGGAGAGGATAGCATGTAAAGTGTCGGTTTTTTTCTGGCATTCTTTTTTTTTTGGGGGGGGGGGTCAGAGTTGGTTAGTAGAGGTGATGAAGTCCTCCGTTGGAGACTGTAGCACCTCATTTCTCATGTGTATATATTGCAGGAACTTTCCCCCATATAAAACACATAGCATTTCAAGAGAGCTAACTTTCGAAGCTGGTGAAATACTTCTGCACCAGTGGTTGAAGTCCTCATTTACAGGACAACACTGCATCTTAGCAAATGTATTTGTGCTTGAATGTTTTGCTCTTCCACAGCACCTGTTCAGCTTTAGCCAGCAGATCAATTGTATATATGTGTTATTATTTTTATATATTTATAAAAGTATTTCTGTACAGTCGTACCTTGGAAGTCAAACGGAATCTGTTCCAGAAGTCCGTTCGACTTCCAAAATGTTCAGAAACCAAAGCACGGCTTCTGATTGGCTGCAGGAAGCTCCTGCAACCAATCGGAAGCCCCGTCGAACATTCGGCTTCCAAAAATAGTTCGCAAACCAGAACACTCATTTCCGGGTTTGTGGCATTCGGGAGGCAAAACATCTGAGTACCAATGCGTTCAGGATCCAAGGTATGGCTTCATAAAATATCAGGATTATGTACTACAACGAAATACAAAATGCCATTAAAAGCAATGCTTTTAATCTTTGATGTGCCTGGCTAATCAAAAACAGACAGAAACAGCTGTATAGGCCTGTTGGCATAAAAAGATCCTCAAGAGAGACAACAGCAAGGCTGTCTGCCAAATCTCTGCAGTGAGAATGTTCTGTAGCATAGGACTGGTGACGCTAAATGTCTGACTTTCTAGTTGAGGCCAGTCACGCCCCTGTAACGTGGGTGACAGCTAACAGCACTCTTCCAGATAATCTCTGTGACTGATTTGAGATATAATGGCTCAGGTAGACCGTAAATCATGGTTAGGCAAACTAAGGCCCGGGGGCTGGATGCGGCCCAATTGCCTTCTAAATCTGGCCCGCGGATGGTCTGGGAATCAGCATTGTTATGTACTGAAGTTCTCACCCTGGGCCAGCAGGGGGATACTGTAGATAGTTATGCAAATAAGGGATCGAAAGTGACGTTCAGTGATTGGATAGTTTTAGGAAATTGATACAGTTACGTTGTACTGGAGCTCTATATAAGCAGGCTGACTGAGCCCTTCAGCTCAGTTCTGTTCTGGCCTGTGAATAAACAAGAGCTGTTTGAAGAATCGCTGTGTCGTCTAATATGTTCACCCACAACTTAACAAGCATGTTTTTACATGAGCAGAATGTGTGCTTTTATTTAAAATGCTTCTCTGGGTTAATTGTGGGGCATAGGAATTCGTTCATTCCCCCCTCCCCCAATATAGTCCAGTCCCCAACAAGGTCTGAGGGACAGTGGACTGGCCCCCTGCTGAAAAAGTTTTCTGACCCCTGCCATAAAGTATACTGGGCCCAAGTAGCTCAAAACCCTGAACCTGGCCTGATAGCCTATGGGAAGTCAGTGATGTTTCAGGAGTTCCCATAGGCAAGTCTGTTGCTGTTGTAAAACTATAGAGGCTTGGGATTTGTTGCTTTTCTAAGTGCTGCCCCAGGCAGTCAACTAGAGCTATCTAGTAATGAGAGTAGATAAGGGAGCAGATTAGTTGCTTCTTACTTCCTGACCTAGTTTGGTAAGCCACTTGTGCTGTTTAAAAGACTACATAGAAATGTCTTAAATGATGAAATGAGTAACTTTACTGACTTTTTAAAATTTAATTCCACATGCCACTGAAATTAATCTTAAACAACTTAAACTGATTGAAGGCTGTGGTTAACAGTCATGGCTTTCTTCCAGAGAATCCCTGGAATGTGTAGCTTTGTGGGATACTAAGACTTGTTTGTTGGGAATCTTTAGCCCTTCGTGTAACTTTTAATTTTTAGCATTCCGTTAGATGGGCCCACAACAGTTACGCAGGCATAAAACTGGTTTAAATTTCTAGCGTACATGTAACCTTAGAAAATATTGAAGAACGTACCTACTGCAGCAGCTTTACATATATATATATATTTAGTTAGATGCTGTAAGACACAACCAGTATTGGTCTGTGACTGTAATTTGTTCTGTTTTTAATGCTGAATTTTAAATTGTTTTCACGTGCCCTGGGACCTGCTGAAGAAGGGCATGTGACAACAACAACAACAACAACAACAACAACAACAACAAGGCAGTGGTTGTAGCACAAAAGAGAGGTACAGTGGTGCCTCGCAAGACGAAAAGAATCCGTTCCGCGAGTCTTTTCGTCTTGCGGTTTTTTCGTCTTGCGAAGCAAGCCCATTGGCGGATTAGCGCTATTAGCGCTATTGACAGTTTAAGGGCTAAAAACGGCTTTTTAAGGCTTAAGGGATTAGCGGTTTTGCTGCTAAAATGCTTTTAGCAGCTTAGCGCTTCAGAAAAAGGGGTTTTGGAGCGGAAAAAAAAAATTTCGTCAATTTTTGTCTTGCGAAGCAAGCCCATAGGGAAATTCGTCTTGCGAAGCGCCTCTGCAAATGTAAAACCCTTTCGTCTTGCGGGTTTTCCGTCTTGCGAGGCATTCGACTTGCGGGGCACCACTGTATGCACATCCCTTTTGCTGTGGCCAGTCTGAAAGTTACTCACATCTTGTGATCTTTGGAGTTCACATGTAATGTATTGGCTAGTTTGCATTGTATATCACATGGGGGCGGGGGCATACGGAGCCACTCATTTCTACCTCAAGAATATTGCAATGGTTTGGAATGATAACTTACTTGCATGTCAAGCTTAATGTTCACATGTGACATGGCTTGGGGCAGTTTTTGCAGTAGCCAGAACGTCTCTGCAAGACTGAGCTATCTAACCCTCTTTTGGTCTATGGCAGGAGTCACTTCACATCCCATACCAGTGCCTAACCACATTGTAAATGTAGCATTTTGATCTGAACTATATTGGGAGGGTGAGGACCGGTCCAAGTTGAAGCACTCTGCTTTTCTACACACTGGAAGTTTGGCTGTTTTGGCAAATCCAGACTTTTTCCTAAGGCAAAGGATTGTTGTTGTTGTTTCTATACCACCTTATACCCTATTTCTATACCGCGCTATTTCTATACGCCCTTCGAAGCCCTCCATGTCAGAAATTAATGGAGGAAATAAGTTTGGTACAAGGAAGTGCATGGCGTTTTCTGGGAAGTGGTCAACGTGCCCTTCATACTTTTTGTTTGATTGAAGCATGTGTTCCTTTTAGGATACGTAAAAAGAAATAAAAGAAACTCCTTTGTCTTCTCGCTCAACCAAAGCCAGATGGGGAATAATACTACTCATAATTCATTGTACAGGATTTGTGAAGGATGCGGCATGGCGTGTGGTAGCTGCCATGATAGATGCTGCAGCCTACTGACCTTTCGAAAGAGCGCAATCACTTATAGATTAACAGCAGCATGCTTGGTGCTTAGAAATCCTGTCAGGAGTGTTTCAGAAATTCTGCTGTTTTTGACACTCCCGTTACACATCCTGTGTCTAGGTTAAACTGTTTGCTATGGTTCCACCAACCCCTCTTTCTTCCTTTAGCAATTTAATACGGAATTGTGACAAATAATAGAAAATGGAAAACACTGTGTTAATGGCATGGCCTATTAGAAATCTGGCACCACTGTCCTTGGTTGTATGTTGTGTGGCGATTAGTCTTGTGCAGTCCTTTTTGTATTTGGCAGAATTTGGTATTTCTCAGCAGTAGAGAAGATGCTTGGTTGCCAATGGTCCCAGTTTTAATCCTTGGCGTTTTTGGATTGGGCTGGAAAAAACCTGCTGGAAACCATGGAGAGCTGGTGCCAATCAATGTAGACAAGTGCTCTTCAGCTTTGTAGTCCTGGCGTTGTTGGGCTGCAGATGCCGTCATCCCTGAGCAGTGGCTAAATTGGTTTATGGGATTATGGGAATTGTAGTTCAACCCCAACTAGGAATCAAAGGTTGAAAAACACTAGCGTAGGCAGTACGGGACCCAATGGGCTGACTCGCTTTATTTTATTTAAGGTATTTAAATAAATAAAAATAAAATGTTTAGGTTTTGGAAGCTTTATTACAAGTTTTGATTAGGTTGGCCATCTTTTCTGCAAGGGTATTAAAAAATTTACTAGGACTCCTGAAGGGCCTTTCTAAAACTAGAAAGAGGAATTTGTCTTAATTAATAGGAAGGAAGCTCATTATCAGTTTGACTTTACCTCATAAATTGCAACATTGGTGAGGTTGCCCTTCCTCCTATGAATCAGGTTCTTGGCAAGGGGATGCTGCTGGATCCATCTCTGCTTCTGGCATCCTTGACAAGGAAATGGACAGTTACAGCTTTCCCTGGGAAAGTTAAATCTTTCCATTATCAGCCTTGTTTTGGACTAGACTATTGGCAATGCGCTGTATGTGGGATTGTCCTTTGGAAAATTTCAGAAAGTACATCAACTTGTTAATGAGGAAATGCTGCACCAAGAAAGCAAATACGGATCACACTTAGCTTAAGAGAACTTTACTGGCTCCTAGTTGGCTTCCAGACACAATTCAAAGTACTTGTGTTGATCTTTGGCATCCTAAATGTCTTGGATCACTATACCTGAGGGAGCATTTAAGTGTTATTTGTTGAGATAGCAATAGAGGCTGTGTTTCAGGTGCCTCACCACCAAAAATGATGCCAAGACTTCTCTGGAGAAGATGATCAAAAGTCTATATGGCAGCATTCCTCTTTTCTCTTACAAAGCAAATGATATTTTACTGGGTTGTTTTTTTTTTACATGTGATTCTAAATATTTACATGGTGTGGAATTGACTCTGTTAGCTGTAATACGTACTTTTTAGTGGAAAGCCAGGATATAAACATTTTGAAAACATAGTGAGAAGCAGAAAAGTGGGAAGGATATTTATTCCCCATTTGTCTGTTCTTCTCCAGAGATCCCTCAAACTTTCTACGAAATGCCAGAATTTTCTTCTGTTCCTTGATTGATACCTTCCTGTTATTCACCGTAGTTACATTATCCGGGCTTCAAAGGGTGGAAAGCTCCTTTTGAAAACTTTCCCATTGCTTAGGAACCTGGATATATTTCTTAACTCAGCTATTTATGTGCTTGTTTATGTTTCTGAGCTTTGGCTCCATTCCCTCCCAGTTTGTAGTTGTGGGATTGTCTCAAGCTGCCTTTTTCCGCTTTAATTTTGGTTTTTTAAAAAAAAACAACCCCTAATAAAATGCAGCTGTTACTGAAATGCTTAGATATTTTATCAGGTTTTCCCATCAGATGTGTTGCAGTGTCACTTGTGAGGAAATATTATACCAGTAGGTTCAGGCAATGAACAAAACATGGCACATGTGCAAACTGGCCATTTCTCAACACTCATCTACAACATTGGCTCCTTTGTTCGTAACAGAGCTGAGGGAAAGACCTCTGTTACATCCCACACATATGCCGTTTTTCAGCCTTCAAAGATTGGCTTCTATTACTTCCACTGAAAGAGTGACATTTTTTCTCCAACATAACGTGGTGTTGCTCCATAAAATAGAGGCAGACCAGTAGCCTAGTGATGACAACTGTTTTATCCATTCTAAAACCAGTCACATTACATTTCTATAACACGTTTTACACTACACTAATTGTCACACATTTTCCCCTCACGCACACTCGCACAGAAACGATGGGCATCTTCCACCCATTTCCCCCCTTAATAGTAGATTTGTGTAATTGCACCCCTACTTGTCAGATGCAGAGTGCTAAAAAAGATTTGTGGGAAGAAATCGTAATACGGGGTCACAAATCAGCTGGGCTTTTGCTTCTGAATATCAAATGGTTTTCCAAACTTGGGTCTTCAGCTGTTTTTGGTCTACAGCTCCCATCTTCCCTAGCTAGCAGAACCAGTGGTCAGGGATGGTGGGAATTGTAGTCCAAAAACATTTGGAGATCCAAGTTTGGGAAACACTGGTTTAATCAAACCATGGTGTTATCAAACATACCAAACACTGCCTCTTCTTGAGTGGGCGTGGCCTTTGTTGGATATATTTGAAGCAAATTTGACTACTTAGCTCTTCAGTGAAAAAAATATGTCTGTTTCTTCAAGAAGAGCCATATTGGTGATAAACCAACGAGAATGTTCCTTTAATTCTTTCTTTCTTTTTAAAGCACCCATTTAGAAATTACTGTGGTCATTTGTTGTTATCTCTCAGCACTGTTATCTGCCAGCCTTTCTAGGTTATTGAAAAGTATTTTAAGAAAAATGTTTAATGCCTATAAGAAGAGAAACCAGAAGTCTCATTGTGCAAGCAGATATCTATTGTGCAAGTAGACGGATATATATATAATTCCCAGCAGGAATTAAATGAGCAAAGATTTCATTTGCAAGGCAAAAATTGGGTATGATTTGTGCAGGACTTTCTTATGTTCCATACCATGACAGGGGCTTTGTAATAATTGGATGAGATATTTTATCCCAGGAAAGAGGCTTTGACTTAGAATTCTTTAATAAAACCTTTGATGTTTGTGGATCCTGTGAATATATTTTTGTTAGTATCAGATTTTGCTATATCTACTGATTTAAACCTGTCTTGCCCCAAAAGGAGTTGTGCAACACCGGAAAGGTTAACTTGCCTTAGGTTAGAACTCAGTCCTACAGTATTTAAGATTTCATCTAGTTCGGAAATTGTGGCAGGCACTGTCACTTATCATTAAACAGCTCATTAAATCCCAGCTAATTGCATCTTTGTTCCTGCATTTTAAAGTCTTCCTGTGCCAGCCCTTAACTACCTCACTAAAATTTTACCATTTGTACCCTCACAGTTAACTTCATTAGCTTATTCTAGCACAAGTAAAACAAGAGTTTTAATAAGATTTTGTTTTGTACAAATTGAAGGCAGAGTGTTCGACATTTGCTCTGCCTGGTAGCCTGAGTGACTTAAAATCCACAAGTAAAGTAGTGCATATTTGAAATGTTCATTACATGTTTATATTTTTTGTAATATGTTTTGGTTTTCTGTGTTGTTTCAGAGCTTTTAAACAGTTTTGCTTGTGATCTACATCATACCCTCCAACACCCCAGTGGCAAAATCCAGGACACATTCTTCTGGGACACTTATCTTCCCATTTTTTCTCACAAGAGAATGGCGACCATTTTGGACGCCATAATCTTGAGCAATTTCACATCACAATTCCCCCCAGAAAAAGCGCCTTTTTCGGCACGGTGCCCTAAAAGGTGTTTTGGGGGTGCCACACAAGATTGCAGGCCTGAAAAAGAACTTGGGGGGGGGCACAATCATGGTTTGAAATCGGCAAGATCACAGCATCCAAAATGTTATGCCATGCCACCATGGCAGCCATTTTGTGACTGCGGCCCACAGCACTTCCACAAAATTCAAAATGTGCTCCCTGGTCCTGAAAGGTTGGCAACCTCAGTCACATTCATGCTATTCTTTATGTCTAACTTTTTGCTTATTTTGTTTTGCTCCTTTGTTCCTTTTTCACTTCAGTTCCTTTGAATGTTTTGAGAAAACTAGGGTTTCATGTCATGATGAGCCCACATCTACCGCTTGGAACGGGGAAGTTTGCCGCTGACCCAAATTTCCCTGTTTCAAAGAGGCTTTTATGGGGGAAATCCTTGTATCCTTTCTTTGGAATTTAGTTTAGATCACCTTCCTTGCAGAAAGCATGCAAGCAAGCCAAAGACATGAGCCACCCGCTTGAGAACATTCTTTCTTAAACTGTTCATTCATGTAATCCACAAGTCTTAATCCCTTTCTCTTCTGTCTAGGTTTCTTCATCTGCAGTGTTTATTTATGGCAGCAATTGAATTTAATCGGCTACATGCTACTCTCTGCATAGGCCATGCTACTTTCCCCCTTCTGCTTTTGGCGAGAATGCTTAGCAAAAGGAGTTGGAGAAAATGTAGAGGCTGATAATTATAGTTGTGAAGGGCCTTGGCAGTGGGAAGAGGCACAGCCAAGAATAAGAGGACTGTCTTATTTAGTGATATTGGAAAAGTTGAAAAGTACAGATTTGTCACCCTATCTCTCCTTCCCAGTGATCCTTTCACGGGTTTACTGTGAATATTCAGGTTGCTCCCGATTTTCTCTTCTCGTAGCATGGTCACAGTGAGTTTGCCAACATGCAGGTAGAGGACCAGGAGGATAGTCTTCAGTATTTGATAATGTCACTGCTTGGCACAAAATAGATTTAATTAATACAGGGATGAGTAACCTCTGGGCCACAGGCCTGATTAGGGCCACCAGGCCTTCCCAGTTGACCCATGGCGCCATTTTAGCTAAACCATTCCCATCTGTCTTAATAAGTCTTGGTTTGTTTCGCTACACAGTTGTATTTATGGCTTCTAAAATGCTGTCAATTTTTGCATTTCTGGTGGCTGGATCTTTTATGCTCCAGTGCTTAACACAATAGGGAGCCAGTCTTCAGGTTTTATTAATCAGGGAAGGCAGTATTTCACCACTAGTGCTTGGTTAAAGCCCCAGTATGATGCAGCCGCACTTGTGCTATAGCTAAATGAGCAACTGGGAGGATGGTGCAATTGAATAGCTTGAAGTAGCCTCAAATGTAGGTCCTATCTGCTCCTTATAAACAAAGAAAATGGAGCCCCAAGCATTCAGTGGTGGAGGTTCAGTAAAACATCAAGCTCCATTCCTGGTTTACATAAATCTCTCTTGGCCATTCCATTTGCAAAACTGCCATTACCTCAGGTTTCTTGGCCACTGCTACTAGCACAGAAGTTATGGCAAATTTGTAAAACATGTCTCTGTACCTCCTGTCTGCCATTATGCTCTTATTTTTCTTGCTTCTTTTACGGTGCTCCCTGCAACATGCAGTGACTTACTAGAAGAAAAATTAGCCCATCTTATTGTTTAGCTGTCCCAAAAGAAAAGAGTGTGCGAGGAAGGGATTGGCTGGGAAACAGACTGTTCTTCCATCTGGTATATGAGACTGTATTCCAGAATCCCAGGGGTAATCTAAAGAGATCTTCTTTTGATGGTTTACTGTAGCCCTGTGGGAGTCCTTTCCCCTTCCTCTGCTGATTGACAGGGATGAACTGTATCCTTAGATAACTCTGTGCAAGAATGCAGATGTTGCTTGCCATGCTTACATTTCAAATCCTGAAATATAACACACAGTTTTTCAAAAACTAGAGAATAAAATAATTGGTACCTGCTTAGGCTAGTTACTTGTTACAAACAGCAAAGGGGGGAAATGTTCAGATTATTATACAGTGGTACCTCGGGTTAAGTACTTAATTCGTTCCAGAGGTGCGTTCTTAACCTGAAACTGTTCTTAACCTGAAGCACCACTTTAGCTAATGGGGCCTCCTGCTGCTGCTGTGCTGCTGGAGCACGATTTCTGTTCTCATCCTGAAGCAAAGTTCTTAACCCGAAGTACTATTTCTGGGTTAGCAGAGTCTGTAACCTGAAGCATCTGTAACCAGGAGCGTATGTAACCCGAGGTACCACTGTACTGTAAATGAATACAATCTGAATCAACTAGTGATGTATGACTGATATGTTCCCTTTCCAGAAATTACACCATTAATGACCGTTAGCCTTGTTAACCCTAATGAATTTCTGCTCTGAAGAAAAATAATTCAATAGGCCATACTGCCTTTGTTTCTACCCACTGCTTTTGAAAGATGGCTGTAGCTGTTTAAAATGACAGTACTGCCCCAGCCTTTTAGCTGGGGTGGGGTGGGGGGGTACATCTGTAATTGTCTTCCTTGAAGTTGTCCAATGGGATTTTGGTTTATTTTGTGGAGTGCTCAGAATCGAGATGGCAGCTAATTAGGATCATGGCACAGGCCAGGACATCGTAAGACTGCTCTTCAATCATCATTTCCTCTTACAGGAAACCACAAAATATTGTAGATTAAGGTCACCGGGGAAAAGATCAAAAGTTTGTCTGTGTAGGAAACATAGTATAATTGTATAAGGACCAAACAGTAAGGATGGAGCTGGTTTTCAAAACAGGATCTAGAGTTGCAATTTATCACACATCTTATATGCGCCTCTTGTAAGAACCTTGAGGTATTTGAGATGATATGCTTCAAATTCTTGTTGCTTTGCCCCTGTTGTCCAGTTCTGCTAGTTCAATAAAGGTTTTTGCTGTTATCACTGTGTCTTGCGTCGTGGGAACCCCACCTACACTTCAACTACCATACCTAAGCTGAGCACATTACACAATGTGCATAGCAATTAAAATCCCCATAGACTTTTGAAGCTTGCATTCATGTTTTTATGCCAGAATAAATATTATAGCTGATTCTGTATTTAGACTTGTTCATTAACATTATACTAATTATTACAATGCTTGGTGGCTATTTGAACTGGTCTTCAATAAAACTGCATTTCTAATGGGTGATACTTGAAGTAGACCCACTGAAATCCATTACTCAAGTCCATTAATTTCAGTGGGTCACTTCTGTGTATTATTATTCCGTGTTATCCAATGTTTTCAGTGCAAACAAGGGAACTTTAATTTGCAACAAGCCAGAAATTAAGGGATTTTTCATCATGGTTTAAACATATTTATCGTGATGCAGCCATATGTTGCGTCATATGTTGACGGTCTTCTCATATGTTGCTACAGAAGCTTTCTTAATTCTAAGAGTATGATTTGGTGAACAGTCTTACAATAAATTACACTGGCATTAAAGTCAACCTGCCTGGTCTGCCAGGATACAATACAAATAATAAGTGCAAACTCCTGTTGGCATAAAATTATTCAAGCTTTTGAAGTTTGGCAGAAATTGTTTGCACTTTACTGAAATTGCTAGAAGTGTGTGTGGTTTGTGTCCCTGTAGGATGTCCTCCCACCAACAAGTGGGCACACACTCTTAGTCCCCATAAAAAATGAGAAAAATAGATACAGTGCCAATTACATGTTACTTCTAGGTTCGTAGAGCGAAGGATACATAGCCTTACCAAATTGGGTTGTGCTGTTTTTACTGCGCTGCGTCCTACCCTAAGACGGGTAATTGTAATTATTCCCATACTGTCGAGTGTAACAGCTGCAGAGAATTTTTGCAGAGGCCATGGAGAATCAAGGTCTTTGAGGCATAGCTTCTTCATATAAACAGTGCAATTATTTTATTTGAGCTAGCTTGGGCGAGTCTTACAGAAGAGGCTTTTAACCCCACCAGGATTTTTTAGTAACAAAGAATTAATAGTTCATAGGAAACATGTGTGTGTTGCAGTCGTACAAAGGGCTCTATCTTGGCTTGAGCCTGAACAGTCTGCTGTGAGATCCCAACTGATACAAAACATATATGCTGTTTGGGTATGGGATTTAAAGAGAAACTTAAACCAGCTTTGTGGGATGGAATATGTTTTTACACCAATCACACGTTCCCCCTTTTTCTAGTTAAAACAAAAAAAGGAAAAGGAAAAATCCAGTGTGCATTCTGATGGAATCTTTACGCTACATCTTCTTTTTCCATTTGTTGAGCTAAAGTCTAAAGTTCTACCTGTTAGAATCTACCAGGGCAGTCTCCCTGGAGTATTTTTTAGCAAGGCTCCCACTTTCCATTCATGGTGCATTGTTTCTCAAAGACCATACCCAGTGATTTGCACCTATAGACTATTCACTCTTGTGCTAGAGATTTTGTTTCTGCTATTGCATATGTAACGAAATCTATTGTTGCTATGGTTTCTATATTTTCCATTATTTCTATTCTTGTTGAGCCACCTTTGGCTAATGCATGAAGTTGTAAATTTTGTACATGTAGTGTGCATTATATTACCATCCTATATGTTACTTGATGCTGATTTCTGTTTGTTGACGGTGATCCATTGTTATTGTCTTGTATGACTTGTAGTACCAAAGGTTGACTGCATCGGGTTTTGTAAAGATTGGATAGGCTGGAAGGCTAATACGAGTTGCATCCATAGAATCATAGGATTGTAGAGTTTGAAGGGACCCTGAGGATCATCTAGTCCACCCCCCTTTAATGCAGGAATATGCAGCTGTCCCATACGGGGATTGATTGAATCTGCAAACTTAGCGTTATCAGCACCATGCTTCAGCCAACTGAGCTATTCAGGCTGACCAGCACTAAATTGGACATATTGGATTAAATAGTCCTTAATGCTCTTTCAGATTCGAACTATGCACTGAGCTTTTGCTTTAACTTTCATGTACGAGATGAAGGGATCAACTATGTCCGGTTGATTAGCCAGATTGCTTCCTCTCACCCTTTGCAAGCAATGTTGAGTTATTTGTGCTCCTTCTCTCATTACTTTTAGCATGGGATGTGCGGGGTATGTTCAAGGAAGTTTTTAATGTGTGACATTTTAATGTATTTTTAATCTTTGCTGGAAGCTGCCCAGAGTGGCTGGGAAAACTCAGCCAGATGGGCAGGTACAAATAATAAATTATTATTACTATTATTATTATTATTATTATTAGTGTTTGTATGTGATTGGATTCTTGAGAGTGTTCTTTTTGAGCTCAAATGCCCAGCCATTTCTGAGACATAGAGGGCTATGGCTATCTTTAATCCTATCCTCTTGTGAACATATTTTTTATTTTGTTTATTTATATACTTATAAACCACATATAACAAGGTAGTGTAAAGATAAAAAATACACTACCACAGTAGCAACAGTAGAAACATCAAGAACACCAATGATCAAAAGTAGCTGAATAACCAATCAGATTGGACATGGTGATGAACTTTCTTGAGGGCAAATTCAGGCAGTTCAAAGTATGAGCAGTGCTTTATCTGTTGCCTTGCTGAATGGGCAGGAGAAGGCTTGCTTGAAGTAAACGGCATAGCAGGAAGGGGAGTGTGGATCCTGAGTATCAACAAGAAGCTGCCCAGGTGATGCAGGCTGTTGTCCTTTACGGCTTCAGCTCCTGCTTCTCCACCAGATGAGGAGGGCAAGTGCCTCACTCTCCTTGTGAGGCCTCCCTAAATGGCCAAAAGTTGGGAACCTTTGCCTGGTCTGTAAGTGGGGCTGAGTTCTGCTTATTGGATTTCACAGCTGCAGCCTGAAATTGTACATCCCAGAAACAGATGCATCACCTAGACTCCTGCTCCTTTTTTTCTTCTTAGACCTCTCTGTCCCAGGTGTAATGGCTGTTCTCCAAGCTGAGGCTTATATTTCCCCATCAGACTAACCTGGTCTCTCTCCTTGATTTTTGGCTTTTGCTTTGTTATACAGGCTGTTTAGGATCGGTTCTGTGAGACTCACGGAGCTTTGTACACCTGATCTTTTACTAGACTATTACAAGCCGTGGACCTTCTTCTGTTTTCCAGGTTCTCCTATACAGTGGACAACTTGATATCATTGTGGGAGCCCCACTGACGGAACGATTTCTCCCGACTGTGCCGTGGACTAAAGTGGAAGAGTACAAGAATGCTGAAAGAGTTGTATGGAGGGTTCGTGCTAAAGATTCAGACGTTGCTGGCTATGTGCGCCAAGCAGGTGAATTCTATCAGGTAAGGGGGTGGGGATGCTAAGATTTCAAAGAAGCACCGTGCAAATTCAGCTCTGTTTATTTGACTTTTTCCGGCCAAAGGACTCGCTTTCCTCTCTAACACCCGGCTAAGTGAGTTAAATTCAGACTGCAATCCTGTGCATGCTTATTATGGAATATATAGCCCCCACTGAACTCATAATACTTCTGTCAGAGTTAAACCTCCCATTCTCTTGGTTGTGCAGTACCAGCGACCTAACCTGAAGTGAAACTATCTCTTAATCACCCTGCATTACAAAAGATGTTTGGGAATTGTCAGGGAACTGCCATTGGCTCAGGGGCGAGCGGGGGAAAGGCGGATGGATTACAGAGAGCCCCCAAAGATCGTGGGAAGCAGCACCTCCACAGCGGAGGAAGGAAGCCATGCCTCTAGTGGTGAAGAGGTGCAGGGCTCGGAGGATGCAAGGCAGTGCCAGGACACCTTGCCTGGGCAAAGCGGGGAGGAGGGAGGTCCCCATTTACCCACATCTTCCTTGCACAGAAGACTTTTGCGCAGAGAGGGGCAGCGTAGGCTAGGGGTCTAGAGACTACTCTGCTGGGGAAGATTCAAGGACCACCCACTCTCAGATTGTGCTAGTGAATGAACAGAATAGAGGCGCTCTGCATTGTAAAGGTTTTTAGCGCCAATAATAAAGCTTTAGAACACCTTGCCTGATTGCTCTCGAGCAACCATCCGATAGCCTTAACAGGAATGTAGGAATCAGATGCCTGATCCTTCTCTCCCCACCAACCACCCCTAGGCTGAATCCCACAGGGACTCCAGGAGTAGGACGGGATTCCTCCTACAAATCATGATGTGATAGATCTCATTTCCGAATGTCTGTTGTTTGACTCCTGGTGTGGGTTCTGTCTGGCAGGGAAAAATGAAAGCTTTTCCTGCAGCTTTTAAAATTGATTTCAGCAGCAAAGCACTGAGCATGCGGTCGGAGCAGCTATCCTTGGTCAGTGTTTCTATCCTGGATCACTGTTGACAAAGATGACATTTGCACTTGGCTGCTGGAGGGGGGGAGGGGAGAGGCTTAGACTTTTCTAGGCAGCAGCTGCAGACCGTTAGCCAACTGTTTGTACTGCAGTGCAGTGACAGATCACAAAATAGTGCATCTGCGGGCATCTGAACATGCTTCATTTTAGCCCTCATAAGCAGGCTCTGTTCCTGATCCTCCAGTTTCTGTTACATCTGCGTCTCAAAAAAAGAGAAGCATTTACACAATAAAGCTGCGCACAGGGGTAAACTAAATATTAAAGGCCTTTCCCATCTTCTGCTATGTCCCCCCTCCCCCAAAATCTAAAGAGAGTCAGTATCTCATGAAGAACGGAGACATTCAAAAAGTGACTATTGAAATGTTACTACTACTACTACTACTACTACTAATTTATTATTTATACCCCAGCCACTCTGGGCGACTTCCAACAAAATATTAAAATACAGTAATGCATCGAACATTAAAAGCTTCCCTAAACAGGGCTGCCTTCAGATGTCTTCTAAAAGTCTGATAGTTGTTGTTCTCTTTGACATCTGGTGGGAGGGCGTTCCACAGGGCGGGTGCCACTACCGAGAAGGCCCTCTGCCAGGGTTCCCTGTAACTTGGCTTCTCACAGTGAGGAAACTGCCAGAAGGCCCTTGGTGCTGGACCTCAGTGTCCGGGTAGAAAGATGGGGGTGGAGACGCTCCTTCAGATATACTGGAGCGGTTAAATAGAAACAGCAATTCTTCCAGCCGAAAGAAGACAGCACTGTGGAAAGTATTCAGTTTTTATTCAAACAAAGTCTGGACCAGTGTTAGAAACTGGATCATGAAAGCTAGAAGTTAATGGCACCTTAAACCTAAGTTATGGGCGCCACAACAGAATGTCTAGGTTGAAAATGAATGAACTGCACCTAAAATCTTCTGTTCATTTTTCACATGGTCTAGTCCTCATCTGAAGACTGCAAGAAAAGAAGCCATGCTTCCCCTGCCCACCCCCTTAATATTATTATGAGGGTCCCTCAAAACGCTGACTTTCTGCAAGGGCAGCTGAGAGGCAGAATCTATCCCCTTGCCTGACGCTGAAATGATTTCTTGGAAGTCAAGCAGGCAGGAATTTCTCCTCCCACACCCTCAGCACCAGCAGTCGCAGTTTTAATCTGAAATCTTACGTGCAGTGCCCAGAGCTCAGAAATTATTCACGCCAATGAAATTCCCAATCTCAAAATGTGCCTAGAACAATGGGAGTTTCAACTGCTGGTCAGGACAGAGAATACAGAATTCAAGGCACCTTTATAACTTCTTATGCCATGCCCAGATCCTTCCAAGCAATATAAACTGGATAACAGAATGTGCATACAACTCACAAACAGCCCCTGGACTCCTCACGGTCACTTCTAATTGGTTACACCAATTATTGGAGTTGCTTTTTCCTTACAACGCTCCCTATCTTGTCCCGGTTTCTTCCTAACTCAAAAGTAGTTTCTGTTAAACTCTTAACGTTTTGAGATACTTGTTTTCCTTCCTCCCATGAGTATTAAATTGGGAGGTGCTGAATCTACATTTTTAGTGCAGTGAGGATGGGCTTGTGTTCTGCTGGTGAAGCATTCACCTGTTTGCTTGTACAACAGTTCAAAGAATAGAGATTGCTCTTAAGCATTTAAAATCATTTAAGTGCAGCACGACTTAGAACTTAAACGATAGGCTTCTCATAAATCAGATTTATAACTCAGAGTGTATTTTAATTAGAAAACATGGATTTTGTTACTCTCAAATATACAATTAAAAAAAGCACCCAACCAGCTGAAATCGTACATAGAATGACTTGTTTTTGCTGGAATTCATCAACACCTTTTTATTTTGGGCTTCGCTGATATGCATGACATGAAGGTCTTCTGAAAGCTTTTAATGAAAGCTTAACTTAGCCTATAATAATATGTCACTACTTTCAGATGGAAGGAAACTATTCAGGCAATTTTCATCATATGCTTCTCACAGGGACTAAGTATAAACTGAAGTGTTATCTTTCACAGTCTCTTAAATTCATAGGCTTATAGACATTTTATTTTCCAGTAAACGCTTCTGAGAAATGGCCTTGTGAGTCAGAATGTGGCTAATATTTACTTTACCGTTGCTTTACTGGGGTGGTGTGTGTATGGATCAACCAGAATGAAATTTTACAATTAACAGGCTGCTTTAAAAACAAAACAAAACAAAAACTACAGTGATTTAAGAACACGGCTAGCTTGACTTCATTTCAGTATTAGTAGGAGGACTTAAATTTCACTTGTTTTCAGGGGAGCTTAAAATTATGTGGCTGAGTACTTTTCAGAAACTGGGTCCTTTGGAGGATTTTGGGAAGGTTACTGAATTGAAATAAGTAACTGCAAATAAACATATTTCTAATTGAAGGAAGAAGCTGCTGAATAGATTTGGGATAACTTCTGCCAAGGCCAGCTAGTTCCCAGGAAGAAAAATCTTGGCTTCACTGAAGTCTTTGTTAGTTCCTTTGTCAGTTTCTTGCTTCATTCTTTGAGGATGAGTGAAGTTCCTGATGCCACGTAGAAATTATTCACACTTAACTTTTGCCCTGCACTTTCTTAAGCAGAGGTCTGCACTTAAAAGCTCAGTGTCCAAGCATTCTTTTTTGCTCTGGAACTTTCCCCCTGGAAGCCTGGTCTTTAGTGCTAAATTGGAGCAGAGGTCAATTCGGGTTCTCAATGGATTGCTGTTTGCTCCAATTGAGCTTTAAAGAGTGGATTTTTATAGGGAAAACTCTGAGGCAAAAAAGGGAATTCGGACATGGAGCGCAGACCGTGCCTGGAAAAAGCAGAGGAAAGGTAAATGTGGATAATCCCATAGCGTGGTGACTGTTTTCTAGAAGCTTCTATGGGTGTCATGGTTTGTTTAACTGTTTTACATGGACTTTCTCTAAGCATGCAGAGTGCCTATAGGATAGTGTTCTTGGGCTAGCGTGGTCATATTTTCAATAAGTTCCCCAGCTATCAAATACCTAGCATCAGCTAATGGTTGAAAGGAGTGGGTCTATAGGTCAGTGGTAGAATATTGATTTGCAGTGTTGAGGTCCAGAGTTAGGTCTTGATGAGCAAAATTCAAAGTGTTGGTGCTGACCATTAAAGCCCAAAAGGGCTTCGGCTCTAAATACCTGAAGAAGCTTCTCCACCCTCATTGTTCAGCCCGGACACTGAGGTCTACCTCTGAGGCCTTCTGGTGGTTCCCTCACTGCGAGAAGTGAGGTTACAGGGAAACAGGCAGAGGGCCTTCTCAGTGGTGGCGCCCGCCCTGTGGAACGCCCTCCTGTCAAAAGTCAAGGAAATAAACAACTATCTGACTTTTAGAAGATGCCTGAAGGTAGCCCTATACAGGGAAGTTTTTTATATTTGATGCTTTACTGTGTAGATGTTTTAATTTGCTGGAAGCTGCCCAGCGTGGCTGGGGCAACCCAGTCAGATGGGTGTCATATAAACAATTTATAATTAAAATTATATAGAAAGGCCACCAAAGTGGGCATCTTGGAAGGAGCTGACTGTGTACATAGGCAGCTGGCTTATATAAAATCAGATCATTGATCCAAATAGCACAGTATTGTCAGCACTGACTGTCTAGGTTGCAGGCAGAAAGAAGTCTTCCACAGTTGTACCCGTAGACCCCAAGGATTAAACCTGGAACATTTGGCATGTGAAGAATGTGTTCCACCACAGACCTATGGTCCATCCCTGAAGGTTAAACCATTGGTCTGACCCATTTATGGGGTAGTTCTTCATGCTCAATGTCTGTCGCCTTGCTGGTTTCCTTAATGGGCGCCCACCCCTTCTGAAGTCTACATTCATGATCTCAACACACCTATGAGTTATTATTTACCCCCTTGTGTTGCAGCTCTTAAGATCGTACTCATCTGCTATGCCACAGCTGCAGCCTTGCTGAAGCGCTGTCTGATACTTGGAACAGTGCTGTTGCAAAGATTTCAGCTCCTGTTCGTCCAAGCGCACTTGTTTGGCTTGGTTTCAAAGAAGTTTTTAATATTGCCAAACTATCAAGAGGCAAAGATCTTCAGGAAAAACGAGCCACAGGCATCCTGCAATCTGATCAGCATTCATTGAGACTAGAAACTCACCCAACAAACTGGACAGACAGAGGCAGCCTTATTTTAGGGGATATTCTCTCACTGTTGCTCACCAGTGATCCTGCTCATCCTTTCTCCTTGGCAGTCACAAGTTTCTGCTTCTAGCATGTTCCCTGCTCCATAGTTCCCTATTCTTCTGGTGTTCTTTGAGGCTCATATCATTCCTCTCTTTTGCACACCCAGCCCCCTTTTGAGCTCAGACCCTCTTGAACTGCTGTCGCCTTGCCTACAGACATAAATGAGCTAAGTCAGGCTTCCTCAACCTCTGCCCTCCAGATGTTTTAAGACTACAATTCCTATCATCCCTACCACTGGTCCTGCTAGCTAGGGATCATGGGAGTTGTAGGCCAAAAACATCTGGAGGGCCAAGGCTGAGGAAGCCTGAGCTAAGTTATCTGCTTTTGAGGGAATGAATGAAATTTGTTGGGGTTAAGATGCTGGAATTTTCTGGCCCAGCAAGGAAATAGCAGCTCCACATTAGTATTCCACACGGATCTTCAGAATGACACTGCAGAATATTCCCACAAAGCCACAGCATTGCTTAAGCCAGTCATGGGCCGGCGATGCTGGCTTGCCAATGATTTTAAGTAAAGCAAAGTTTTGGATTTCTTTCCTGGATTCTCCCTGCCGTTTGCCTGTTCAGTCCCTATGGCTGCGCACATCTGTTTTGCACTATTCTGCTTGCTGATTTAATTGTACATGGCTGCACATGCATAGATATCTGAGAGGAAACCACAAAGAGCCACTTGTCCAAAGACAGTGAAGCCAAAGAAGTGATGCTTGAACAGATTTCTCCTAGAACAGAGTTTTATTTATTCCATTGCTTGATAGCCATAGCACTTAATCTTTTAATGCTGATGTTGAATCTCTCTCTCTCTCTCTCTATATATATATATATATTGCTGTGGCTGATTTTAAAATTCCTTATGATGTCAAAAACGGTTATGCTCCCATGTGTGCGGATGATTTTTGTTCTAAATCCAGTGCACAGTGACAGTGGTGAAACAGAAGCACAGACTTTTTTAAAAATCAGAACGTCCTTTTTGCTTTAGTGCTAAGGTATAATTAATCCCTAATAGATAACAGGTTTTAAAATAAAGTTCCCAGGAAATGAGTCATGTTAGATGTGCTTTCTCACATGTGTGTAGGTAGATTTTAAAATATGGTTTCTGCATTCTAAAATATGGACTACCCTGAATTGGGAATTATCCTCTCCAGGGCTGTATAGGACTGCATAGTCCCCTCCATCAGTGGAGAAGCAAGCTGTCAGCTAAGAGGTACAGGCCCCATGGTACAGGCCCCAGCTTCACGTAGCTACACTAGTGGTGTAGTGGTTAAGAACGGTAGTCTCGTAATCTGGTGAACCAGGTTCACGTCTCCGCTCCTCCACATGCAGCTGCTGGGTGACCTTGGGCCAGTCAGACTTCTCTGAAGTCTCTCAGCCCCACTCACCTCACAGAGTGTTTGTTGTGGGGGAGGAAGGGAAAGGAGAATGTTAGCCGCTTTGAGACTCCTTAGGATAGTGATAAAGCAGGTTATCAAATCCAAACTCCTCCTCTTCTTCTTCTTCTTCTTTTTCTTCTTCTTCTTCTTCTTCTTCTTCTTCTTCTTCTTCTTCCTCTTCTTCTTCTTGTCAATCCCCAAAATTGAGTCTTGCAGGAGCAGGGCACTGGCTCCACTAGATCCAAATCCCCATGGATTCTCTGAAGGGCCCAGTCTTTGTGGACCTTTTAGCTATGCCATCCTGGAGCTGGTGTATCAAAAAAGTAGGCAAAGTAGCCTTCCACACAACATTCTCCCCTCAGCATTCCTCCCCTGGCTTTGGGATGTGGAAGCCATGCTAAAGAGGATGGGGCCCGAACCAACGGGTTCAAATTATGAGAAAGACAGGTTGGACTAAACAAGTAGAGTGCAAACTGTTTGACAACAGACTGGACTCTCCTTTGTTAGAAGTTTTAAGCAGAGGCCGGATAGCCACTGTCTGGGATGCTGTAGTAGTGGATTGCCTTCATTAGCATGGAGTTGGGACTAGAATCAGGGTTTCCTAAACTTGAGTCTCCAGCTGTTTTTGGACTACAACTCCCACCATTCCCAGCTAGCAGGACCAGTGGTCCAGGATGATGGGAATTGTAGTCCAAAACAGCTGGAGACCCAAGTTTGGGAAACCCTGGACTAGATGAACTTAGAGGCCCCTTCCAACTCCTTATGTTTCAGTGATTTGGCTCCAGGACCAGGCAATGTTCTTTCTTTCTTTCTTTCTGTCTGTCTCTCTCTCTTTCACACATGTATCCCCACGCACTGCTGTGAGTGTCCATTAAACATTCTAGGAGTTGATCTCCCTTCTGATCCCTTGAAGATGCACGATCAGGCGCCACACTGACATCCCACAGCCGCTGCCCTCCTCTGCTTTCAAATACAGAGGTCAAAGAGGAAGTTTGGGTCACAGTAAATGTAAGCAAAGACCCTGTATTCGGCTGTTACTTTTTTGTCGTGCATGAATGCCGTTTGGACTGGCGCCCTGTGAACTCTGCTGGCTGATCCCACCCCCACCCTGCCTCCATTACCGTATGTTCCTTTTGAAGCTGCGTGGAGAAAGAGAAATGCAGTTGTTTACTGCTTTCACTGAAACTGTGTGTGTGTGTGTGTTTGTATGTGACTTCAGTTTTTTGCAATTAGGACCGAAGCCTGGAACAGCACTGCCGGCCTCCGTGGAGCATTTAGCAATGTCTAGTCATGGCAGTGATTGGATTAAAGAAAGAGGAGGTCTGTCTGGAACAATGTAAATTATAGCCAGCTCTTACGATTCAAAGGGATCCCAAAGCCAAAGTAAAATTAGGGTGGTGGTTGTGGTTTTAAGCCAGTTAACATTGGCTCATAGAGTGTGTCCCAAATAAATTACCACATCTGGTTCCTGCAAGGGGAAAGACCGGCAGTGGAGTGAGCGTGAAACCTGAACTCTTTCTCACCCTAACTAAAGTGTAGCGGCTGGGTCCATGCTTCATTCCTGTAGTTTGACGTCTCTACTTCTGGACTTGCAAATTAATTGTGCAGTGTTAATTTTTTTTTTTTTTTTAATGTTGTTAGCCGCCCTGAGCCCGGCTTTGGCTGGGGAGGGCGGGGTATAAATAAAATTTATTATTATTATTATTATTAATTGAGAAGGGGGGAAAAATGGGTGTGGGTGTGTTATTGTTCACGACACAATCCCTCCTCCTTTTTGGTTTTTAAAATATTCACCTTGTTTCTAAGTTTTGCATGTATGCTGTTGCTGCAACTGCAGCCCAGTTTCAGCCCCCTTCCCTTTCTACTCCTATCCTGCCACTAATGGAGGTGGAGACGTTCTCGCTGCTTCTAGTAATATTGTGTTGTGTCCTAGTAAAATAAGCTTTGCCAACAAAGGTCCGTATAGTTAAAGCCATGGTTTTCCCAGTAGTGATGTCTGGAAGTGAGAGCTGGACCATCAAGAAGGCTGATCGCCGAAGAATTGATGCTTTTGAATTCTGGTGCTGGAGGAGACTCTTGAGAGTCCCATGGACTGCAAGAAGATCAAACGTATCCATTCTTAAGGAAATCAGCCCTGAGTGCTCACTGGAAGGACAGATCCTGAAGCTGAGGCTCCAATACTTTGGCCACCTCATGAGAAGAGAAGACTCCCTGGAAAAGACCCTGATGTTGGGAAAGATGGAGGGCACAAGGAGAAGGGGACGACAGAGGACGAGATGGTTGGACAGTGTTCTCGAAGCTACAAACATGAGTCTGACCAAACTGCGGGAGACAGTGGAAGACAGAAGTGCCTGGCGTGCTCTGGTCCAGAGGGTCACGAAGAGTCGGACACGGCTAAACGACTAAACAACAACAACAACAAAATAAGCTGGGAAGGTAGCTCAGTAGTGGAGCATTTGCTCTGCATGTAGAAGGTCCCTGGTGTATCCAGTTCTAAAGAATCAGGTGGTGACTAGGGCAATATGGCCTGAGGCTGTATAAAGCAACTCCCTGAGGGCGGTGTGCTATTTCGAAGCACGTTGCAAGAAATAGGTCCACCACTCGGGCTGGGCAATATATCGATACATTGCCCAAAACTGGTTTGAAGTCCACATCATGATATCGATTTCATAATTTTTGACCTGGCAATATATTGCAAATCATGATGTGTGTGTGTGCTATGCAAAAATCACAATGTGGGAAAAACAGCAAAGCTAGCCAATGCTTCTCTTGATTCCTGCAGCTCCTCTTAACTCGGTCAGCTCAGCTCTCCCCTGCTTCCTGCGGGGGAAGCACGTCACAAGAGCAGGCGCCAGCAAAAATCTCAATACGGGAAAAAGCATGAAGCCAGCCAATGTCTCTACATAGCTTGATCCGCATGTCAGACACTGTGATATATCAGTACATCGTGATGTTTAGCTGGTGATATATCACGATGTTGAAAACCAGGTGATGGGACGCGGGTGGCGCTGTGGTCTAAACCACTGAGCCTCTTGGGCTTGCTGATTGGAAGGTCGGTGGTTTGAATCCCCTCGACGGGGTGAGCTCCCGTTGCTCTGTCCCTGCCAACCTAGCAGTTCGAAAGCATGCCTATGCAAGTAGATAACTAGGTACCTCTGCGATGGGAAGGTAAATGGCATTTCCGTTCACTCTGGCACTCGTCATGCACCGGTTGCGGTTTAGTCATGCTGGCCACATGTCCTGGAAAACTGTCTGTAGACAAACCCCATAGTCACCTTTGACTGGACTTAACCATCCAGGGGTCCTTTACCTTTACCTGAAAACCAGGTGTTCAGAACATGTTATGAAGGCTGTACTTTTTTTTTTTTTTTTTGTATTAAAAACGTAGAAACTTGCCTTATCCTGAGTCAGACAGTTGGTTTCAGGCAGGGAATCTTTCCCAACTCTACCAAGAGAAGACAAGGATTGGGGCTGGGACATTCTGATGCAAGTAGGACTACCCCATTGCAGATTTAGGAAGCTGTGTTTGCTGTAACAGCCTTCTGTCTCCGTTTACTCAGCATCTTGGTAATTGTACTTCTTCTGACATTGTTAGTTTCGATCTGAAGTACAAATCAGTGCTCCCAATTCAAACGGCTAAACTTTTGGAAAGGAAGAGGTTAATCATTGACAGTAGGCTTTTAACAAAAAGATCTGTAGTAATGCTAATGAGGAAATAGCCCAGTGACCTCTGGCAACCTGATGGACTCTCCTGTTCAGATATGGAAGAGACTTCTGCTGCCAACTTGGTTTGAAAATATTGTAAAATCCAAATGCCAAATTGTCCTTCAGCAGGCTCTGTGCTTCTGCAGGAATCACTGTGCCAGACAACTGCTAAGACAAGTCTGATTCTCGTTCACCTTCAAGGCTTTGGCTGTTGGCGCCAGAAGTAAAGATCCTCTGGAATAATTTGAAGACACTGACTGATGTTGTTTGCTTTTTAGCGGTGAAGGAATATTTGAATTCCGGTGACAGTGGTACCTCGGGTTACATACGCTTCAGGTTACCTACACTTCAGATTACAGACTCCGCTAATCCAGAAATAGTGCTTCAGGTTAAGAACTTTGCTTCAGGATGAGAACAGAAATTGTGCTGTGGCAGCGCGGCAGCAGCGGGAGGCCCCATTAGCTAAAGTGGTGCTTCAGGTTAAGAACAGTTTCAGGTTAAGTATGGACCTCCGGAACGAATTAAGTACTTAACCTGAGGTACCACTGTATGTCTGCATGCTAAGGAGAAAACCTGTGAAAATGGGAATATGGACTCAGCAATGCAACACGGTTCTAAACATATTTGAAAGAGCATTATCATTTGATTAGAGCTAGCATATTATCTTATTCCACAGGACTGCTTCTGCCCAAAACGAGAGGTCGTCTGTTTGATTTGTACTAAGATTAGAGACTATGCTCCTGAGCCACATTACAGTCATTGCTCAATGAGTCCGTGGCTGAGCTGGATTTGCATTAGTATTTTTGGTCTCGATCCAACATGCCATACCATTGGGTGATTTTGGTCCAGTCGTAACAGATCGCTGAGCTGTGTATGAGCTTGTGTGATTTGATGGTCGTAGCGATGACTTAGTATGCGGAAACCCCAGTTTCAAATCTTTCTGAGGCCTGCTGTGCCTTTCATATGTACACATCAGATCCTTTTTAAATGTACAGTATATCTAAAACTGTAAATGAAAGCACACATTCTGCAGGGGAGGAATCTGTTGTCTCATTTCACCATTTGCGATTCAGTTTATTTAGCTGCTATCGCTCCCTTTGCTCTCAGAATGCGGCAGACTTTTCACTGTATATTTTGTGCCAGAGCACAAGCGCATAAGACCAAGTACAATAAACAAATATACCCAATTAAGCATGGAGGGCATGTATACATGCAACGTTGGACATGCCGTTTATGTATTCAAAGCATTTGTATATCTTCATAAATATTTATCCCGAGGAAGTTTACATTGCAAATTTCAATGCAATGAGCCACTCATTGACTCTGTTCCGACCACAGTATTTTAGTGAAACAGTATTCTCTTTGTCTTATTGCATTTTTTTTTACTCTGATTCTGAGTTGGAAGGGGACCATAAGGGTCACGCACTCCAGCCCCTCGCAATGTAGGAATCTCTTTGCCCAACATGGAGCTTGAATTTAAATTTCACATAAATTTAAGAAGCAAATGACATTTAATAAGAAGAACATAAGAAGAGGTAGGACACAACCATTGTGGCTACAAGTCTTGTCCTCCATGAATTTGTTCAGTCCCCTTCCAAAGCCATCCAAGTTGGTGGCGGCTATCACTGCCTCTTGTAGGATTGAGTTCCATCATGTGCTGTGCAAAGAAGCACTTTCTTTTGTCTGTTACGGATTTCCCAACATTCAGCTTCATTGTGTGTCCATGAGTTCTAGTGTTATGAAAGAGGCAGGAAATCTTGATCCACTTTCTTCATGCCCAGTGCCGGATTTACGTATAAGCTAAACAAGCTATAGCTTAGGGCCCCACTCTCTTGGGGGCCCCCAAAAAAAGTTTTAAGGGAAAAAACCCCGGATGTAAATTTCCAAAATATAAGATAAAAAACAAATAAAATAAAACCTACATACTGCAACAGTGTTTTGTGTTGTGTAGGCTCCTATGATGTAAGGAATGGGCCCCGCCTGCTAGCCTGCTCCCTAAAATATCACTGGTTTGCTCATTTCTATATATAGGGTGCCTACATTCTGCATGGACTGGTTATTTTGTTATGTGCAAATGGCTTTAGATACCTATTAGGTCCAAAAATTACCATATAGGATTCAACACAAAAAACAGTGACAATTTGTTGTTAACAAAGAACAGCTGGACATATAAAGGGCCCCATTACCTTCAGTAGCTTAGGGCCTCATCAAACCTAAATCTGACTCTGTTCATGCCATGCATAATTTTATAAACTTCTATCCTGTTGCCTCTTACTTACGTGGTCTCTTAAAGTCTCAATTGCTGCAACTAATTCCTCACAGAGCAGTCGCTCCCTCCCCTTGTTAATTTTGGTCGCCCTTTTCTGAACCTTTTCACAACTCTGCAATTTCATTCTGTGGGGATTAATGTGAGCTACAAAGCCCCTAATCTAATTTTTATTGACTGTGTTGGAACCAAACGTATGTCCTCGAAGCAGCGTTTTCTCTTATTTAAACTATATATATTTCTTTTTATAATTCTACAGGCCATTGTTCGAGGCGGAGGACACATCCTGCCCTATGACCAGCCAGAAAGATGTTTGGACATGATCGACAGATTTATATCAGGGAGGGGATTCAAAGCCTAATGGGTACTGAAATCTCAGCTTCAGTGCTGCAGCTCTTCTGAATTCTCCACGAGAGATTTTAGGGGCCGATAGGAAAACTTGTACTGTGTATAAATAAACTGTTTTCATCTGCTCAGTTACAATCTTGAGTCTGTTGTCCTTGTCACTGGCTCCGCTTTCCCTGCTGTGGTGCAATTTTGAACCTGGTATTACAGAGGAAACTTTTTTTTTGACATGGTTCCAGAATCCCTCATAGGCTGAACTTATTCACATGGAAAAAGGCTTACACGTTACACTGTTGAGACTATTGTTACATGAAATAGACAACGGCCATTTTTCATATGTGTGTGTGGGTGGGGGGGTGTTCAGTTCCTGGCCCCCATACGCATCAGCCTGTTCTGCCCCTTTTTTGCCCTCTTCCGAGTCCCAAAGGACTTACCGTATTTTTTGTTCTATAAGACGCACCAGACCACAAAACGCACCTCGTTTTGGGAGGAGGAAAACAAGAAAAAAAATATTCTGAATCTCAGAAGCCAGAACAGCAAGAGGGATCGCTGCGCAGTGAAAGCAGCAATCCCTCTTGCTGTTCTGGCTTCTGGGGACAGCTGCACAGCCTGCATTCGCTCCATAGGACACACAGACATTTCCCTTTACCTTTCAGGAGGGAAAAAGTGAGTCTTATAGAGCAAAAAATACGGTATTCATTGGCGGTCATGCGTCAATTGGATGTGCACACATTGGCCACTGGCTGTACAAAGCAGCTTTGAACAAACTCTTTCAGGATCCTATACGTAGCCAGTCATGCCAGCTGAGGCTTTGTGGGGTTTTTGAGTCTTTGAGTCTCAAGAGGGAACCACATAATTACAGTGGTACCTTGGTTCTCAAACTTAATCCGTTCCGGAAGTCTGTTCCAAAACCAAAGCGTTCCAAAACCAAGGTGCTCTTTCCCATAGAAAATAATGCAAAATGGATTAATCCGTTCCAGACTTTTAAAAACACCCCCTAAAACAGCAATTTAACATGAATTTTACTATCTAACGAGACGATTGATCCATAAAATGAAAGAAATAAAACAATGTACTGCAGCCACGGAATCAATCAATCAGTAGCTGAACTGGGTTCCACACAGTCACAAAAACAAAAAAAGAGAGCCACAAAACCACAGACCTCAGTGTAACACTCAAAATGGAAGTGTGGCACTCAAAATGGAGCATGTTTGGCTTCCAAAAAGAGTTCGCAAACCGGAACATTTACTTCCAGGTTTGCAGTGTTTGGGTTCCAAGTTGTTTGAGTACCAAGGCATTTGAAAACCAAGGTACCACTGCACTGTGGAACGGGGCTGAACTGCTGATGTTCTCCTGGCATGAGGTACATGGCTGGGCCTCTGCTCAACTGTCCATGTGTTAGAAGGGATATCTGAAGTGAAGACTTCAGATGTAAGTATGTAGCTTCTTCACTACAGATACCCATTTTAACACAGGGCCTTCTCAGCCAGCACCATGCTGGCCTCACTTTTGAGTAATTGATATGTAAAAGGGACTTTATTCTCTAACTTGGGGCTTCCCCTCATTGCTTTAACTCTACTGCAAAACAAGAGACAGATGTATAAATGGAACTTTCTTTTATTGGACCCACAGAAATAGAACAAAAATAGGAACCCATAAAGGAACTGGAAGTAGGAAGAAGTAGAAAGACAAAGGAGATATTTATTAATCTGACGTGTTTTGGACCCTACTGTTCATTCTTCAGGGAAATTCGGGAAAATAAAGACTTGACATTTATATGTCCTGCCTGAGTTTTTCCAAAGAAGGACCAGAAGAGTCTGAAATGCATTAGATTAATAAATCTCTCTCTCGTCTATTGTTTTGCTTCTGTGTAAGTGAAATTATTTAAAATAAATCTCCCCCCACAAAAAAATCCTAAAACCCCACCCTTTCCAGTTTTTCCTCTTGTTTTGCTCTCATCTGTAGACTCCTGAACATCAAAAATAATCCACTTAATGATATTGTTGTACACACCTCACTTCTCTAAACAGAAGATCCAGGAGCATGATACTTACCTGGGCTCTATTCAGACGCCATTTTGTAACATTTGAGTTTATTCACGACGAGTTTATATGTAGGTGAACTAAGCTGCAGATGTTTTGAACTACAACTCCCACCAGCCCCAGCCCTCATTGGGGTTGATGGGAGTTGTAGTCCAAAGCATTTGGAAGGCTCTAGGTTGGAGAAAGCTGGTTTCTCCAAAACACAGTCCAATCCATTGTCTCACATCTGATCTCACAGGGAAAGACAGCCCACAAAAGGCTAGGAACCGCTGACTCTTCCTCACTATCTTCCTCAACAATTATCTGTCTTTGGTTCCCTTTTGCAGAACATTATCCTTGGCTGGGGAGGACAGGGGATTCCAAATCTATAATTCTCAATTACAGAAGAGATTTTAAATTACTGTGACCAAAAGCCTCCCGGGCCTATTCAGAAGCCTGTTTTGAGCTGAAAGCTTATTTCCGATGCTTCAGAAAACGAAAATAACAAAAGCCTGCAAATAGGAATAGCAAGCAAACTTGCAGAGTTTAATTTTCTGGATGCGCGATGGATGCACGCTCTGACAATTTGGTCCTTTCTCATGTATATTTTCATGATTCAGTGGTTGTTATCTCAAATGTCTTTGACAAAAAAAGGAGAGAAAGTGCATCTCCATCGAGCACTTGCTCATCAAATTGCAAGCGTTTCCAAAGAAATCAGCCTCACCTTGGACCGTGACTGCTTACTGGTACTTCTACTGAACTGCTGAGATTACCAAGCCCTCTTTATGGCTCCCAAGCAGACATCTAGGGAAGCCAGAAGACTTCTCTGGTTAGTTGCAATACCATCCTTAACTGTTACATATGCATATGGACTTATTCATTTGCTTAAATTGGGCTGGAGGACAAGGTCTGTGCCATGCCCTAGATTGGTGGAACCAACGTCAAAAGAGTGGACACTGTGCAGGTACCTGCAACAGATCAGGTGCTGCTGCTTCCCCCCAATGCTGCTAGGGGTGAGCCTGCTAGACAAAAGGGACCCCAGGGTGGTATTTTGCTGGAGCTGCCCTGACAAGCAATGCCAGCCTTGGCTCTGGACTTGCTTTCCTTAGAAAGGCACTGGATTATCACAGTCCAGTCGAAGGAAAATACAAACGAGACTGTACCCTATCGAAAAACAAAAGCACATTTGGGAAAAAGTATACGCACCTATAGAGGTAAAGCTCTTATCACCCCAAGATTATTCGTTTTCAGTCCCAATGCCTTTTGCATTGTATTTATTTAAACAGTATATATATATATACTGCTTAACTGCGGTCATCTCTATGCGGTATAAAAGAAACGCAATACAGAAATGTTAAAAATATTTAAAACTATAAAACCAGGCTTCAATTAAAATAGCTGGTGGGTTTTTTATTTTTTTAAAGTTATGATAATTATTATTTATACCCTGCCCATCTGCCTGGGTTTCCAACAGAATGATGATGATGATGATAATAATAAAGTGATAAAACACCAAACATTAAAAACTTCCCTAAACAAGGAAGTAGGTGCTGAAAGTTGAACAGAGAATGGGTCTGTCTGACCTCAACTAGAAGGGAATTCCATAAACTTGGGCCCGCAATACTGAAGACACAATTCCTGGTGAATGTGAATACATAGTCCCCCTATGTATTCAAACCATAGGGGACTACGACCAGTGACTCACCCCAAGACCTCAGTGATTAGATAGGGATACAAGGGATTAGGTGGTCATTGAGTTATCCTGGACCCTAGTTACTAAGGACTCTGTAAATCAGTACATTAGAATATTGGTGCATTAGAATTTAAATTCTAAAAGAAATGGTTTCTTAGTTCATTGTGGAAAACTGAATCTCTCTCTTGAAGGGCATATATATGGGATGTTGGAATTCCTGTATTTTATTGAATCTAAGAAGATTGGTTTATATAGGACATATTTGCCGACACAAATCACTAACATTTCCGTGTTTCCACATCTTAGAATCATAGAATCATAGAGTTGGAAGAGACCACAAGGGCCATCGAGTCCAACCCCCTGCCAAGCAGGAAACACCATCAGACCACTCCTGACATATGGTTGTCAAGCCCCTGCTTAAAGACCTCCAAAGAAGGAGACTCCACCACACTCCTTGGCAGCAAATTCCACTGTTGAACGGCTCTTACTGTCAGGAAGTTCTTCCTAATGTTTAGGTGGAATCTTCTTTCTTGTAGTTTGGATCCATTGCTCCGTGTCCACTTCTCTGGAGCAGCAGAAAACAACCTTTCTCCCTCCTCTATGTGACATCCTTTTATATATTTGAACATGGCTATCATATCACCCCTTAACCTCCTCTTCTCCAGGCTAAACATGCCCAGCTCCCTTAGCCGTTCCTCATAAGTTAGCAGATATAAACTTGTTTCTTTGAAACACAGTGGTGGAAGTCCAGCTTGGAATCGCTGTTCATGAGGATGTCAAATAATATTAAATCCACCAAAGTCTAGCTTAGGCTGGATACTAGTGAGTTCGCAGGACATACCGTTTTGATAAATACATTACACTTAACAAGACAAAAGCTCTTGGTTGTGTCTTGGGGATAGAATGTCAAAGTTCACTTCTTTAATTTCCTGTACTCTCTCTCCCTCTCTTTCTTTTTTAGAACGTCCACTTGAGGATTTGGGAAAGATGATATGTGCACATCCTGAATAACTAGCAAGAAACATTAAAAGAATGAAAGTAAATTTTCTAATCTGGACCTTTATCTATGTCTTCTGAAGCCTCTCAACAGTTTTTGCTTTTAAAAGAGGGAACATTATCTTATTCTACATGTCAGAATTTTCACTATTTGGCATTATTTTATCTCCCCACAAAAAGAGAATCGATGGATGACTTAGCACATCAGTTTATACAGTGTCTTCTCCTGCCCTCTATTTGTGTACTTTTTATGGTGTAAAATACTCCTATATCCTTGTTTCCATGCTTTCTTCCTGTTTGCCATTTATTTTTAGATCTAGCTGCAGTTTGATGAGAGAGGAAAGGATGGAGAGTTCCAGACCTTTTGAGCTCCTAAAACAACAGCATTAAGAAACAAACTGGCAGACACTGCAACCTAGAAAGGGAGATCCAGAAGGATCTTCTTGGTTGATAGGTTAAAAGCCACAAAGACGTCCTGGAAAATCAACAGGGTTGCACATCCCTAGTCTCTCCTCCAGCAAAGGTCATTCTCCCTGGTGACCAAAGCAATTTTGGTCCTAAAACAGCTAGAATAGGGTTACCAGACGTCCCTGGTTTCCGGGGACAGTCCCCAGATTTGCAAATCTGTCCCTGGACAAATTCCATCCCTGGAATATCCCCAGATTTGCAAATCTGTCCCTGGGAAATGTGGCAGCAGCTGCCTCAGCATCCCGGAGCTAGCCTGTTAGTGCAGTTGGCTCTGGCTGGCTTCAGGAGCTGCTTGCTGCTCACTGCCATGGCGCCCGCCATTTTTCCTGCACCACGGCAGCGGGCATCTCCTGAAGCCAGCCAGAGCCAACTGCACTACCAGGCTGGCCCCTCCTGGGCAACGGCTGCCCGCTTGTGACTCCCGAGCCTCCCCTGATCTGTCAAAACAAAGGGGGAAGGAGATTGGGGAAGGCTCGGGAGTCACGGGCAGGTGATGTGGCGTTACCCAGTTTTTTTAAAAAAACACCTCTGTGCACTTATGTTTCACAGGGTGCGAAAGAAGGGCTTTGCACCTTTATACAATATGCATGTGTGCTTGGGCCCTGGGTCTTTTGCCTCACCATCCCCACTACTCACTCCCTGTTACTACTTAGCTTCCAAAAATAAATAAATAAAAGTGTGTTCCCGGATTCAGTGCTTAATCTCCTGTCCAAGTGAGACTTCAAAACGTTCTTAAGATGCTGAGCATTGGTGCGAAGCAACTATATTTTTTGAAGCCAGACTAAGTTTCCTTCAGAATCATACTTGGCTTTCTTGCCCATCCCAAGCCATTGTTCCACTGGTATGGGGAGGATCTGAAGTCAGCCATGGAGACCACTGGATCCCCTGCCCAACTCAACATGTTTTGTTTTGTTTTGTTTTTAAAAACCTGCTAGAAATTTATTGCACTCCTTTACTAATCTCCTGAGTAGTCAGCCCAGCCAGTCTGTTCTTTCTATAGGAGCAGTGAGCTGGGAGAGAGCAGTAATCCCCCAGAGAACTGATAAATTTGGCAGTCCACAAAAATTTAACCATTAAAGTTTTCACTTGGCTCGCTCTTCCTTTGGCGTTGTACATGGAATGTCAAGGAGCCTTTCTGGAACGAGAAGCGGGTAAGTGGGAGCTAAATTATCTGGGCCACTGTGTTCTGTTCTTTTGCAATGCTTGTGCTTTATGTCCAGGCAGCTTGGTAACTGCGAAGCGTTATTTCTGAAGAAATCCCCTCAAGCTGTGATTTGAGGCTTTGGCGTTGACATGACAACCTGAAAAGCAAGCAAGTCGCTCAACAATGAAAAGTACAGTGTGGAATAACGCTGAGGGGAGGGCACCAAGGCTATGAAAAAAGGACAAGACGACATAAATTTGGGCAAAACTGAACAATAAACCTGTACTGATGTTGTGCGAACAACCCCGCAAAAGGGTGAACAATCTACATATAATAGTAGTCAAAGTATCGGGTGTCGGGTAAGCATCCCAAGGGATGAAAAGATTGTGTTACTTACTCTCTGGGCAAATCTCCAGGATTGCTGTGTGCCAACAAAGAAGTTAAGTATTCTTAGCAAAAGAACACTTCAGTTGCTGAAAACTGGAGGCAGAAGTGTAGAACGAACTTCACTTTTAAAGTTACAGGAATACCCAGGAAAGACTAATTATTGCCAAAGGCGAGGAAATATTCGTATTACTTATTTCTATTTTAATTCCAGTCTCCCTGAAACCTCGAGGTTAATTACAACATTAAAACAAAACAAAACCCAAAGTCTAATGTTTCAGTCCAGAGAACTCTTGTCGGCAAAGGACCCACCACTTTCTAGAACATCCCCATTTAAGCAAACGGAGGACCCTAATCTGTAGGAGCTTTGCTTGAGAAGTTGGTGAGGGTGTGTGTGTGAATCTATAAAAGAACAACATGAGCACAATGAAGTCATGGTCTGCAATATTTCACTGAACATTAGCAGGCTGGGTGTTCAGGTAGGATCATAGGAAACACAAGAATCTGCACTTTCCCAAGTCAAATCAATGTCCCATCTATGTTCCACCATGGGTACCCGATGCAGTGCTCTCTAGATTTGCTGGACTACTGTTCCCATCATCCTTGACCCATGCTGTTGTTTTTGTCTGTTACTATGTTACGCTTTTCTTTTATATTGTTAAACCACCCTTTGATTCCAGGATGAAAGGCACCATAGAAATTTAATAAATAATAATTATAATTATAATGCTGTCAGGGGCTGAAGGGAGTTGAAGTCCAGCAAAATATGGAGGCATCTCTGGGCTATACTGACAGGTGATAGCTTTCTAGAATTTGGCATCTCTATGGATAGTCTACAGGGAGGAAGCTTGTACATATAAAGTATGTGCTCTACCACTGATATATTTTCTCTCCTCATAAGCACATCAGATAACTTAGACTTGCCCAGAAGTGCAAGTCAGTGTCTCATAGCCTCTACCAGCCTGGCCTGACTCCCTAAACAACACAGCAAGATTGTGGCAGTAATTAAGGGCCTTTGTTGCTCTAATGTAGGGTGGAGATTAGATAATACGTTCTTTATGTGAGGTGCAATGACTTCTCCGTGAATCTCCCTCTCACACCAAACAAAATTCCAAAGATAGTTCCATGGGGGCCAGAAAAGGAAAAGATCTAGAGGAAAAGTCGGAACCTCAACTGTTTTTAAAAGCAGCCCAATATGATGACACACACACCAGAGAAGAAGGTGTGAGGGAAGATCTACATCAGGAACAAGGGGGAGGAAGAAAGAGTCATATTGGGATTGGTCGCCCGCTTGGACCTTGCCACCTGAGGCGGTCACCTCACCTTGCCTCATGGGTGGGCCAGACCTGCCTTGAGGCCATTCAGGGACACTCCAGCAATGAGCTGCCATAAGTGTACAACTCTTCTCTTCAAGCATTTATTGCGTATTTATTTGTCACAGTTGAATCCCACCCTGTCCCCAAGGAGCTCATGGTAATGCGCATGGAGTTGCCACGCTAGTTTGTTGCCAGGATGAGGTAAGTTGGAATGAGCTGGGAATGTAAGATGAAGTTCCCACATCCCTCAGGACTGGGCTGAACAATGGCAATGCAGCCTAATACTTTGGCAAAACAGTAATAGTGTTGTCATGTTTTAATAAAACCCCCAAAGCATAGGGCCCCTTATAAACAAAGACGATGGCTTGCATCTGAATGCAAGGGAAGAAACCCTTCTTGCAGAGTGTTTTAATATTCTACCCGTACATTGCCAGCTCTGTGAAATCAATATTCACGTGCAATTGTGATCTTTGTGATAAAATCTTTGACTTTTTACCTCAGCCTTTAAAGTGTTTTGAAAGGATTCACAGAGATAATAGCACAGGGTCACTGGAGGTTCCTGAAATCATTGTTCCAGATCTTCTGGAATTATATAGAGACAGTCACACTGAATATTATTTTGACAGATCAAAATTGCATGAAACTGTTCTTCTCTCTTCTTAATTTATATAGGTTTTTTAATGAATGAATGAATGAGTTGAAGCATTGTTCATTCAAGCCCAGACCATACATGCTAACCCATTTGTAACACAAAAATCCTAAAGCAAGCCATAGCTGAGGCAGGGATTGTGAGGGCATGAAAAGAAACCAAGTCAAAGACCTAGTGCAAGTTAAAAAGTATGCAATCCAAGACAAGTTAGGTCAAATCCAGTCCTAACAGAAGAAATACACCAAACTATATTTTAAAAGTCATGGTGAGGATGGTAAACTTCAAAAAGAGGTGCTGGAATTAGGTTATGAGGCCTGCAGCTGGGGGAAAGAGAATAAGGACTTGGAAGCAGTTAGGCTGAGCAAGGCTGAGTTTACACATCTAAACCATGAACAGCAATTGTTATGAAGCATTACTGACACATGGCAGTGATGTGTGGTGTCTTTCCAATGGTGGCTGCCCCAGGGCCAGGACTGACTCATTCCTTCCCCATATGCCAAACACTAGAATCTGCTTCAGAAATGATGATCTAACTACATGGCTGCATATAGATGTTGGGGGAATAAATTATATTGTTAAGACCTCTTGGCCCTGAATGATCTTTCAGTCAGAGTCAAGTCTCCTGTATTGCATTAGCAGATTCCATGGCCGTTTCCATTGCTTTGTTTGTGTGTCGTATCGTTACCAATGTAACAATAACATGCTTTGTATTTAAATCCACGAACACATATTTTCTGCGGCATGCATCAGTAATGTACATCCCATACGATCTTTGCAACCACAATGTTACATTGGCTCTGCATACATAATGGTCAAACTAGCCGGATACTAGGAACAATGGAAGCACTCTGTTATGAGAATTATAAGGTCTAAGATATAAAATAAATGCTCATACATGTACCTGGCAAACACATACACAAGTATATAAACCACGTGTTTGAAATAGTACAGGAGAACAATCCTGAAGCCATTTTGACTCCCAAATTGACCTCAAATATTTCTCTGCAAGGAGGAAGGAAATGGGAAAAGCTTTCTAATTGTCTTTGGACTCTAGGGGCTTACACCTCCCTTTTATAATACAGTCTGGCAAGTATCTGCTAAGCTGAGCACACTATCAAAATGTGTAAGAGAGTCAGGAACTAAGTATTTGCCATCTCTAAGGAATGGTCAGACTGCCCAGAAAATGCAATCAGTGACCATTATCAGGTACCCTGGCAAACAGGATTTCTACTGTAGACTGCCTCCTCTGCTGTTGACCACCTCCTTTTATGATGTATGCATGATGTTTCAGGGGGGTGGTCTTGGGCTACAGGGTGGGCAATTTCAAAAGTCTATATAAGAGCTTGCACACCAATGTTCTGGGTTCCTCCTCCCTCCTGCTTGGGGGTGTGAGCACCCTGTTGCAACAGTTTAATAAAGATTAGGCTTACTAGCTGCTTTGCTTCTCAATATTCTCTGGTTGGCCTCTGTTACTTTTCTCCTACCAATAGAGAAACCTACATAAGGACTCTATACGGGCTCTTGGGTACCCCATAAGGGAAAAGGAGCAGTTTTCTCTTATAACAACACAGTCATCACATGACCCTGACAGTGAAGCGAAGAGTCCAGAAATGCGATCCATTCTTTCTGTAAAGGACTCTAAACACACTGGGGGAAATCCGGAACTGGCTAATCAATCATCACCACCGCAGCTAAAATAGTTTTAAAACAAAATGAACACCTAAAGCAGAGACCTTTGTTATCCTGCTGGAACAGCTTGTCAAAACAAAAATTCTCTTTTCAGAAAGTCCAGATAATGGGTGTCTAGCTGTGAGGTTGCATGGACAACTATGTTCGAGCTATCCCATTCCAGGAATGACTGTAGCTGTCTTACCAGCCAAAGCTGACAAAAGGCACTCCTAGTCCAATAGAACTGGGAGTAAAAGCTATTGAGATGATGTACAAAGCTATCAGATCATGCATTTGATAATACAGTGGTACCTCGGTTCTCAAACGTCTCCACTGATGCGTTTTGGAACCCAAATGCCGAAAACCCAGAAGTAAATGCTTCCGTTTTCGAACCCGCCTCAGAAGTCAAATGGCTTCCGCTGCTTGTTTTTCAATTTTCTCAATTGAATTTGCAGACAACCCTTTGTGCCCTGGTTTTTGAATGTTTTGGAACTCGAACAGTATTTTGGAATGGATTACGTTCGAGAACTGAGGTACCACTGTACTATTTACGGCTTATACAGCACTGTCAACGTTCCTGATGCCTAACAGAGTTTCATAGATAGTAGATCCCTGTCTCCAGGGCACTTACATATCTATTCAGAAGTAAGTTTTACCTTCCTCCCAGCTAAGTAGATATAGTCCAGGGGTGGCCAACTCCCAAGAGACTGTGATTTACTCACAGAGTTAAAAACTGGCAGTGATCTACCCTCTTTTTTGGGGTTCAGGTCAAAGTTGTTGAGCTTCTTTGGGGGGAGCCACTGATCTACCAGTGCTCTACCACAGACGTCCAGTGATCTACCAGTAGATCACGATCTACCTGTTGGATGTGCCTGATATAGAATATGTATTTAAGCCAGCCTTTCACAACCTGTGGGCCCCCAGATGTTGTTGAACTACAACTCCCATCACTCCTAGCTAGGAAGGCCAGAGCTCAGGGATGATGGGAGTTGTAGTCCAACAACATCTGGGGACCCACAGGTTAAGAACCGCTGAGAGACTTATGAGAAAGGATTTGAAGGAACAGAAAGCTTGGCTGGTTGACTGAAGCTCCCACTAAAGGGTATCAACTGTTGCTTCAAATGCTTGTGTGACAAGTTACTGTATTGGATTGATAAAAACAATGTAGTCTTCAGGAGTGAAGAAAGTTGAAAACACCAGCACCCCATTTCCAAATGTGTTTAGAAATCTCATTCATTTTCCTGTAACTCACCACCACCTTATGAGTAGCCTTCAAGACACACGAGTAGTGGATTGATGCCCATTTAAAATGAGTTTTAAATGCTCTATTTCAGTTATCATGGATGCAAGCAACCTTATATGGGCTTTCAGGCTGTTTGGAATCAATTGCAATGCTTATGGAAAGAAGCATGTAATAGCATTTTATACATTAGGGCCTCAGCACTGCAGTAATAAACAGCATCTAATTCGCCCTGCCTAAAAGTTTGAAGCCATGTATGTGATTTGCACTGCAGCCATTTATGGGTATATAGGCTCTATGGAAAGTATACATTTATCACAACTCCAGTGTTTGGTTCCCAGAGAAAGGAAATGCCTTATACTATAAAAAGCCCATTAGCAGCTGGGTTATTGGCTAGTTTGGCCAGAGTAGAGGATTGCACTGTTAAAGTAAAAAAGCAAAGTTAATATGCAGACACTTACCATTCAGTTTAAGTAGCAAATAGGAGCCAAATGCCCTGGGCAGCAGAGATCACTGGGGAACAGGACTCGGAAGACTGAAATAATTATTCAGTTATTATCTTGATCAAATGTCAGCACAACTAAAAATTCCCATGCAACAATCTGACTACTCCGGTGCAGCTAAAACTGGTGATGTTTTGTTCAGACTCTTCCCCCCCCCCCCCGGATTGCATCCCCAATTGAATTCAAAGCTGTAGATTGGGCGGGGTGAATCTGTGCTCCTCCTGGTTTTGTTGGACGTCAACTCCCATTAGACCCAGCCACCATGACCAATGGTCAGAAATTATGAGGAGTATCTGGAGAGAAAGAGGTTCCTTAGCCCTCCTGCAGATTATTTTGAAAATCTAGCAATGTAATACTATGGATAGTTAAGGGCCATACTTTGGTCCAATCACCCTGACTTATCAAGGGAAATCCACGGGCAGCTGCAGTGCTTGGAACTGATGGGAAGGCACATCTGGAAGTGTATTTGCAGCCATATTGTGGTTTTAATTTGGACCCCGTTGCACTGGTTGGATACATTTAGTGTAGGGATGGGAAGCCGCAGACCCCTCCAGATATTGCTCAGTGACAATGCCCACCATCTCTAACCACTGAACATGCTGATTAGGACTGGTGAGAGTTGGAGTCCAGAAGCATCTGAAGTGCCACAGGTTCCCCATTTCTGATTTAGATACAGCAGGGAATGACCCTTTCATACCAATATGTGTGCTATTAGCAGTAGAGCAGAGCCACTTACAGCCCCTTATCTCATTGGACTTGATGGGAGTTACTTCTGAGTAAAGTAAAGGTAAAGGGACCCCTGACCATTAGGTCCAGTCGTGACCGATTCTGGGGTTGTGGCGCTCATCTCACTCTATAGGCCGAGGGAGCTAGCATACAGCTTCTGAGTCATGTGGCCAGCATGATTAAGCCGCTTCTGGCAAACCAGAGCAGCGCACGGAAACGCTGTTTACCTTCCCGCCGGAGCGGTACCTATTTATCTACTTGCACTTTGACGTGCTTTTGAACTGCTAGGTTGGCAGGAGCAGGGACCGAGCAACGGGAGCTCACCCCGTCGCGGGGATTTGAACCGCCAACCTTCTGAATGGCAAGCCCTAGGCTCTGTGATTTAACCCACAGCGCCACCCGCGTCCCTACTTCTGAGTAGTCATGACTTAAAACAAAAAAAAAACCATAAATGCGTGCCCTATACATCTTTAGTCAGGCATTTACTGCTTAAAAGCTCCTTCCAACTGGCAGAGCAAGTTTTTGTAGTTGAGTATTCCCGTAGGAAAAGGTACAGATAGTCATTAAACATGTGGCTGCATCTCCCTGCTTGAGCAGGGAGTGTGTGGAATATTTGCTGCGAGTCTGGAAAACACACTTTCTTCCTGAAGAAGAGCTGAAGGTCTCGAGTGACATTCCATTCTTAAACGAAAGCAAATGATCCCATCAGAAAATACCTTATCTGCAATGCTATTCAACCAACATGAATTACAGATGGCACACAGATTACTTCCACAAGTAAGCCATAAATCTGGGGAAAGGGTGTGTGCATGTGTGTCTATGATGTTTGGCAGCAAAATGTTCAAATTAGGCATTGGTGCTGAACATCGCTCTCCTTAACAGCAAATAAAGTTTTGCAGCTTAATTGCATGCTTACTCAGATGCGAGTCCAGTTGTGCTCAATGGGGCTTACTCCCCAGTAAGTGTGTTCTGGATTTTCACTCGAGTTTTCGTCTTTGAACGCCGGACACATTGTACACATTAAGTTGTTAGACATGTTTGTATTTTTGTATTAGAGCTTTTTATAGAATCTTAGTGGACATCAAACCCCAAAGCTCTCCCAAAACAGCCACAGATGTTATGCAGATGATTTTAATGCCGGTTTTAGTTTTGTAAGCCACCCTGGGAATGTTTTGAGACTGAAATGTGGGGTATAAATTCATAAAATAACAAGAACAGCACAACAGCAGCACAGTACACATCTTATATGTGTGAGAGCGGCAGTCATTTGTTAAATGATTAGTAAATGTGTAACTGAACACAGTTTTTTAGTGAATGGAAGTGAATTTAAGAGCCAACTACCGATAAAACGGGGTACTCGGAATGAGTGCATGTGAGAGAGATGGGGGTGGGAGGGAGATGAACTGAAGAGCTGATGAGGCAAATAGGTCACAAACAACCACATATGTTGATTCAGAACGGGATTCAACGGGATTTAATCCCCCCGAGATTTCAGCTTTAGAAAGGAAGTTGTCAAGTCCAGGACCAATCCAATTGGCTGGGCTGGAAGCTCAGGGTTGTTTTTTTGGGGGGGATGTTTGGCTTTTCAGATGTTGGTGAGCTACAACTCCCAACACCTCCAGCAGGCATAGCCAAGGGACCTGTAGTTCAGAAACATCTGGAGGGGGCAATGTTCCCGGGCACCTGCACTTGATGGAAGATTAAAGTCTCTTCCCATCCCCATATGCCTGATCTGTCAAAGTTCAATGAATCACATTGCTATTAGCAGGGAACTCACCTGGCAGACGAAGGTGGACTGAGCCAAGGCCCATGTGGTCTGCAGGTTGCCCACCCTGTCCCAAATGCATCACAGCTGGGAATAAAAGCATATATAATGGGATGCTAGCGGACTTCATTCTTCCACTCCTTGTCCATATGGCAAGAGAGTATATTCTAATCTCTGCACCCTTGCCTTCTCCTTTTTATCTGTTTTCACTGCAGGTTTCCTGTTAAACGTTTGGCCAGACATTAAGGTGGGAAATTAGCAGCAGCGATGTAATATACATGGGAATGATAGGTATTGTTTTCGCGCTGTCTTTCCCAGATTGATATTCAAGATGTTCGGGACGTTTTCCTCCTGTCTTCTCTTGCATGCTGCAATTTCCCAGAAAAATCTAGCAGTGGCTGCATAAATACTATCCTGGCCAATGTAGTTCGTTAACGGGTTGCTACGAGTTGTAACTTTGCAAGGGGTGAACTACAACACCCAGAATTCTTTGAGGGAAAGAATGCGCTTTGAGGGTGCTTTAAAAGTATAGTGTTCAGCTTTATTAGTTACAAAACATAGCCTAGCACAAATTTGTTATTAGAAGGCGACATCATCTAACAATTTACAGTGACAGGCTGTTGCACTGACACCAGAAGAACTTCTATTTGTAAGACACCCATGTGAACCAAGATTCAGGAACTATGATGAATACTTCAGTTGAGCTGAGCTCTCTGGGCTCCATCGTCACCCTCCAATTCCTTGAACCATCTTTACTTTATACAAGCATTGCATCCATGGGCTTTGAAGATGCTCGAACTCAGGATGAAAGGGACAAACATGCTAAGAGGAAGTGTGTCGTGTGGTCAATGGATAAACCATTTATTTTGTTTGGAGAAATGGGATTCACAAGCTCTTGGATGCACTGTTTGGTATCCAAATCATTACATTACAGCTAAGTCTGGGTAATTAGAGATCCTCTGTTAGGTGGGTTAGGCTGATTCCCGGGCCAGCCCTACCATTAGGAGGACAAGAGGCAACTGCCTCAGGAGGCAGATACTAGGCAGCTGCCTGGCTTTTGCTCCAGAGCATCTCCAGTAGCTGTGTGTGCCTTGCTTGCTGGTCTCAGGTGTACTGGAGGATGCCAACTCACGCCCTGTATTGAAGAAAAACTCATCTGCCGATCCTTGCAGATGAAATTGGAGATGGGGATGCCTCATCCTGACCTGACATCCTATACCCAGGGGAGAGGGAGCCTATGGCCCTCCATATGATCTGGGACTACATCTCCCTCATCCTTCTCCATTGGTCACGCCAGCTGGCTCTGATGGGAGCTGTAACGCAGCCACATGTGGAGGGCTCGTCATACTGGCTCAGCAAAGCGACCCCTTTTGCTTCAGATATACTGTGGCGGCTGCAAATCCCAGCAAGCCCTCTCCTCTTTTCACAGAAGACCCGTTTCGTTTTACCTTCCAGCCAGAGAGGTGCTGCGGCGGGTGGAGGGCAGCAGCAAGGCGGTTCAGCCGTCGGTGTCAATAGGCCCTAATCTGCGGTAAACCGTGACTATTGCTCTTGGCAGGCCGCTGCTCCGTGCAGAGAAGGGGTGGCTGGGAGGGACTTGGCTGGCAAGCTGCGCAAATTGAAACCATCCAGCGCTTTATCTGCAGCCCACGTGCTCCGATCTCGCTTCCCCTCCTGCCCAGACGGCCAAGTTTCTCCTGCCGAGTCCCCCCCCCCCCCACTTTGCACCCCCTCCTCCTCCTGCTGCTGCTTGGCTGCGCCTCGGCACCCCCCTTCCCCTCGCCTTCTGCATGCACACACTGACTCCGGCGCGCTGCCCTGGTCCGACGGCCTCCCTCCTTCTGTCCTTTCGGCTGCAGCAGCCTCCCCTCCTCCTCCTCCTCCTCCCCTCCTTGCAGCCGCTCTTCCCGCGCGTCCCCGAGGGCCAAGGGTGGGAAGTGCGAGTTTCCGCTCCTCCGCTTGTCTGTCCCCGGCCGCCTCCGCCTGCAAGTCCGCAGAGCAGCCCAGGCAGCGGCGGCGGCAGGAAGCTCGCCGGGAGACGCAGCGCCGCCGACGGCTCTCTCTCGCCTAACCCTGCGCGGCGGCGGCGACTGCAGGGAACTGGCGAGCGCCGTCTCCAGCGGCGGGAAGCCGTCGGTTGACTTGGCGAAGGGGATCTCTCCGTCCCCTCCTCGGCAGCGGGTTCGAGAGGCGCGCCCCCGACGCCAGAGGAGGAGCCCGACCGGCAGCCGCCGCGCAAGAGAGAGAAAGCGGGAGCGAGGAGAGGGTGGGATGCCGGAGAGACGCCGAGGGATCGGGGGAAGCTGCCGCTCGCCGCCCGCCCTCGCGGGATGGAGCCGCCGCGCCCGCGCCGTCTGATGCCGCTCCTCCTCCTCTGCTGCTCCTTGGCTCTGCTGCCTCCCGCCGCGCAGCCCGTGTGCCCGGAGCCATGCGACTGCCAGCAGCAGCAGCACGTCCTGTGCACCAACCGGGGGCTGCGGGCCGTGCCCAAAGCCGTCGAGCCGCAGGACATCCTCACCTACAGCCTGGGCGGCAACTTCATCGCCAACATCTCCGCTTTCGACTTCCACCGCCTGGCGGCGCTGCAGCGCCTCGACTTGCAGTACAACCGCATCCGGGCGCTCCACCCGAAGGCCTTCGAGCGCCTAGCGCGCCTGGAGGAGCTCTACCTGGGGAACAACCTCCTGACGGCCCTGGCGCCCGGCACCCTGCGCCCCCTGGCCAAGCTGCGCATCCTCTACGCCAACGCCAACGAGATTAGCTCCCTGAGCGCCGCTTCCTTCGCTGGGCTGGGCAGCCTGGTCAAGCTGCGGCTGGACGGCAACGCCTTGGGCTCGCTGGGGGACGCCACATTCTCGGGGATGTCCAACCTGCTCTATTTGCACCTGGAAGCCAACCGCATCCGCTGGCTGAGTCGCAACGCCTTTGCCGGCTTGGGGAAGCTGCGCTTCCTCGACCTGTCTGGGAACCAGCAGAGCCTGCTGCGCCACCCCGACATCTTCCGGCCGATGCGTTTGCTCAGCACCCTCCTCCTCTCGGGCAACAGCCTGCAGCAGCTGGGAAAAGGGCTCTTCCAACACCTGCCCAACTTGGCCAAGCTGTCCTTGAGCGGCAACCGCCTGGCTTGGTTGGCGCCGGAAGCCTTTGCCGGCCTGGGGGCCCTCAAGGAGCTGCGCTTGGATGGGAACGTTCTGAGCCAGCTGCCTGCGCCGCTGCTGCAGCCGCTGCGCAGCCTGGAGGTGCTGGACCTGAGCCACAATGCCCTGGCCGCTCTCCCGCCGGGTGCCTTCGCTCAGCTGCACAAGCTGCGGGAGCTCAGCTTGCAGGACAACGCCTTGACTATGGTGCCCGGTGACCTCTTTGCCTCCAGCCCTGCGCTCTACCGCTTGGAGCTGGATGGAAATCCCTGGAGCTGCGACTGCCGCCTGCGAGGCCTGAAGCACTGGCTGGGCTCCTGGCATGCGCAGGGCCGGCTCCTCACGGTGTTTGTGCAGTGCCGGCAGCCGAGGGCCCTGGCTGGGAAATACCTCGATTACCTGGAGGACTCCCAGCTCTCGACGGCTCTCAATGGCTCCTCTTGCCCCAACGTGATGGCCTCCTCTCCTGCCCCGCTTGCTGGGGGCAACAGCAGCTCGGGCCTGGGCCTAGTGCAGGAGAAGGTCGGCTCCTTGCCCTCTGCCTCAACCATGCAGCTGCTGGGCTCTCAGAAGATCTTGGCGTCTGGAAGAGAGAGCTGGGCAGCTGAGACGGGCCCCACAACCTCAACGCCCGGCTTGCACCTCAACACCAGGCCACCTTCCCTACCTGGAGCTGCTTGGCCCAGGCGGGCAGGCAAATACCACTCCGTCTCCTCCGGCATCCCTCCGTTGGTCACCGACCCCTGCGATTTCAACAAGCTGTTCCTCTACAACCTGTCGGTGGAGGCGGTCGGCTCTGGCACGGTGACGGTGCGCTGGGGGGTCCGCCCGCACCGCAGCCCCCGCCTGCTTGGCCCTGTGCGCTTCAGAGTCCTCTTCGACCGCTTTGGGGCCGCCACCAAGTTCCAGCGGTTTGTTTACCTCCCCGAGTGGAGCGAGCCTGTGGCCACCCTGCAGGAGCTGCGCCCCGACACCCCTTACCTGGTCTGCGTGGAGGGCGTGATCGGGGGCCGCGTCTGCCCGGTGGCGCCGAGGGACCATTGTGCAGGGCTGGTCACCCTGCCCGAAGAAGGTGCGGGCGCTTCCGCCGCCGTGGCGGGCAGATCCCCAAACCTGGACCACCAACTCCTCACCCTGGTGCTGCTGGCGGTCAATGCGTTGCTGCTCTTCCTGGCCCTGGCGGCCTGGGCTTCCCGCCTGGTGCGGAAGAAGGTGCTGGGCTGCCGGCGGCGGAAGGCAGCGTCGCCCGTGCACGTCCGGCAGATGTATTCAACCCGCCGGCCCCTGCGCTCCATGGGGACGGGCGTCTCTGCCGACTTTTCCGGCTTCCAGTCCCACCGCCCGCCCCGAAGTGCGGTCTGTGCCTTGAGCGAGGCTGACCTCATTGAGTTCCCATGTGAGCGCTTCATCGACAGTGGCGCCGGAGGGAACAGCAGCGCCCGGCGTGGAGAGGATCACCTGCTGCAGAGGTTTGCAGACTAGAGGCGCAGACGGAACAAAAGCTGCGGCTTACGTCGCCACCCTGTTATGCCAGAATCAAGTGCCCAGCGTTGAGATTTGGCAAGGTCTGCTGGGAATGGCAGCCTTTGGTTGGGTGTACTTAGGCCTTCTGCTGTGCAAAAATGGCGGCTCATCAGACGAATGTTGGATGGTTCTAGGATAGGGTTCCCCGTTTCTCATTTGGGGACCAACCCTAGTTAAAGCGGGATTCTACCACTGTTCTCTTGAAATTACCACTATCCTTTACTGTAGCTGAAGGGGCACTGGTTCCATGGGCAACTATCAACTTGGTGATGTGGGTTTTATGGTTGTCCAGTTTCCACACTGAGATGGTCTGTTGTTGCTTTCTAAATAACTATTCTGTAATCGTCCCTAACCTGTGGATATAATTCTTTAGCTAATCCTAATTACTGTTGGCCAAGAAATGAACAGAGATACTAGGAATTTAAACAGAAGATGGAGAATGTAACCCTAGACAAGTGTTCAGAGCTCAGGTGGATTGTGTGCCTTATCGTTGCTCCGTTTTTGCACCATTTTACGTGCCAGGTACATCACTTAATGCAAATCCCAGGTCTCTCTTTATAGGACTAGGGTCCTGTTACTTCCGCATATGAACTGTCTTATATATGAGAACTCCACATACAGCTTAAATCACCCCTTACCCACTAGAATGCTTGTCCAGTGTGGCATGTGGCCAGCCAGTGTGGCACGAACGCAACAGCTGTCTTCTGCTTGCCTACTCAAATTAGTATTTAGAACGGGGTTTCCTAAACTTGGGTCTCCAGCTGTTTTTGGACTACAACTCCCATCATCCCTCACTAGCAGGGCCAGTGGTCAGGGATGATGGGAATTGTAGTCCAAGGCAACTCAAGTTTGGGAAACTCTTGATTTAGAGGCATGCTATCTCTCCAAACTCTATAGCCATCAATAGCCTTACTTTTCATTGAATTTGTTTAATCCCTGGTTTTTGCTGGCGGCCATCTGTACATCTTGTGGCAGGGAGTTCCATAGTTTATGCGCTGCTCGAAGAAGAGCTTGCTTTTGTCTGTCCTCATCTCACACCCTTCAGCTTTGTTGAATGATCCCATGTTCTCACGTTAATGACAAGGAGGAAAGCTTCCTACCCGCTTTCTCCATGTGGTGGATACTTTTTATTTACCATATTTTTTGCTCTATAAGACTCACTTTTTCCCTCCTTAAGAATAAGGGGAAATGTGTGTGCGTCTTATGGAGCGAATGCAGGCTGTGCAGCTATCCCAGAAGCCAGAACAGCAAGAGGAATCGCTGCTTCCACTGCACAGTGATCCCTCTTGCTGTTCTGGCTTCTGAAATTCAGAATATTTTTTTTCTTGTTTTCCTCCTCCAAAAACTAGGTGCGTCTTGTGGTCTGGTGCGTCTTATAGAGCGAAAAATATGGTACCTCTGCCATATCCCACCTCAACTTTTCTCCAAACTGAAAAGGTTGAAGCATTTGTAACCTTCCCTTATGGAGGAGTTGCGCCAGCTCCGTTTATACCACCTAAATGTACGGAGCCTACGCATGGTGCTTCTGCAACCGCTGGGTATATGCTGGCACTGCCATGCACTTGTTGCCAGGGAAATGTCTAACCCATCCCTAAGTCCATACAGTGCCTGATTTGCAGACCGTTTGAATCAATGACGTTTCAGACACTGACTTCCTTGATCTTTGCACCAGCCTTTATTGAAAACGAGCCAGGCTTGCTTCTCTTTTGAGTAATGTGAAGGCAGATTACTGCTATGACATGGGGACTGTTGTTCATAGGTGTCCAAACTTGAACACTAGACTTTTAACTCTAGTCAACTTTTTGAGCCCTAGTCTTAGACTCAGACCCTCCCCCCCCACAAGAAGTGCCTTGGAAAAAAACCTTAACATGCAAGTAATTGGAAGAAACTAGAACGGTGCTTTTTTAAAAAAACTGGCCAGAGCCTTTTTTTAATTAGCTCAAATCAACGTGGGCTGATTTAATGTGTGTTTATATATAAAGTATGCAAACATGTTGGTTTTGCAAGGCTAAATTGCCGATACCACTAGGGGAAAACTAACCCAAGTTTGTTATGATTTGTTTAGAATGGGTTATTTTTACAATGGTCTTGAATAAATACTTTTTGGTACTTCTACAGCTTAGCATGTTTTTCTTGTACAAGTTGCTGCGACTATTGCTAGGGAGTGAAATTCTGAGATTTGTAACGAAGAGTGGATCTGAAGGAATCTGATTGGTAAACAGGTAACATGGGTGAATGAATGTTTGACCTCTGAAAAATAACACTTGACATAGTTCAGACCCCTGAAACTGTACTATACTAGTTTTCAACTTTCATTTTTAAGGGAAAAAAGAAAGAAATTCAGGCAGTTCTATGGGTCATAAATAAATTGCTCTTCAGCATTTTCCTCCCTAATGTGACTCTCACTAGAAGTTTTATCTAGTTGGGCAACATTTCATTAGCACTAACAAAAATAATGGCGGCAAGCTTTGGAGTTCTCCAGGACTCCTCATTAGGCAAACGAAGGAATGGAGGAAATGGGGGCCTGACTCAAGGTACAAAAATTAGCCTGGGTGTTGTAGCCATGAGATCAGCTTGTAGCCTCAGTTGAGACTGCAGACAGAATAAATCCTTCTCATGTGCTACAGGTATCAGGTTACACACCTAGAATTCTGGGGTAAAGAAACAATGCTTGCTCCCAAATTATGAGAAATTAAAGTTAGGACATTTCAGGTTATAGATCCCCCCCACCTCTGCTAATCTATAAGCTATTTTTTAAAATTATATATAAATATTGTCTTCAATGTTGCCTGATAATAAAGTTATGATGACAAGTCAGACTTTAAATTTTTCAGAAACGAGGAGTTCCCATTGCTTTTTTTTTTAAAAAATCCTCATCTTGCTCTCTTCTGTGTAACAACTTGCCTGTTGAAGAGTTTGGAAGAAATCAGAAGTTTGCTGCAATTTTGTGATACACTGGTACCTTGGGTTAAGCACTTAATTCGTTCCGGAGGTCTGTTCTTAACCTGAAACTGTTCTTAACCTGAAGTACCACTTTAGCTAATGGGGCCTCCTGCTGCCGCCACGCTGCTGCTGCATGATTTTCGTTCTCATCCTGAGGCAAAGTTCTTAACCCGAGGTACTATTTCTGGGTTGGCGGAGTCTGTAACCTGAAGCATCTGTAACCTGAAGCGTATGTAACCCGAGGTACCAGTGTATTTATTTGGTTGGTCCTAATAAAGTTATTAGGGGATGTGGGTGGCGCTGTGGTCTAAACCACAGAGCCTCTTGGGCTTGCCAATCAGAAGGTCGATGGGGTGAGCTCCCGTTGCTCGGTCCCTGCTCCTGCCAACCTAGCAGTTCAAAACCACGTCAAGGTGCATGTAGATAAATAGGTACCACTCCGTCAGGAAGGTAAACGGTGTTTCCGTGCGCCGCTCTGGTTTGCCAGAAGCGGCTTAGTCATGCTGGCCACATGAACCAGAAACTGTACGCCGGCTCCCTCGGCCAATAAAGCGAGATGAGCGCCGCAACCCCAGAGTCGGCTACGACTGGACCTAACAGTCAGGGGTCCCTTTACCTTAATAAAGTTATTACCCAACTGTGGCTTTTGGAAGGTGGTTCCCCCCCTCTATGGACTAACACCTTTGCTTTTGACAAATTTTATACATATTTTCACATAAACTCTCTATATTATGTCTGTGTTTCTCAGTGATTTTAGAAATTTCTCAGCTGGTTGAGCTGCGATGCCTTCAAATGGTAGTTCTCAATTTGGGTCATAAACCACTGAGAAGTTATCTTTGTGCAGAAGTAAATGGGAAATCTGTCACTTTTGCCCTGTTGTGCAATCCCATTTATTTTAGTCTGACCTGGGTAGGGGGTCCTCTTAATGAATTATGCCTGTGGATATTACTTTTACGAGGGAATTAAACTGTTACAGAGAAAGTCTTCATGCGATGTCAGAACAACACTGTTTTACTTCTTACACAAATATTCCTTTTGAGTGTAGCCTGGGAAAACACTGATTAGATTTCTTTACAGACTGCATGGTTCTTAAATCTGCGATCCTTTTATTCTTTGATATTCCATATTCTTTAACATTTGCTTGATAAGTGTATGCCTGATGAGTAAGGAGAAGAGTCAAGTGCTAATGACATCACCATGTTTTCCCTTGCTTGTTCTAGATTTTTCCGTTCCAGGAAGGAAGGGGGTAGAGCATCTGCCTTGCATGCAGAATGTCCCAGCTTCAGTTCCTGACATAGAATCTTAGAATTGTCGAGTTGGACGGGGGTCCTAAGGTTCATCTAAGTCCAACCCCCTCAAATCCAGGAATCCTGCATTCCAGGTAGGGCTGGGAGAGACTCCTGTCTGAGATCCAGCTCTGAGGGCCTTCTGGCGGTTCCCTCCCTGCGAGAAGTGAGGTTACAGGGAACCAGGCAGAGGGTCTTCTCGGTGGTGGCGCCCGCCTTGCAGAGCACCCTCCCACCAGATGTCAAGGAAATAAACAAGTATCTGACCTTTAGAAGACACCTGAAGGCAGCCCTGTTTAGGGAAGTTTTTAATGTTTGAAATTTTATTCTGTTTAATATTCTGTTGGGAGCCGCCCAGAGTGGCTGGGGAAACTCAGACAGATGGGCGAGCTATAATCAATCAATATTATTATTATTATTATTATTATTATTATTATTATTATTATTATCACTTTGAGAGTTGTTTCCCCTCTGGGCACACAGTACCCAGCTAGAAAGTACAGTCTTATGACCCAGTATAATCCTACGCTGGTTGTTTTTCTCATGTTACATTAAAAACCCAATTGAGCCTGCAATCCTGAACCCACATACTATGGGAGTAAACCCTATTAAATCCACTGGGACCCACTGAGTCGATATGTTTAGGATTGCAGCCTTAGCCGTCTCCATATCCTTAGCTCTACATCTGAATATTGTTAATATGTCCAGAGAGCAGAAGGGAATTTAAGGTTGTGTTCCTGTGCACGCTTTCAGAACAGCCAGTGTGGTGTAGTGGTTAGAGTGTCAGTCTGGGACCTGGGAGACCAGGGTTCAAATCACCCCGTGGCTTTGAAACTCACTGGGGTGTCCATGGGCTAGTCACTGCCTTTCAGCCTAACCTACCTCCGAGGGTTGTTGTGGGGATTAAATGTGGCAAGGCAGAACGATGTATACCAATAGATAGATAGATAGATAGATGATAGAAGTAAGCTCCTCTGAACATTGCCACCATAAAATCTATCTGAAAATGTACGCTCTAGCCAATGTAGGTTTCACACCTGCATTACAAGACTGATTTAAGTACCAATGGGTTTAATAAGCCCCCATGTGGAAAAACACGCTTTGTTACCAAACTCATCTAGGTGTGCTTTGTGACCCCCAAAGGCATTGCAAAGAGGCGTCTCTCCTTCAGATGTATCCATTAGGAAGTTAGGACTTTGGTGTGTGTGTGTGTGTGTGTGTGTGTGAGAGAGAGAGGAGTCATTTTTTCCCTGCTAATTGACAGGATGTTGTGGAATTATAAGCACTACATAGCAGTAAACAAGGCCTTATATTGACGGCACTAAAACAGTAGATGCTGCCACTGCTGCGAATTCGCAATGGGAAATGGGGAGAGAACGGAATGTCAGTGGAGAGGGAGGCCGTTTTTTTGGCAAACTGGGAAAGTCTGAAGCCCCTGCTATGTGCATAGCAATGAGCTCAGGCTCACAACAGATGTGTGCGACACACAGAATTCCATTCCGTCCGTGTAATGTGGGAATCGGCCACTGGAAAGAACAGCCATCATTCTGACAGGGCTTCCAGGAGGCAGCGTTCACTAGGCCCAAATGACATAAAACGCTATGCAGTATTAGCATTAATGCTGAAGTGTTTTTTGCAGCATGCTTACACAGTGAAGAGATAAGAGCCCCATTCCCTTTACTTCTGCTGTTCAGCGGTGATGAGTACCGCTTATGCATCCAAAATGATCCTGTCCAAGAGGGAGCTGTCAGTAGGCTT